>NC_060123.1:150223321-150833946 GCF_021461395.2 Schistocerca americana
CACCTTTGTGTGGCGCTCTTCCGGCGGATCCATGTCTGCTACAGAAATTTGCTAAAAGAAAAATCTGCCAAAGTTTTGCATTCCTTGCTGCGACAAGCCAAAGCAATCTTCCAGATTTGAAAAGCGAGACCAAAGGCTAACAGCTCTCCCCTCGCCAAGTAACAACGCGCCACGCGGTCAGTCTAACTCACCCTTCTTCGACTGGAGCACAGCTGTGGACGATTCCCGTACCGGCGGCAGACTGCCTCCCGCTCCTCCAGCCTCTTCCACGCTCCGCGTGGACCGGAAAACCCCAAGATGCCATTTCCGCCACCAACCTAACGCAGGTGGATTTCTCACAAGTAGCGGAAACCTCTTTGCCGACTTGACCACTACGAGAGTTGGCTATTCTGTGCAACTGCTGCTGAATCTGTACGACTATCGCAGACTTTCTGCAGCAGACTACGCCACCGTCTAGCAACGTGACACACAACCACATTCATTCAATCACACTACTATGAGAGTAAAGAGAATAGAGAAACAAGGAAAAGAAAGAGAAATGGTAATGAAAATGGGCTACCGGACTAATGAAAGGTGGCTACAGGACCCTTTCAATATTATCTGAAATGTGTCAATGATTTATGTTGCGCTACGGGTATAAATGGAAGTGTTGGCACGTCTGCCGTGTAAGGGAATTCTGCTAGTTTTGATTGATTTGGAAACTTTAATTGAGAGAAAAACTAGTGTGCTTTAGTCCTGCCTTGGGTTAAGGCTATATTCGGGCTCTGGCATTTGTACTGCAAGCTGCAATATCATCTTCTTGATTCGTGGTTGTTTTGTTCTCAAACTAGGTGTTTGCGCTAAACATGCTTTGGGCTGGACGTTTCGCCCCTCAGAATTATACTTGGGTTTCAGCTGGGTGTTCAACCTATTGACTGTCCATCTACGCCACATCGGTGACGGTCAACCTGTCATCAGTTGATTTCAATGCTGTAGTTAGTTGTAAATTAGTACTGATTTCATTACCTTCTGACCAGGGTTCTTGCTCGACACTTGTCTTTAAATACGCCGCCAACCTGGTTAGCGTATGTTGTGGCTAGCTTAAATTAATCACTGCCCAATAGCCCAACACAGTTTGTTGGCCTTCAGAAGCCTATATATATATATATATATATATATATATATATATATATATATATATATATATATATATATATATATCGGTAGAATCTATATGTTTTTTTATTACTATTGAGCTGTATTTAATGTCATATTGTAAAGAAAGGAACTTATTGAAGGTTAACTGTCGCCGTAAGGTGTTGTGGACGGTGCACTTTCCTGTTATTCACCTTAATGTTCTACTCAATGTGTAAACTTCCTAATTATTTTCCATTTAAATGGAGTGTGCCTACCTTGATGTTATAAGTGACTGCGCGCATATTTATGTTTATGGGAGAACTTAAATTGTGTTCGCCTGTTGAACTTTAACAAAGTGCAGAAAACTGAATCAGGTGTTTATTTTTGTTCTAGTGCTATTATCTGTCAAGTGTAACACGCTACATTTTCTTGGTCTGTTATCAAGTGCTACAATTAATGCAAATTGCAGTGAAGTGATGCGCTATTTCAGTTGTTCCCGTGATTTCCTATCTCCGCATATAATATTTAATGGTTTGATATGAGACTGGTTAAGCCTTTGTTGAAATATTGGAGGAAGGTGTGCCTGTCTCACCCAGGTCTCTCCCACGTATACAACCTTCTCCCATGAATAGCGCGAATGGCGAGCTCATAGCGACGTCACAAATTTTCAGGTGGACGCTGTAGTCCCTAGCACTCAGCCGTGCAGTGAGAAACGGATCTAGAGTCAGAGAACCCCCCGGACAGTAATACAGTAACGAAGGTTTCCGAGTTGGTGAGAATGCCGGAGGTAACCGCCACCGAGCAACAAACATTGAAGCAGTTTAGTATATGCAACTGAATTTGTTAGTAAACGATACTGTTATGCAGATCATCCGTCTTCCAGTCCTTCCCCCAGACAGTTTTAGCCGTTTGTTGACGAAAGGAGAAAATACAAAAATGCAGCAAATGAAGAAGCCAAAAGGGAATACAACAGTTCTAAAAAAATGAGATTCACAGATAATGCAAAATGGCTAAGCAGGAGTTGCTAGAGAACTTATATAAGACTGGAGAATGATGCATGACTTGAGGAAAGATAGATGGCGCCTATAGGAAAATAAAGATGCTTTTGGAGAACAGAGAAGCAGCTGTATGAATATAAACGGCTCAGATGGCATACTATACTAAGCAAACAATGAAAAATTGGAAAAAAGGAAGGAATATATGCAGAGTGTATACAAAGGAAACAAACATGAGGACAGTATTATGGAAAGAGAAGAGGAGGTAGGTGAAAACGAGACGTGAGATACGATACTCCGAGAATACGTTTGTAGAGAACTGAAAGATCTAAGCTAAAATAAGGCCCTTGGAGTAGACGATATACTTTCAGAATTAGAAATCCTTGGGAGGGCCAGCCATGACAAAACTGTAACACACGGCGTGCAAGATGTATGAGACAGTAGAAGTGTCCTTGGACTTCAAATTACTGAAACGAATTATTTTCTGAAGAACGGAAAAACTAGCAAAAGTCGACCTCAGGAAGATGTTTAGGTTACGAAGAAACGTAGGAACACGCGGGGCAATAGAGACCATATGTCTTATCTTAAAAGACAGTTTGAAGAAAGGTAAACTACGTTTATAGCATTAATAGATTTAGAGAAATCATTTGACAGTACTGACTGGATTACACTCATTGAAATTTTGAAGATAATATGGATGAAATAGAGAGACCGAGAGGTTATTTACAACTATCGAAGTTGTCACCTATCCTCAGTGTTATTCAGACTGTAAGTTGAGCAAGCAGTAAAGGAAATCAAAGAGATATTTGGGAAGAGAATCAAAGTTCGGAGAGAAGAAATAAAAAAAATGCGGTTTGCTGATGACACGGTAAAAGGATTGGGAAGAACAGCGCAGGCCGTGGTGGCCGAGCGGTTCTAGGCGCTTCAGTCTGGAACCGCGCGACCGCTACGGTCGCAGGTTCGAATCCTGCCTCGGGCATGGATGTGTGTGATGTCCTTAGGTTAGTTAGGTTTAAGTAGTTCTAAGTTCTAGGGGACTGATGACCTCAGATGTTTAGTCCCATAGTGCTCAGAGCCATTTGAACCA
This sequence comes from Schistocerca americana, assembly GCF_021461395.2. Lineage (NCBI taxonomy): Eukaryota > Metazoa > Arthropoda > Insecta > Orthoptera > Acrididae > Schistocerca > Schistocerca americana. The sequence continues at coordinate 150,226,520 of NC_060123.1, forward strand.
TTTTTTTGTTTTTGTTTTGAAGAACAGCTGTAGAGAATAGTAACAAATTGTAACAAAACGACACACCTACTCCCGTCCTTATGATGTCATTTATTGTGTAGCTACCAGTTTCGACGCTTCAGTGCACCATCTTCAGGCCTCAATTGGTGCTGAAGGGGTTATCATAATCCATATCTACGATGAATCAGTGGCCAATATGACTGGTTTACGCAGTAACACTGTAACTCTGATGCCGTCTCTCCAACTCAAGACGGTGCACTGAAGCGCCGAAACTGGTACCTACACAATAAATGACATAAGGACAGCTGTAGGAGCTATATTTTCTTACAATAGACCGTCAATCGAAAGGGTGGACATATAAAAACTAGAATAGATAGTGTCTTGGAAAGAGGTTAGAACAACATGAACAATAATAAAACCAGGTTATGTAATTTAGCTGAATTAAATGAGGTGATTCCGAGGGAATTGGGAAAGGAAATGAGAAACTAAAAGTAGTAGCAAAATTTTTGATGATCGAAGTACGGGGGATATACAGTGCTGACTGGCGGTAGCAAGGGAGGCATTTCTGAAAAATGAGAGAGGGAAGATTAGCACATCTAGTCCACATCGAGGTCGTGAGGGATGGAACACAAGATCGGGTTATTGCAAGAATGGGGAAGGAAACTGACCATACCCTTTAAAAGGGACTGTCTCGGCATTTGCCTGGAGCGGTTTGTGGAAATCACTGAAAACCTAAATCGGTATGTCGGACGCGGATTTGAAACGTCGTCCTCTCGCATTCGATTGCAGTGTGCTGATAACTGCGTCACCTCTCTCTGTTTCTGAAAAAGAGGAATTTGTGAACATCTCATGTAAATTTAAATGTTAGGAAGCCTTTTCTGAAGGTAGTAGGTAGTGCTTGGCGTTGTACGTACCAAAGGAAATGTTGAAGGTGAGTAGTTGAGACAAGAATAAAACAACTTTTGAAATATGGTGCTATAGAAGAGTGCTGAAAATTAGATGGGTAATCGAGTAAGTAATGGGGAGGCACTGTGTCGAATTGGAGAGAAAGGAAATTTATGGCAGAAATTGAGTAAAAGAAAAGGTCGGTTGACTGGACACGTCCTGAGGCATCAAATAACCATTATACTGGTAAAGGACGGAAGTATGGCATGTAGCAATTGTAGAGGGAGACCAAGGGAAGAACAAAGTACGCATTTTCAAATGGACGTGGGTTCAGATATGAAGAGGCTTGTACAGATGGATGGCAGCGACAAACAAGTCTATGGACTGAAGGGCGCACCAGCAACTGACTACAGCAATTAGATCCTCAGCCAGAATAAGAGTGTACATTTTTTGCGACTGTATGGTTCTTTGCTTAAAGAGGAACACAAATAGTTTTTTCGAGACACTGGGTATCTGCGGTGACACTCAGTAGTTTGCCCCCTGGCTTGCGTGCGCTGTGTCAGCCGCGGAGAGGACGCAGCGGCTCGTTACGTCAGAATAAACGGACGGACGACGAGGCCGCACTGTGTGCCGTGCTAGCCAGAGCACGGCAATTACCGCGGCCATTACTCGCCACAACACAGGCCGCCGCGTCCAGCTGCAGGCCGGCGAGTTCCATCAGATACGACGCTTCCGAGACCATCGCCCATCCTCCCCTCCCCCCCCCCCCCCCACCGCCCACTCCAGACCGGCAACGGCGCCCCCGCAACACAGACACGGCTGTGAATTAATCCTGGCTGCTCCGGCCCTAGACGTAGAACCGAGAGGAGCCTTCCGTACCACGGGAAGCCTCGCAATCGTTGAATAAACCATTACCCTCCAACGAGGGATATGTGAGCAGTAAATCTACCAGTAATTGAGTACTGAAAATAGGCCGTAACAATTATTGTCTAATTTCATCTCAGTGATGACCACATTACGGAGGCATTGCATTCCACAGTTGCTGTTGAGTGATTTCACAACAAGGTCGTGCTTTTCATGGTCTGCACTGCTTGGAATTCTAGGTGGCATTTATTAGACAGTCAGTATTTACTCACATAAATCCCACAAAAAAGGAAACATGGAAAAAGTGTATAATCAACTTCTCTTCTATTTTTCCTTTGAATATCCGATGGATCTGCAATCAATATATCCGAATATATTAACTAACAGACGGAGCCACGCCAGGCTACTAAAAGACAATTACGAGTAGCACCAGAGTGCTCACTCCGGTAACCACGCTAGTTGTTCCTAGGCAGTGATCTCTATATAAACTGGATACAGAACTTCAGCTATCTAAGAGTGCCGGTCAAACATGCTCACGTGGTTATCTCGTCCAGCTACAATTCGGTGGTCATGAAGTCGTCACAAGAATGCAAAAGAAATACCTTCAGATTCTGCGCTCACATGAGCCTATTTCATCGCATTTCCTAAATTTCTGGAGGAAACAATGCCTACAGTTTTCAAGACCGATGAAAAGAATGTGACTATTCTGCTGTGTCATTTCAAATACCTCTTGTGATCTGGAAATTGACAGGATGACCGGGAAACTGATTATCTTTATTTCACTTATATTTTACTCGTTTACTTCACTTTCGTACAAATGAACGTCATGAGATACAGCAGAAACCAATAAATTAGGTAGCATATTATCCGAACATTTAAATATGTGTAATTCGTAAATCAAGTGTTGTAAACAACGCAGACGCCGCTTAAAAATGGTTGACATTCTTTGCTCAGCCACGTCACTACTAATTATTATTACATACAAACAAAAGCTGTACTTATTAATTTTTACATACTTGGTATCCGAAGTTATGCATTGCCTACTAATATTTATGTTGCCAGTCACTGTCATAGAGACACGTACTGCAAGTGAGACAGTACATTTCCTTCAACGGGGCTTAAATATCGAGTTTTCAGGACAATTATCTGCACGACACAAATAAATGTACAAACTGACAGATTTCGGTAATTATGTTGCAAATTCTTGTCAGTTTTCTTCACGATAAACACGAAATATTTCTGAAGCGCTAAATTTTCTGCTACAATATGCATGATTAAGACCATGGGAGAGATTCTAGAAGACTTAGGAAACGTGAAGAAAGCGAATATTCCGGTTATGTACGCCTCTTCTAATGAAGTATTGCAATACTGTACTGGTCTGACAATTCCATTCGCAAGTTACTCTTACAGTCCACAATATAAGGTTTTTATTTTGCCCATCCACAACGTGGCACAGTAATGAACAGGCGCGCGGAAGTTCTATGTTCGGAGACAACAGTTCTGCAGCCACCTGACACAGAAATCAGTGCTCCTACATTATCTTACTCTAATACACACTGACAATAGAGCAGCTGCTTTCAAAAACGTCACTCCCTTTCCTCTTACACTACATCGCTGCTGTTTCTGTGGTGTCCTTCATACGGAAAGATATGTGTCCGGTTTTCCCGCGCGCTGTTCGGTAGTGGTATAATAGCTAATTATTCTGAATGTGGTTCAACAAACAGTCTACCAGGCACTTAGGTGTGGTTTGCAGAGTGCCCATGTAAATGCAGATGTATTTACGTGACTTTTCAGCGAAGACTAGCAACTGTATACCTGCTGGTAAAGCAGAACCTGTTTAACACGTACATTAGCTTACAACCCTGCGTCAAAATATTGTAACAAATTATAAAAGAAATTAAGCTTGTTGGTAGACTGTAGCGGTATTCCGGACATTGGAGTCCACAAGGGAAGATGGGTTGAGGTGAGGTGGGAGAGGGGGGAGGGGGGGTTAGGGGTTCGACGGTCAGTTGCCCCCTCCTGGAACCTGCAGTACAGACATTTTATTCATTTCAGAGTTGTGACGCATTTCTATAATGAGAAATGATTGTCTGTGATCATGCATATCTGTAGACTTATTTTCGAACGCAAAGTGAATGGTGAGTCTTCAGTAGTGATGTGGGCAGGGAAAATGCCCATTGGGCAGGACATTTATAAATGGACACATTTGCCCGGAAATTTGCCCAAAGCAATTTTAAAATTCTCTAAATCTGAGCATTTATAAAGAAGTACTTTTTTAAAGTTTTTTATTGTTAGAATGTATAATTTACCAATTAAAACAGGGGAATGGGACGTTACTCCCAGTATTAAAAGTTAGTAAATGTTTGCGCTTGCCTTCAGGAGAAGACGTTTTTTAGTTTTTTTACAGCATTCCAAGTTGCTGTACCAAGGAAGAGCTCATGTTGCTTACAGCTGCGTATCATTTATAATGTGCTTTCATTCTTACCAGTTCTACTCTTCACTCTCGATCTCTCTTTCTCGCATACACACACACACACACACACACACACACACACACACAACGCGTTGAACAGCCGTGTTGTGATACGCTGCTATAAGAACATTGTCCTTCGGTCATCGCTTAATAATCCATGATCCATGTCAAATCTCTGAATATTACTGAAGAATATTTATTGATAACAAAATTATTACTGAATGAATTAAGCAGCAGGCATTTGTTTCCTGATGATAAATGGATTCTTAAATGTTAAATTGTATTCAGTGAAAAAACAAAGATTTACTGTCAGATTTAGCCACATCTGTGACAGACTATAAGTTTTATGTTCTGCTTATTTCTTTATCTACTTTCGTATGACTCCACTTCTGTCAATATGAAATGAGAACACTAACATAAAGTTTTAATAACAATGAATCGATGCCCAAGACACTGGAATCGTTCTATTCCGATACTAGTAAATTTCTGGAGAATCCATAGATTTTTGGCGTTGTGGAATTGAAATCAGTAGGTGACACATCCCTAACTAAAATCATTACGCATAAACGTTTTTACTCTAATTCCAATTATTATAAGTAAATATTAGTGCTATTGCTATTATTGCAAATAGGTAGTAGACGAAATTTTGAGTGAGTGGCTGATAATTTTAGGTAAGTCATGCCATTATAAAAGAAATTAAGCTTGTTGGCAGTTAATTGGAATTTACAACATTGGTCTGACACTGACAGTCATTCAAGACTATGTGGTTAACTGAGAAACAACATAATCTCGTCTCTGGGTTATTTACAGTGTTATAGATAATAGGCTGTTGAACAGTTGGAAGATCGTTAAGAAAAAAAGGACCTATTTGGAACTCTTTCAGTTTAAAATGGAAAGGATTATCTTGTGAATATTGTTTTAAGCAATACAAACAGTCAAATTCCAATAAAATGGAAAAGCACATCATAAAGGGTTTAAAGTGCCATCAGGACTTGAAAAAAGTACTTGAGTTAGGTACAGTGATTGAGAACAACTTTTTAGCTTTTTACAGTAGTGTGGTATACTCGCAATTAAAAGCACCGGCTACAGGCTATCTACTTAATACAAACCATACTTTATTTAAAAATGTACTTTTAAATTTGAGTACCGTTTTTTTAATTATGTACTACCCCAAGAACTGGCCTCATTAAAGACGTAAAAAGTTATTTTTACTGTCCAATTTATTTAACCTGATAAGTCTCCTCTAAGTCTCGAGCAGCTTTTTCAACTTGGTTAGCCAGTCACTGAAGAAGCGGTGTTGCAAAAACCCTTTTCCAATACAAAATGTCCGAAAGAACAGATACCATCTTCATATAGTTAAGGATAACCGGCCATTGACCTTCTTATGTGCGGATGCACATGTATTGCCCGAACTCTTACAGGACTCGGTAAGATTGTCTGCCGCTAGAAATGAGTATAATGGGCAGGGGCACTAGGAATGTAGTGTGTGGATATTAAGTTGGAAATGTGGGTCTCACGGGGAGCGTGCAAGGGATAAGTCCCTGCACTCGCACTATCGTCTGTGCTCCCGGTGGCTCAGATGGATAGAGCGTCTGCCATGTAAGCATGAGATTCCGGGTTCGAGTCCCGGTCGGAACACACATTTTCAACTGTCCCCGTTGATGTATATTAACGCCTGTCGGCAGCGTAGGGTCTTGATTTAATTATCATTTCACTTCCGTATGATGTGTCACTGCCAAGCGATCAAACTTTGAGCATGCATAGAAAGATTTGCTACAGTGTAGTACAGAAGGTAAATACAAGAATTACGTAATGAGGTGAACAGAAATGACACTTTTATTCCAATACATTAATTATATTGAAGCAACCGCGATCCGTGATGGTCCTCTGGACATTACGAAAGGCGGGACATGGTTATTGATAGGAAGAGTGATCAGCATGCACGGCGATGCATGCTCTTCAACGTGTTGCCATGCTGGTCACAATGTTGGAAGGTTGGTGAGGATTTATTGTGGTAGGGTGTTCCTTCCTCACCAGCGCGGCAGACAGCTGCTGGATGGTCGCTGGTGCACGTGGACGTCTCTCTAGCGCATCCAATATGTTCTCTATGGGATTTAAGTAGGGGGAACTGGCAGGGAACTTCATTTGCCGAATATCCTCTCGTTCCAAGAGATCATCCTTCACCTCGGCTGTTCGATGCGATCGCGCACTGTCGTTCACAAAAATGTAGTCAGGGCCATATGCACCACTGGAACGACATAAATTGGGAAGGGCTACAGTGTCACAATAACGTTGACTGGTGATTGCACCGCGTTCAAAAATTTGGTGGTCATTACGTCCATGCAACACTATGGCTCTCCACATCCTAACATCTGGACCACCAAAACGATCATGATGGAAAATGCTGGACGTACTCTCATATGATGGCTGGTGGGAACACATAATGTGTCCAGGAACATCGTGAAACATGATTGTTTTGGTGTACCATTTGTTATGGTGTGGGGAGCAATAGTGTTGCAAGGACGAACTGACCTTCAAATCCTTGAGCACGGCACAGTCACCTGTTAACGTTTGATACTGTACTCCTTCTCCACGTGTATCTTCTCAAGGGTGTATTCGGCCCTGACTTCATTTTTGTGGATGACAGTGCCCGACAGGAGGAGAACAGGAGGAGGGGGAGGAAGAGGAGGAGCTGTTGGAGAGAAAAAGAATTTGCGCTGAATGGAGTGGCCGCCCGTTCCCCCAGCTTAGATCCCATCGAGCACTTGTGAGACGTATCGCAGCACGTCCACATGCACCATAGACTTTCGTGAATCGCGTCGACTTTAGTGTACTGATTATCTCTGAATAAAAGCGTCATTTCTGTTCGTCTTATTGCGTATTTCATTCAGTTATCTTCTGTACTGTACTGTATTGTACTACAGTACGGTCCAAGTTTCATCGAGCCATGTTATTTGGTAGTGAGAAAGTTACTATCATCCATAAATTTTGCACACCAATGTACTTGGGTTCGGTTGGTTGTCAACTTTTCAGTTCTAAGGGAAGCACGACGGCGGAACAAGCAGTCATGGCATCCAACTGAGGGGAAAAAGAGGGTCTTGGTCCAGTCCTATGCTGTCTTCTAGGCGTAACCTCGGTTTCGGCGCCGTCCTGCAGTCAATGTGGACGAAACGCTTTACAGAAAACTGCCAAAACAGATTCCCGAAACTACCTTCCGTCGCTTGTTGGTTCGGCCCTTATGGAACTACAGTGAAGTACTGGCCCGACAATAGGCGCGCCGTCCATCGCCAGTTGTCATCACACTCATCTTCTCAGTTAGCAGTGACACAAAAATGCCTGTAATGTAAAACCCAAGCTGGGCTGCTGGGACTACATTCTGTTTTACACGACAGGACGGCTGTAACAGGCTGTGGGGAAAAATGCCATGTTATACTGTAGGTGTGCTCAGCCATCCACACCAGTGTACCAAAATTCAATAACCGGAGGGCAAAAACAACGTTTTCTGCTATAGGAAATAAGAAAAGAGTAAAATTTCAATGTAGGAAAGATTTCTCGTCTAGAAATTGGCAACTTTTCAGTTCTAAGGGAAGCACAACGGCGCAACAAGCAGTCATGGCATCAAACTGAGGAGAAAAAGATAGTCTTCGTCCAGCCCTAGGTCGGTTCTACAGGCCAGTTTGCAGTTAGCATTGGTAAGTTTCCCACACTATGTAGTCAAACGTTGATCCTAACTTCCTAAACACGTCTGGTTAAGTTTTAATTATGTCGGTCGAAATTAAAGATAGAAGGCATGAAAGTAATACAGTAAATTCATTAACATGATCAGATGTTGAGTTCTGTGCTTATGCGACATGTAATTGTTACTGATGTTATGATCCATCAAGTCCCTCTGACTCCTGTGACACGATGAACGATGTCCATTCATGCACTCCTGGATGTTTTGGTCTTCAGTTCTTTCAGGGTCACTCCGTTGCTTTTTTTAATATCCTGTATCCATCTTCTCCCTGGTTTTCCTACGCCTTTGATCTTCTGTTCTTTCAAACGTTTTCTAATGACTCTTATGCTTTCATGATATGACCAACGTACCTTAATTGCATCTGAACTACTTTGGTCTCCAAAGATATTTTTTTTTTCCAGAAATGTTTTACTGAAATCCTCAAGACTCTCCTCAAGATCCACATTTCCAAAGAATTGATTTTCTTACCACGACTCACATCCGTAAAAAAAACAATGGGAAAAGTCAAAGTGTCAACCACTTTCATTTTGGACAGTGACAGTTTCGTTTCCTATAGCAACTTGATCAATTTAATTGCAGCTGCTTTTTCATGTTGCACCATTCTTCTTATTTCCTCAGTGCAGGAGCTGCTTTTTGCTGCTTAAGTACTAAAAATCGACATCTTCAACTACACGTTATAAACGACGTCAACGTTAAACGAACGTTTTTTGAAGTTATTTTCTGTTTCTGGATTTCTTTAGTCATTCTGACTTTTCTCTACTTTAAATTCTTCATTTTACGTTATAAACCTAACGTTAATGGTATACCAATGCAGATATATTTTATGCATATTTTCTAGCTACTTACTAAATTGTTGAATACTCTGGATGTAATCATATAAGGGCCAGTAACTCAAGAAAGGTCTCATTTATAATCAAATCAGTAATCTAAAAAGATTGGTATAACCTAATGAATTATGTTTACCTTTTGGGAAGCACAATAATCTGAGTGGATATCTACAAGTACTTTGAGAGAGCATAAATTTTCGTCATCTCCTGCAAAATTTAATTCTTGGGGTGTGACACGTTCTCATCGAATCAATTATATCATAAAGGGTAATTTCAAAATCTCGTCCACTCTTGGATTAATCTCTGTGTACGGCCATGGTGCCGTACGGGGACTCGAACAGAGAACCGTGTCTGTTGCGGGTACGCTCATATCGGCTGAGCTATCCGGGCGCAATTTAACACCGTATTCACAGTTTAGTTTTAAAACAGCGTACAGCATGAAAAATTCATTCCGGGAATAAAGCAGTGGCTAATAAAGTACTCCCTTAATTTCATTCTGAATATTTGAGAACTTCCAGTGTCATGCCTAACGTCTGCAGGCAAACTGTTACAGTGTTTTACACCACAATATAATAACTCTCAATTCTCGACAGGGACGCCCTCTCTACTTGGAAATATTTTTGAATTAGTGTTATGGCTGTGAATTTCGCCGTTCATTCTAAACTCACCCTTATTATTAAGCACTAACATCATCTGGAGGTAAATGTGCAGACATATGGCTGTACTTCTCTGAACAAGCTGTTGCAACATTTTCGATGATCACCTATATACAGGGTGTCCCTCCTACGAGACGTCAGGCCCATTTTCTCTAATGTTTCCGCAGATATTCGCAATTTCATTTTTCCAGCGTGTAGCTTGAGTTAACCCAGACAATTACTGCTCGTCGCGTCATTCTTGTGACGCTCAGTCTCAACAGAAACCGACGGTTTGTTGCCGACTAGAAACAAAATAATTTTTAAACTGTAATTTTATGTGTCCATTTGATAAAGCGCTTCCAAATTACTCTAACCCAGTGTGTTTACCGATATGTGTTAACAGGGACAGTAAAACTTGAGGAATAAGCACCAGTTCAGCAGCGACTCAGTAGCGCTGCAGCCGGCCGGTGCGGCCGTGCGGTTCTAGGCGCTTCAGTCTGGAACCGAGTGACCACTACGGTCGCAGGTTCGAATCCTGCCTCGGGCATGGATGTGTGTGATGTCCTTAGGTTAGTTAGGTTTAAGTAGTTCTAAGTTCTAGGGGACTGATGACCACAGATGTTAAGTCCCATACTGCTCAGAGCCATTTGAACCAAGTAGCGCTGCATGCTTGACGGCAGCAGTAAGCGTGGGACGCGGCAGTGCTATCGCTATTAAAGTACTGGTTATTCTTCGAGTTATACTGTCCCTGTTAACAAATATCGATACATCGGGTATTGCATTAGACTAATCTGGGACCACTGCATCGAAGAGTCACGAAAAACTATGCTTTAAGAAGCATTTAGTTTGTAACGGGAAACAAATCGACCCTTTCTGTTGACAATGGGCTTTGCATGAAAGACTTGATGAGCACTACTGACTCAAGCCAAACAAAGCAAAAACGAAATTGGAAATATCTGCTGAATAACCAGAGGAAATGCTGATGACAACTCTTAGGAGATCACGCCGCTGTGGCCGAGTGGTTCTAGGCGTTTCAGTCTGGAACCGAGTGACCACTACGGTCGCAGGTTCGAATTCTGCCTCGGGCATGGATGTGTGTGATATCCTTAGGTTAGTTAGGTTTAAGTAGTTCTAAGTTCTAGGGGACTGGTGACCTTAGATGTTAAGTCTCATAGCGCTCAAAGCCATTTGAACCATTTGACGTCTTATGAGAGACACCCTGTATAACATTCATCCTGAAAGCTTCTGTGGATAATTATGCCAGAGGTTAGTATTGAGTGGAAGTTTGCTGACAATCCCTTCTGTAGATCAGCATCTGAGCTATGGTTGACTTATCCACGTGCTAGTGGCACCTTAGTTTGTTATCCATGTGTACGCCGTTCGTGCAATAGAAGTCATTCCATTCATACCTACTCTCATAGTGTGCTCAGGGGGCGACTGGTTGCCGTTTTCCGGCAAACAGTTTTACCATAAAACGTAACTGTTACAGCGGGAGTGGGAGCTGATTCGATGGTAAAGAATTCAAGTGATTACTCTTTTTTGCGCCAACTGCACGAGAAAGGAAATTGGCAACTGGACATGCCGATCGCTGTGGTCGCGTCAAATTTCACATGCGGTCTCGGCGCCGGGACTCATGCAGCCCGACAAATCGCCTGGAAGTTAGACTAACCCGCGTCGCCGCGCTGTTGCTCTCCTTGTCTGTGGGCTGAGCGAGCCGGAGGTGTTAAATGGCGTTGTGCCCGCAGGTAGGCAGCGGAAGGCGCGCAAGGTGCCGCCTGCGGGCAGCGAGAGCCGCACGTGGCAGCCGGCAAGTGGCCGAAGTACGGCGCTGGCGGACCATCATAGACTGCTGTGAAATTACAATTAAATCAATACCATTAGCTGCTGACAGGCGTTGATATACATCAACGGGGGCAGTTGAAAATGTGGCCCCCCGACCGGGACTCGAACCCGGGATCTCATGCTTACATGGCAGACGCTCTATCCATCTCAGCTACCGAGGGCACAGAGGATAGTGCGACTGCAGGGACTTAACGCGACGCGCTCCCCGTGAGACCCACATTCTCAACTTATAGCCCAGACACTACATTCGTAGTGCCCCTGCCATTATGCGCATTACTCGCGGCAGACAATCCACGGAATCCCGTAAGAGTTCAGACGATCATCAGCCGTTTAGCCTTAACTATACGAGGTTTGTCCGGAAAATACGTATAAAAGTTGAATAATAACTTTATTTTACAATTATTCAGGTATTACAATATAGTCTCCTTCAAAGTACCCGCCCTGAGACGCGATACACTTCTGCCAACGCCGTTTCCACTGTTGATAACGTTGCTGAAAGTCTTCAGTTGTGATGTTGTTCAGTTGCCGTGTCGTTTCCGCCTTGATGGCTTCCACATCTCCCACGTGCCGCCCCCGAAGCACCATTTTGCATTTCGGGAACATGAAGTCACAAGGGGCTAAATCGGGTGAATAAGGCGGGTGGTCTGTCACAGTGATTGAGCTTAGGGCCAAAAACTCGCGCACACCGAGCGACGTGTGAGCGGGCGCATTGTCGTGATGAAGGATCCACCTGACCCCTTTTGCCAACTCCGGTCGAACTCGGGCCACACGAGCTCTGAGACGTGTCAGAACTTCAACGTAAAAATTTCCGTTCACTCTCTGGCCGGGAGGAACAAATTCCTTGTGAACAATGCCCCTAGAATCAAAGAAAACAATCAACATTGTCTTCACATTGGACCTTGATTTTCGCGACTTTTTTGTTCTCGGTTCTCCTGCTAATTTCCATTCCTTGCTTTGAGATTTGAGCTCCACATCGAATTCGTAAAACCAGGACTCGTCTCCAGTGATGACTCGGTTGAGAAAGTCCCCTAGTTCCTCTGCTTCCAACCAATCCTCACAGCACTCAACCCTCTTTGCTTTCTGTTCTGGCGTCAAGAGCTTCGGTACGATCTTCGCACACAATTTCTTCATTTCAAGTTTTTGTGTCACGATTTCGTGAACGATTGCTTTGGGGATTGACAGCTCGTCAGCAATCATTCTGACTGTCAATCTACGGTCTTTAAGAACACAAGCCCGAATTCGTTCAACATTTGCATTGGAACTCGATGTCGACGGGCGTCCTGGACGAAGGTCATCGTTCACTTCTTCTCGGCCATCCCGGAACCTTTTTAACCACTTGTTCACGGTTGGTTTCTTCATAGAATTGTCTCCGTAAACCTGTTTCAAACACTCAAAAATCTCAAGGCCATTCTTGCCTAGCTTTGCAAGAAACTTGATGTTGACGCGCTCTTCCTCAATCAGCTCCATGACGACGGCAGGTGAAAAAGGGTAACTGTCAACTAGCTGCTGCACACTCCCATCTTCACGCAGAGTGCTCTGACTCGAACTGAGCGTTGATGGGATTGATTGCAGCAGTAGTCCCACCTGGAGGTGACTGCAACTTGTAACATAAGGACATTATTCAACTTTTATACGTATTTTCCGGACAAACCTCGTATGAAGATGGCATGTCCGAAAGAACAGATGCCATCTTCATATAGATTGCTGTGGCTCGCTTCTCGAGCAGCCGGCCCGCTCCACCGTGGCGGGTCATGGAGGACTACTCATAGCGGCCAGCGAGCGCTACAGGCTTCACCTCCCAACAACAAGATAACTGTAGAGAGTGCCTCAAGTACACAAACACTCTTCCGTGCCTAAATGTACGCTAGGAGTCTCTTATTCCAAAAACATTTAAAGCAATAATATCACTCAGAAATTTTAAACGCTGCAGGGATAAATTGCATGCAGCAAACGGCTGCTTACGTCTTGTACAGAAACCACACTACATTATAGGAATTGAAGGACACGAAAGGAAACAAAGGAGAAATTTCAGTTTGGCAAAGGGATTAAAGTTATGAAGCTTCAGGGAGGATAAATAAAACCATTGAGGTCTGCCGATGACACTATAATTTCGTCAGAGAGAGCAAAGGACTTTGAAGAGCAATTGAACGGAATGGACAATGTCTGGAAAGGAGGGTATAAGACGAACGTAAACAAAAGCAAAACGAAGATAATGGAATGTAGCTGAGGGAATTGCTTACGAACGAGACACTAATAGCAGTAAATGATTTTAGCTATTCGGGCAGGAAAATAGCTGATAATGCCCAAGTACTGCAAGCTGGTAAGAGCACGAAAAATATTTCAGAAAAAGAGGAATTTATTATCATGTAATATCAATGCAAGTGTGAGCGGTTATTTCCTAGACATTTATATGGGGTGGAACATGAATAATAAGCAGTTACGGCAAAAAGGGAGTAGGATCTCTTGCACCGTTGTACTGCAGAAGAATGGTGACGATTAGATCAGAGTATACCAAATAACTAATGAGGAGTTAAGACTCAGCCGGCCGGTGTGGCCGTGCGGTTCTAGGCGCTTCAGTCTGGAACCGCGTGACCGCTACGGTCGCAGGTTCGAATCCTGCCTCGGGCATGGATGTGTGTGATGTCCTTAGGTTAGTTAGGTTTAAGTAGTTCTAAGTTCTAGGGGACTGATGACCTCAGAAGTTAAGTCCCATAGTGCTCAGAGCAATTTGAACCATTTGTTAAGTCCCATAGTGCTCAGAGCCAGTTAATGAATCAATCTCGAGAAAAAAGAACTTTATGGCCCTTCTTGACTAAAAGAATATATGGCTCTGAACACTATGGGACTTAACATCTTAGGTCATCAGTTCCCTAGAACTTAGAACTACTTAAACCTAACTAACCTAAGGACATCACACACATCCATGCCCGAGGCAGGATTCGAACCTGCGACCGTAGCAGCCCCGCGGTTCCGGACGGCAGCGCTAGAACCGCACGGCCACCGCGGCCGGCGACTAAAAGAAAGGATCGGTTGATAGGAACCAAGTGAGGTGGTGCATTTGGTAGCACACTGGGCTCGGGAGGACGACGGTCCAAATCCATCCCGGTTCGGCCATCTGTGATTTCCCTAAATCACTGAAGGCAAATGCCCGAATGTTCCCATTTCCTTCCCCTTCCTTCCCTAGTACGCCGTCGACGGGACGTAAAACTCTGATTTTTCCTTCCGTCTGATGGCGGGACATATTCTGATGCATCAGGAATCGTTAGTTTGGTGATACAGGGAAGCGGGAGGGTTAAAATTGTAGAGGGAGACCAAAGGACCAACTAAGTAAAGAGGTACCGACTGATGCAGGTTATAGTAGACAAGCGTAATGTGCTGCGAGTACATAGAAAGATAGATCCCTTATCATTTAGCTATAAAATAGCAGGTCAGCAACTAGAAGCAGTTAATTCCATAAATTATCTGGGAGCACGCATTAGGAGTGATTTAAAATGGAATGATCACATAAAGTTGATCGTCGGTAAAGCAGATGCCAGACTGAGATTCATTGGAAGAATCCTAAGGAAATGCAATCCGAAAACAAAAGAAGTAGGTTACAGTACGCTTGTTCGCCCACTGCTTGAATACTGCTCAGCGGTGTGGGATCCGTACCAGATAGGGTTGATAGAAGAGATAGAGAAGATCCAACGGAGAGCAGCGCGCTTCGTTACAGGATCATTTAGTAATCGCGAAAGCGTTACGGAGATGATAGATAAACTCAAGTGGAAGACTCTGCAGGAGAGACGCTCAGTAGCTCGGCACGGGCTTTTGTTAAAGTTTCGAGAACATACCTCTACCGAAGAGTCCAGCAGTACATTGCTCCCTCCTACGTATATCTCACGAAGAGACCATGAGGATAAAATCAGAGAGATTAGAACCCACACAGAAGCATACAGACAATCCTTCTTTCCACGAACAATACGAGACTGGAATAGAAGGGAGAACCGATAGAGGTACTCAGGGTACCCTCCGCAACACACCGTCAGGTGGCTTGCGGAATATGGATGTAGATGTAGATAGTAGTTATTCAGATATGAAGACAGGTTAATGCAGAGAGCTGTACAAAACCAGCCTTCGAAATGAAGACCAAGACAGATTTTCATTACCTATCCATCGGACGAACGGATCATCCTCAGGTATGAAATACACTGAATGTTCTGTTGTTGTTACTTTAGATTCCATGTTGTGCTCAGTAAATTCTGGGGCCAAAATTTTATATTCTTAAGCCTCATTTACAAGGAAGTTTCCCATCTTTGATTAGTTCTGCGATTTTAAAACGTTGTACTTCGTTGCTTATTCATAATGCAGTAACAACACAGAGTTGTTACCATACATGTTCTGTTTCAGTTATTGTACACCGTGTGCATTGATCCCCGTTCAATACCAGTCTGTTTCGTATAGTCCATGTTCTAATTATACTCGCTAACATACATACATTGCATTCTAAATATTTTGGCATGACGATTTTTTAAAGAACACGTTTTTTGTGAGGTGAGGTTTGTACAGCACAATGAGTGACGTTCGCAATACAAAGGAAGTAGAGCTAAATTCGAACTTAAACTGAATTTGCACAGCAGATGTGGTATAAGCACGATATACTATAGTAACTATCTTAGGGTAAACACGAACATACAACTGATGACTAAAGGTTTTGCTCATGACTCACAACTCACACTACAGAATAAAGGGGAGAGGGGACCAATGTAATGTACTTTGTAAGATAAACACTCCATACCTTATTTCTTCATACGAGTATGTGCTCGCTGAGGATGTTCGATTTAGCTGCAATATTTGCCAGGACCCGTAGACAGGTGGAAAAAAAGCAGAGACATCGATGATGCAGAATAGGCTTCAGTATTCAACAAAGATCGATTATTGGCACTCATGCCAAAGCAAACATCACGACGGCACGCATGAAATATGGAAGTAATTTCAGACAATTGCTGAACTTTATTTTAATGAGCGACGTGCAAACTGCAACAGTGTATCTGTCTCACACTCTCCACTCTCAAGTAAACACATTGTATCATATTGCCGGTATACTGTTTCTCTTTTCGACATATTGTCATTTGAGTAAAAGCTGGTATAAGACCTGCGGCGATTCTGACAAAGCCTTTTTTATCGTAATATTGATGCAACATGAAATTGTTGTGAAAGTGGGGAAAAGATTTACGCAGGGGTTTCAACTTTTGAAGAAACTTTATGGAGACGATGCTCTACGTCGAACGCATTGGTGTGGTTAGTTACGCTGACCTTAAGGAGACTTCGTATTAGGCACTGAATGACTTTCCAAGCGAAACTTTCCTGCATTTTGTCGCTAATTTAATAAAATCAGCTTCAATGAGTTCTGAGCACTATCTGCTTAAGCAACACGGCCAATGAATATGTACTCACCATCACGAAATGATGAACAGATTCATTCGTATTGGTTCTCGTTTCCTTTGTAGTTCGACAAATTGTGTGGTTTTCGTCTCTTGCTGTAGTTCACAAACTGAACGATTCCTCAGACACAGCATCTTGTCTTACCTGTGGGGAAAAAAGAACAAAACTGTAAAATGCAGAGATAAAAATTATTTTAATAAGTAGCATATAAATTGGCAGAAATACAAACAAAATATTTTCTATGATGCATGGTTTAACGTAACTAGTACCGTGTCATATTTCTAAATCGATTTAAACAATGGAAATTATAACGAGCCACACTACTGAATCGTTACACGTATGGTTTTGAAACGTCTCTGGGAAGTTCACTGGAAAATACTGACTACCTCTAAAACTGCGTAAAATGCATACTCGGATGAAGTAGCGAAATAGTATCACTTGTTAAAAACAAATGTAACAGTATTAAAATACGCACTGCACAGTAAGCAGTATCTATATCCATGTCTATAAATTTAATGCACAGAACGACTTTCAGATAACTAACGGAAAACATGTCACAGTATAGTATCTGCTTCAAACAGTATTGTTCAGCTGTAGCCGGTGATAGCTATAGCATCTATAAATCTAAAACGTCCTGCTATATGAAATTAAAAACTGTTATAATTTTTTTATTTTCGACTCGCTCCGATATTAAATCAAAATCGAGTCTACAGATATTATTAACATAACATGAGAGGACGTGTCGCTGACTTCGCTGATTTTAAGATGCCTTTTCTGAATATTACACATACATCTCCAGTCTCCGCGATGGAGAATAATACCAATAGCTCCGATACCTGTTTTTGTTCAGAACTCGAATAATATCCGTTTCTCACCACAGTTACAGCATTTGAATGATTGTCATCAAAACACCTGATTCTGATAATTAGTTTTAGTTAGAAGAGGCTGTTTTAATTGCTAATAATTAATAAAACATCGATAAAAATACAGCGATAACTCTCATAATACCTTTCCTAAACGAGAACCAGTTTCATTTTCATAATCCTCTGCCTAAACGGAATTGTTTTTGTCACATCATAATAATGTTCTTTTTCATTATTATTTTGCCACTTTTAGAGATTTTTATTTTTGTATGTTTTTAGCGCTTCAACCCCCTTTCAACTATGTCTAATCAGTATATCATAAACAAGATCTGCATGTGATCAGAAGCAGAATTTTGTAAGGGATTTTGAATGTTATTTAGATGCATTGAATTATATTCATAATTGACATCGTAATTCTGACGCAGGGCTTGTTTGATACAATGCAAATGACATCAGAAACCACTGGAATATAAGCCAAAGGAGTGCAGTAGTACCAGTCTTGACACGATATCGATGGATGTAGCAGGCAGACATTTTGACAGCTACAGATGTGTATATTTTCATGACGTAACTGTATTGTGTTTGCCTACCGTCAGGTGGCAACACTGATGCGGTGAGATATTTCAGTGCATCATACTCGTGTTACTGTTTAAGCTCTGAACAATAAAAATCAAATATTACTCGAAGTTTTTGAGTGTTATTTATTAAGCCAAGATCACCTGACGGAGTATTACAAGCCTTAAATAATAAAATATCGCCAACTGGTATTTTCTCTCCCTTTCCAAGGTGTTTGATTGCGGAGTTCATCTTATTCTCCCAGAAAAACTTTAATTTTATGAAATCGGTGGCTTTACGCAGAACTGGTTTCAATCTATTTAACAAACAGAATGCGAGACGTTGTGCTGAATAATTCAACTAATGTTGAACGGGGAGAAAATTTTAGTGAATGTTTGGAAATCACAAGGTTCAATTCTGGATCCACCCCTATTTGTTACACACATGAAAGAGCTTCCACTTAACATTCATCAAGCAGAATTGGTACTTCCTGCAGACGACACTAGTGTTACAACAAATCCCACTAGACAGAAACTGAAGAGGTTGTTAATGACGTTTTTCAAAGAATGATTAAGTGGTTCCCTCAAAATGGTGTCTCTACAAATTTTGAGAACACACACTAGATTCAGTTCTGTCCGGCAGATAGTCATACCAGTAAGTTAGGTAGCACACGGACAAGAGTCGGTAAACAGAGTAGACTGCTCCAAATTTTTGTGTGTACATGAAATGAAAGCTGGCCGTTGTGACCGAGCGGTTCTAGGCGCTTCAGTCTGGAACCGCACGACCACTACGGTCGCAGGTTCGAATCCTGCCTCGGGCATGGATGTGTGTGATGTCCTTAGGTTAGTAAGGTTTAATTAGTTCTAAGTTCTAGGGGACTATGAACTCAGATGTTAAGTCCCGTAGTGCTCAGAGCCATTTGAACCATTTGAACCATGAAATGAAATCTACTCAGACAGTTAATTTCAGCTACTTTTGCTCTTATTATAACTGCTAGTCTTGGAAACATACGAATTAACCTCCTGAAATATTTTGCATATTTCCACTCAATCATGTCTTGCGGACTAATCTCGTAGAACGAAAGAACTGTCTGCACAAAAGCAAACGGTGAGAAAAGTTATTGGTGTTAACCTGTGGTCGTCTTCTAAGTACCTCTTCAAGGAGTTACGGATTTCAACTACATCATCGCATTAAATATATTCGCTAACGAAATTCGTCATAAGTAAGTCTCCACAATTTGAGAAGAATAGTGAGGTCATTACCTGACCCGCCGGGTTAGCCGAGAGCGCTAATGCGCTGCTTCCTGGACTCGGGTAGGCGCACCAGCCCCGGATCGAATCCGCCCGGCGGATTACCGTCGTCGGTCGGTGTGCCGACCAGCCTGGATGTGGTTTTTAGGTGGTTTTCCACATCCCGCTAGGTGAATACCGGGCTGGTCCCCCAGTTCCGCCTCAGTTACACGACTCGCAGACATCTGAACACGCTCGCACTATTCCATTAAATACACTCAACGCAGACAGCAGGGGTACACTAATTCTGTCCTGGGGGGTACGGGGCGGCGGCAGGAAGGGCATCCGGCCACCCCTTTCCACTAACCTTGCCAAATCCGTTAATAACAATGCCGACCCTGCGTCAGCGCGGGACATGACACCAGTGAAAGAAAGAAAGTGAGGTCATTACCTACAACACTAGTCGAAAAAATGACCTATTAAACCTGGCAGCGGCGCAGACAGGAGTTCAGTATGCAGCTATGATATCGGCCACTATTTGATCGGACGGACTTTCAAATACGCGCGCCGCCAGTTACGCCGCCGCGTTCCCTACAGCCGCCACCGCGGCATGAGGGCGCTACCACGAACGATTACGCCTCTGCGAATGAGATGCAAGCATACCCTCTCCGGAGCTCCAGTAGCGGGTGTACTTAAGTTCCAGCATTGATGCACTGACCCCATTTTGTGTGTTTGCCAGTTGAATAACATTTACAGAGTTTCATAGAGGCCAGGGTACGTCATTTACTGAATAGTCGTAGTACTGTCACAGCTGACGCTCCCTCCATCAACAGCAACAGAGTTATGTATTACTTTTATTATTTGATATTAGATGTAGAATAAATTAATATTTGAATTCTCTGTTCATTAACAGCATGTGTTACTCGGTCCTGTATCCATTACAGACCCGTACAGCGTGCAAAGGAATACATAACAGCAGCAACAAAAGTTTTATATCATTGGCCCAACAACGTAAAATGTCTGACAGGTTGCGAAACATATTTAAACCAAACTAAAATAATTTCTTCTGGATAACTTTTTATTTCATGGACGAACTGATAACCTCAAAAAAACTAGATTTAAAGAGCAGCTGAATGAATAGGACTACGAGAAGTCAGGTCTAAAGAACGAGAAAAATACAACTCTTTACCACGTTATTAGTTATGTAAGGAAAAAAACCTGAACGGATAAGATAAAGGGTCTACTTATCCGCTTATTGTTTGACGCGTCGGTAAGTAAGTATTTTCGCTAGTAAATAAATGTCGATGGTTGGAAATGTTGAGCCGGCCGAAGTGGCCGTGCGGTTAAAGGCGCTGCAGTCTGGAACCGCAAGACCGCTACGGTCGCAGGTTCGAATCCTGCCTCGGGCATGGATGTTTGTGATGTCCTTAGGTTAGTTAGGTTTAACTAGTTCTAAGTTCTAGGGGACTAATAACCTCAGCAGTTGAGTCCCATAGTGCTCAGAGCCATTTTTTTGGAAATGTTGTTTCCCTTTTCATCGCTTTACCACACAAAATTGATCAATAACATACACAAGGTGTTTCAAAAAGGACTTTACAACTTTGAAAATTTACATAAATTAATTCATAGTACCTACAGAGATGATTGTAGTGTCAATTTGTAGGGAAGTACATAAAGTTTTGTCTCGCGTAGTTCGCTAGTGCCGAATCGCACCGTAAGGAGCGCTAGCGGCAGTTGCGTTAAAGATGGCTGCCTTCACTAGACCCGAGCGTGCTAGCTGTGTGTTTTGGTTTAAAGAATCGGAGTCGGCGACAACAGTTCAGCGTAATTTAAGTACCAAGTACGCTAAAGATCCTAGTAGGCCTACAGTTTATGAGTGGCATAAACGTTTTGTAGAAACAGGGTGCTCGGTAATATATGGGAAATCATCAGGTCACCCAAGCACACGTGACGACGCCGTTGAGCGAGTGAGACAACGTTTTGTCAACAACCATATGAAATCAACCTGGGTTGGATCTGGCGAACTGCAAATCCCACATACGACTGTGTCACGTGTAAAGTAATATTTTCTGACGAGTCGACTTTTCACTTAAGTGGCAAGGTTAATACACAAACTTTAGGATTTGAGGCAGAGAAAATTCACATCAAACATTGCAACATGGTCGTGACAGCCCTAAACTGAACGATTTTTGTGCACCGAGCAAGAGCAAAGTGTACGGCTCCTTTTTTCCGTGAGATAACCATCAATGGGAAAGTGTACCTGAATATGTTACAACAACTTTTGATACCACAGATCGATGAGGATGACCAAGAACGAAATTTTTATTTCATACACGATGGTGCACGACCCCACTACGTGGCTGACGTCTGGGATTTTCTCAGTGACTGCTTTCCAGGTTAATGGATTGGCCGTGATGCGCCAATTGCGTGGCCCCACGTTCCCCAAACCTGACACCACTGGATATATATATTTTTTAATGGGGATTCATCTAGAACATCGTGCTTGTACTTCCTGTGCCGGCTTCTTTACCTGAACTTAGAGCAAGGATTTACGCCGCCACTGAGCAAGTCATACCTGAAATACTACAACGAATTTGGGAAGAAAACGACTTCCGATGAGATGTGTGCAGACAATGGAAGCCATATACAACATCTTTAGTTGAAGGTAAAAAAAAAAAAATGTATTTCCCTACAAAACAACACTAAACCCAGCTCTATATCTTCTTTAAATTAATTTATATGAATTTTTAAAGTTGTAAAGTCCTTTTTGTATGAAGTTTGCTTTGACCATTTAGAAAGCTTTATCGTTGTAGTTGCTCAGTTCCGATGCTACACTCCGATGGATGGTATTTCATAACCTCACCTTCACTCGGTTCTGGGTTAAGTGAACAGATGACGTCCGGGGTGAATACACCCTGACGAGACGGCCACGTAACGTGAAGTGGCGTGACGTGACGCGACGCGACGTGACGGTCCATTCACGTCTAGCGTGAATCGGCCTCTGAAGCCGCCGGCGCTCAGACCTCCGCGCCACCTGGACGCTGAGCTGAGCTGAGCTGAGCTGACGGGCCGTGACGGGCGGCGCGACCTCCACGGTGGGCAGCCCCGCCCTCTGAATGCCAACAGGTGAGGCTGACCCGCCACCGGCGGCCCCTGGCATTCCGCCCCCGCGGTCGGCTGTCTGAGTCTACGGAAATGCGCGGCGTACGGTGACCAGGGGCGAGGAATACTTGGGGTGTTGACAGAGGACACGAAACAAACATGTGCGTACGTGCACTAAAAGTTTAAGCGTGGGCCGTTTTAAACAACTATGGACATTAAGCGCTTCTTAAATGGGCATGAGCTACATCAATATTATCAGAGTCTGATGATGACGAAATGAGGGAAGTTTATCACTGCAGGATAACCATTAGCTGTTGACTGCTGCAGGAGATTAACATGTACTGCGTATTAGTGACACTGACACTCGTACGTCTGATGGTGACAACGTGACGGCACAGAACCAGTGCGGAAGAACGGCTTCTACTGCGACCTCTATGTAGAAGCGCAGTGGACGCCACAGAAATACACAATACACAGCATTGACAGTCCTAATGAAGAGAACGCGTTCATCTGACGTGCAACGCAATGCTCCCTCCATCCTCGCTGCCCTGCAAAAGACCTTACTAATCGTTGGCATCAGAATGACGCAAATAGCGAACAGGAACGGTCGTTAACTGCTATTTGTGCGATTTTAAAATGTGTAACTCCATTAACGACCTCGCCAAAGGTGAGTTTCGTAATGTAATACGGTTTCTGAATACAAAACAGTCCGCCTTGTCGTAATGTACAGACAGGTAAACGAACTCTATGGAAATGTGATGAGTGAAGCTTCAGTACGAAAATGGCGAATAAAGTTTAGTGGCGGAAAAACAACCTTCAATTGTAACAGACGATCTCAAATCAAGGACCGAGGAAAAAATTCAACATGACAGACGCTTCATTGATCAGTTTTTTTATCAAATTGTTAGAGGTGATCTGATCTGTAGGGAAGTGTGTGCCAGGAGGGCTCCTAGGCGTTTAACAACTGAACATAAAAAAAGCAACGAATGGCAGCTGCTTTTCTCGCACGGTACAACAAAGAAAGTCAAACAAATTTCGCGCATCGTACAGGTTATGGCCGCAGTATTTTCAGGTGGAGGGGTCGTCCTACCCATTGATTTTATGTTAAGAGGCGAGACAATAAACGCAGCGACCTACTGTTACACCCTTCACCGACTTCTCCGCGCCTGTCAAAACAGCTGGCGTGGATTATTGTCCAGTGGCATTGTGCTCCTTCACGATAAAAGTTGCCCACATTCCGCTACTTGACGGAAGATTGCCTTCTGCAGTTCGTTGCATACAAGTTAAGGACAGAAATCAGTGTACACAATTAACACAAGTAAGCATAAACACTTCATTAAGCAACAAGTTAACTTTCATTAATCGCCACAGCTGTGGCAGGTTACGATAGTAGATTATTCGATACTTGGTATCCGAATTGTTTCAAGTAAAGTAGCCAAATAACAACTGCGTTGCGAGATAACAGTGGTCAGCAAGTCCACCCCCCTGTCACGGATGAGCAGATACACTGTACAGAAAGAGTAAACAATGACTTTGAGGACAGTGCTGTTACGTGCAGTAGTACAGCGAACAATGCTAAGAACTGTTCGCTCGGTGCACAGGAAGAGCGATTCCATTCGTCAGTACTCCAAACTAATAATATTGGACGCACACTGTAGTGTTGGATACACAACCGAAGCGAGGCGACCCCTGGTAAAAAGAACAGTTTGTCTGGAGCGGCCGTTCTTTAAGTGGGAAATTTGTGAACACGTATCTTACAGCGCAGACTTGGCCGCGAGTAATTACCATTTATTTCCAAACTGAAGGTTCCTTTTTTTACGGAAAGCACTTGAAACAGAATGTCAGTGACAGCGTGGCGGCAATTGTGCATGCAAAGGCATGCCAGGAAATCTTGAGGTGCGCTACGAGAAATACACTGACGGAAACAGAACCTAACACTAAAAAATGATTAATGAAGAGTAACAAAATTTTGGGAATTCATTTGTCTAGATAAAATATTTTAGTGATTAAGATTGCAAGATCACGTGTTAATTAAAAACCGGTGTAGCAGGCAGAATGTTGAGCTCAAGCATGCAAACGTGCATGCATTATGTTGTAAATGTGTCGGATGTCAGTTTGTTGGATGGGGTTCCGCGCCTGTTGCACTTGGTCGGCCAATACACTGACGGTTAATGCTGGTTGTGGATGACGCCGGAGTTGTCGTCTGTTGATGTCGCACATGTGCTTCATTGGAGTCAGATCTGGTGATCGAGCAGTCCAAGGCAACACGAGGACATTCTGTAGAGCATATTGGGTTACAACAGCGGTATGTGGTCGAGCATTATTCCGTTGGAAACATCCTCTGAAAAGCAATCCATGAATGACAGTGCAACAGGTCGAATCAGCAGACTGACGTACTGCTTTCCAGTCATGGTGCGTGCGACAACCATGAGAGTGCTCCTGTTGTCGTATGACATCGTACTCCAGACCATAACTCCACGTGTAGCTCCAGTGTGTCTAGCATGTAAAAGGTTGGTTGTAGGCCATCAACTGCCCTCCTCCTAACCAACACACGGTCATTCAGTGGCACCGAGGCAGAACCAGCTTTCATCAGAAAACACAGCCGACCACCAGCCTACCCTCTACTGAGCTCTCGCTTGACATTACTGAAGTCTCGAACGGCGAAGTCTGTGGGATGCGCTTTACAGGGAGTCTGCAACGCAGCTCTCCTTAAAGTAACAGTTCGTTGAGTCACTGTCGTGCCAATTGCTGCTCAAACTGCTGCTGCAGATGCAGTATCATACGCCAGAGCCATATGCCGAACACGATGGTCTTCCCTCTCGGTAGTGCCACGTGGCCGTCAAGACTCCGGTGCCCGGTCTCCTTTCGAGCGAACATTCTCGTGATGACCGCTGCCAGCAATCATGTACAGTGGTTACATTCCTGTCAGGTCTTTCTGCACTGTCGCAGAAGGAACATCCAGCTTCTCGTATCCGTATTACACGACCTCATTGCAACTCAGTGAGGTAATGATAATAGCTTCTTTGTCGTCTTAAAGGCATTCCTGACTAACATCAGCAAGCCACGTCCACTCTGAAAGGTAATTAAAGCTCACGACCATTACAGCGTGTATTTAAAGCCAACCTGATTTGCATCCTCATAGTGGTGCCACTTATGCGACTGGCTCGAAATTTGAATAGACATCACCTTTCAGATGTAGAAACACACATACCAACTTTCGTGTATTGCAAAATTTCTTCTTGGTGTCGTGATTTTTTTTCCGGCCTTGTATTTTAATCAGAACGGCGACTACGTAGAAAAACAACAAAGATATCAAAATATGTTGTAAAATAAGTTTTATTTCATTATCTTGAAAACATCCGTTACACAAACGTTCTTTGTTTTTAGTTTGACCACTGTAGAAGGAAAGAAGATTAGCTTTTAAAGCCTCGTCGATGACGATGTCGTTGGTGACGGAACATTGGCTCGGACTGGGAAAGGAGAGGGAAGGAAATCGGCCGTGTCCTGTACAAAGGAGCCATTCCGGTATTTGCCTTATGCGGTTTACAGAAACCACTGACAATCATAGTCTGTATGGCCGGAAGGGGATTTGAACCACTGTCCTCCCCAATATGAGTCCAGAGTGTTACCACTGTGCCATCTCGCTCCGTAGCGGTAAATAGAAGTGGGACTCGCGCACTGATGTAAGAACGATTGGTCCTGAAATGGAAACCACAGTGAAAATCCTATGAAGCTTTGCACAAATACGTTGGGTAGTGTCTCTAGTACGCCCGTAGATAGCTTCATTCTGCTCTCCTCAGTTCTGAGCGCACTGTCGGCGCGTAAAGATGCCAATAAAATAGCGTCTCCTGCCAAATATGGGTGCCTACCGAGAGATTTCGCCTGATTTCATGCAACCCGGCATAACGTACTTGTCACACATTTCATCGTCTTCTTGACGATTTCTGCCGCCCACTGCCGGGGGAATGAGGACGGTCCTGCAGCGTTTTCGATGGGCAGTGTCTGATCACTCACCATATAGCCCGAACTTGCCTCCTCCTGATTTTCATCTCTGTTCACATGAACCGTTGGCTATGAAGACAACATTCTGGCACGGACAAAGAGCTGCAGTTCAGAGTAGAAACTTGTCGGAAAGCACAAGAGGCTGTCTTCTATGACGAGGATACTGGAAAGCTGATACAACGCCACGACAGATGTCTAAATGGGGGCGGCAGCTACGTAAAGAAGAGGCTGGAAGGTGCAGCTAACTATTGTAAATTTGATTTTCATCGTGGTTTCCACGTCGTGACCGATCGTTCCTTACTCTCCGAATAGCCCTCGTACATGTATAGGTATTTCATCTACAGATTTTGGTAATGAGTTTCCAAGTACCATAATATGTGACATGTAGGACCGTATCTTTTGGTTGCATTGACTTAAAAGCTTAAATTTTTTACGCCGCCGAGGGACCTTAGACCTTAGCATTTGACTTACAATTCAATTTGATTCCTCTACCCACTCCTGTCTGGACAGAGAGACAAACAGATAACAAAGTGATTGTTTAAGGGTTCCGTTTCTACCAATTGAGGTACGGAGTAATTGGTTGATCAAGTAGTGTATGAGACGGAAGGCAACGTTACCGCCCGTCTGCTTGTGCAGACAGCTGGACAACCAAACGGGAAGTATCATTCTGCAGCAAAGCAGACAAGTATTTGAATTTTGCACAATCCCTGACTGCTCGAGACACGGGAAGGACTGTGAAGAATGCGTCACAAAGAATCTTACTGAAATCTATAAGACTAGAGAGTCATTTTCCTCTGTCTTCATCAATAAGTTCAGAACAGTCGAGAAGTTGTCGCTAAGACCCACAAAGCAGCGACAAAGAATTAGAAAGAGATGTCCGTCATTTGCAGTGGACTTTTGAAACCAGATATGTCTCTGTGCGTTAAGACTGCACCAGGCTCATTTTTGACAATGCCGTTGCTCAAACGCCCAGTTAGGAACAGTGCAATCAAACAAGTTTCTCAGAGTCTACGCGTCTCAGTATCTCGCAGCACACCTCAGGTACTTACTATGTCATCTACTCGCAACACAAGGTCTCATCTACCCCACATGTATACATCCACCAAAGGAACACATGCCTAACACCTCCTCAATTGCCGCTGTCCGCTACTGGGACAAGTTACATTGCACTGCACGCGCAATTCAATATCCTGTTGCATTTCAGAAAGAAATGAAGGACTTCATTTTCTTTGCATAATTTCCTTTCCAGAAATTAACCAAATAGCCATTTTTCTTAGTTCAACAGTGAAGTAAATGGTCTCTTATCGTCAGCAACGTTTCTGTTTCGTTCCTATCCTTTCCAGTTACTGATTCGTGTTTTTTCCTCTCTTAAGTACGCGTTTTCTACAAATTTTCCAAGTTTCTCTATCTCTCTAACAGCCATATCTTTCCTCCCGCCCATAAACATACGGGCCAAGACTTAAACCTTCGTTATCTACAAATTAGTTATATTAATCTCCTTTTCATAAACGTATGAAAACAGCGCTTTCTCCTGCAGTATCTCTTACCCTTTTTGTCGTTATCATTTCAAAATTATAGAGTACATCCCACATACAGTATACAGAGTGAATTACCTAAAACTTGCCTCGCTTAAACTGCGGAAATGGGAAGTGCTATTGACAAGCGGTTTTCACAGAATGGATTGGTAGTCACGGGCTCGTACTGTTAATCAGTAAACAGATTGAAATAATACTTAGAAAGGGTATTTTTTGTCCAAAAATACATTTTTTTAAGTCTGTCAGTGCCTATTGACAGTACCAAACTAAAAGTAGCGTAAAACAGATTGTTGGTGGCGTTTGTTGCAAGAGTCTAGTGCGAGTCGTTCACGAGATATCGTATTTTGAAAAGTTCCCACAGTTAAACTTGTACAATACCTGTGGTAGCACACGCTAAGTAATAATACTAATGCACACACTAGTTACGTGGATTCTGACCAATAACGAGACAACTGGCCATCGCAAGCTGTGTTCAAGATGAACACCGGCAACGGCAATACACGCCTCCAGTCTGCTATGGAACGACCGCTGTACAGGTGCTAGCATTTCAGCGGAGATGTCCGAGCAGGTTGCAGTAATACCTCGTTGTATATCATCGCGTGTAGTTGGTATTTCCTTGTAGGCAGCGACTTTCAGCTTTCCCCACAGAAAAAATACAGGCGTCAAATCCGGGGAACGGGCTGGCCAAGCTACAGGTCCTCTGGGTCCAGTCCAACGATTTGGAAACTATTTGTGAAGATATGGTGTAGTAATTCGTGCAGTATGAGCTGGACAGCCATAGTGTTGGTACCAAAGGTTCCTGCTAGTCTGTAGAAAACATCTTCTACCGTCCGTGGAAGATGATCTGTTGGGAGGCTGCGATACTTATGCGTATTCAGTGTTCCGTCTATGAAAATCGGGCCTTTGAGCTGATTGTTTACTATTCCACACAACACGTTTACACACCATGGACGCTGACGCTCCAGCTGATCAAGTCAACGGGGACAGTCAACAGACCAACAGTGCATGTTTTGGCGTTTTACCTGACCATGATTGGCAAATGTGGCTACATCACTAAACAAGATACTTGAGACATCTGGAGTATCCTGTCTTATTGTCCTTTTACAGAAGTTAACACGATTCTAATAATCGTTTCCATGCACCTCTTAATAGAGAGAGATGTGATAGGGGTGGAACCTATATCGCTGGAGATTGCGTAGGATACTTTCCTGACTCATGCCAATTGTTCGTGCGATTGCGCGGAAGCAATGTGCGGATCAACTGCAACAACAGCAAGAATATTAATTTCCCCTTCTTCTGTCGTTACTTGTTTCGTACTGTTACGTTGTCTAGGCGTTACACTACCATTTTCACGTAACTAGATGAAGTGGTCGATAAATAATTTCCGAGATCGTTGACCTCTATTGGGATATCTTGCCACATGCACTATGCAAAACCGAACTGAATCTCTTCCTACACTCTCCACTCACCATCAGCAGGTCGGCTTTTTCTGTATTGGTAAGCAGCGTGGGATTAGCCGAGCGGTCTCGGGCGCTGCAGTCATGGACTGTGCGGCTGGTCCCGGCGGAGGTTCGAGTTCTCCGTCGGGCATGGGTGTGTGTGTTTGTCCTTAGGATAATTTAGGTTAAGTAGAGTGGACATTTGAACATTTTTTTGTATTGGTAAATCCCATCGTCCACTCACGACCTACTGCTTAGATTGTCACACACTAACTGACAAGCAAATCGCAATACACTCAAGTCACACACAAGCACACTCTAGGCAAACAAAACAACATCGTACATAACGAATACGTAGGTTGAGCAGCACAAACAAGTTTCAAAAAAATACGACTCGCACTAGAATCCTCCAACAAACACCTCTGACATTCTAATTTACCCTATTTTTAGTCTGTTAATGTCAATCAATTCATTCTGTGAAATCCGCACATCGATAGCACTTTCCACTCCCTCAATATTTGCGGTGCTAGTTTAGGTGACTCACCCTATTTCATGTAACCAGTTTGCCGTGATAAAAGTAGTGGCAGTATTTGGAAAATTTCTGACTAGATATAAGACAGAGCCTTAATGATCTTAACCTTGTCAGCAGAAAGTAACAGCCAGCGTTTCTAGCAGAAAAATTGTGTTAATGTCATTTTCGGAACGTCATACACATACATCACACTGGACTGAAATAAGTGGAGAGAGATTTATCGACCCTCCAGCTGTAGAAGAAATTATGTAAAACTACTGCCGAGCCAACACTTCATGTTTTTCCTAAAAAAAAGAGAATGTCTACTGTGTTTCCTACTTTGAAGGATATGCCAAAATGTGGAGTCTAATGTAGTACTACCTATTAGAAGTAGCACATTTTTATCAGTTACGTTCTATATACTGAAGCGCCAAAGAAAGTGGTATAGACATGCGTATTCAAATACAGAGATATGTAAACAGGCAGAATACGGCGTTGCGGTCGGCAACGCCCATGTAAGAAACAAGTTCAAATGTTGAAATGTGTTTGAATTTATAAGGGACCAAACTGCTTAGGTCATCGGTCCCTAGACGTATACACTACTTAAACTAACTTATGCTAAGAACAACACACACATACATGCCCGAGGGAGGATTCGAACCTTCGGCGGGAGGGGCATAAGAAACAAGTGCCTGGCGCAGTTGTTAGATCGGTTACTGCCGCTACAATGGCAGGTTATCAAGATTTAAATGAGTTTGAACATAGTGTTACAGTCGGCGCACGAGCATGGCACACAGCATTTTCGAGGTAACGATGAAGTGGGGATTTTCCCGTACGACCATTTCACGAGTGTACCGTGAGTATCAAGAATCCGGTAAAACATCAAATCTATGACTTCGCTGTGGCCGGCAAAAGATCATGCAGCAACGAGACCGACGACGTCTCAAGAGAATCCATCAACGTGACAGAAGTGCAACCGTTCCGGAAATTGCTGCAGATTTCAATGCTGGGCCATCAACCACTGTCAGCGTGAGAAACATTTAAAGCCGGCCGCAGTTGCTAAGCGGTTCTAGGCGCTTCAGTCATGAACCGCGCGACCGCTACGGTCGCAGGTTCGAATCCTGCCCCGGGCATGGATGTGTGTGATGTACTTAGGTTAGTTAGGTTTAAGTAGTTCTCAGTTCTAGGGGCCTGATGACCTCAGATGTTAAGTCCCATAGTGCTCAGAGCCATTTGAACCATTTGAAACACTCAACGAAACATCATCGATATGGGCTTTCAGAGAAGAAGGCCAACTCATGTAACATTGATGACGACACAAAGCTTTACGCCTCGCCTGGGCCCGTCAACACAGACATTGGACTGTCGATGACTGGAATCATGTTGCCTGGTCGGACGAGTCTCTTTTCAAATTGTATCGATCAGATGGACGTGAACGGGTATTGACACAACCTCATCTATCCACGGTCCCTGCATGTAAACAGGGTCTATAATGGTGTGAAGCGTGTGCAGTTGGAGTGATATGGGTCCCCTGATACGGCTAGATACGGCTCTGACAGGTGACACGTAAGGATCCTGTCTGATCGCCTGGATCTATTCATGTTCATTGTGCATTCCAACGGACTTGAGCAATTCCAGCAGGACAATGTGACACGCCACACTTCCAGAATTGCTACAAACTGACTGCAGGAACACACTTCTAAGTTTAAACACTTCCGCTGACCAGCAAACTCCCCAGACATGAACATTATTCAGCGTATCTGGGATGCCTTGCATCGTGCTGCTCCGACCCCTCGTACTCTTACGGATTTATGTACAACCCTGCAGGATTAATGGTGTCAATTCCCCCCAGAACTACTTCACACGTTAGTCGAGTCCATGCCACGTCGTGTTGTGGCGCTTCTGCGTACTCGCGGTGGCCCTACACGATATTAGGCAGGTGTCCCAGTTTCTATGGCTTTTTTTGTGTATTTGACTTACTTTAGTATTTAGAACGCCACGCCTAACTAGTGTTTGGCTATGTCTGCCACATTTTCAGACTGAGCGAAGAACGGCTTCGCCACTAGACCGGCGGGCTGGCTCCATACCTTCACAAATTACGCCTCTCGGGAGGCGCGGCCATCACACGCACGCGCGCAGGCCGCCCCCGCTGACGCAAGGCTTCAGTTGCCGCGCACTCGCCCACTCTCCTCCCTCCCCTTCCCTGCTATTTATCGGCTCGTCCTCGTTAAGCCCTTCTTTATAGCCGGTTCGCACTAATTGCGATGGCGTGTCCCGAACGACAACCGAATGCCATCGTTCGCTCCATGTTTCCCCTCTTCTTTGTTTTTTTCCGGCATTCGTAATTGATGTTCGCACTCGGACGCGGCTTAGCATTGAAGCCCGGTGCTTTATGTCCCTTTTTCTCTCCCGCCGGAGGCGCAAAGCCGCGGGAGGGACGGTGGAAAAGTGGGTTGGGGGAAGTATGCCACATTGTGTCACAGTGACGTACTGTCCGGCCGTCACGCCGGACCGTGCTTTTAAAATGTAATATATGTCAAAACTGTATGCCTGCTAGCAGTTAATCACTCAAGGCGCGATGCGGGAGAAATACCACGGCCAGTATTTATCACGGCCCACCCCGTAAATACCGCCTATACGGATACGCAGATGGCCGTCACTATCTCCGAGACAGCCGATTGCTCTGTACAGTCGCCAGATTAGGAACCTATACAAATACGTGCACGAACCGCATTCAGTCTCCAAGACTTCTCCCATATAGAACTTTCAGTTGCGTTAAAGTTGATTCCCTGCTCCCTAAAGATGACTGTTCTGGAGACAGAACGCCTCTTTTATATGATCCAACACGGTTTCCACAATCTCCGATCCCGTGAGACTCATCTTGCTCTTTTTGTTCGTGACATCCATAAGCTAGGTGACTGCAGAACTCGAGTAGATGTCGTGTTTCTTGACTCAAAAACAGGTTTTAATCTAGTTCTGCTTAGTCAACGAATTACACGAATGTGAAATAGGCCTACCCCAACGGGTACGCAGTTAGGAGGAAGACTTCCTCGCAGACGGAACTGAGTATACGTAAATTGAAGGCGGAGAGGTGGCGTAGAGTGAAAATGTGTACCGGACCGGGATTCTAACCTGGGACCTCTTGCTTTGTATTGTATTGTATTACATTGTATTGTATGGAACTGGGGACCTAGAAACTACGGAGAGGTTGGGCCTTCAACAACTGTCAGCGCCCGAATCAGTCAACGAAACATATGGGCTTTCGGAGCCGAAGGTCCATTCGTGTATCCTTGATGACTGCACCACACAAAGCTTCACGCCTCGCCTGGGCCTCTCAACACCAACACTGGACTGTTGATGACTGGAAATATGTTGTCTGGTCGGACGAGTCTCGTTTTAAATTGTATCGATCAGATGGACGTGTACAGGTATGGACGTAACATCATGAGTCCACGGACCCTGCATGTCAGCAGGGTACTGTTCAAGCTGGTGCATGCTCTGCAGTGGTGTGAGGCGTGTGCAGTTGGAGTGATATGGGACCCTTGATACGTCTAGATACGTCTCTGACAGGTGACACGTACGCAAGCATCCTCTCTGTTCACCTGCATCTATTCATATCCATTATGCATTCCGATGGACTTCGCCAATTCCAGCAAGACAATGAGACACACCACACGTGCAGAATTCTGCAGAGTGGCTCCAGGAACACTCTTCTGACTTTTAAGCACTTCCACTGGCCACCAAACTCCCAAGACATGAACATTATTGAGTATATCTGGTAAGCCTTGCAACGTGTTGTTCAGAAGAGATCTCCACCCCCTCGTACTCTTATGGATTTATGGTATCAATTCCCTCCAGCGTTAGTTCAGACACTAGTCTAGTCCATGCCACGTCGTGTCGCGGCACTTCTGCGTGCTCGCGGGGGCCGTACACGATATTAGGCAGGTGTACCAGTGTCTTTGGCTCTTCAGTGTATAGTAATGAGAGACATGCATATAGTACCTAATACCATGTTAAGAGTTTGTAATAGATTCTTATTTACTAACGTCACGTGGAAGACAGCATGCCTCTGAACTGTTCAAAACCGCGTATCAAGTTGTTATTACGCTGATGGGTATGCATACAACCAGTGATGTAACCACCTCCGTTTACATTGAATATTTGTTCGTCGACAGCCCGTCCGTAAGATTGACAAAATATGGCAGAATGGTTGCTGGGTTCCACTCATCTTGTTGCTCGATTGCCTTATGTGCCTCGCACAGGGCGCGACTGCTGCGAAGTGAGATAGTGAAGAACGGGAGAGTCCTTTCCCTTGCACGCCACCCTAACGTTAGGTTGTACGGCTTGCCTGGCGAAGTGAATCAACTGAACGTTCTGGGGTTTCCAACCGAATGAGGCTACGGGCGAGGTGCGGCACTGCAATGAAATTAACTGTCACCACCATATTTCATACTGTAGGTTGCCAAACGTGAGAGATGCTGGCACGGAAAACAGTAGATCTCCAGACGTACCCAAGTCAGTGATTCCAGTGTCAAGGTGCAAAGGGGCGCACGTCAGTGTGCCTCCATAATCCAAACCGTAGTAAGCCAAGTGTGTATCTGCCTTCTGTGGTTAACTGATGAATGGGGTTTCACGTTTAGAGAAGAGAGAGAGTGGAGACCGCGTGCTGTGCACAGTCTGCTTACCGTACCACTGCTACATCCCGTTCAGTTTCAGTTGTCCTAAATACGGCTCCACCCAGCGAGCCGCTGGAGAGTGGTTGGGGATTAAACGTAAGATACTGACACAAAGACTGGTGATTAGAAACGTACACTAATTATCTCTCCTCCTCTCATTGGGAAAGGTTTGGAACCATCATTCTAAAACAAAAACGTGTGGATAAAAAGAAATCTAAAGTCAAGTAGTATGCGGCAGGGAGGGATGGGGGGGGGGGGGGGGGGGGGAGGGCGAACCTGTGCGGCTGTGCTACATGGCGGCCATATTGGAAGCTTCCATCGTAGATGCAACACGTAATTGTCAAATGGAAAGGGGATAATGTGACACGTCAGGCGATAAATAATTACACGAGGAACAATGACGCTCTCCATTTGACCACATGTCTATTATTCTCCAGTCTTGACTCTTCATTAGAACTGATACCGCTCTGATATTAAGAGAGAGGTGCACCCTTGTTATCAGAGAGGATTTTAACCAACGACACCTAGACAGACGACCGATCACCCACAGCGTATCGTTAAATTTCTCGCAAATTCCGTGAAACAGGCTCTGCGCTAGAGGAATCGAATGCCGAACGATCGAAAATGGCTACGGATGAAGCAAGATCAATGACTGTTCTGGTACCGTTCAGTAAGAGTCCAGAACGCTGTACTCTCCGCTTCTCACAGGGAACTGCGGTAAGCCGTACATCATTGATGAGAGTTTTGGTCACAAATAAAAGGCACCCTTATAAAACGCAAATATTACATCATATCGCTGAGGACGATCCAGATCTTCAGTCTGCCCAACGAGTCTCAAACAAGGTGGACAAACAGCGTTGTTTGTGCTCTGATCCACTGTTTATGGCTGAAGCTAATTTCGATGTTAACGGAGACGTAAATAAACAGAATCACAGATCAAATGTCAAGTCGCGCCGTATGAATCCATCGAAGGTAGTTGGCGCATCAATCTGCTGCTGTAAGAAGAAGATATGCTTCTGACATTGCTGTCATAAATTTTCTTTCAGAATGATGGTGGCCGACTTCATTACGGGCTAGTTGTAAGTACATCCCTACAGTCTCCTGGATATGGATAAGTCGCAGACGTGTGAAGGTCAAGTGTGTGTGAATTCCTAAGGGACCAAACTACTGAGTTCATCGGTCCTTAGACTTACCCACTACTTAAACTAACTTTAACTTATGCTAAGAACAACACACACACACCCTTGCCCGAGGGAGGACTCGAACCTCAGGCGGGAGTGGCCGCGCAATCAGTGACATGGAGCCTCAAACCGTGGGGCCAGTCCGCGCGGCGGAGGTCATTATCTATGCGTTGAAGATCAGAAGTCTTGCACACCTCAGGGTAAAAGTGCATGAGGAATCGATGAAACAGTTAACGACAACTTTAAAACGTGCTGGGTAACAGGTCGAGCACGTTCTCTATACCCTTTAAGTGTTATCAGCAGCACTTGCCTTGTTCTGTATATAATGTGGCATAGCTCGAGAATGAATAAAGCTGTGCTCAAATGAAAGGCACAAACTTTATTCTGGTGTTATTCTCTATCTGTCAGATGTGTCACACGAGACCCTTTCCATTTGAAAATTACAAGTTGACTCTAAGGTACCGGTTTCCAAAACGGTCGCCATGTTGGCAACATAACATCACAGGTTTTCCCTCTCTCCGATCTCATATTATTTTACTTTAAATATGTGTTATTCTAATTTTTTTTTCTTCGAGATTATGGTTCCACACTTATGGACAACCCTGTACTAGAAATACCATTTGCAGCATGTGGTACACATTCTGCATCCTCAGACGCGGTGACCCACTGAAAGAGAATGTATTAAGCGGACGTCCATTAATTACGTGAGGGTCTTTTTTTTTCAAAATTTTGATTTCCCCTTGGCGACATTTGATGACATTTAGTGGAAAGTCCCTCCCCCTCACGTTAGGTTTACCCAGTTGTCGCGTAAAAATGAAATTTTTAAAATTTGTTTTATACACTACATAAAACACTTTAATAAACCGTAATTTATTTAGAAAGCGTGAGTAGTATTCGGCCGGACAGACAAACAGAGACAGACGGACAAAAAGGTTTCACGGATATAGTATTAACCGTTATGACGGAACCCTAAAAAATAGACTTTTGTTGTTATATCTACACATTAGATGTCACTGAACCTTTGCCTACTTTGCAGCTGAAAGACAACATTGTTTGTAACTTCGTTTGAACCATATGATAATGCAGCTTTTCAGTCTCATGATTCAAATTATCACTTACAGAATTCTTGTCAGTGATTTTCAGCTTAGCTTGCTTCCACAAACGATTAACGCCTTGCTCGCACGTGTGTTTTGGGTTTTTGGCATGCCGCTAAACATACGCGTTGTAGAAGTTTTGATATAATTTCATGCTGGGCACAGTAGCGTCGGCTTTATATGCGATGCAGAATACAACGACTAATTCACCGACTAACACTTTGATTTCGAACGGCGCAGCAGGGAATTTAACTAATGAAATCTGACACTTGTGCGGAACTCGTTTCAAATCGGGGAATCCTGGACATGCACACGTGTAAAGCATTCAGTTTAGTTCAGAGAGGACAGAAGAGTTGGTGGCCACTGTAATACTGTCTGTGCTCTGGATTAATTGTATAAAACAATATGTTATACGTTATAGTAATGTAGATTCTCTGAATTAAAAAGTTGAGATTTTCATTGCCCCTCCCCCCCCCCCCCCCCCCCCGTTTTAAATGAGATTTGGTGAGATTTAACCGGAACCTTCCACCCGCCCCCCCCCCCCCCCCCACCCTCTCCCCTTTCGGTGCTCACGTAATTAAAGGACGCTCCCTATGTGCTCTGGGTATCTCACGTGGTTGGTTTCTACGGGCGTTACAAGTCAGCACAGGAGGTAGTGAATCTGCTATAAGAGGTACAAAGTTAGTGTCCGCACTGTAGAAGCACGACGAGCCCCACGCGCCCCAACAGCTGATACACTACAAGCTCCAAGGAGCGTCGGAAGCGGAAGGCTGTTGGTTCCGGAGAGAGCAGTCTTACATCACTCCTATTTGTATAGATATCACACACCGAACCAGTATCCTTCAACATGGAAGTGAAAGCTGGACAAGAGGCGAGATACACAAAAATTATCTGGAAGTAACGATAGGTGGATACAGTGGAAAATTACCAAAACGACCAGAGCACAAAACTAATCCACCGAAGAAGTTCTGGAATATTTACGTAAAAAAGGCAATTTCTTAAAGAAACGGAGCGACAGAAAACGAAAATGATAGCCTAGCTCTGAAACACATCACGTTGCTTGCGAAAAATATGTGAAGCAAAAGTGCTTGAAAAAAGACTTAATGGTAGATCCGGGAGATGTTACTGGGAAGACCTCAAGAGAACATTGGGACTTGGAAATTACGAGTATCAGGAAGCGACGCATGAGGCAGAAGACAGTAGATGGCAGCTGCAACGTCGTAGCTTGGCATTTAGAAACTGACATCTGTACCCATACCTAACAGTTTAACAGTTCATTGTTAGCTGCAGGGAATTCTCTCTCGTAACGATGTCTTCGTAAGCCACCTAAGACACAAAAAATGTGTAGTGCTGCCTCGTGAGGTATGTAGGGGGACGCATTTGAACTATGAAAATGTGAGAAGATATTTTGCACAAGCCTCTGATAAGCCCATATAATGTATTAATGGAATTGTCGGTTCAGAGAGTTTCTTGTAACCTTCGTCAAATTATTCTGTACATTCAAATTTCAGATATTATCTACAGAAAAGAATGCAAAACAAACTTAGTGACAGATGACAGACGAAAGCCGCTTGGAGATTCGAATCGGTATCCTCGCTTTTTTTTCATACAATGCTCTTACCGACTGAGCTATACCGCCACTTCTAACGAGTTGATCTCACGGCTTAAATTCTCGTACTTTCCAAATCCTGCATACCTAGCCGGATAAGCCACTATTGCTCGAAAACGATACGCGTGAAACGGGTTACCTACCCTTGCACTGGAGTGAGTGCAGCTCGGAAGCTTCCACAAATGTTACAACAGACAATGCACGAGAGCGTCTGTCACGTTTCCAAGTGGATGAAAGGGACGCTCGATTTGTAAGCTGGGATGTGAGTCGTACAAGGGTAGCTCAAATTCAAGAACATTTCCTGAAAAAAGCAAGGATCCAGGACAAATCCGGCCTGCTATCACAACGTTTCATAGC
This sequence comes from Schistocerca americana, assembly GCF_021461395.2. Classification (NCBI taxonomy): domain Eukaryota; kingdom Metazoa; phylum Arthropoda; class Insecta; order Orthoptera; family Acrididae; genus Schistocerca; species Schistocerca americana. Next base: position 150,265,356 of record NC_060123.1, read on the forward strand.
AGCGTATACTCTACTGCAAAGCACACTGAAGAGCCAAAGAAACTGGACACCTGCCTAATACCGTGGAGGCCCTTCGCAAGGAAGCAAAAGTGCCGCAGCAAAACGTGCCTTGGACTCGCCTAATGACTGAAGTAGTGCTGGAGGAAATTAATACAATGACTCCTGCAGATTGTCCATAAATCCGTAAGAGTACGAGCGAGGAGGTGGAGATCTCTTCTGAACAGCACGTTGCAACGCATCCCAGATATGCTCAATAAAGTTCATGTATTGGGAGTTTGGTGGCCAGTGGAAGTGTTTAAACTCAGAAGAGGGTTCCTGGAGTCACTCTGTAGCAGTTCTGAACGCGTGGGATGTCGCATTGTCCTGCTGGAATTGCCCTACTCCGTCGGAATGCACAATGGACATCAAAGAATGCAGATGATCAGACAGGATGCTTACGTACGTGTCACCAGTCAGAATCGTATCTAGACGTATCAGGGATCCCATGTCACTCCAATAGCACACGCCCCACACCATTACAGAGCCTCCACCAGCTTGAACAGTCCCCTTATGATATGCAGTGTCCGTGGATTCATGAGGTTTTCTCAATACCCGTACACGTCCATCCGCTCGGTACAATTTGGAAGGAGACTCGTCCGACCAGGCAACAAGTTTCCATTCATCAACAGTCCAATGTCGGTGTTGGCGGGCCCAGGAAAGGCGTAAAGGTTTGTGTCGTGCAGTCATCGACGTTATATGAGTGGGTCCTCGGCTCCGTAAGATCATATCGATGATGTTCGTTGAATGGTTCGCACGCTGACATTTGTTTATGGCCCAGCATTGAAATCTGCAGCAGTTTTCGGACGGGATGCACTTCTGTCACGTTGATCGAGTCTCTTGTGTCGTCGTTGGTCTCGTTCTTCAAGATCTTTTTCCAGCCGCAGCGATGTCGTAGATTGATGTTTTACCGGATTCTTGATACTCACGGTACACTCGTGAAATGATCGTACGGGAAAATCCCCACTTCATCGCTGTCTCGGTGATTCTGTGTTCCATGCTCGTGCGCCAACTATAACATCACGTTAAAACTCACTTAAATCTCGACAACCTGCCATTGTAGCAGCAGTAACCGATCTAACAACTGCGCCAGACACTTGTTTCTTATGCCCCTCCCGCCGGAGGTTCGAGTCCTCCCTCGGGCATGGGTGTTTGTGTGTTGTTCTTAGCATAAGTTAGTTTAAGTAGTGTGTGAGTCTAGGGACCGATGATCTAAGCAGTTTGGTCCCTTAGAAATTCACTCACACTTGAACATTTGAACTTGTTTCTTATGTGGGCGTTGCCGACTGCAACGCCGTATTCTGCCTGTTTAAATATCCCTGTATTGGAATATGCATGTCTATACCGGTTTCTTTGGCGCTTCAGTATATGACACACTCATTCATAAAAAAATAGTTCTTTTATCGGAATATTAGTAATGTGCTACAACGAATCCAACTCGCTTTCAAACGTTATTGTAATGCTCGAGTCCTCGTATCCCAGAAGTAACTGGAAAACGATTTCCGGACGCTTGTTTCTTCTTCTCACGAATAATACTGCTCCGCAAAATTGCGAGCTCTTTTTGAAACACGACGCTCTTTCACTCTACCTATACTCTGTTATGTAGTGAGGGTAAGCTACCGGACAAATATACGCAAACGGCGTGTGGCCTGCTGGAACAAGAGCGGAAGAGTGCCGCACGAGGCCTGGAGTATTCACCGTGCGCCGTTAAGGGCACTTGCCGGCACTGGGGTGGCATTTGATGCCCGGACGGTGGCGACCCTTGATCTTTGATGTCCGCCAGCAGGCTGCGCCGCACGGTCTGAAGGGGAGCGGACGAATTCCCCAGAGGAGCGGGCAGGGCTCACCGGCTAACGCCAACTCTGTCCAGCTGCCGCAGAGCACACAGAGGGGTTCTACGAGATCCAGGCAGTATTTTGGCGCACCTGGATAAGGGAAGATCCGGTTGGTAGCAGTTTTCTTTAAAAAATATTTATGCTACCGCGCATCGTTCGTACTGGACTGTGATTTCGAAACTGCAGCTGTATATCACACGTAAGACGCACTGAAACACTTATCTGTGTCAGTCACTAAATTGTTCACAGGTTCTCAAGCATGCCCGGTGATATACAATTACTATTATTGCTTCTATTCTTTAGAGAATGAAATTTAAAAAACGAGAACTTATTGCCAAACCATTAAACAGATTCGTTATCGTATGCATATTGTGAACTCTATGTGTATGTTATTAATTAAAATTAAAGAGACCTTTGGAGAATAGAGAATCAGCTATATGAATATCAAAAGCTCAGATTGAAAGCCAGTCCTAAGCAAAGAAGGGAAAGCAGAAAGGTGGACGGAGTACATAGAGGGTCTACACAAGGGCGACGTACTTGAGGGTAATGCTATGAAAATGGAAGATGACGTAGATGAACATGAAATGGGAGATACGATACTGCGTGAAAAATTTGACAGAGCACTGAAAGACTTACGTTGAAACAAGGACCGGGAGTGGACAACATTCCACTAGAACTACTGTCAGCCTTGGGAGAGCCAGTCCTGACAAAACTCTACCATCTGGTGAGCAAGATGTATGAGACAGGCGAAATACCTTGAGGATTCATGAATAACATAATAATTTTAATCCCAAAGAGCAGGTGTTGACAGGTGTGAAAATTACGGAATTATCAGTTTAATAAGTCATGGTTGCAACATACTAACACGAATTCTTTACAAACGAATGGAAAAACTGGTGGAAGCAGTCCTAGGAGAAGATCAGTTTGAATTCCGTAGAAATGTTGGAGGAAGTGAGACAGTACTGATCTCACGATTTATCTTAGAAGGAAATACAAACTACGTTTCTTGCATTCGATGACTTAGAGAAAGCTTTTGATAATGTTGACTGGAATGCTCTTTTTTTCAAATTCTGAAGGTGGCAGAGGTAAAATACAGGGAGCGAAGGGCTATTTACAATTTGTACAGAAACCAGATGGCAGTTATAAGAGTCGAGGGGCATGAAAGGGAAGCAGTGGTTGGGAAGGGAGTGAGACAGGGTTGCAGCCTCTCCCCGATGTTATTCAATCTGTATATTGAGCAAGCAGTAAAGGAAACAGAAGAAAAATTCGGAGTGGGAATTAAAATCCATGAAGAAGAAATAAAAACTTTGAGATTCGCCGATGACATTGTATTTCTGTCAGAGACAGCAAAGGACTTCCAAGAGCAGTTGAACGGAATGGACAGTGTCTTGAAAGGAAGATATAAAATGAACAGCAACAAAATCAAACAGAGGATAATTGAATGTAGTCGAATTAAATCAGGTGATGCTGAGGGTATTATATTAGGAAATGAGACGCTTAGAGTAGTAAATGAGTTTTGCTATTTGGGGAGCAAAATAACTGATGATGGCCGAAGAGGAGAGGATATAAAATGTAGACTAGTAATGGCAAGGAAAGCGTTTCTGAAGAAGAGAAATTTGTTAACATCGAGTAGAGATTCAAGTGTCAGGAAGCCGTTTCTGAAAGTATTTGTATGGAGTGTAGCCATGTATGGAAGTGAAACATGGACGATAACAGTGTAGACAAGAATAGAATAGAAGCTTTCGCAATGTTGTGCTACAGAAGAATGCTGGAGATTAGATGGGTAGATCACGTAACTAACGGAGAGGTACTGAATAGAACTGGGGAGAAGAGGAATTTGTGGGACAACTTATCTAGAAGAAGGGATCGATTGGTAGGTCTCGTTCTGAGGCTTTAAGGGATCACCAATTTAGCATTGGAGGGAAGCATGGAGAGTAAAAACCGTAGAGGGAGACCAAGAGATGAATACACTAAGCAGATTCAGAAGAATGTGGGTTGCAGTAGTTACTCGGAGATGAAGAGGCCAGCACAGGATGGCGTAGCATGGAGAGCTGCATCAAACCAGTCTCTGGACTGAAGACAACAACATGTGTATACACAGCTCTGTTAGGACTGCTTGTGTGAAATTCCAAGCTGCATGCTATCTCGTCGCGAGTTCCAGCTTATAATCCTTGCAGTTTCACAAACAGTCGTGTAGAAGGTCAAAGTGCTAACACTGCTGCAGCAGGCGCCCTGGCTACGAATTTTACAGTACGCATCTGAGACATGCCAGAAAATGGCGCTCAAACAGCGAGGCAAGGACAAGTTTTTTGAGTCCTCTATTACTTGTGGGCGAGAATTCGTCGAATACGGTCCGAATACAGGGACCAAGCCCCTGGCTGCTCTCTCACGACAACGCCGTGGCTCACAATGAGAAGTTTGTGTGTGAGTTTTTTGGCCAGCGAACGCATCACAGTCGTGGAACACTCACCGTATTCGCCGGATTTGGCCCCAGCCGACTTCTCGTTGTTCCGCAAATTGAAGCTGGCAATAACAGGACACTGTCGTGGTGCCCTTAAGAACATCCAAGAAAACTGCAGTGCAGTACTAAATGAAACTCCAAAGAAGGACTACAATGACAGTTTCAAAACACTTTTTAAACTATTTCAGCTCTGTATTGATTCAGGGGAGACTGTTTTGGATAAACACAGTGATTTTGAGTGCATAATTCATGAGTTTTATTTTTCATAACCACAATCCAACGGAACTGGCACGCGCTAAGACCTGTTTTAAATAGCGCTATATTTATTTCAGAAGTTTCTTGTGTCGTAAACTGCTATATGCATGTTGCCTGTATCTTTAATTCACAACGTAAGATGGTAACGCTGTTCACTTACGAGGCACTGTCATTCTATACCCGTATAATCTCAAGAGTATTTTTGTTGTCTGTTTATATGTTATACAAATGGGTACATGCAGCGACCTGCATTGTATCTTTTGCTTGAACATCTTGATAGTAACTTTGTTATCATTTATATTGTAAGACTTCAGTGTCACAGTACGATACGAAATGACACAAACTAGCTGACTTGTAGCGAACTGATTTGTAAAGAAGACTATTGGCAAAACACTTAAACATGTCGCTCTTAGCACAACAAAAGCGACAGATGTAAAGGTAGTTTCAGAAGAAAGCAACACTAGGAGACTGAAGCGATTTGCAAAATGACCTGCAGAGGATTGATGAATGATGGAAGGACTCACCATGATTGTAAATAAATGTGACACTTTGCGCATACATAGGAGAAGAAATCCACTACTGTACAACTACACCACTGGTGACGGATTGCTAGAAACAGTATCTACCATAAAATACCTGGGAATAACTATCCCCAGCGATCTTAAGTGGAATGACCACATACAGTAGGAAAATCAGATGTTAGACTGAGATTCGTAGACAGAATATTAAGGAAATGTCACTCATCCTCGAAAGAAATGGCTTCAAAAACACTTGTGCTACAGATCCTTGAATGTGCACAACAGATAAGATCAATAGAAGAGATAGACAAGATCCAAAGAAGAGCGGCCCGTTTCGTCCTGGGATCGTTAAGTCAGTACGAGGGCGTTACAGAGGTGCTCAACAGACGCCAATGGCAGACGCAACAAGAGAGGCGTTGAGCGTCACGGAGAGGTTTACAACTGAAATTCCTGGAGAGGGCGTTCTGGGAAGAGTCGGACAACATATTACTTCCACCCACACAAGTGTCGCGAAGTGATCATAAAGAGAAAGTTCGAGAAATTAGAGCTAATACAGGGGTTTACCGTCAATCATTCTTCCCACGCGCCATGCGCGGGAAGGAACAGGGAACGCGGGAACAGAAAATGGTGGAAGATGCACCCTCCGCCACACACCGTCAAGTGCTTTGCGGAGTACAGATGTACTGATGTAGATGTAGATGAGGGTGTAAGCCATCGAAAAGCACTGTGGAAGTAAGTAACAGTGACTGAAAAAGGTAATTGTTTTAATAGTGTTTTAAACGTAAACCAGATGGTAAGAGACTTCAATTGCAAAGGATTTGCAATATATTCCCTGACAGAAGATACTAGGTGGTAAAGACAGAAACACTGGATCTTTCATTCCTTAACATGTCACGATATGCCCATAGTCAGAACACTGAATAAAAATGAATAAAATCCTATGGAGACGAGTGAATAGTTCGGCAGCAGATTTGCAGATGGCGCCACCAAAGAACTCATCATGGCTAATGTAGCGAAATAATGAGAATACAAATGCCCAGAAGATAACATTTGAGGCCAAATGACCTATCTGTTGCCCTCGGTCACCTTTATATCTCAATTACGAAAAAGCACCCACTTGAAAACACAAACTATATTCCTCATTTTGTTCAGCCAAAAAAGTAACGCGATTATGGGCGTCTGCACAAATTGATCTCGGGATGGGGGGAGGCGGTAGTCTCTAAAATTCCCATTTTTTGACACAGAGTGAGTTACTAACTACTGTACTGCCACCAAGAATAACTCCGAAAGTATGATAGGAGCTGAAAAGTTTGTGGTACAAAAGTTGCATGGGACTACTGGGGTCATAATATGACGTTGATTTTTTGTTGCTAGGTGGTGTCATGTAAGAGATATGAAGGTCAACTTTGTATTTTTAAGTGGGATGCTATAGTTTGGTACTTATTTTCTGATGGCGGCTATCGAGATGAATCCAATGATGTGTAACAGTAAGGTCTTCGAATTTCAACGGAGGTCACAAAGGTGGCACGAACGTCCATTTACAGAAGGTGTTCGAAGTGATGACAATTGGTATCAGTGTAGTGCTCCAGCCTTCTTATCATGGACTGGGTGGTATTCCTTATCACATCGGCACTTATCGAAGCACATGCTCTGACAATTCTCTCCAGTGTATCTTCAGGTGTAGTTGGAACGTCTTTATAAACAACGTGTTTTACGAATCCCCACCAGAAAAAATCCAGAGGCGTCAAGTCTGTCGAACGAGCCGATCACGACACATCTACTCCGCGTCCAATTCAACGATTTGGGAATTCTCTCTGTAACTCATTTCTAGCCAGCAGCGAAAAATGTGCCGGACACCCACCGTGTTGATACCATGTACTATTCCTTGTTACTAAAGGTATTTCTTCCAGTAACAGGTCTCATGTCTCTTGCAGGAATGTGGTGTACTTCCTACTATTATGATTTCCTTCTATGAATAGCGGCCTATAATTCTGTCCTCCAGAATCCCACACAACACATTTACTGACCACGATTTTTGGTGTGCAACTTGCCGCAGCCAACATGGGTTTTCAGTTGCCCAATAATGCATGTTATGGTTCGAATGGTTCAAATGACTCTGAGCACTATGGGACTTAACATCGGAGGTCATCAGTCCCCTAGAACTTAGAACTACTTAAACCTAACTAACCTAAGTACATCACACACATCCATGCCCGAGGCAGGATTCGAACCTGCGACCGTCGTGGTCGCGCGGTTCCAGACTGAAGCGCCTAGAACCACTTGGCCACAACGGCCGGCTGCATGTTATGCAAATTAACATTTCCATAGTTCGTGAATGTAGCCTCGTCGGTAAACAAAATCAAATTAATAAATGTGTCATCCCTCTGAATCTGAAGTTGAGCCCATTGGCAGAATTCAACGAGACGCATACAATCCGTACCAGTTAATTCTTGGTGGAAACTGATATGGTAAGGATGATATTTATGGTGATTCAGAACACGAACAATACTACTCTGGCTCATGCCAGATTCCTTTGCGACTTGACGCGAACTAACACAAGGATCTCGAACCACAATGGCAAGAGTACAAATTTCCGTTTCCTCGTTAGTTACTTTCCTTTGCCGGATATATTTCCGATGCGTTAAGGATACAGTTATTTTCAGTTTATCATACACATATTTATATGTATGACGTGTAGGGTGAGTACATTATGATAAGTTTCAGCGTATAAGTTTGTAGCTCTCACTGGCATTCTCCGAAATTAGAAGCATATCGACTTGCTCCCCGAACGAATACATCATTCACATTCGTTTTATTTGACGATACTTGTCTTACCGTTCCTATTAGTGTTCTATTGCGAAACCGTCGAATGGTGTTTACAAGTCAATAGCACGTTAGATGAATACGCTGTATGCGGCGACTGTTTACTATTTGCACGATATACGAGACATAATTTCAGAGCATGTGCATTGATAAGTGCCGAAGTGATGAGGAATACCACTCAATCGATGATAAGAAGATTACACACTGCAATTGATACCAATGGTCATCACTTCGAACACCTTCAGTAAATGGACACTTATGCCACTTATTGACCTTCGTTGACCTTCAAAGACCTTACTGTTACAGATCATTGGATTCGTCTCGATAGCCGCTATCATAAAATAAGTACTAATCTAGAGCATCCCTTTTAAAACAACAAAGTTTACCTTCAAATCTGTGAGGTGACCCCACCTAGCAACAAAAAACCAACGTCATATTACGGCCCCCATTGTTCCCTGCAACATTTGTCCCACATACTTTTCAGCTCCTATCATACTTTCGGAATTATTTTAGGTGGTAATAGGTAGTGACTCACCCTGTATAAATGAAATGGGTGGTTTAGAGACGTGTCATGCCAGTGATAAAAGCAGTATCACGGGATATCACTTCTAGTTTACTAATGCGCAACGCCCTAGCATCCGCCTACTTACGCGCACATCACTATAATGCAGGTCTTCAACAAACAACATTCAAAACTCTAGACACGAACTGTATGTTCTCAGAAGTAAATAAATACTTACACAAGATGACACATACATGCCGAAATATGTATGAGTGATAAAAACGAAGAAACTTGTTTGTGTTTTGTAGGAGACAGTTACTTAAGGATAAATGAAATAGAAAATATCCACATACAGTTGGAGCGGAAATGTTAAACCAAATCAACAAGTGCCTGAGAGGATCCTGGGAAACACAAATATCACAATCTGGATTACTGGTGTAGAGAATTCACGGATTTTAACCTGTATGGATCGGAGCAGAGCCTGCTCGGTCTTGTTCATCTGTTATCAAAAATTCTAGTTTTCCCATACAAGTACAACCTAGAAATTTTGAGTGTACGTGGATTCTAAGTCGCCTGCTCCGCAAATACCGACCCAGTAATTATTTTTAGATATTTGTCCCCTAACTGGCTACTTCAGTGCTTTCGCTAGTATGAAGCATATGAAATATTGTTTCCTGTGCTAAAACGTGTCACTGCATAAATGGCAGCCACATCATATGAAACATCAGCTTCAACACAGCACTTACTATTTTAATTTTCTCTCTTTTCGCTGTTCTTTTTTAAAGTTTTATTTGAATTAGAGAAAAAGGGAAATGTTATTATTCAATGCAGTTGAAAACTTGAGTAATCAGAGCAAAGTAAGCACCAAGATCACATTAAATGTATAGCATAGCATCCCTTTGTGGGGCGGCGATCAGATGCTGAGAGAAAAATTTATTCCACTGTGAAATCTAATCTTTTCCCGGCGTAGCGACCGTTTGAAAAGCCGACAGGAGAGCAAGCATTCCGGCGGGTAAATACCCTGCATTCTCAAAGGTCCAGCAACAAACAGAACTGGTAACACATCTTGCAACTACGGGAGACATCTGCCCATAGCTAAAATCAGAGATTAGCGAAGCCATAATGCAACGACTTATTATTATTCTCAAGGCAATAATAATACAGCTGTGCATAGATGGTGGAATGCAACAGGTGATCGGGCAGTTGAACGAGGAGTTAGGGCATGGAAGAAGTTTAGCTGCAACAGAACAACAGAAACATGGCAGGATTTCCACAAAGTCCAAAAGAACTCCTCGAAAGATATTAGAGCAGTGAAAAGGGCATATGACAAAAATAGACTAAATGAAATCGAAGAAGACTTCGAGAAAAGTAATACGAGAAATTTCAACAGAATATTCAGGGAAAATATAAAGGGTTATCAGCCTCCAAATATCTGCTTCAGAAGAACAAATGGATCTCTTGAAACAAACACTAAAGAAAATCGCAATATTCTTAAAGGATACTTTGATACACTCCTCAACTTTGTCCGCAGCTCGTGGTCGTGCGGTAGCGTTCTCGCTTCCCGCGCCCGGGTTCCCGGGTTCGATTCCCGGCGGGGTCAGGGATTTTCTCTGCCTCGTGATGACTGGGTGTTGTGTGCTGTCCTTAGGTTAGTTAGGTTTAAGTAGTTCTAAGTTCTAGGGGACTGATGGCCATAGATGTTTAGTCCCATAGTGCTCAGAGCCATTTGAACCATTTTTTTTTTGAACTCCTCAACTTTGAGAAATGGTTCAAATGGCTCCGAGCACTATGGGACTTAACATCTGAGGTCATCAGTCCCCTAGAACTTGGAACTACTTAAACCTAACTAACCTAAGGACATCACACACATCCACGCCCGGGGCAGGATTCGAACCTGCGACCGTAGCGGTCGCGCGGTTCCAGACTGAAGCGCCTAGAACCGCTCGGCCACACCAGCCGGCCAACTGTGAGAAGCCCAAAGAGAAATTACACTTCACGAAAACACTTCCAAACCCAGACTCGAAGCCGCCTACAATCACAGAGGTAGAAGAGGTTATAAAACAACTAAAGAACAACAGAGCCCCAGCAGAAGACGGCATTATCACTGAGATATGGATACTCGCACACCAAAATATTTCAACGAAAATTCATAAAATTCTCTTGGAAATATGGAGTACAGAGAAAATTCCACGGGAATGGAAATGCGCACTGATTCACCCACTCCACAAAAAGGGGGACAGGAGAGATCGTAATAATTACAGAGGGATCTCTTTATTACCGGTCACTTACAAAAGTCTGTCCAAGGTGTTACTGAACAGACTGGAACCACAAGTGGATACAAAGATAGGTGAATACCAGGCAGGGTTCAGAAAGAGAAGATCCTGTATTGAAAAAATTTGGTACCTGCGAACACACTTGAAAATCAGACAGGCGAACAACACTGTAGTTACATTTTTGGAAGTTAAGAAGGCCTATGCCTCCATTGACAGGCAGACTCTCTTTCAGACACTAGAAGAATATGGAATAGACAGAAAAAACTAGGGCACGGATAGAACAGACGCTCACAGACATCACAACGAAAATAAAATTTATGGGAGTAATCTCAGAGCCATTTGAGACACATAGAGGTGTCAGACAAGGAGATGGTCTCTCGCCACTTCTAATCAACATAGTCCTCGACAAAATTATCAAGCAGTAGGAAGAAAAAATAAAAGGAATTCAGTTAGGATGGACACGTGCAAACAAGACAATCATAAAATGTCTAGCATTTGCAGATGACCTGGCAATGCTCAGCAACAGCTGAAAAGAAGCGCAAAAAGCCCTGGAATATTTATATGAAGTCTCTGGTAAAACGGGGTTACAGATATCATACGAGAAAACACTGTACATGGAAGGAAAGAACAACAACACACAAGTCGTGCACACAAAATACGGATTTGTTAACAGAGTGGAAAAATTCAAGTATCTTGGAGAATACATACAAACAGGAGGAACAAACAAGGCATCCAATAAAGAACAAACAGAAAAACTTCAGAATGCGTACAAACTTACATGGACGCACTACAGTAAAAGAAGCATCTAAAGACAGGCGAAACTCGGGCACTACAATACAGTTGTACTTCAGAAGCCCTCTATACATCAGATACGACCACAATCGGGGCATCAGGCATCACATAGACAGCAAAGATAGAACATAAAATCCTTCGAAAATTTTTTGGATCAGTACATAGAGATGGTGTATGGATGAAGAGGCCAACCAAATAACTATACGAACCAAACAGACAGACTCACAAACATAATCAGAAGACGTCGGTTAACATTCTTTGGACACATACACAGAATGAACAACAACAGACACACAAAGAGGATTTTTGGTGTAGTTAACAGCTCAATCAAAAAAACAAGTTGGTTTTATGAAATAGAAGAAGACCTAAAACAAGCAGGAGTCAATAAAGAAATGATAAATGAACGAGACAAATTCAGAAACAAAATAAAGGACACGAAATTTGAAGGGAAGGAAAGGAAGAGACTGGGAAATATATGGACAGAACAAAGGAAACATGAACACAGTCAGAGAATGAAGAGATTTTGGGAAGAGAAAAAGAAGAAGAAAACACAAAAGGGGGAAAACTGAATAAACATTTAATATTCAAGTTCAATCACTGTCTTAAGGGCAAAATGTATAATAATAATAATAATAATAATAATAATAATAATAATACAGCTGTGCCATTTAGGGTACAGACAATAAAGTGTGATAAATACATCTTGAATGTCAAAATTACCTGTCTTAAATACCTTCTTTTCGCCAGTGCACTGGCCAGCCGAACGTCTTGATCAATCATACAACTCAGTTAGGCCACATGGAAATCACATGACGGGATACGAAACGTATATAAAGGAATCGGTGGTAAAAATAAATCATTCGGTGCTCTCTGAGTACGGGCCGTAGCAGAAGCTGCCGATTTAAACGACTTTGCCAGATGACAGATACTGGTAAAAACTAGAACCATGAGCACGATTAGAGTAATGTTCTTGAGTTCCATTAATTAATGTGTATGGAACAGGCGGAAAACTGGCTTGTACTTATTAGTGAAGTACAGTATTGACGAAGGAACGAATGCTTCGGTGCAAGTTAATGCAGCAGTAAAATTTTTGTTAGAAATTATTTTAACTGATGCACAATCAGTTAGGTGCCAAATTAACTTGAGTATAAGAAATTTTATAAAGAACTGTAAATCAGATTATTTACTTATTATGGTTCGCTGCGAAACAGTTCTCATTATTACTCAAGCAGAGTTTAACATCGCTTGTCTGGCACGTCCATATGGTACGATGGGGATGTCTCGTTGCGCTGCACAGTGCACGCCTTCTAAATGTTCCATTTGCAGGCATATTTGTAGCTTCATTTATCCGTTTAACTTGTGGAACGAATGTGCATTAAATGCTTTTACTGTTGGTGAAACGATTGAGGCCCCACAAATCCTGCAATGATTGCAAATCTAAACTCTGTCCAATACATTCCCTATTTTCTGCATCATTCCCTACTTTCTGCAGTAATTTCACTTAAGGTTATGCTGGAAATGACTACAGCCACGTCAAGAAAATGCCCCATTTGAAATGCCACCATTTCAGATTCACCGTCAGAGGTTACTGACTTCTCGTCACCTGGTAGGTCATCCAGTAGCTGTTACAGCACGATACTAGTCAGATCAGCAGCACGCATATGCCACGATTTTGTTAATGAAAAGAGACACGACTCGACCTTTACTTACCAACGGGTACCAACTGAAACTGCACTTGATTATCTTGTCTATTACTGAAGCTGTCTCGTAGTAATTACTTGCGGCCCAAAAAACGTACTTTCGAAGACCCGTCGACACTTAACATCAACTATGAAGTTCTTTGAATTGTACGATCACAAACCAGGGTAACTTAAAGATAACGAAGCCAATAGGAGGTGACAATATCCAAATCGGGAAGGGCGGGAAATATGTGCCGCTCCAAAACCGAGTACTGCAGATGATCGAAAGACGCCAGTAGCAATCAGTAAAAGTCATGGTTTCGATATCACACCTCTGGTAAGCTATGTAGTCGTCTTAAGGGGGGTAGGACGTCAAACGGGCCGACTTGGAGGAGGACAAGCACCACGACATGTTATTTTCTACTGTCTATACTTTTACAAATAAATTCATAAAACTTTGTCAGCATGACCAGGAAGGATTCAGGATTCACACTCATAGCAGTGGAAGTGCAAAAACATAACAAAATAATTTTTTTAGATATGAAATTTCATCATTTTTTCACTTACTGTTGGCTGTATTTGTTGCTATAGGTAAATTTTTCTTCACAAGTAAGAGAGATTCTTTGATGAATTTTGCACAGCATACAAACCATACTTACAGGTGTATGAAACTCTAGAATTTCCCAAATCTATTAAAAACTGTGGTAAAAATTGAGATAATTAACTACAAAATTTGATTATTTCTAAACATAAAGTTTAAAACGTAACATCTCATTCATTTTTTCATAAATTAAATAGATTCTAGAGTTTCAGACACGTGTAAGTATGGTTTGTATGCTCTGCAAAATTCATCGAACAGTCTCTCCTACTTATGAAGAAAAGTGTACCTATAGCAACAAATGCCGCCAATAGTAAGTGAAAAAATGATGAAATTTCACATGCAAAAAAAATTATTTTGTTATGTTTTTGAACTTCCGCTGCTACGAGTGTAAATCCTGAATCCTTCCTAGTCATGCTGTCAAAGTTTTATGAATTTACTTGTAAAAGTATAGACAGTGGAAATTAAAATGTCCTCTGGTGCCTCTCCTGCTCCAAGTCAGCCCGTTTGACGTCCAACCCCCCTTAAGAAGGGTCGTTCCGCACACTAGCCACGTTGAAACAAAGATTAAAGCCTGTATCGCTCACGATATCATCGCGACTGGTTATTAGTATTCGTCACACCATTCTGTCTACAACCCCCATTGCCCGTTTTCATACGCTGGCCCATGTACTTTCCGCTACATTTTCCTCGCGCATCTCATCAGAGGCATGCATGCACAGTAGCTCAGCGGAGAACAGGCTACGCCCAAATGCAGCCATACAGGCGACGCGCGGCTGATATGTTTGCTGCGGCTGTGTTCCATAGAGGGAGGGCGGTGCGCTGTACACTAAGTCCGCAACGGCCCGCTCGGCCCGTCCCAGCGGACTCGCGGAAATGGGATAACGGCCGGCGGAAATTTGCGGGCTCGCCGCGCTGACCCCGCACAATCCAAGCTCTCCCGTGTGCGCCGGACTCTGCTCGCGTCCACCAGGGTACGGCCGCCGCCCTCCGCCCACATTCGGCGCCAAACCGTTGACCGGGGGCAGCCTCACTATCAGAACTCCGCATCTCAAGCGACACACTGATACGCCCCGAGAACGTAACATCGGCGAAGGTCGCGCTGCGACAACGCTGCAAGGTGGCCGTGGGTGTATCAGAGTTAAGGCCGCGTCCTACGTAAGCGACCGACAGCGCGCTACAGCTTCAGGCGACGAAACACCACCGCAGATAGGGTTACGGAGGTGTCCTAAGTGGGCGACGTCCATGGCGTTGCCTCTACCCTGCTACAACTGACGACGTTTGAAGTCAAACGCGTTTGGTTCAAATGGCTCTGAGCACTATGGGACTCAACATCTGAGGTCATCAGTCCCCTAGAACTTACAACTACTTAAACCTAACTAACCTAAGAACATCACACACATCCATGCCCGAGGCAGGATTCGAACCTGCGACCGTTGCGGTCGCACGGTTATAGACTGAAGCGCCTAGAACCGCTCGGCCACATCGGTCGGCAAACGCGTTTGAATCTTGTCGCTGCAGCACGCGCGACAGTGAGAGCGACAGGTGCGTTTCTTCTCAGGAAAGCAGGGGAGCGGACGCGCTGGCAGCTATGAACTACTTATCATCCCATTTTAAGAAAACTATTCGGTGAAAAAATCTGGGTCTTCTGCATATTACAGCTTGATATGTTTGCTCGATAAAGGTCTGCATTTATCTACGTTGCTTGTCATAGTATGCTGCACGAAACTGAATACATGGCTGCACGAAATTATTAAGAGATTACAGAGGTAAAATCACATTTCGTTGACTTTCCGTACAGTTTATTTTATGCCATACATTACTGCGTGTGAAATGTAACCAATACATCTAAATTGTATTTAAGGTTAAGAGCGGAATAATGTCTCTTTTCATTCTGGAGATATTAGTTGTTACATCCGCGGACGGGTCGCTCGCGGCGCGTCCAAATCCTTTCCTGCACATCGGGAATCAAGTAGTCGTAAAGATCGTCTCATAAACGGTTCAAGATATAGAAATGACGTTTTTTGGAAATGACAGCACGCAGAAGGCATTATTTTATCGTATGATTAACACTCCATACGTTTTCGTCAAATGTGTAAGCAAAGCAAAAAGAAGACTGCCTATAAATTACACAGTGAAGTTTTGTCCGAATTTTCAGAGCCAAACAAAGCGAGAGAAGCAGGCAAACGCAGTTCAAAGTGACCAGCGAGAGGTCTAGTTTTGCATGATTGAAAGTAATCCGGGTTATTCAGGAAAACTTTATTACTTAGTTGAAGAAAAACTGAAATATTTCGCGAAAAGCTGCTGCAGACTATGTAACTGAAGGCGAAGAGTTCTCGGGCTTCCAGCCGGGTGGCCACTCACATTTATGTAACTGAAGTGTCAAAAAGTTCATCTGTTCCAGGCCTAGCTCTTTTGCACATAAAAAGATACACTGATGCGATATCTAAATGTCAAAGAGTCTTCATTCGAATCAGGTACCAAAGTTAGGATTTTCGACAACAGAAGACGTTAGAAAGACAAATGAGGCACAATAAGATCATGCTTTCTGAATAAAACTTGAAAATAAAAGGTGAAACAAATCGGTCAAATATTTTGCGAAATGATTTGTGCAAAAGAAATGAATAGATCAGAGAAACATTGGACGTGCCTTTAAATGATGCTCGAAATCATGAACAGAAAATGAAGTACATCAAATGTGTCTCTAATATTTTTTGTTTCGTACTTTTAGACATATAATTTCACAAAACGTTTGACTTTCTTTCCAAAACATTTGTATGCTTCACTTCTACAGACTATTTAGGTTAACTGAAACGCTTGGACTTAACACTGACTGTTGCTGAATTACGTTCGCAACAATCAAATATCAGTAACGTTTCATGGTTTTTCATTGTATTTTATTAAGAATTTAATGTGTGGGATGCAATGGGATAGGTTTGTATACACTTAAAGATCAAGTACTTTGGCAAGACCTTAAAAATATACTTAGCGATGCAGTGTAATCAGTATACATAAAACTTAATATACAGAATGGTAGCTGAGTCAGCTAAAATGTAAACCATAACCGGGACCGAACCCATATTCGTACATTATCCGCAATTACTAACTGAAAAAAGTACCCTTACTGCACAGCTACCACTGATTTCGTTCACTTTTACTTAAACTAGTCAGAGACTGTACCGCATTTATCGGCTGTTACAAGTTCTCGATCATGAAAAAACTTTCGTCTTTAATTTACTGACGAGATAGTCGAATGCTCTTCTGCTCATTTATGTGTATTCGAGGGGCGGCAGGAGTGGCCAGCGGTTCTAGGTGCTACAATCTGGAATCGCGTGACCGCTACGGTCGCAGGTTCGAATCCTGTCTCGGGCATGGATGTGTGTGATACCCTTGGGTTGGTTAGATTTAAGTAGTTCTAAGTTCTATGGGACTGTTGACCACTGCAGTTAAGTCCCATAGTGTTCAGAGCCATTTGAACCATTTTTTTGTATTCGAGGAATTTGTCTGGTGATCCTCGTAGTTAATGATATAAATTATGAAGTTCATCTACATTTACATTTATACTCCGCAAGCCACCCAACGGTGTGTGGCAGAGGGCACTTTACGTGCCACTGTCATTACCTCCCTTTTCTGTTCCACTCGCGTATGGTTCGCGGTAAGAACGACTGCCGGAAAGCCTCCGTGCGCGCTCGAATCTCTCTAATTTTACATTCGTGATATCCTCGGGAGGTATAAGTAGGGGAAAGCAATATATTCGATACCTCATCCAGAAACGCACCCTCTCGAAACCTGGCGAGCAAGCTACACCGCGATGCAGAGCGCCTCTCTTGCAGAGTCTGCCACTTGAGTTTGCTAAACATTTCCGTAACGCTAACACGGTTACTAAATAACCCTGCCACGAAACGCGCCGCTCTTCTTTGGATCTTCTGTATCTCCTCTGTCAACCCGACCTCGTACGGGTCCCACACTGATGAGCAATACTCAAATATAGGTCGAACGAGTGTTTTGTAAGCCACCTCTTTTGTTGATGGACTACACTTTCTAAGGACTCTCCCAATGAATCTCAACCTGGTACCCGCCTTACCAACAATTAATTTTATATGATCATTCCACTTCGAATCGTTCCGTACGCATACTCCCAGATATTTTACAGAAGTAACTGCTAACAATGTTTGTTCCGCTGTCATATAATCATACAGTAAAGGATCCTTCTGTCTATGTATTCGCAATACGTTACATTTGTCTATGTTAAGGGTCAGTTGCCACTCCCTGCACCATGTGCCTATCCGCTGCAGATCTTCCTGCATTTCGCTACAATTTTCTAATGCTGCAACTTCTCTGTATACTACAGCATCATCCGCGAAAAAGTTCTCCATGAAGATTCCTCCCTTTGTAAATTTCACGCACAGGATCCCTTCTCGCTTTATTTTCCGAAGTAATTCTAATTTTCTAGCCCTACTCTCGAGCTATAGTATTCTAAAGTTTACGGGTGCCGCCTTATAGAAGCAGCTGGTCGCCTCTAAGTAGCCGTCCT
The DNA here is from genome assembly GCF_021461395.2 of Schistocerca americana. Taxonomy (NCBI): domain Eukaryota; kingdom Metazoa; phylum Arthropoda; class Insecta; order Orthoptera; family Acrididae; genus Schistocerca; species Schistocerca americana. Next base: position 150,283,662 of record NC_060123.1, read on the forward strand.
GTAGCGGGAAGCGGTCGCTCGCACGCAGGACACCCGAGCTTTTCGCCCGATACTAAAAAAAAAATGAGTGTGAAATCTTATGGGACTTAACTGCTAAGGTCATCAGTCCCTAAGGTTACACACTACTTAACCTAAATCATCCTAAGGTAAAACACACACGCCCATGCCCGAGGGAGGACTCGAACCTCCGCCGGGACCAGCCGCACAGTCCGTGACTGCAGCGCCCTAGCGCCCGATACTGCTGCTTGTAGCTGGAGTGTCGCGTATCCTGATGTCGCTCGCTGTCGGTCGCATCGGACGCTTACGTAGGACACGGCCTTAGTAATTATGCACGGCCTGACAATTTCTACGGAACAGGGACATTTATTGAGAGGAATAATCGCAGGCAATGATGGGCGACGTGAAACGCAGTACACACGTAACAGAGGTGGACTGGTATATTTCTAATGAAAAATGGATAGATTTCACCATGTGGTAAAGCAGGACAAACGCAAATAATGTTCTTGTTTGACGCAGGTCAGAGCCCCAACATAAATGTCGATATCGAATTTTCAGTAAGGATTATGCCCTCGTCTGACACTAACGCACACTTTCCACATGTTATTCATTGTACCACTTCTCTCTGAAGGCGGTCTTCAGATCTTTCGCGGTTGAGGGGAGGGTGTTAGTTGAGAAACACGTCTGCCAGGAGCATCCCAGGCATGCTCTATATGGTTTAGGTCCGGGAAGCACCTAGGCCATTGCGTACCTTCAATATCTTCACTTTGCAGTTTGTCCGACACCTCAGTGATCCTGTGTGAGTGGGTATTGCCGCCCACAGAGAGAAAGATGGGACCTACGGCACTCCTGAACAGACGGACCTGATCCGGCATTATATCCCTGTAGTAGTGCGGTATCACGCGCAAAGATATGCAGCGGTGTTCGGTCACTGTGCATAATTCCTGCCCACACCATAACGCCCAGGCCATACCGACGACATTCATGTATATTCTGTGGTATGTAATGCGTTCCCTCCTCTCTCCAGACTAACTGGTGGCCTGAACCACTTGCCACAGTGAAGCGGAATTCGTCGGAGGCCGTCATTCTGGACCACTGTTGCTGAACCCAGCCAACAGTGAACTTTTTCTCGACGACGGCGTGGTTGAAGTGGGGTGCACTGAAGAGGCTTCCGAGCGTGCAAACCTGCCTGATTTAATCACCGCGAAATGTTTCTGGTAGAGACACGTGAACCGATAGCGGTTACAAGATCTGCAGCGATCTGCCTGGGAGTGGGATGTCTGTTCCTTTTCGACACTAGGGCTATGTATCGATCGTCTTGAGGTGTGGTCGTCCTTTTACAACCACCGGCATGCTTTCGCACAGTATTTCCAGCTTCAGCGGCCTTTTCTAACCGCGAGATGACAGAGAGTCACTTTGGTCGGCCTCGGGCCGTCCATCTGCTCGTCCAGGATCGTAAACACTCAAACGTTGCCTCGCAGATACTCTGCCGTGGTACACGGAATGTCACACGAACTGCATGGGCTGTCGAACGCACGCAGAGCGTTCGTGCACAGGCTTCGCCGCAGTTAGCCCGCCCTCTACACTTCCTTTTACTATCAGTGGTCGGGTGTTCCGTAGCGACTTGCAGTAGTTCCTTAGCATGTGTCACTTGGTCCTTAGCGATTGCGAAGCAGTGTATATACATTACAAACAAATCTAAATCTGTTCCCGACAAACCCCCTGTGGTGTGTGCCAGAGAGCTGTTTCCCCTCTTCCTATTCCAGTCAATGATGCTACCCAGGAAGTAAGACTGCTGAAAGTTCTCGGAATAAACGCAAATTTCTGTAATTTTAGTGTGGTGATCATTATTGAAGTTACAGTCTTCAGTCCGTTCATGCAAATTTCGGCGCCAGTCTAGCCTGCGGAAGTCCTTCTATCTCTCGGTAACTACTGCAGTCTGCGCCATCTTATTCTTAGCGTTAATCCTGTCTAGTATGGGTGTCTGCTGTATTCAAGATTTGGCAGATATATTTTTATTGAAGTCTGCGGCCGGGTGGCCTTCCTGTCGTGTCAGCTGGCCGCAGTGGCCATGCGGTTCTAGGCGCTTCAGCCTGGAACCGCGCGACTACTACGGTCGCAGGTTCGAATCCTGCCTCGGGCATGGATGTGTGTGATGCCATTAGGTTAGTTAGGTTTAATTAGTTCTAAGTTCTAGGGGACTGATGACCTCAGATGTTAAGTGCCATAGTGCTCAGAGCCATTTGAACCTGTCGTATCAGTCGTCAGCTACCTGAGGAATGGAAGTCGTTTGCGCCACGTCACGTCTCAAATTTTAGAAAGTAGAGACTCAAAATGTTTAGTTTTGTGTGTGTGTGTGTGTGTGTGTGTGTGTGTGTGTGTGTGTGTGTGGTGTTTGTGTGTGTTGATCTCGTAATGAACATATATTTCTTGTGAAAGAAAGTTAGTAAAGATTAAAATTGTTTAGTTGTGTGTGTGTGTGTGTGTGTGTGTGTGTGTGTGTGTGTGTGTGTGTGTTGATCTCGTAATGAATATATATTTCTTGTGAATCTTGAGACAAGTATCGTACCGATGTACTAAATTAACATAACACCTAAGTTTTCACAAAATCGACAGTCATAAGTCAACATGCGATTAAGTTACTTAGTACTGTTGTGCAAAGGCCAATGTATAAGGGGCGATCAAAAAGTTTCCGTTTGAGGGCGTTGCTGCAGCGTACATGCAACGTTGTGCGCCTCCCATGCACGCGCCTCCGATGCAGGTATGTAAACACCGACATTTTTGCAAGGGATAAGTGTGGCATTCCTGACTTCCGACGTGCGCGCGTTAAATGCTGAAACATGAACTAAGACGACGCTATTGCCAAATGCGTCCAAACAGGACCAACGTGCTGTTTTTCTTTTTCTGGTTGCCGAAGGACAAACACTGGTAATAACCATCGGAGAATGAAGAATATGCATGGGAGCAATTAAGGCGAAACGTCCGGGAATACTACGACAAGAGATGCTGTTGCTTCATGATAACCCATGTCCCTATATCCCAAGCGTCGTAACGCAGAAGTTACGCCAACTCAATTAGGAGATAATCGAGCAACCGCAAGAAAGTCCTGATCTCTCCCCATGCCATTATCACGCCTTCGGTCCCTTAAAAAAAAAGCCTTGAAGGGTCAACGATTCCTGTGAGACGATGATGTGGAGCAGGCAGTCACGAACTTCTTCGCGTAGCAGGCCACGGTCTTTTACAAAACGGATATCTTCAATCTGGAGCGTCGGTGGGATGACTGCCACACCTGTTCACGGCGATTTTGTTTGACTGGCATACCGATCCTGGACTGTACGACCTTCGAAAGGAAACGTTTTGATCGGCCCGTGTATCTGTAGACAGTTGCCCGTCTGAAAATCAGCACTGAAACAACTATGAATGTTTGCAGGACTTTTACACATCGTACAACACAAACACTGTTGAGCAGTGTAGTCATTAATATCAACATTAATCAATATTTTTCAGGTACTGTCTATACTGAATGCAAAGGCATCCCACCATCGGTAAATTGGCGCAAGGGATCCCTTACGAGCAAATTCTTAGACAATTATTCCGAGCGCTTAAGATTGCAAGAAAAGAACGCATAATCAGGTGCCTGTAAATATTGATAACGCAGCAGCAAATCAAAAGTGACACACGAGCATTTTGCACAATCGCGTCAGGGTTTTCAAAGCAAAAGTCGCGTGTAGGTCGTTGCTGCAAGGCAATGAATATTCATTATGAGAGTGACGTCAGAAGTTCCAGACTTAACGTCCCAATTTAAATAATTACGTCAGATAGCAGAGACCAGAACCGTTCCGTGCCTGCGAACACGGGAACGCGTTCCCGCCCAAGTGCACCAATACCGCCAGTCGTCTCGGAATAGATACTGTTCTCCCCGATTACAATGAATGCCTCCTGAAACTGTCATGTGTAGGTTTTCAGGTCTTTGCTGTCCAGCAGGTCTGCAGCAGATTCCCTGCAGATTAATTTTATCATAATTTTAGAAACATTGAAGAAGTTTACTCTAACCAAACACCAAAAAGCGTGAATTACTCTTGGTAGTCTATCGAAAACAAGACGCAGTTTCAGTTAAAGCGTTCCACCACGTTTACAAAAATGGTTCAAATGGCTCTGGGCACTATGCGACTTAACATCTGAGGTCATCAGTCCCCTAGAACTTAGAACTACTTAAACCTAACTAACCTAAGGACATCACACACATCCATGCCCGAGGCAGGATTCGAACCTGCGACCGTAGCGGTCGCGCGGTTCCAGACTGAAGCGCCCACAACCGCTCGGCCACCAGCGGCCGGCGCATATGCGACACTCATCGGTGAAGAGGTGATGCCAATCCTGAGCGGTCCATTCGTCATGTTGTTGGGCCCATCTGTACCGCGCTGCAGGCGTCGTGGTTGCAAAGATGGACTTCGCCATGGACGTCGGGAGTGAAGTCGCGCATCATGCAGCCTAATCCGCACAATTTGAGTCGTAACACGACGTCCTGTGGCTGCACGAAAAGCATTATTCAACACGGTGGCGTTGCTGTCAGGGTTCCTCCGAGCCATAATCCGTAGGCAGCGGTCATCCACTGCAGTAGTAGCCCCTGGGCGGCCTGAGCGAGGCATGTCATCGACAGTTCCTGCCTCTCTGTATCTCCTCCATGTCCTAACAACATCGCTTTGGTTCACTCCGAGACGCCTGGACACTTCCCTTGTTGAGAGCCCTTCCTGACACAAAGTAACAATGCGGACGCGATCGAACCGCGGTATTGATCGTCTAGTCATGGTTGAACTACAGGCAGCACGAGCTGTGTACCTCCTTCCTGGTGGAATGTCTGGAACTGACTGGCTGTCGGACCCCCTTCGTCCAATATGCGCTGTTCATGCATGGTTGTTTACGCCTTTGGGCGGGTTTCGTGACATCTCTGAACAGTCAAAGGGACTATGTATGTGATACAATATCTAGAGTCAACGTCTATCTTCAGGAGTTCTGGGAACCGGGGTGATGCAAAACTTTTTTGATGTATGTATAAATAGGTGACATGTCAGTCAGTAAATAAAACAGTGTATATTTCATAAACTCTTGTGCTTATGAAACACAAATATCGTACTCAAAGCGTATTTATCGACTAAAAGCGTTCGATATACCTCTGCTCTGTCGCAACGTAAACAAAAGATGTGAATCGTAGCTGAAGTAATCCACTATCCACGATTCCGTTTGGTCTCAAAAAACATCGCTCCTCGCAGACGATTCGTGCCAAGAACATGACGGCAATATTAGCCTAAACAGTGCGAATGGGAGCTCGAAGCTGGAGGGGAGGGGGCATTATACAGTGTGTATCCACTGCCATACATTTTAAGAAAAATGTTAAGATTAAAAACTCTCAGATCGAGGAAGGATAGAGGAGGAAATCGAACCTGTTCGTTTCAAAGGAATTACCCCGGCACCTACCATAAGCGATTTACTGTGCTAACTACCTCGCTCGATCACATCGTAAGAAGGATTGTGGGTACATATGTAGGCACGCTCCTCACAACATTCCAATCTAAAACTGCGTTCACATGACGCTTCAACCTGAGAGTCTGTAGACTTATCGAGGTAGTGTCTACAACAGCTGCTGCGGACAGTATTAGGATCTCTTCTGCTTTAACTTCGTCCTGAAACTCCTTCGCGTACGAAATAATAGCATACCCGCTAACAAGCAAAAGCCTGAGGGGCGTAAAGTCTGAAATCTCTTTTTACATTTTATGTCAGGCCTAAGTATCACGAAGAGGAACATAAAAAGGATGCTGCACTCCTACTCTCTCTCTCTCTCTCTCTCTCTCTCTCTCTCTCTCTCTCTGTATGTGTGTGTGTGTGTGTGTGTGTGTGTGTGTGTGTCGGAAGCACTTTTTATCACTTTCATATCTGGCTGTGAGTGCCAATCATCTTCCTTTGACTATATCGGAAGTGTAAAAACTCAAATGGTCTACTCTAACGCACACCACCCAGTGACTGCGTGACTTGTTAGCGCCACAGAGTGCATTTGGCGCATTACCCAAGCGAGGCGGAGTCATCACGGTTCATAGTTCTCAATTTCAAAGCTACGATGTGCTCGTAGTGTCTATTCGCAAAGCTTCTGTTACTGCGCACACTGGGAATTACTGGATAAAATTCAAACACATCCACTGATTTTATCGTTGACACAATGTGCTTTCCGATACCGTGAAATGCAGTTAGTTCTTTCCCCTACCTTTCAGTCCACTAATTAACGGGGAGACATATCGGTATTTTATCGTCCTGTATTTGCTTCGAAGTTTGTCCATCTTATACAGGTAATCATTTATAATGAAATTACAATGAAATGAACACCCTTAGCTGTTTACAGGCGTTGACATACGTCAACGGGGACAGATGAAAATGTGTGCCCCGACCGGGACTCGAACCCGGGATCTCCTGATTACATGGCAGGCGCTCTATCCATCTGAGCCACCGAGGACACAGAGGATAGCGCGACTGCAGGGATTTATCTCTGGCACGCCTCCCGCGGAACCCACATTCTCAACGTATTGTCCCGCACTACATTCGTAGTGCCCCCGCCCATTATACTCATTACTCGTGGCGCGTTGCCGATTCCCGTAAGAGTTCGGGCACTGTTTGTGCATTCGCACAGAAGAAGAAGATGGTCCAGTGGCCGGTGAGCGTTAACTATATATTTACTAAGATGGTATCCGTTCTTTTGGGCATGTCCGAAAGAACAAATACGATCGGTGACCAAGCAGCTCGTTAGAATGAAATTACAATGAAATGAACACAGATTCTTGACTGGAAATGGAGGAAAAGAAGGTCCTATGAAATGCATCGTTGCCACGATAGGTGACACTGACAAATGGAAGTTTCTCTGACAACGTGCCCTGTGTTTCTTGCGCGTGGCAGGCTGTGTGACTGGCGCAGCAGAATGGTCCGGCATTCATGTCGGTCACAAGCCGAGACGGTATTTATGTACAACTAAGCATATACGAGTATAAACGATCGAGAGGCACGACGGCCGCGCGGGGTTAGCCGAGCGGCTTTGGGCGCTGCAGTCATGGACTGTGCGGCTGGTCCCGGCGGAGGTTCGAGTCCTCCCTCGGGCATGGGTGTTTGTGTTTGTCCTTAGGATAATTTAGGTTAAGTAGTGTGTAAGCTTAGGGACTGATGACCTTAGCGGTTAAGTCCCATAAGATTTCACACACATTTTAACATTTGAGAGGCAGGACGGCTATACCAAAATAAGTACCAGCACGGACACCAACTACATCACACAAGATTTCAAGCCCTTTTTGGGCGTTTGTGTGATCATAGGTCCTTTCAGACAGGCGAACATGCAGGGAGGCGACGGACTGTGCGTAGACCAGTTTAGGAGGGCCGCGTTCTACAGGATATTGAGACGAACCCTAGTACATGCGGTAGCGTTCTCGCTTCCCGCGCCCGGGTTCCCGGGTTCGATTCCCGGCGAGGTGAGGGATTTTCTCTGTCTCGTGATGACTGGGTGTTGTGCGATGTCCTTAGGTTAGTTATGTTTAAGTAAATCAGACTAAGAACAGCCGACCAATTGCAAAGGATAAAGCAATCTTTACCTAGGTTTCAATAGATATAAATCTATCTTCTTCAGAAGATGCCTGGGGACAATGAACATCGTAATATATATTAAGGTATGAAACATGAGTCAAGAATAAAGTTTAACATATATTAGGAAAATATTGTATTACAAGATGTGAGAAAGATTCTTGGTACTTACAGTATTATAACAACATGAAGTGATATGTCCTTATCGTTTAGGCAAACATCTGCATAGTTACATTAAACATATAAAATATAGCCCTGACAACAGGGTTTGTCAAATAAATAAAATAGGTACATAGAAGTTGCAGAGCGCCTAAGCGACTGAGTAAAATCGGCCAGCGTAGTAGCACAGCGGCCAGGGCAGGTGGCGCTCATGTCGCGAACTATGTGCCGATAGGCGTACTGAAGTAACATTTGAAACATCAATTTTAAATGCGTTCTTAAATAGAGTGATAATAAATAAATTGACAAGCATTTGACACTCCCGTTATGACATTGTGGGAGGTATAGGAACAATAACGTAGATACATACATCAAAAAGACAGGTGGCGCTTCCGCCGTGAGTTACATGCAGTGGTCTATATAGCCAAAATATAAAGTTATATTACCATATTAGTGAAGCCCATAGAACGTATATAAGTCAAACCATCAAGAACAATCAGTAATGGCTTTTAAGAAAATTACGAGACCTGGTCTACAATCCAGTTACTACGTAATATAGAATAAGAGAAAATTACATGGGGGCCGCTGTAGTGGCAGCCATATATCGTGAAAAGAACACATTATATAAACGATAGTAAACTGGAGGATTTGAAAATGCATTATAGCTTCCTGAGGAAATAGACTACTGAGGTTACTAACATTAATGTTATACATTACACAGTACGGGTTTAAAGCCTTCAAAAAATTGTTTACAAGCAAGGTTCAACTGATCATTCAGAATATTGCCGTCTTTGAGCTCTAGATGTTTAAAAATAAATAGCTCTTCCCACAGATCTAGTCTCCGTCCTTTGACCTGTCTATGTAGGATAACCGTGTCTTCTAACTGTTTAGGCGTATGGCCGGTTATCAAGAGGTGTTCAGCAAAGGTAGAGTTGCGAATATTCGTTCCTTTTTTACCTAACAGATGTTCTTTATATCGTGTTTTCACAGCTCTGCCGGTTTGACCAATATAATAAGAGGGGCAGTTATTACAGGTTAGCTTGTAAATACCTGAATTAGAAAACCAATCGCTGGCAATCTCTACTGACTGTACAAGATTTCTTTTTAAACTGTTATCTGTAGAAAAGGAGACGTTACAGTTATATTTTTTATTCAGAAGACGTTTAATCCTATACGATAAGTTACCCAGGAAAGGGATGGAAATAAATTTTTTAGTTTCTGTGGTATCCGTGGGGAGAATATTTCTCAAAGTCGAACATTTTTGGGAGATTTTCTTATTGAGCAGGTAATCAATCATATTCTGGTTATACCCATTATTGACCGCAATCGCTTTGATGACATTCAATTCCTTTTTTTGATCCGCAGGTGATAAAGGAGTGGTTACCATTCGGTGAATGGCGGAATGAAAAAATGCCAATTTATGAGCTTTTGGATGGGTTGAGTCAGCAGGAATGACATTATCAGAATATGTTTCCTTGCGGAAGATATTAAAATGGAAGGAATTATCTTCTATAGAAATTGTTAAATCGAGAAAATTAAGTTCACGTTTATCATTTTGAAGTTCTTTTGTGAAGGAAATTTTTTCATGTAAACCGTTGAAAGTGTTAAAGAGATGCTCTAACTCATGATCAGTGCCATCAAAAGCAATGAAAATGTCATCAACATACCGTGCATAATAGCGGATTTTGTGGCGTAATTCTGAACTTGAATTGAAGAATGTTGTTTCTAGGGCGTTAATGAAAACCTCTGCTAGAATACCGGCTAGGGGGCTGGCTACCCATTGCTAGGCCATCTGGTTGTACATACATTTTCCCGTTAAATGTGAAGTAATTGTATTTTAAAATGACCTTGAGCAAACCAATGAGTTCGGCAATCTGAGTTTCACTTAATTTTTTTTGTGTTTAAGAAGATTCTCTTTTACAAGGTCTATGGTTTCATCAACCGGAACATTTGTGTAAAGGCTGACGATGTCAAAGCACACCAGTCTAGTGTCAGGTGTACAACTTATAGATTGGATATTGTTAATTAATTCCTTACTGTTTTTTACAGAAAAATTATTTTCAAAAGTGAAAGCATCATAGTGAATGGTATAGGCAGTCCACATCACACACTTGCTAGGCGCCTCCATTTTGAAATTAAAGATGCTTTCACTTTTGAAAATAATTTTTCTGTAAAAAACAGTAAGGAATTAATTAACAATATCCAATCTATAAGTTGTACACCTGACACTAGACTGGTGTCCTTTGACATCGTCAGCCTTTACACAAATGTTCCGGTTGATGAAACCATAGACCTTGTAAAAGAGAATCTTCTTAAACACAAAAAATTAAGTGAAACTCAGATTGCCGAACTCATTGGTTTGCTCAAGGTCATTTTAAAATACAATTACTTCACATTTAACGGGAAAATGTATGTACAACCAGATGGCCTAGCAATGGGTAGCCCCCTAGCCGGTATTCTAGCAGAGGTTTTCATTAACGCCCTAGAAACAACATTCTTCAATTAAAGTTCAGAATTACGCCACAAAATCCGCTACTATGCACGGTATGTTGATGACATTTTCATTGCTTTTGATGGCACTGATCATGAGTTAGAGCATCTCTTTAACACTTTCAACGGTTTACATGAAAAAATTTCCTTCACAAAAGAACTTCAAAATGATAAACGTGAACTTAATTTTCTCGATTTAACAATTTCTATAGAAGATAATTCCTTCCATTTTAATATCTTCCGCAAGGAAACATATTCTGATAATGTCATTCCTGCTGACTCAACCCATCCAAAAGCTCATAAATTGGCATTTTTTCATTCCGCCATTCACCGAATGGTAACCACTCCTTTATCACCTGCGGATCAAAAAAAGGAATTGAATGTCATCAAAGCGATTGCGGTCAATAATGGGTATAACCAGAATATGATTGATTACCTGCTCAATAAGAAAATCTCCCAAAAATGTTCGACTTTGAGAAATATTCTCCCCACGGATACCACAGAAACTAAAAAATTTATTTCCATCCCTTTCCTGGGTAACTTATCGTATAGGATTAAACGTCTTCTGAATAAAAAATATAACTGTAACGTCTCCTTTTCTACAGATAACAGTTTAAAAAGAAATCTTGTACAGTCAGTAGAGATTGCCAGCGATTGGTTTTCTAATTCAGGTATTTACAAGCTAACCTGTAATAACTGCCCCTCTTATTATATTGGTCAAACCGGCAGAGCTGTGAAAACACGATATAAAGAACATCTGTTAGGTAAAAAAGGAACGAATATTCGCAACTCTACCTTTGCTGAACACCTCTTGATAACCGGCCATACGCCTAAACAGTTAGAAGACACGGTTATCCTACATAGACAGGTCAAAGGACGGAGACTAGATCTGTGGGAAGAGCTATTTATTTTTAAACATCTAGAGCTCAAAGACGGCAATATTCTGAATGATCAGTTGAACCTTGCTTGTAAACAATTTTTTGAAGGCTTTAAACCCGTACTGTGTAATGTATAACATTAATGTTAGTAACCTCAGTAGTCTATTTCCTCAGGAAGCTATAATGCATTTTCAAATCCTCCAGTTTACTATCGTTTATATAATGTGTTCTTTTCACGATATATGGCTGCCACTACAGCGGCCCCCATGTAATTTTCTCTTATTCTATATTACGTAGTAACTGGATTGTAGACCAGGTCTCGTAATTTTCTTAAAAGCCATTACTGATTGTTCTTGATGGTTTGACTTATATACGTTCTATGGGCTTCACTAATATGGTAATATAACTTTATATTTTGGCTATATAGACCACTGCATGTAACTCACGGCGGAAGCGCCACCTGTCTTTTTGATGTATGTATCTACGTTATTGTTCCTATACCTCCCACAATGTCATAACGGGAGTGTCAAATGCTTGTCAATTTATTTATTATCACTCTATTTAAGAACGCATTTAAAATTGATGTTTCAAATGTTACTTCAGTACGCCTATCGGCACATAGTTCGCGACATGAGCGCCACCTGCCCTGGCCGCTGTGCTACTACGCTGGCCGATTTTACTCAGTCGCTTAGGCGCTCTGCAACTTCTATGTACCTATTTTATTTATTTGACAAACCCTGTTGTCAGGGCTATATTTTATATGTTTAATGTAACTATGCAGATGTTTGCCTAAACGATAAGGACATATCACTTCATGTTGTTATAATACTGTAAGTACCAAGAATCTTTCTCACATCTTGTAATACAATATTTTCCTAATATATGTTAAACTTTATTCTTGACTCATGTTTCATACCTTAATATATATTACGATGTTCATTGTCCCCAGGCATCTTCTGAAGAAGATAGATTTATATCTATTGAAACCTAGGTAAAGATTGCTTTATCCTTTGCAATTGGTCGGCTGTTCTTAGTCTGATTTACGTGGAACCATTGCTGTAGCGCAGCTATGTTTAAAGTACTATGTTTAAGTAGTTCTAAGTTCTAGGGGACTGATGACCACAGATGTTAAGTCCCATAGTGCTCAGAGCCATTTGAACCTAGTACATGCTCGAAGCAAGTGGCTTGCGAACACGGTGTAAGCCAAAGTACGATCGTGTGTATGTGTATCCTGCATGGCAACCGCTACCATCCCTATCACCCGCAGCCCCATGGCGGCCACTCTGAACATCTCTTGTGACGTGGATGCGATGCAGCCCTGTTCTGTGTTCCGGGACGATTTTTGTTGCACGTGCACCGACCATTTCTGGGCACATGTTCGTATGACCTTTTTCCCTCCACTTTCAGTCAGGAATACGTCCCTGCGGTTTGTTGGCTTTATTAATGTTCAACCTGTATACTTTGCAACCAACTCCCTTATTGTACATTAAATCAATCACAGATAAAAGTCTTTACAACCAATCACTTAATTAACTGTTTTATTTTAGGCACTAGTTTCGAAAAATTTAGGTCTTATCTTCAACGCAGAGGTTCACATAACTGTTGATAAAGCATAATGCTGGGCACTGGGCATTGCTCCAGGATCACAAAAGATTGAAAACTGTTTCACGTAGCTCAGAATAGATGGCACACTGGCACTGTTGCTAAAATGTTACTGACAGCTTTCATTACCGCCGCCTTTCTGTCTCAGAACTAAGTGATTTGAATTGTCAAAGGATATCGTTTTTATTGCTTCTGAAAACATGTGTCGTGAAAGAAACAGTCTCCATCAAGGATGTTAAATGTAGTAAAAAACTCTTTGACTAAATAGACAACATTTTTATTTAAACAGGAAACTTAAAAATGCCCTTCACGTCACCTCTGTCGCTATCTCATAGGTTCAGCTCTCTTTGTAGTATGTTAGGATTCTCACGTGAATTCAACTCTTTCCGGTACTTTAAACACCAGGGTTCGTCTAAGTTCTTTTGATAATTACGGATGTTGGTCCCTGAGTTTACTGATTATAATGGCTGTATGTCAGAAATTCATCTGATCGGTGGACGTTATTCTGTGCTATATGTCTGTAAATTCTAGAAGAATATATCGCACTAGCGTAGCGCCCACTGCCTCCTTTGCATAGACTGTATGGTCTGCACAATTTTCCTTTTGTTTATCTTTAATCGAATTTTTATGTTTTCACAAACTGCAACACCTAAACTTTTCTCGCTAATTAAGATCGTGGTCGTTTCCCAATGCACTTCTGACCAAAAAGGGATTCTGGTCGCTTGAGTCCAAGGTTTTTGTTAATCATGCCTTTTGCGTTCTTGTGGTGATATTTACACAGAATCCTTCATTACTTAACGCATATTTCTTTATGTCTAACTGAGAAGTGAAATAACAGTTATCGTAGAAGTAGCTTTTAAACTTTTCTAATATAGCAAACTATTTTCTTAAAACTTTTCATCCCATATTTAACCCCCTTAGGGTTTCAATTTCATAAAACAATAAAACACGTAGTAACAGAGGATCCAAACACAAATTTTCATAGATTTAGCTTTAAAAATGCTTTCATAATGAAATAATGCCAAAAAATATTTCATCCCGAATTTCACTCCCTTAGCGGGTTGAATTTGCAAACACACTGAATCACATAGTTCTTTAATTTCTAGCCGAGAAGTCAAATACTAATTTTTAAGATGTAGCTTTAAAAATGCTTCAGATATTCCTTAATAATGATTTATTTTCAATTTTACCCCCTCAGTGGTTTCCAAAAATGCTGAAACACGTATTTGTTTCTGGCTGAGAAAAAAATACCAATTTTCGAAGTTCTAGCTTCAAAACTGCCTTAATAGCGGCATATTTTCAATAATCCTTTCACCCGCTATGTCAGTCCTTCAGGTGTGGAATTTCGAACAACCCCTTCTTAAACGGCGCCTACAGAATAAGATTCACACTGTCTTCAAATTTCAAGTTTGTATCCTTAGCGATTTGGGCTGGGCGATGACGAGACAGTGAAGCAATCTGCATAATGGTTTCATAATGAAATGTCTCATAAAATATTTGATCCCCTATTTTACACCCATAGGGGTTGTGTTGTGTAGCTAGAGAAGGCCGAAATGCACGCGTTAAACTCAAGCAGGCTGGCGTGAGGTCTGAAACAGGATACGGAATGAATGCTATAAAGAAAAGTACGTAGCTGCTGGAATACTTAACTTTAATCCATCATTTGTATACATCGTTCTTGATGAGACATGCTTCATACGATAACTATCAATTGTTATGGCGCCTTGCTAGGTCGTAGCCATTGACTTAGCTGAAGGCTATTCTAACTATTTTCTCTGCAAATAAACGAGGCTTCGTCAGTGTTGCATCGCTAGCTAAGTCGTCCGTACAACTGGGGCGAGTACTAGTAAGTCTCTCGAGACCTGCCGTGTGGTGGCGCTCGGTCTGCGATCACTGACAGTGGCGACACGCGGGTCCGACATGTACTAATGGACCGCGGCCGATTTAAAGCTACCACCTAGCAAGTGTGGTGTCTGGCGGTGACACCACGGGTTGAATTTCCAAAAATACTGAAACAAGTATTTTTCATTTGTAGCCGGGAAATTAAATACCGATTTTTATACATGTAGCTTTAAAAATACTTTAATTGTTTTTTAATAATGATTTATTTTCAAATAAACTTTCACTCATTATTTATTTCTTTACTTCTGAACGAGAAACCAAATACCCATTTTCCTAGGTCTAGCTCCAAAATTGTCGTAATAGCGACATATTTTCGAAAAACTTTTCATACCCCGCATTGCTAAAAAGACAAATCAGGAGGCGACACCTTTGTGAACAAAAGACGGTGTCTGTCCTCTAAGTCCCCACAGGCAGTCCTTGACAACTGCCACTCCCAGCAATTTTTTTCTAGCCCTATTTTCTGAGGTCAGAAGCACACCAGTGTGCGACTGTTCAGAGGCCATAGCTCTTCAGAGCACATCCGCCCCACCCTCAATATGCTAGCGTCGCTTCGGACTAACCGTGGCAGCAAGACCACTCTGACTCGTATGCGATACAACCTCGACACTTGACACCTTGAACCAAGGTAATGTTTGCCTGCTCATTACCTTGAGCTGATGGTACACTATGTGATCAAAGTATCCGGACACCTAGCTAAAAGTGACTTACAAGTTCGTGACGCCCTCCATCAGTAATGCTGGAATTCAATATGGTGTTGGCCACCCTTAGCCATGATGACAGCTTCTGCTCTCGCAGGCATGCGTTCAACTAGTTTTCTTGGGAAATGGCAGCCCATTCTTCACGGAGTGCTGCACTGAGGAGTGGTACCGATGTCAGTCGTTGAGGCCTGGCACGAAGTCGGCCTTCCAAAACATCCCAAAGGTGTTCTACAGGATTCGGGTCAGGACTCTGTGTAGGGCACTCCATTACAGGGATGTTATTGTCGTGTAACCACTCCGCTACAGACCGAGCGTTATGAACAGGTGCTCGATCGTGCTGAAAGATGCAATCGCCATCCCCGAATTGCTCTTCAATAGTGGGAAGCAAGAAGGTGCTTAAAATATCAATGCACGCCTCTGCTGTGATAGTACCGCGCAAAAGAACAAGGGGTGCAAGCCCCCTCCATGAAAATCACGACCATACCTTAACACCACCGCCTCCGAATTTTACTGCTGGCACTACACACGCTGGCAGATGATGTTCACCGGGTATTCGCCATACCCACACCCTGCCATCGGATCGCCACGTTGTGTAGCGTGATTCGTCACTCCAAACAACGTTTTTCCACTGTTCAATCGTCCAACGTTTACGCTCCTTACACCAAGCGAGGCGTCGTTTGTTATTTAACGGCGTGATGTGTCGCTTATGAGTAGCCGCTCGACCATGAAATCCAAGTTTCCTCACCTCCCGCCAAACTGTCACAGTGCTTCCAGTGGACGCTGATGCAGTTTGGAATTCCTGTGTGATGGTCTGGATAGATGTCTGCCTACTACACATTACGGCCCTCTCCAACTGTCGGCGGTCTCTGTCAGTCAACATACGAGATCGGCCTGTACGCTTTTGTGCTGTACGTGTCCCTTCACGTTACCACTTCACCATCACATCGGAAACAGTGGACCTAGGGATGCTTAAGAGTGTGGAAATCTCGCATACAGACACAAGTGACACCCAATCACCTGACCACGTTCGAAGTCCGTGAGTTCCGCGGAGCGCCCCATTCTGCTCTCTCACGATGTCTAGTGACTACTGAGGTCGCTGATATGGAGTACCTGGCAGTAGATGGAAGCGCAATGGACCTAATATGAAAAAATATGTTTTTGGGGGTGTCCGGATACTTTTGATCGCGTAGTGTAGGAATGTCGATCGCGTACAGGCGCGTCTGTTTACGATCGAAGAGCGTTACTACGTCGGGAGCTTGGTGTGGGACAACACACTCCACCGTATTGGTAAGCAGTCGTAGCAACCACCTCCTTTTCGTCACCTCGATCGCTACGTCAATGGGTTCATCTCTGTCCGTAATAGGTTAAGGTACTCAAGTAAATTTACTCTCTCCCTGCACTTTAGATTCCAGGGGTTGTTAAAGTTCTTTTATGAGTTATTTATTTTGATTCTTGCATTCACTGATTACCATCAGCGGAGGCTGCTCTCGGCTATATGTTTGTAGATTCTAGTAGAATATATATATGTTGTTTAATATTCATCTGCTTTAATTATAGATGTATCCCCCATGCACTTTCCTCGGTCTCCGAATTATTTGTGATCCCCTGCAAGTACAATGGTGTGCAAAACTTAAAGACGAAACTAATTTTCGCATGATGTGTCATTACCAAGTACTATAGATTGATAAAACATGGACCATGCATAGAAAGAACTGCTACAGCATAGTATATGACGTAACGGAACGAAATACGCAATGAGACAAATAGGGAAGCCACTTTTGTCCAAAGACAATAGTTACACTGTAATCACCTCGATTCATGATGCTCTCCTGGACATTACAAAAGGCGGGGCATAGTTCTTACGGGGTCTGTGATCATCACGGACGGCAATACATGCTCTGCGCCTTGCTCTTGACGCTGCTCACAAGGTTAGTAAGGAGTTCTTGTGGTAGGATGTTCCATTCCTCCACCAGCGCGGCTCACCACTGTCGGATGGTCGTTGGTGCATGTGGACGCTATGCGTCTCTCCAGTGCATCCCACACGTGCTCGGTGGGATTTAAGTTGGGAGAAAGAGCACGCCAGTCTATTCGCCGAACGTCCTCTCGTTACAAGAGCTCATCCAACTGCGTTACGAATTGAGTGGATGTAATGCCGACAGAGGCCGCGTCCGTTTCTCTAGTTTGTGCTCTGCACAGCCACTGGGCTAAAAAGGCATTCCGTAAACAAGTTCACAGCAAGACGTCAATATCTACATCTACATCCATACTCCGCAAGCCACCTGGCGGTGTGTGGCGGAGGGTACCTTGAGTACCTCTATCGGTTCTCCCTTCTATTCCACTCTCGTATTGTTCGTGGAAAGAAGGATTGTCGGTATGCCTCTGTGTGGGCTCTAATCTCTCTGATTTTATCCTCATGGTCTCTTCGCGAGATATACGTAGGAGGGAGCAATATACTGCCTGACTCATCGGTGAAGGTATGTTCTCGAAACTCAACAAAAGCCGGTACCGAGCTACTGAGCGTCTCTCCTGCAGAGTCTTCCACTGGAGTTTATCTATCATCTCCGTAACACTTTCGCGATTACTAAACGATCCTGTAACGAAGAGCGCTGCTCTCCGTTGGATCTTCCCTATCTCTTCTATCATCCCTATCTGCTACGGATCCCACACTGCTGAGCAGTATTCAAGCAGTGGGCGAACAAGCGTACTGTAACCTACTTCCTTTGTTTTTGGATTGCGTTTCCTTAGGATTCTTCCAATGAATCTCAGTCTGGCATCTGCTTTACCGACGGTCAACTTTATATGATGATTCCATTTTAAATCACTCCTAATGCGTACGCCCAGATAATTTACGGAATTAACTGCTTCCAGTTGCTGACCTGCTATATTGTAGCTAAATGATACGGGATCTTTCTTTCTATGTATTCGCAGCATATTACACTTGTCTGCATTGAGATTCAATTGCCATTCGCTGTACCATGCGTCAATTCGTTGCAGATCCTCCTGCATTTCAGTACAATTTTCCATTGTTAGAATCTCTCGATATACCACAGCATCATCCGCAAAAAGCCTGAGTGAACTTCCGATGTTATCCACAAGGTCAATTATGTATATTGTGAATAGCAACGGTCCTACGACCCCCCCCCCCCCCCCTCCGCGGCACACCTGAAATCAATCTTACTTCGAAAGACTTCTCTCCATTGAGAACGACATGCTGCGTTCTATTATCTAGGAACTCTTCAATCCAATCACACAATTGGTCTGATAGTCCATATGCTCTTACTTTGTTCGTTAATATCGCGGTCACAATCCACATAATGTCCACAACAGTAGTCCAGGCAGCGCAAGGTCGCCTTGGGACCAACGCCCACTGTAGTTGGTCTTATGAACGATGGTGGTCCAGTTTAGGACTGTACTACGCACCTACGTCACGCATACTCCGACAGCCAATCAGCGTTCAGTAGCGTTCTGCTCTGAATGCCATAACTAATGTGAGCATTAAACGTGATCGTAGCGAGTTGTTTAGTAAACTTGTATTTCATTAGTTGCGAGTTGTCATTGCTGATGGTGGTGGTAAGTGATAAATTCTGCATAAGCAAGCGAGAGGTATAATTTGCAGGATATACGCTTCCTTCAAGCGGAAATCACGCGCATGCGCGTACCGCAGCTGTCGCTTGGAATCGTCAACACTGCCGTTCCCGTCCGTGGCTCGACATGCGCGAACCGCCATCATTCCTGGATCGGATTATAGTGTAATGGCGATGGTGAGGCATACCAGGGGAGAGCTGGAGTGAGCGGCGTGATGAAGTGACGTGCTCAGGCTGCGACGGTGGCTTTTAACGGCGGCGTGACACCGCAGAGAAGCGCCACCGCATCGCGTGCGTCGTATACCGCCGTGACCAGCGACGCGCTACCCTGTGGTGAGGGGCCGCCCGCAGTTGCGTGCCACCTATGGCGATATCGCTACGCGACACCGGAAGACTGGTTCTGTCTGTCTCGACGGTTCCACGTACTCTACTACGAAGGTATTGTACAACAGTAGCCGTATAGAGCGGTGCCGAGTACATGGCCAGATAGGTCCCTGCCAAGCGCGCAGGCAGAGACGGGGTGCAAAAACGGAACATACATTAAACCAAGAAATAAAGACAGTTTAAGAATTTATTGGCAGAGGTACGTGAGTTCTCCCACCCCTCGTATTCCTGTCTCCTATTTACTAGAAGGAGCCTTTCCCTCGCACCGCGACCGTTAGCGCACGTTGCACAGCGTCGTTTCCTTCTGGCGGCATCACAAAGAAACGATTGCTACAGACCGGATGTCTACCGCTAACATAGTTTGTGTGGCAGCATTGCTCTTGGTTTGCACAGCTCGCTCACGTTCTGGCAACTACACTACTGGCTATTAAAATTGCTACAGACGCGAAATTTAACCGACAGGAAGAAGATGCTGTGATATGCAAATGATTAGCTTTCCAGAGCATTCACACAAGATTGGCGCCTCTGGCGACACCTACAACGTGCTGACATGAGGAAAGTTTCCAACCGATTTGTCATACACAAACAGCAGTTGACCGGCGTTGCCTGGTGGAACATTGTTGTGATGCCTCGTGTAAGGAGGAGAAATGCGTACCATCACGTTTCCGACTTTGATAAAGGTCGGATTGTAGCTTATCGCGATTGCAGTTTATCGTATCGCGACATTGCTGCTCGCGTTGGTCGAGATCCAATGACTGTTAGCAGAATATGGAATCGGTGGGTTCAGGAGGGTAATACGGAACGCCGTGCTGGATCCCAACGGCCTCGTATCACTAGCAGTCGAGATGACAGGTATCTTATCCGCATGGCTGTAACGGATCGTGCAGCCACGCCTCGATCCCTGCGTCAACAGATGGGGACGTTTGCAAGACAACAACCATCGACACGAACAGTTCGATGATGACGACGTTTGCAGCAGCATGGACTATCAGCTCGAAGACTGTTGCTGCGGTTACTCTTGACGCTGTATCACAGACAGGACCGCCTGCGATGGTGCACTCAATGACGAACCTGGGTGCACGAATGGCAAAACGTCATTTTTTCGGATGAATCCAGGTTCTGTTTACAGCATCATGATGTTCACATCCGTGTTTAGCTACATCGCGGTGAACGCACATTGGAAGCGTGTATTCGTCATCGCTATCGCCATACTGGCGTATCACCCGGCGTGATGGTATGGGGTGCCATTGATTACACGTCGCGGTCACCTCTTGTTCGCATTGACTCCACTTTGAACAGTGGACGTTACATTTCTGATGTGGTACGATCGTGGCTCTACCCTTCATTCGATCCCTGCGAAACCCTACATTTCAGCAGGATAATGCACGGCCGCATGTGCAGTTCCTGTACGGGCCTTTCTGGATACAGAAAATGTGCGACTGCTGCCCTGGCCAGCACATTCTTCAGATCTCTCACAAATTGAAATCGTCTGGTCAATGGCGGTCGAGCAACTGGCTCGTCACAATACGCTAGTCACTACTCTTGATGATCTGCGGTATCGTGTTGGAAGCTGCATGGGCAGCTGTACACGTACACGCCATCCATGCTCTGTTTGACTCAATGCCCAGGCGTATCAAGGCCGTTATTACGGCCAGAGGTGCTTGTTCTGGGTACTGATTTCTCAGGACCTATGCACCCAAATTGCGTGAAAATGTAATCACAAAAAAATGGCTCTGAGCACTAAGGGACTTAACATCGGAGGTCATCAGTCCCCTAGAACTTAGAACTACTTAAACCTAACTAACCTAAGGACATGACACACAACCATGCCCGAGGCAGGATTCGAACCTGCGACCGTAGCGGTCGCGCGGTTCCAGACTGAAGCGCCTAGAACCGCTCGGTCACTCCGGCCGGCAATGTAATCACATGTCAGTTCTAGTATAATATATTTGTCCAATGAATACCCGTTTATCATCTGCATTTCTTCTTGGTGTAGCAATTTTAAATGCCAGTAGTGTACTTCGCTATGGTTCTGTAGGATCTCAAACCGCGGGAGTGGGTACCGAAGCAAATATGTTGTCTGTCCGAAAGCTAACGAGTTTTTTTTTTCAGATTTCTGCCAACTGAGAACTGTAGCGAGACGCGACGGCGGAGGAAGCAAACAGAAAAGGTGATGGGACATGTAATTTATTTGTCCCTTCAGCCGGTAGTTTTGCTGCTCCGAAGTATCGGTCGATACATTCTATTGTATAAGTAAATAATAATTCACGAATAAGACTTTTATGGCCGGATAATAGTAGTAAAAGACTTTTTATTTGTTGTGCTTAGACAGTTATACCATGCTCATTTACGTTGAATCCCAATATAAACAAACGTATGCTGTGCCATTGGTCGTCGAATGCGAGCCTGAAAAATCTGGTCTTCTAAGACCACTGAAAGTAGGTAATACTAATGTACTAGTTGTTATTCTAATGCTTCAAAAATGGCTCTGAGCACTATGGGACTCAACTGCTGTGGTCATCAGTCCCCTAGAACTTAGAACTACTTAAACCTAACTAACCTAAGGACATCACACACATCCATGCCCGAGGCCGGATTCGAACCTGCGACCGTAGCAGCAGCGCGGCTAAGGACTGGAGCGCCTAGAACCGCACGACCACCGCGGCCGGCTATTCTAGTGCTAATGAAACTCTGTGACACGTTAAAGAATCGAAAGTCTTAATGTTCTTTGCTAAACGTTTCACCCATGTAATTCCTACATCAGATCTCAGTTGACAATGCGTTTCACTGTGCTTCATTTTTATTCAATCTACACAGAAAATTAATATTTGTTAAAAACGCGTAGAAAAAAATTGAAGGAAAGGGGGGGGGGTGGTGGTCAGCACGGGATTTCCAGGGTAGGGTTCTGTTAGTGATGGCCGCATACTGTGGTCTGTCCGAGGGACGAAGAGCAGCTATCAGGCGAATTCCCTGTACGCATGCGCGACATAACTAGTCAGGTCCTAGTGGCAAACATCTGCCATCTCAGTGACAAAGTGGTGAGTTCGCCAATGTCGGTAGTTGAGGCTGGAGCGAGGGCGCGATCTGACATACCTCCAAGCTGCTGTAGTCTTCTCTTGGTTCGGTGATAGCACGTGTTAAACGCTAGCGCGGTGATCGCAATGTAACAGGCTGTATTATAGAGCAACATACCGAACAACGCCTAGTTGATGGTTTGAGGACCTATTGCAGACAACATGTGCTCTCTATTTTCGCATCTGTGCCCTCCGGATCAACAACGCATAGTGGTGGGTGAAGCCACAGAAAGCAATATATATCACACCTATATCGTATGTGTGCCCTGAATTAAAAAGTTTCTCACGTACAAAAAATACACATTATGTGGTGCATTTTGTTGTGAAGTATGCCATATGCTTTTTACTCTTTATGGATTGTCATATTTTAGAGGTGTGTCCCAAAAAAAGTAACAATTTTAGAAGAAATGTATCGCAAAAAATTTGCTATTAATAGAGACAGCTGGCCAGATGTATTTTATTGACTGTCACATTAAACTGACAATACCTTTCTCAGAAAGATGAGTCCAATGCGTATGATTTAATTGCAATAGTTATTTCACAACGAAGCGAATAAACTATTTATTATGTCACGATAATCACGCTATGTTTAACTATTTTTTGTCGTATAATAATGAGAATGGCGTGCAGCTAACAAAATACGGATATTCTGATACAGCAGGACAATAGTGGTTAAATAAGTCAACATCTGCACCTAAGATTTAGCCAGACATCTTGCTTTCTTGTCGCGCGGAGTGGCCGCGCGGTTTGAGGCCGTGTCGCGAAGTCGAGTCCTCCCTCGGGCATGGGTGTGTGTCGTTCTCAGCATAAGTTAGATTAAGTAGTGGGTAAGTCTAGTGACCGATGACCTCAGCAGTTTGGTCCCTTAGGAATCCACACACACATTTCTTGCTTTCTTACTGAGACCATTGGTTCGCAAATGTCCACTTCATAGATGGAAGTCTGCCGATTTTATCAACAGACTGGGGGTTCTCCACCTAAGTAGTTTGGATCTTTTAGTAATTTGATGTAGTATTTCTTTTTACAAAGGTACCTCTTGCTGATTCCTTGGCACTAATTGGTAAAAAGTTTCAGTCGGATATCACTGCTTTGTTTAGGCACGCTCTTTTGTCAACCTATTTAATTTTCAACCAAGATTATTTTGAACAAACTGTTGGCGTTGTCATGGGCAGCCCCTTGCCTCCCCTGGTGGCTAACTTTTTTATGGAGGATTTTGAGGAAAGAGCACTTGAATCAGCGGTTCTTAAACCAACCGTTTTTTGGAGGTACGTGGATGATACTTTCGTAGTGTGGCCCCACGAAGAAGAAAAGTTAATGGAGTTTTTACATCATCTTAACTCCATTCTGAGAACATTCGCCTTATTGTGGAATTAGAGAAAGATGGTTGTCTCCTATTCCTGGATGTTTTGGTTATACAGAAGACTGATGGCTCTCTGGGACACACTGTTTACCGTAAGTCCACTCACGCTCTTCAAGTTGCCATTACCCTCCCAAATCATGAGTGTGCTTAAAACTCTTGTACACAGGAGCCATATAGTGTCGGATGCAGATAGTTTACCTAAAGAGACTGCACACTTAAGGACTGTGGTAACAGACACTGGATACTCGACCTGGCAGATTAACAGGACATTCTCAGCTAAAACCAAGAACCGGGAAGTGGATAAAGAGGACAACGCACCAGCGAAGTCCTCAGCTTTTCTTCCTTTCGTTGGAAATATTTCCTTCAAAATAGCAAGATTCCTTAGTAATTTTTATGTGAAAGTGACTTTCGTCCGCCGGCCGGTGTGGCCGTGCGGTTCTAGGCGCTTCAGTCTGGAACCGCGTGACCGCTACGGTCGCAGTTTCGAATCCTGCCTCGGGCATGGATGTGTGTCATGTCCTTAGGTTAGTTAGGTTTAAGTAGCTGTAAGTTCTAGGGGACTGATGACCTCAGAAGTTAAGTCCCATAGTGCTCAGAGCCATTTGAACCTTTTTTTTTTCGTCCGTCATCTATGATTTCGGAACTGCGGGGTTCAGTGAAAGATAATTTGTTGTTGCGAAAGGCGGGAATTTACAAAATACCTCTCCAGTGTGGTGTAGGACCACAACAGGCACAGTGGAAGAGCGTTGCACAGAACATAACAGTTGCTCTCGCCTCCTGCAAAACAGAAAGTCTGCAATTGCGGAACATTGTATTTCCAACGGACATTCAATGAGTGTGACAAAACATTAATTCTGGTCACAGCAACATGTTTTTGGGACTGTATTACAAATGATTCCGGTGATATACGCATCTCGGAAAATCTAATGAACCGTGACAGCGGCTGCCAGCTGCATAATGCGTAGAATCCCGTCATCTCCGAAATTTGCTCAAGATGAGGACGCCAGAATACTCCGATGACTGCAGCGAGCAGCAGCGCTGAAGTCAGCTGATTCTTGCAGTTCCACCAGAGAGGGCGCTCCGGCAGGGCGGTGTGGCCCTTCTCTCTCCGTGACTGACGCATGCGCAGCAATACTACACTCCTGGAAATTGAAATAAGAACACCGTGAATTCATTGTCCCAGGAAGGGTAAACTTCATTGACACATTCCTGGGGTCAGATACATCACATGATCACACTGACAGGACCACAGGCACATAGACACAGGCAACAGAGCATGCACAATGTCGGCACTAGTACAGTGTATATCCACCTTTCGCAGCAATGCAGGCTGCTATTCTCCCATGGAGACGATCGTAGAGATGCTGGATGTAGTCCTGTGGAACGGCTTGCCATGCCATTTCCACCTGGCGCCTCAGTTGGACCAGCGTTCGTGCTGGACGTGCAGACCGCGTGAGACGATGCTTCATCCAGTCCCAAAACATGCTCAATGGGGGACAGATCCGGAGATCTTGCTGGCCAGGGTAGTTGACTTACACCTTCTAGAGCACGTTGGGTGGCACGGGATACATGCGGACGTGCATTGTCCTGTTGGAACAGCAAGTTCCCTTGCCGGTCTAGGAATGGTAGAACGATGGGTTCGATGACGGTTTGGATGTACCGTGCACTATTCAGTGTCCCCTCGACGATCACCAGTGGTGTACGGCCAGTGTAGGAGATCGCTCCCCACACCATGATGCCGGGTGTTGGCCCTGTGTGCCTCGGTCGTATGCAGTCCTGATTGTGGCGCTCACCTGCACGGCGCCAAACACGCATACGACCATCATTGGCACCAAGGCAGAAGCGACTCTCATCGCTGAAGACGACACGTCTCCATTCGTCCCTCCATTCACGCCTGTCGCGACACCACTGGAGGCGGGCTGCACGATGTTGGGGCGTGAGTGGAAGACGGCCTAACGGTGTGCGGGATCGTAGCCCAGTTTCATGGAGACGGTTGCGAATGGTCCTCGCCGATACCCCAGGAGCAACAGTGTCCCTAATTTGCTGGGAAGTGGCGGTGCGGTCCCCTACGGCACTGCTAGGATCCTACGGTCTTGGCGTGCATCCGTGCGTCGCTGCGGTCCGGTCCCAGGTCGACGGGCACGTGCACCTTCCGCCGACCACTGGCGACAACATCGATGTACTGTGGAGACCTCACGCCCCACGTGTTGAGTAATTCGGCGGTACGTCCACCCGGCCTCCCGCATGCCCACTATACGCCCTCGCTCAAAGTCCGTCAACTGCACATACGGTTCACGTCCACGCTGTCGCGGCATGCTACCAGTGTTAAAGACTGCGATGGAGCTCCGTATGCCACGGCAAACTGGCTGACACTGACGGCGGCGGTGCACAAATGCTGCGCAGCTAGCGCCATTCGACGGCCAACACCGCGGTTCCTGGTGTGTCCGCTGTGCCGTGCGTGTGATCATTGCTTGTACAGCCCTCTCGCAGTGTCCGGAGCAAGTATGGTGGGTCTGACACACCGGTGTCAATGTGTTCTTTTATCCATTTCCAGGAGTGTATTAGCGCGCTAGGTAAGGCGGAGCGGAGAACGTCATCGTCAGTCTTCGGTGGCTCACCTGAAGATGACTGACAGGTGTGCAGATGAAATACCGGCTACAATCCCGAAATCTCCTCGATCACGAAATATTTGTGTTTCCACAGATCTCCTTGGAACCTACGCTCTCAGCATATTGATAGTAAACATTTCTAACCTTCTGTTAGCACTTAAGAAATTGTTATTTGCTTTAAACGGTATGATCAACGCCGGCCCTGGAAATAACATAGATGAAAAACGCACTATGAACATGACTGGAATATCCATTATCTTTGTAATTGTGCAATCAATATGCACTGAAGCGCAAAAAGAAACTGGTATAGGCAAGCGTATTCGAATACAGATATATGTAAACAGGCAGAATACGGCACTAACGGTCGGCAACGCCTGTACAAGACAACAAGTGTCTGGCGCAGTTGTTAGATCAGTTACTGCTGCTACAATGGCAGGTTACCAAGATTTAAGTGAGATTGAACGTGGTGTTATAGTTGGCGCACTAGCGATGGGACACAGCATCTCCGAGATATACCGATGAGGTAGGGACTTTCCCGTACGACCATTTCACGAGTTTACAGTGAATATCAGGAATCCGGTGAAACATCAAATCCCCGGCATCGCTGTGGCCGCAAAAAAGTTCTTGCAAGAACGGGACCAACGACGACTGAAGACAATCGTTCAACGTGAGAGAAGTGCAATCTTTCCGCAAATTGCTGCTGGTTTCAATGCTGGGCTATTAACAAGTGTCAGCGTGCGAAATATTCAACGAAACGTCATCGATATGGGCTTTCGGAGCCGAAGGACCACTCGTTTACCCTTGATGACTGCACAACACAAAGCCTTACGCCTCTCCTGGGCCCGTCAACACGACACTGGACTGTTGATGACTGGAAACATGCTGCCTGATCGGACGAGTCTCGTTTCAAATTGTATCGAGCGGATGAACGTGTACGAGTATGGAGACAACCTCATGAATCCATGGACCCTGCATGTCAGAAGGGGTCTGTTCAAGCTGATGGAGGCTCTATAATGGTGTGGGGCGTATGCAGTTGGAGTGATACGGTGCCCATGATACGTCTGGATACGACTCTGGCAGGTGATACGTACGTAAGCATCCTGTCTGATAACCTGCATCCATTCATGTCCATTGTGTATTCCGACGTACCTGAGCAAATCCAGCTGGGCAATGAGGCACCCCACACATCCAGAATTGCTACAGACTGGCTCCAGGAACACTCTTCTGAGTTTAAACACTTCCGCTAGCCACCAAACTCCCCAGACATTAACATTATTGAGCATATCTGGGAAACCTTGCGACGTGCTGTTCAGAACAGATCTCCACTCCCTTGTATTTTTACGGGTTTATGGACAGCCCTGCAGAATTAATGGTGTCAATTCCCTCCAGCACAACTTCAGACATTAGTCGAGTCTCTGCCAAGTCGTGCGAGCTCGCAGGGACCCTACACGATGTTAGGCAGGTGTACGTTTGTTTGGTTCTTCAATGTACATGCGATATAGCTTGTGATTGTGATTTGAAATGCAAGGAGAATGAGACTGTTTAGGAATAGATTCGGAAGGATACTTTTAGTTTTAGGGTAACAAAGAAAAGTAAAATAATTGTGACAAAATCCGAGCTTAATCAAAAATATTAATTAATTAGTTCTCCTTGCAAGACACAAGCTGTTGTGCTTTACTACACAATATGTTCAATATATTATTGTACCTATCACAGTGGCAGTTACTTGCCATTTTCAGCATATAAGGAGACGCGTAAGGAACAAAGTTCGACAGTGCCGAAATAAGTCTGTGTTAAAACCAATACCAAAATATTTCTTTCAAGGAGGCGCTTTTCTCCTAATTATTTATGTATTACTGAAGAGAACATTAAGCCTGAGCTACTAGAGTCACTGTGATTTCAATATGCTTGCTAAACTGAAGGATGTATGAACGATTCATTAGTTAACTTCGAAAGAAATTACGGTCTACTGGTATTTTAATAGAACTGCAGTAACTACACGTGCGTCAGCTGCACAACTTCCACGACATCGCAATTTCACGTCCAGTCTAAGAGCTACCCGGAGGACGCCGGATGGCTAACTGCTTCGCAGTGTTACTGGCGGAAGTAATTACAAAGGCAGTTTGCCGCACCTGCTGCCCTCTTCCGCGGAGACTCCACGTCCCGTCCCGACAGAGAGTTGAGTAAACAGGCGAAAGCGCCTCCAGCGCCGTTGGCGGCGGCCGCGCGAACTATTGATCGCACCCCGTCCCCCCTGCCCCGTCTATTCCCACCCGCCACATCGGCCAAGCCACTGACACATTTGGCTCGCGCCCAGGCAGGCGGGCGACTTGGTGTGGGAGGAACCCAGCACGAGCAAGAGCGGGGGGGGGGGGGGGGGGGGGAGGGGGCGCTGGAGGGGGAGAGGAGGAAGAGGAGGCGGCCTTGAGCTGTCGCCAAAATTACTGTCGCGGGAGGCCTTTCCCCTTCCGCGCGACCCGAATAACTTTCTCCGGCGGCGCCGCGCCGTGAAGCCTGAGTACGCGGTCGGAATACAAGACGGGGGCGATCCGGGACGCCCCTCAGCGACGGCCTGGGTGCTGGGAGGAAGCACGTGCTCCGATCCAATGGCGTCGCCACAGGTACAGCGTCCGATTTCAGGGCGATGTAAACTGGATGATCACCAACAGCAGGTAGCGTCATTGTATCAGGAAAACATAGGCCTGACTGTCAACACGGATTCATCAGAGTGCTATCACGGCACACTGATCAACATCATCGCTTTAACAGTATTTTTGTGATTATCGAGGCACGTGTGTTCGAAGCAGGAAAAACTGTGGTAGTTGGGAAGTCTCAACATGAGAGAAGCTGGTGATTGCATAAAAACGATTCAGATTAACAAAATCTACAGCCTTTTCTAAGTAGCACAAAAGATCGACGCTGCCACCACCTTCAGCCCAAATAACCAGTTGGGTACGATATAACTGCATGGACCAATTATGTGATAACGTTTTCATTAATAATTTTGTGTTCTGTGAACATAGTGTTGAACCACCATAATTTATCCTTATTCGTTTGCCTAGACAGGGTCCTACCCCAAGTGCTACCATAAATCCGCGTAGTCTATTTTACTGAACCGAAAATCAATTATCTTCATTAACAAAAATTAATAAATTTTGTGGAGTTATAAAGTACACAATTATGTAGAGAGCATCAGTACTGAAATACTAAACGTAGTTTTCATAAATGAACGGTTAAAGTTTCATTAAACTGCAATGATTAAAGGAAGATTTAAAGTATTCACTTCAGAGATTCGTCTTACTGAAATTATAGTGTTTGCAGTTTCATGTGTCAGGGAGTTAACAGTGTTTCCCATATTGTGTCGCGACTAGTGTGTTTACCCTTGATCTGAGTTTACCGATGGATCAGTTTCTGGGTCCTCATGCTAATAGTTGAGCCAGATTTAAATCTCATTCTACTATAACAGCAATCAAGGATAATCAGCTGGCTACAAATATTCCAACTATACTACATCCAGGTATCACATTTCCACTTGCACTAAATAATGTAAGGAAGTGAATGTTTCATGAGAATGTAAATAATAATAAGTACAAAAGATATAAGTACTTCATATCTATTTCAATAGTAGTAATTTCTATAATTAAACTGAGAAAAGAACCTCTTGTCTAACTCACAAGTGCTCCACCATTATTTATCACTTACCTATCATTATCATTATCTTCAAATTGTAATGTAAGATAGTTTTATTGAGAACCAGTTGTTGCCTAAAAGTATTAATACCCCTACTGTGTAGTTCAGGTGAAATCACTGGTACATCACTTGCTAAATTGAACTTTATCAGCCAAACAGCAGTTAAGTATCAAGTAAAATCAATCCCAACAGTTATCATTCTCTATGAATGATGCTAATACTGGAAACATTTTTGCCTAATTAGGCTGGCGACCGTTTCCTGTTACTTAATTATAATTTACTTGATAGCTAACAGAACCTCGTTAATTCTTCCTTTCAATAGCAATCTTTAGGAACACAAAATTAGTTCGATATCTTACCATTACATGCAATGACGGTCACAAAAATAAAAATCCTTTCACACGACTAACATTATCTGCAAATTACTAATTTAATAGTAGCCGTTCGTGTTATATCCTCGAACGTTCCTTTGTTATAAACTGGACTCGGGTGGAATTACAACGGTTGAAATGGAATTGGCTTGCTAGCTAACTGTGGCTATAGGTGTCCATGGACCCACTCGGTTAAAGGCGCTGCAGTCTGGAACCGCAAGACCGCTACGGTCGCAGGTTCGAATCCTGCCTCGGGCATGGATGTTTGTGTTGTCCTTAGGTTAGTTAGGTTTAACTAGTTCTTAGTTCTAGGGGACTGATGACCTTAGCAGTTGAGTCCCTTAGTGCTCAGAGCCATTTGAACCATTTGGACCCACTCGATGCGTGCCTCGTGCAGCTGACCGAGCCAAAAGTCCTCTCGACACCATACAGCAGTCCGCCCCTAGTAGATGTGTGGGCAGAGCGACGGAATATTATACCTAACGGCCCGGGTTCGATTCCCGGCTGTGTCGGAGATTTTCTCCGCTCAGGGACTGGGTGCTGTGTTGTCCTTATCATTATCATTTCATCCCCGTCGACACGCAAGTCGCCGAAGTGGCGTCAACTCGAAAGACTTGCACCAGGCGAACGGTCTACCCGACGGAAGGCCTTAACCACACGGCATTTCCACACCAGACAGCAAGTTGGTGACCGCCCCTAATACACGTGCAGGTGTCTGTTGGGCTAAGCGCTGGATTCGGTGTTAATTGCAGTCTGGAGCCTATATTCACAAGCTGCCATCCCAAAAGCTCCTTTCTCTTCCGCATCTCGAACCTCCACGTCTCTCGTCATCTATATCCAAACCGATTCTCCAGTTTATAACACTTCTGTCTGCTACCGTTATGCCATAACCTCAAAACTGGAGGCAAATTGTATAATGTAACTATCCTGTTAAAACTACTATGGTATAAAGCAACAGTGCAGTGTTACCCTCTGGAAGGAATTTAGTTGTGTTGACCGTGATATACCTAACGGAGGTGGCTTATCGGAAGTTAAAGTCAGAATTAAGTAAATATTTAAACAGTAGCAAACAATATTTTGCCTACCCACACTCTCCATATGATAAAGAAAACGGTCGCCAGCCTAATTAGGCATAAGAATAAGTAACATTTTTTCTGTTCAAGAAACTTTAACGAACAAACACAACCTATACTCTGCCACACGAGAGTGCAATGAACTCTGGCGCCTGCATATGTTAACGTTAAGGTTGGAGCTGACAGTTAGAGCAGAACAAACTATTTACATAAATATAACAGATAAAGATACACACTATTATCTTCAGGGCTTAGTCAAACTGAATGGTCTCAATAATATTACTATCAATATTCACTGTAGAATCATAAAATGGACATAGGTTCAGTATTTCTTTTACCAATTACTTTTCTAACTGACATGGGACAAAACTTCACTAGCAAACTATTTCTCACTGTCCTCTGAATAATAGACGTTACTGTTTTCATAGAAAGTGGTATTTCTGTTAATTGTTATCTATCGTGAGCACAATGTGCAAACTGTGGATCCTGTTACACTATTAATATGTACTTTCAATACACCAGACAAACAAGTACTTAGCAAGCACGAGTATATAACTTTCCACAATCGCAGTTTTCAACTTTTACTGCAGTGAGACACAAAATTGACATATTTGTAAGATACTGACTCAGCTTTTGCGATCTACAACTGGCAGCAATATGATCTTTTACTAAGCAAAACTTTCATAAGCCTCAGTTTTAAGAACTTTTAATTTTGAAGTTGACAGCAAACTATTATAATACCTGTTTGTACTACTTTATTACTTTAAATTGTATTTTTCACTTTAGTTTTTTAGCAACCCCACAAACTTTTAATAAGCAGTTTCAATTGCAAAATTACTTTCAGCAAACATTATTTACTTTAGCTCACCCTTTTGCCACAATAACTTTAACTTTCTTTTTACTACGTTCAAGAGGCATTAATTAGTAAGACACTGGGCTTTAATGTTCTTTCAATAAGGACACTCGGTAATTACTTTAGCTTGGGAAGGATCCTAACAAGGGAACCTCCCCATCGCACCCCCCTCAGATTTAGTTATAAGTTGGCACAGTGGATAGGCCTTGAAAAACTGAACACAGATCAATCGAGAAAACAGGAAGAAGTTGTGTGGAGCTATGAAAAAAATAAGCAAAATATACAAACTGAGTAGTCCATGTTGAAGATAGGCAACATCAAGGAGAATGTAAGCACAGGAGCGCCGTGGTACCGTGGTTAGCGTGAGCAGCTGCGGAACGAGAGGTCCTTAGGTTAAGTCTTCCCTCGAGTGAGGAGTTTAATTTTTTTTTTCAGACACTTATTATCTGTCCGTCAGTCCGTCCGATGCGAGGTAACTGCACCGTAGTATGGGGACGCTACACCTAAACAAAGATCGTAACACACGACGTCAGTGGAGAGAGAGTATTCCTGCTAACGAGTCTCCCTGGCTGGCAGTTGACTGTTCGCTACTTTGGACGAGAGTGCATTAAATACGTGAGATGTATTCCGTGGGCAATATGAATCCAACAAATATAGCTCACTACTTCAATAACAAGGTCAATGAATATTTTCCGAACTGTAAGGAATCGGAAAGTTCCTCCTGGGATCGAACGATTGTCGAACATTTGTATGATTATATTCTTCATTTGTTGATAAACAGTACGTGTAGTGATGGTTGTCTGAAAATAATAAATTAAACTCCTCACTCGAGGGAATACATAAACCAAGGATTTCTCGTTTCGCAGCTGCTCACGCTAACCACGGGACCACGGCGCTCATAACCTCACAGTCTCCTTGATGTTGCCTATCTTCAACATGGACTACTCTGTTTGTATATTTTGCTTATTTTTTTCATAGTTCCACACAACTTCTTCCTGTTTTCTGGATTGATCTGTGTTCAGTTTTTCAAGGACTATCCACTGTGCCAACTTATAACTAAATCTGAGGGGGGTGCGATGGGGAGGTTCCCTTGTAAGTGGAAAAGTGACAGAGGATAAATCAAGGTAAGTTTTCATAAATAATCTTTCCGTTTACCTTATAATTGAAAACAAATAAATTATCCACATGAGCTGATCCTTCACTGTGCATTTCTACAATTCCATGGTTCCTTTTCAGTGATTGCGCGCAACGTGGTGGCGAGTGCATGTTGGTGGGTGGATTTGCAGGCGGAAATGATGGACTCTGTCATTTCTTGGTGGCGATGATAGATACCAATTCCAGAGTAGTTCCAGCTCTTTCTCTATCCATCCGAGGCATTAGCACCTTGGAAAACAGCACCAAAAGCCTCTCTCGGCACCAGCACAATACACAACTTTTACATGAGCAGTTGACAGTTTGGTAGCTCGTCCCCGACTGACTCTTGGTTCCACCTCTTCTACCTATGTCAACCACAATTTGCGCGCGCTTCTAAGTTCCGTTCCGGAGGGGAACCACACCACGTTTTACATACAAAATAACTAAGAACCCTAAGTGAATGTCAGCAGTTTACATAACAGCAACCAATCACTTTAAACAAAACATATTATTTGCACATATTGGTAGTTCTACACAAAACTATTTAAATAAAATTATTCAGTTTTAAAGGCAACCAAAGAGATTATGTGGGAAAGACAAAACATATCATTTGCTCATATTGTGCATATTACAGAGATTACACTTCATTACAGTATCGAATTAATCGTACACTAATTACAGAAGTTCAACGATGGGATGTTGAACAAAACAGGAAGCTAAATGAATCAACAACAGGTAGGTAGTGTCTAAGCTGTGGTGTTACATGTTTTCTCTTTTGGTGACTGCTGCATCTCCCACCTACCTCTCTTCTCAGTCTTGGTTGGTTGGTTGGTTTGGGGAAGACCAGACAGCGTGGTCATCGGTCTCATCGGATTAGGGAAGGATAGGGAAGGAAGTCGGCGGTGCCCTTTCAGAGGCACCATCCCGGCATTTGCCTGGAGTGATTTAGGGAAATCACGGAAAACCTAAATCAGGATGGCCGGACGCGGGATTGAACCGTCGTCCTTCCGAATGCGAGTCCAGTGTCTAACCACTGCGCCACCTCGCTCGGTCTCTCTTCTCAGTCTTGGGCCATATATAAGACAGGGTGGAATGCAAGTCGGGTGCAGCACACTTACGAGGAGAACGCGGAAAGTACCATAACCTGATTTCTCAGAAACTTCGCTGGGTGGAAGCGGAGTTAAAATAAGTGAACACGTGTTTTGGTTTATCCGTAGATACTCGACCGTTTCTGAGAAAACGATGGTGATAGTTCTCGACGTAATTTACATGCCTTTTAGCGCGCGATAACCTCAGCTGAAATGGTGACACGGTAACTAGCGTCGTAGCATCTCACTTTTGCGCCCCGTGTTCGAAACCCGATTATTCTTTTTATTTATTTTATTTTAGTATTTTTTATTTATCTACTCATGTCCACAAAAGGTTGCTACACGGATGTCCCTTATCATGGTAGTCGACACAAGGACGTTACATTAATTATGAAATTACAACTGAGTTTCACAACGTCATACACTTATTATATAGTAGAAGTGTGTATGGTATTTTCACTAGTTACAATCTTTTCAGAATTATATTTTCTTACATTTCATTTGTTAGATCAAGTCTTATTTTAATTCTTATATTTTATTCTTAGGTTTATTCTTCAGGAAGATTTGGTGCAGTTCCTTGGATGATACGGATCGTAGAAACATTCGAAAGATACAAATTCGAAACTCCACGAGCATCGCACGAAGGCAGGTTTGCCACAGTGACTGAGATTCATACGAAAATCACTCGGAAAAGAGACTTCGATAACATTACTGATGAGTTCACGTGTTGGCAATAATTTCACTGCAAACCACGCATAACGGATTACATTTCCTAAAACTAGCGATTCAAACTGATTATGAATCAACATTATGAATCACAGGAATTTCACCGAAAGCAATTTCAAACAATTTTCTCATTCATTTTTTAAATTGATTCACCAAACATACAATTAGTAGACGAATGAGGACAACATTATTTCGGTATGCAGTGCATAAGAAAACATTCGTACAGTACTCTTCTACGGACACGGATAAAAAAAATGAAAAACAAAAATAAAAGTAACCATAGGGTTTAGAACACGTGGCGCAAAACTGTGAAGCAGGGACGTTGCAACTGTGCCACTGCTTCGGTTGAAGTACTTACTCGCTAAAAGGCACATAAATTAACTAGAAAACTTAAACCTTCATTTTCGCGGAAACGATCGAATATCTACGGATGTGTTAGCTTGGTTTGACTCTTCTTCCACTGTCCGAATCTTCCGCAAAATTGGTTTATGGCACTTTCCGTGATGTTCTCCTCGTTCGTCTATCGAAAGACACGAAAGACTTAAGCATGTCCTTGGATGAGCATCTAAAGTGAACAAACAAACCTATCACAACATGCAAGAAATCTCTGTCTTGCCTATACGCAATAAGAAATTTCAATATAAAGCAAAACAAAAATTATTCTAGCGGACTATCTACTACTGGGATGTAGTTCAACATGCCACAAATGGCGAAAAATACGAACGAATCGAGCATTTCGCCGGTGCGAGGTGGCATCGTAGTTTAAGCACTGGATTCACATTCGGAAAGAACAACATTCTCAGCTGCCCGTCTGGCCATCAACATTTACACGTGGTCCATTGGCCCATTTCTGCACCTGACCTGCTACCCACAGGAAAATAACCATTAATCGATTGCTCTTGCCACATGTGCTTCGAGATACTACCAAACCCAAAACATACGACTTGTAATAGTTATAATTATTAGTCTGCAAACGATAAAAATACTGATGTAATGTTCTTGAGTACACCGTTCTCAGTCACCATCCCCAACGCCCTGTATAAGAAGTTCAGAGACGAATGGGATATCAGTTGCAACATGGACGAGTATGGGCCGGATAACGTTCATCGCGGCATACCAAAGACCGAATGCCCCAATGAAAGGTTAGTTAGCCATCATCTTGATGTTCTAGCCACAGCCACCACGATCCCACTTAACTGGATGCAGATGGAAACAAACTGGAATCAGTGCTACACTGCGTAAGCAACAACATTTGTCCTACGGTTACCGTCACCACGCCTGAGGAGTTTGATACAGCAGTTGAGTACAAAACCGATGGAATACAAAAACCAGACTAGCTAGCCTACGTCCAGCTTCCTACTACAAACATCAGATGAATGGCGGCTGGTTACGTGGCGGAAAGACACCAAAACAACCATAGATCTGTCAGCGGACCCTCTGTGCAGAGCAAAGATCTTCGCAACAACAACTGAAGAACAGAAATCACTCTTGCAGGAAGCGCTGAACATTGTGGACAACGAATTCGAATAACACCACAAAGCAAATGGCTGAGCGTATTCTCGACAACGAAACGCCTGCAACTCCATGTCTCACTAAACAGTCAGAAGTGAGGCGTAAGAGTTCCGGATCACACCGTTCATCGCACGTTCTTGAATATGGGGTTCCGCAGCAGCTGACACCTTTGCTTTTCCTTGTTGTCCCAACGAAATCGTCAGTTACGATTGCAATGGACACAGGACTGTCGATATTGCACTATGGATCAATGGAAACGTGCCAGCAGGTTGGATGAATAATGTTTCTTTCAACATCAGCTCAATGGTCTTCTCCGAATATACCGTCATCCAGGTGAACGGACACAGAGTAGTGGGGGCAGTATTATGCTATGGGTTACTTTCATACGGCTTTCATAGGACCTGTGGTAGTAATCTAACGCACCATGACAGATGTCGACTACGTGAACATTGTTGCGGATCACTTGCAGCACTTCATACTTTCATGCCTTCCCTGACAGAGATGGTATCTTCCAGCTGGATAACTGCCCATGTCACAAGACCAGAATAGTGCTAGAGTGATTTAGAAAGCATGATACTGAACTGACGTTAATGTCTTGGCCACCAAATTCACCTGATCTGAACCCGATGGAACACTTCCCGCAAACCACCGGTCATTTATTTAAGGGAATTGCATGACTTGTACATAAACGGTTAGCACACAGGACTCGCATTCGGGAGGACGACGGTTCAAACCCGCGTCCTGCCGTAAGTTTTCTGTGATTTCCCTAAATCGCTTCAGGCAAATGCCGGTATGGTTCCTCTGAAAGGGCACGGCCGATTTCCTTCCCCATCCTTCACTAATCCGAGCTTGTGCTCTAATGACCTCGACGTCGACGGGTCGTTAAACACTGATCTACTCCTCCTCCTGTGCACAGATATCTTTTGCCAGATACCTCCGAAAGCCTACCAAAGACCTGTCAAACCCATGAAACGCATAATCGCTGCGGTACTGCGTTCCAAAACTGAACCAACATCTTATTAAACAGGAAGTCATAAAGCTTTGGCTATTAATGTTTGCTGCAGCGTCATCCGTAGAGGTCACAGAGTATCCAAGTTTCAGGGATCAATACCTGGCAGCAAGCGTGAGTTTGGACGGTGATGGAGCTCAACCAGAACTTCAAGCAATAGGCTAGGCGGCATGAAGGCCATTAGAGAACGCTTCGTAAGGGATGGCCTAGCGGAAGTTGAGTGTTGCTCATCGTACTGGGACGCTTAGCAGATTTAATTAATGGAAGAGACAGACAAGATCCAAGAAGAGCGGTGATTTTGCACGGCTCCATCTAGTCGGATCGACAACTTTATAGGAGATGGCCAACAATCTTCAGTGGCAGACGCTGCAAGAGAGGCGTTGTGAGTGACGGAGAGCTTTGGTACCGAAATTCTGAGAGAGCACTTTCCGAGAATAGTCGGCCAATATATTACTTCCTTCCGTATACGATTCGCGAAATGATCGCAACGAGAAAAGCCGAAAAATTAGAGCCAGTACGGAGATTCATTACCAATCATTCCTCCTTTGCGCCATTCGCGAATGGAACACGGAAGGCATCACATAGTGCTACGAGAAGTAATCTCTGCCACACACCGTAAGATGGCTTACAGAGTATAGATTTAAATGAAAAGATAAAACGTTGACTCTCTGCAGCGTTGCTGGATATTTCCGATCAAGAGTGCACATACTGAATTCGTTCCTCAACATACCCACTATGAGGGGCAATCAGGCGAAAGCCGAACATCCGCCATATTGGGAGCACGGGACGGTTCCACACAAAAGTAATACCACAGCGTTAAGTGAGATATCCTACTGGCAGACGAGACAATAAATTCCTGTTTTGTAGGACACGGTCGGCCACTGGTGGATCCACAACCACATCCACTCTTGCACCTCCTCGTTCGGCAGAAACCGACATCCACGAATTGCTGTCTTCAGGTTGCCAAAGGTGTAAAAATCACACAGAGCACGATCTGGACTCTTCGGAGGATGATGTAGTGTTTCCCATCCAAACTGCTGAAAAGCGTAGCCTTCGTCCTTATTGGCATCTTGGGGGTGGGTGTTACTGTGCAACTCTGCTCGTCGAGTTCCTCGAACGTGGAATCACAATCAGTGTGCATCACTGTGAAGACACTCCAGAAACTGCGACGCGCCATAAAGTCAGAACGCCTAGGATTGCTGTCGGACGGAAGAATTGTGTTTCACGATAACGCCCGCCCACACTGCCAGTCAGGAGCGGTTCTAGGCGCTTCAGTCCGGAACCGCGCGACCGCTACAGTCGCAGGTTCGAATCCTGCCTCGGGCATGGATGTGTGTGATGTCCTTATGGTAGTTAGATCTAAGTAGTTCTAAGCTCTAGGGGACTGATGACCTCCCATAGTGCTCAGAGCCATTTAAAACTGCCAGTCGGACGAGAGCTACGCTTCACCGATTAGGTTGGGAAACACTGAACGGCCCGGATCTTTCAGCGTGTTACTTTCTCATCTTTGGCGACCTTAACAAAGACATGCGTCGACGTCGGTTTCAGTCGGAAGGGGAGGTGCGGGAGTGGGTCCGGTCGTGGATCCGTCAGCGGCCGAGCGCTTTCTAGAAAACAGGAAATCTCACAACGGTATAAGTATGTTAACGCTTAAGGTGTTGTTTTTTTTTTTTTTTTTTTTTTTTTAGAACCAATCCATGGCCCTGTTATGGTTGGTGTTCGGCTTTCATTTGATTGCCCCTTACACAACACCTCGAACTTTGCCGGTATATTTTTTGATACATCTTGCGTAACAAAGAATTAAATGATGAAACAGTGTCTCTCTACAAGATATTGACAATAGGTTAAATAGATAGATGTAAAATACTAAGTTATGAAAGAGAGAAAATGTGTGTTTTCTTGTGTAATATGAGGCGTATTCCGAAAGTAAGGTCCAATCGGTCGCGAAATGGAAGCCATAGTGGAAATCAAGTGTTTTATTTGCAATAGTTAGTCACATCTTCCAGCAACGTCTCTACATAGTCGCCGCTCCGCCTGAGACATTTGTCAATACCCTCGTCATAGTAGGCAGCCGCCTGCACTTGTCGCCGATTCTCCACGCTGATCTGCAGTTCGTTGTCTGTGCCAAAACGTTGACTTGATAGTCAGCGGAGATGAAAATCAGAGCGAATAAAGACCGGGCTGTATGGAGGGCGATCAAACAGTTTCCATCGAAAACGCTGCAGGGGCGTCCTAATTGCCCCTGCACAGTGCGGCCGAGAACTGTCATGCAGAAGGAAATTCATGACAGTTATGTTTTGCGGGCTGCATCAAATCAGGTGAAATCTCTCACGGGCACTCTTACTTGACGGGAGACGCTGTTTTCTAGGCATCTTTTCGTGCTCACTGTGCGCTCAGAACAGAAAAGACAGACGTGACGCCATCAACGGGCATGCTAGAGACAGTCCAACACACCTACGCAAAACTTTATCGCATCTTCACTATGGTCTCCATTTCGCGACCGATCGGACCTTACTTTCCGAATATGCCTCGTAAATAAAGAGAAAAAATAATGTTCCATAAATTGGCACTAGTTTTGATAGATAATTTGCATGGATGTCTTTCTTCACCTACTGTTAACACCGAATTTACATTTAAAAAGAGATCTACGAAAATTTCGAAGCACAGCATTACTGTTGAGGCGTAGCGCGTATACCGATCCTGCCTTGGAGGCGGTGAAGTGGGAGGTGTGTCTCAGAGCTGGATAGTGACAGATGGTGACGCGAGACTGGACGCGCACGTAGTTTATGTATCAGCCCATAAAGGACAGTATTGGCTAGGGGACTGTGATTTAGTTTCGATTGTGCCCACTAGAGCGCAGTAAAGTAATAGAATGTTTCTCATAAACTGTTCTAGTATTTTCATAAAGTGTTATGTTTTTTGTGTATGCAAAATGTTATAAATGTGTTTTAGCAGTATGAATGATGCGTGAGTGTGGACTAATGTTAATATGAAGATAATTGTTTAACGAGTTATGTAGTAGGATTTAGTGTGGGAACATTTCGAAGAAGTATGGATATGAACAAAGGGGATTGTTGTAGAATAGATCTGTACAGTAAGTTTATGGTAAAGGGAAAGTTAATTCAGGTATAAATAACAATAGTAAATAACTTTATGCATAAACAAAACTTCAGAATATTAGATAATTAAGTCGGTAAAAAGTGCAGTCGTTAGGTTTACTATTTTGCGATTGGTTATGAATGAAAAGCCCGGACTGACGCGGGAGAATGTTGTTTTGCTATTGGC
This sequence comes from Schistocerca americana, assembly GCF_021461395.2. NCBI lineage: Eukaryota > Metazoa > Arthropoda > Insecta > Orthoptera > Acrididae > Schistocerca > Schistocerca americana. The sequence continues at coordinate 150,324,751 of NC_060123.1, forward strand.
TACTAAGTAAACTGACGAATGGTAAAGCAATATTCTTCGCGTGCCTTTCTCTGCTGGTAGAGAAGACTTAGAGTATTCTAGAGAAGAGTGGGAGCCTAGCCATGAAACAGATCGGACGTGTGTAGTAGTAGTTCCGATGGAAACGACAAGTTGCCGGATCTATTAGTGTTTCATACATCAAAAGTGTTGGAAAGTGGCGGCATAATTATTGCGGTGTGTGTGTATAAATTTCGGAATTTTTAAGTGAATTTTGTGACGAGATAAGACATATATTCCGCGTGGTGTATTGAGCAGGTCGGTGGCTATAAACTGTGACTGCATTTGGTACAGACAGACTTAATATTTGGCGAGCATTATCAATCAAAAACAATCAGAATTTTTGCAGCTATTACGTTTTCTGGAAATGCAATACCATAAACCTGCTAACGTGAGTGAAAGGGATTGTGAGTGACTAGCACGGGCTTGGCAGTGATACTTGTTCACCTAAGTTCCAGAATATATTAATTGAGGACAAAATTTCCGAACTTTCATTTCGTGTTTCTCCCAAAACGTAGATTAGTGACTTAAATTGCACCCTGGTTCACGTCGAAGTACAGTAGGTTTTACTCGGCTTTCCTACTGGTGGTCTGCTGAGACAATGTTCACAGGTAGGTGCAGGTTCGTCGCAAAGGGCCGGAAAGAATCGCTCCCCCGCACTGTAGCCCAGTGCACGTTTTATCCTTCTAGAGAGAGAGAATAAAATAAGTAACCATCACAGGAGCTAGCGTTCGACATTTAGTGTTCAGTTCATCGAAGCCTGAAAATGTTAACAGGCAGTGCAGAATGTCCGTCAGTAGTGGGGTCGCACAACGAATGAAAACCCCGATAAACAGATGCCTGCGGCAGCACTGGCGCTCGCTCTGCCCAGAGAGACGTTAATTACTGCCAGCGCAGGTGAAGGCCGGCCGCGATCGGAAATGCGTCCGTTAATCGTAATATCTCTTATTTATGATGCATGAATTCCGAGCTCCGAACAGCATATGCCACACTGTGGTTCAATAAATCAAAAACGATTTGATAGCTCAGCCATTTCCGCAGACAAATAAAAGGTCATTACAATCCAGGCCACACAGATGCCACTTATTGAGTTCATAATAAAACTGAGAATAAGCAACCTGCTGCCACAGTCTAGGAATTCAATTTCTTTCAGATCAAAAAACAAGGGTAAATGTACAAGTAATGTACCAATCGTTTTGTTTGAATACATTTCTCTGTCTCTTTATTTGTTGGCTTTACAATATCGCCTTACACAATACAGTCTCTGTCGGGATCGAAGCGGTACAACACGAGTTAACTGATATTCCCAGATAGCAAAAAACAACAGACGGTTTATTTTAGTCACCGTGCATACAGTTAATCAGTGCATACAGTTAGTTCGGACACAAGTCTACACAATTAAAAATGATTTACTGAAGGGTTTATCTTCCCAGTCAGAGTTAAAAAGAGGAAACAAAAAGTTCATTTTTTCAGTCAAGTCTGAATGAATGATTGATTAAACATCAATGGGCTAAGTCAACTAGAACGTTCATCAAGGAGACTGTACAACTACGAAGTTCCTCGCAGAGAGACTAAGTCCCACTGTAAGTTTATTGTTCATTGCTGGGACTATTCTAAATGCAACTAAAAGTTTGTTTAAGCATTTCTGCAGTTGTGCTGTATTTTCCATCCAACAGAATTTATTTATCTTTTTATAGTCCCAAGACTGTGCCATCTACCCACATGCACTTCAGGTAATGTACTTTCAAAGTTCAATGACAGCTAAGTGGCTTCAGATCATTAATTAATTTCCTTAGAAATTTCATTAGCGGCACCTTCTAATACTATAGACTACTTAGGTTGCTGTATTTGTACCGTCTATAAACCGAACAAACTAGAATTTAGAAGCGTAACTGATAAACGTCAATAACCCATACACACTAGAAAAATCATTGGTCCCACAGTGGAGCCTTGTGGGTCTCACACAAAATGACTCCTTTCCTGTGCAAAGTGCATTGTTTCTTAAGCGTATCTGTACAGTGTAGATGACTGTGATGAGTTAATGTGGAGTTATAACGTCATGTTTGTGTTGATGTCGATGAAAGAGCGTGACACCCTTGTTGACACACACGCTGCTCACCCCGAATTGTACCACTGGGAAACTGGCGAACGGTCCACTATTAACAGCGTCACATGCCAACACTCGAAGGGTACTGCCAAGAGGTATGGAGTGTCACCCAGGATGTTGGTGCAGCGTCTGCTAATGAGGAACGTCACCACCTCAGCGTCTGTTACTAACAGCGAAAATTTCTTCCAACACCAGTATTCGAATCGGCTATCTGTGAGTCGACCGCCACCACACAAGCGCGTGCTACTGCGCTCGGATAGGGAGGCACCGTGAGCCTATAATATGCACCCTCCAAATTGATCCGAAGTACAGACCGCACGACTTAGTAATTAGGCAGCACACCCAAGACAGGCTATGGTCCTGTCATTGGGTGGGCGTTTCGGCAGTAACGCATGCGCCGAGGTGGCTCGGCGATCCATCGCCCTCACGACAAGGCAAACCTGCAGGCGGTCAGCAGGGGCCGCTTTCTTCCACACATCAATCGCCAAAGCTGCCGTGATTGTAGTGCGAGGCATGCCATTTTCACAGCTTGAAGCACAAATCCAGCACACGATCTTCGGGGATATGTAATAGGCTTGAGCGCTATTATGTTGCATGTGCTGGCTTTCCTTCGTGCTGAGGGTTGGTCGTATCCAAGTATTGCCTTTAGTCTGCGTACACAGACTGTACGTACAAAACTTCTGAAACAGCAGAGGAGTGCAGTGGTTTAGGAGTTTCACCCAGTGCTCACAGCTCTAGGGTGTTTTCTTCGTCAAACACATATATCTGCTATTACTTACCTTCCAAGTGTGAATGCTCACTACCCACTGATGTAAGAGTCCTACCACAAGGCGCCATGGGGTATGGGCTTCACAACGTATCGTCCCGAACGTCAAAACGCTGTACAACCGACCTTTCCTTACACACGATAGCATGAGACAACATGAGGGAGGGCACTTGACATCAGAAAGAAAGGATGTCATCACACAAGTAGCTCGATGACTCAGCTATGGCATGTGTGTAACTACAGGGTGTATACGACCCGGGACAACCGGGAGATCCGGGAAAAACCCGGGAATTTTTTCATCCGGCAGAAAACCGGGAAAAACCCGGGATTTGTTTAGAATTACGCGAATTTTTCATTGTTGTAGTTTTCAGTTAAATTTTTGTGATTTTGGCTGGTGAGAACCGATACTCGAACAAAGGATATTACCGTATTCCGCTACTGCAGAATAATTCTGCAGCAACAAAACATGAACGAGAGAAAAAAATAAAACGGAAATGAAACTTAAATTCAAAGGAAATGCGCCATATACAACAACTAAACACAGTGCTCAGACGAGCGTCTGCCAACAGCAAAGTGTGTCAGAGGCTTTAGAAAGACGATGCAATGCTTCAGAACAACAAATTGCCTCCGATGAGCTTGAGTGACAACTGTTTAAATTAGATTCGTTTGAGCAGTTGCTTGCGGGCTCTTGGGCACGCGCAGTTTCTTCTGGTTACGGAAGTGTGGCTGGGTGCCACTATCTACGAGGGCAGTTCAATAAGTAATGCAACATTTTTTTTTTTTCTCGGCCAATTTTGGTTGAAAAAACCGGAAATTTCTTGTGGAATATTTTCAAACATTCCCGCTTCGTCTCGTATAGTCGTATAGTTTCATTGACTTCCGACAGGTGGCAGCGCTGTACGGAGCTGTTAAAATGGCGTCTGTAACGGAAGTGCGTTGCAAACAACAGGCAGTGATCGAGTTTCTTTTGGCGGAAAACCAGGGCATCTCAGATATTCATAGGCGCTTGCAGAATGTCTACGGTGATCTGGCAGTGGACAAAAGCACGGTGAGTCGTTGGGCAAAGCGTGTGTCATCATCGCCGCAAGGTCAAGCAAGACTGTCTGATCTCCCGCGTGCGGGCCGGCTGTGCACAGCTGTGACTCCTGCAATGGCGGAGTGTGCGAACACACTCGTTCGAGATGATCGACGGATCACCATCAAACAACTCAGTGCTCAACTTGACATCTCTGTTGGTAGTGCTGTCACAATTGTTCACCAGTTGGGATATTCAAAGGTTTGTTCCCGCTGGGTCCCTCGTTGTCTAACCGAACACCATAAAGAGCAAAGGAGAACCATCTGTGCGGAATTGCTTGCTCGTCATGTGGCTGAGGGTGACAATTTCTTGTCAAAGATTGTTACAGGCGATGAAACATGGGTTCATCACTTCGAACCTGAAACAAAACGGCAAGCAATGGAGTGGCGCCACACCCACTCCCCTACCAAGAAAAAGTTTAAAGCCATACCCTCAATACCCTCAGCCGGTAAAGTCATGGTTACAGTCTTCTGGGACGCTGAAGGGGTTATTCTGTTCGATGTCCTTCCCCATGGTCAAACGATCAACTCTGAAGTGTATTGTGCTACTCTTCAGAAATTGAAGAAACGACTTCAGCGTATTCATAGGCACAAAAATCTGAACGAACTTCTCCTTCTTCATGACAACGCAAGACCTCACACAAGTCTTCGCACCCGAGAGGAGCTCACAAAACTTCAGTGGACTGTTCTTCCTCATGCACCCTACAGCCCCGATCTCGCACCGTCGGATTTCCATATGTTTGGCCCAATGAAGGACGCAATCCGTGGGAGGCACTACGCGGATGATGAAGAAGTTATTGATGCAGTACGACGTTGGCTCCAACATCGACCAGTGGAATGGTACCGTGCAGGCATACAGGCCCTCATTTCAAGGTGGCGTAAGGCCGTAGCATTGAATGGAGATTACGTTGAAAAATAATGTTGTGTAGCTAAAAGATTGGGGAATAACCTGGTCTATTTCAATGCTGAATAAAACAACCCCTGTTTCAGAAAAAAAATGTGTTGCATTACTTATTGAACTGCCCTCGCAGTATTGTCCCGGTTCGGAAATATCGTAGATCCGGGGCTGATGCACAGAGCAGTCTGAGTTGTGGTGGGGAGGTGGGTCGCCTCCACGTGACCTCTGTTTTCGTTCAGTGGTTTTTTTGTTTCCTCCTTGTTTCTTGCTCTCACGTTAAATGAAAACAAAAAAGATTTTTGTGGCCGGGAGCTAGCAAATGAATTATAATACGTTCGCATAATTACGGATGGCTAAAATATGTTATTAATTTCAGATTTTATGTTTACCTTTCTGACAGTCAAGAATTAATCGCCTTGCAGATCAATGAAGTTATTTTTGTCGGTTTGCTAAAGAGATTTGGCTTTTATTAAATCTTTTCCGCTGAGGCAGTCAATTTATTTGAAAGAAAATGTTTAATTTCACACTGTTGGCTAGTTTCAACAGTTCGCTGCATTTCAAGTGCACGTATGGCATTATGCAATAATAAAGAACCAAACATGAGATAATACAGCACTGGTACTCCAAGAAAATTTGCATCCGAATCTGGACATACGAATGAGCACTTTAAGCCGAGTTATCCATTTTAGTATGGTTCACGAAATTCCGATGCTCTTGAAGTATCCTCTGACGTCTTGTTTCTTTTATGTCATAATGTAAGATCTTTTAATGTTTTACACGTAGGAACATCGGATTTCCTGCGTCATCGTACCTGCGCAAGAGCGGTGACACCCGTTATCTGGCGCTCTCTGGCAACTGCTGAAACGAACATATTTCTAACAGGTCGCGTGAAAATGTTGCGATTAGTGGTTTGAAAAGTGTTACATTCAAAGTAAATTTCCGTTTACGCAAGATGAACTACGTACGAGAATGTACGATGAATTTCTTAAATCACAAAGCGTTTGACTCTCATTTAAAAATCAATTCTTTGAGGACGACCACTTAGAAGAATTTCGAGCCCAGAAGATCAGACATTTACATCGCTATTAAAAATTTACTGGTACATTTGTGTGATGTATCTTAAAGTGTAACATGCGCAAATAAGATTAACATTATATGTGGAAGCTTAGCTTCTCTTCCAACTTATTAATCTTCTTATGTGAATGCTATGAATATTAACGTAAACCATTAACTTTGCTTATTTGTGTGTTCGCGCTACTTAAGAGTGATCATGCTATTGACTGACTGCATCACGTATCTTATGCTGTCATCAGCTGGCGAGATCACGCGACACGAGCTATGTTCAAATGTTCAAATGTGTATGAAATCTTATGGGACTTAACTGCTGAGGTCATCAGTCCCTAAGCTTACACACTACTTAACTTAAATTATCCTAAGGACAAACAAACACACCCATGCCCGAGGGAGGACTCGAACCTCCGCCGGGACCAGCCGCACAGTCGCACAGTCCATGACTGCAGCGTCTTAGACCGCTCGGCTAATCGCGCGCAGCTGACATGAGTATGACTGGCTTACAAAAGCGCATCGCAATCTCGATTTCTATGCTTCAGAAAGTGACATGCTGTGTTTGCTGGAAATCAGGTTTATACCTGCGTAATACGAAAATATGCAGCGTACATGTTGCTGCATATCAAAGGTCTTTCAAAACTTGATTTTCCCCCCTGAGTTTCGTTTTCTAAAGTGCCGGGAAATTCTACATCGGTATATAAAACCACAAACATTCAAAGGATGAGTTTTACAGTGCCGAGGAAGAGTATACTGTCACTTAACACAGAAAAAGTGTATTTTCACTTGGGAGAAAGCGCATTTTTAACCGGGAAATCCGGGAATTTTTTTTTCCTTGTCCACGTATACACCCTGAACTAGTAAGGTAAATGAGACAGAGTGCGTGTAGAACCAGCTGCATATTCAGTCTGTACGAGAAACTGGACTTAATTTGCTGTCAAATTGGTAGCGCTGTCTCTTTCATCAGATCTGTTTCTCAGTCAAGCTTACGTTGGCCATAAGATGGCTGCACGAGTGTCAGAAACTTCTAGTTACATTCAGATTCGCGTCCGTTTTATATTTAATTTTTATGTTACGGTCGTGCAGCAGAGTGCAAGGATTCCAGTACGGCAAATTTAAAAGCAGTGATGTGATTGATAACTAGCAAAACAATAGACCGTATTCCGAGTTTCCGGTGTATCATGCCCCACGTTTCACCAGTATTTGTGTGTGTTATCTTCAAATATGCTGAATCGGCGATCCTCGGTCCGCTGTTACAGCCAAGTTCGCTAAAGTACGAGGGTTGCCCAGAAAGTAATGCACCGCATTTTTTCTCTTCACCAGTTCTTTATTGAGCATAATGAGAATTACACACAAAGGAAAAATTGTGATTTATCCAAACACCATATTTTCCCACGTAATCTCCATCACGTTCTATGGTCTTCCTCTGGCGCGAAACATGTGCGTGTATGCCCTGTCGGTACTAATCCTTGTTCTGGTGGCGGAGCCCGTGCTCCAATGTGTAAATCACCTCCTGATCGTCGTCAAAATGTCTTCCACGAATGGCATCATTTAATGGTCCCCCGTCCACAGCACGTGGTTTCGCGGTCGCGTTCTCGCTTCCCGAGCAAGGGGTCTCGGGTTCGATTCCCGGTGGGGTCAGGGATTCAGCTGCCTCGAGGTGACTGGGTATCACTTCATCATCATTCATGACAGTGGCGAGACTGGACTGAGCACAGGTTGGGAATTTGTACGGGCGCTGTAGGGTGGATGGTGTAACACTGTCCAACCCTGTTTTGCGATGTCTTCAGCAGTCTTCAGACTTGTGTGGGGCCGAGGTTCATGGTGTTGCAGAAAAACATCTCCTGGGTTTTTGTAGTGGCGAAGTCGCTGGAAGCGCGTCTTCAACTTTGTTAATGTGTTAACTTATGCTCCTGAATTAATGGTACTGTCTCATCACATCAATGAGAATCACACCTTCACAGTCCCAGAAAACGGTGATCTTGATCTTACCGGCAGAAGCAGTTTCTCTGTGGCGAGTGGGAATGGCGCCATCGACTGTCGTTTTGTTTAAGGCTCAAAGTGGTGAACCGAAGTTTCATCGCCTGTCAAAATTTCGGACAAGAAGGCCTCCCGCTCAGCTTCAAAACGTTACAACAAATCAAGACCAATGCTTTCAAAAAATGGTTCAAATGGCTCTGAGCACTATGGGACTTAACATCTGAGGTCATCAGTCTCCTAGAACTTAGAACTACTTAAACATAACTAACCTAAGGACATCACACACACCCATGTCCGAGCCAGGATTCGAACCTGCGACCGTAGCGGTGGCGCGGTTCCAGACTGTAGCGCCTAGAACCGCTCGGTCACCCCGGCCGGCACCAATGTTTTTTCTGGGCGATTTGTGATCCACCGTTGGACACCGTGGGACTGTTCTGTATACACTTTTGAATATCCAAGGGTGCGGATAGTTGCATCCACACTTCCTTTGCTGATTGACAGATGCAGCGCCAGCTGACGAGTCGTAATGAGTTCATCCTCGCGAATGACAACATCAGCTCGCTGCAGCATGTCAGGTGTGAAAGCCGTGGATGGTCTCCCCGACCGCTGCAAATCGTGGAGCTCCACCGAATCGTATTCTAATGACTTCACCCTCTATGCCCAGCGACTAACTGTACTTCTGTGGACTGCAAATTCTCCATAGACTTTGCACAAGCATTTATGAATATTCCCCTCAGTTCCATTCGCTGCAGTGAGAAATGTAATGACGCCACGTTGCTTGTAACGTAGATCACCTACAGACGCCATTTTGAAACTATCCTCCAGCTACGTTATCTGTCGGAAGTGACGGAAACTTGGTGCACTCTCTCAGGAGACTTCAAATAATACATCCGTGATGTTTCGCATTCGTAGCATTATTTTCGGCCGAGAAAAAAAATACGGTGCATTACTTTCTGGACAACCCTCGTACGCTTGTGCGATGGGGCTGGACTCGTAGATAGCCAGGTCACATCTTGGTGGTGAAGCAATTTTTACTGTCAATATCTGGCCAGCGAACGGAAGCGGTATATCGTTCGAGTTTGTCGGACTCTGCGCCAAAGGCCCCGTTGAGAGCATGTGCTGATGGCGATCTGTCTAACAGATGGAAACATTAAGCTCTGCTGCCCTCTTGATTATTCTCGAGGGCAATAGGCTACGTGTCGGCACCTGGCTCCTGCCTCGGTACAAGAGAGGGAACCACACACATGACACTGTACTAGTCACACATCCATCACAGTTACCGAGGGGAGACAGTAATACTTAGAACAAGTCACGTGGAAGCCGCCCAAAAGGCATTATTAGAAACCCTCGCGACTGACCGTGGGACAAGCGAAGTCATCATCGGCGATGGACGGATGTATGGCCGCCAGAGGAGCACCACGTGCTCATTTGCATGAAACAATCAACGTTCACACATGCAGTACTCAAAGAGTCATATTCTCCAAAATAGAAGTGGCTGTGTTTTCGTATGTTCTCCACTTATTCGTTCAGTTTTTTGACAAACAATACCTCATTTGTAACTGTTGTCACTCTGCTGGTCATAACTGGCTGCTACAAGGTACTGTGCACTCAGCGACTTGTGGTTCTCTGATCATCTGATTCGTTATCTTTCAAACGTCGATTGTACACAAATGCAGAGTTTTACAGATAAACGTATTTGACAGATTGTAGAACAGATCCATATCTGTATTTTATAATAATTTTATACGGTTTTAGCCGCTAGAATCAGGGTACTTCCTTCGCAACAAACAAACAAAAATTGTTTGGCATATTCTACCTTGGTTATTTGACAACGCTTACTCCCGTCGTAAAACAATAGTGTAGAAACATATGTCTTGTTGTACATTGTTTCGGCCTCGTAAAACAATGACCGTTTACTCTGTGCTGAAGGTACGGCGCCTCTTGGGCCAGTGTCTCATTGTCGGTCTTAGTTCTGTGTAGCATTAAAATGCCACTAAACGAAGATACAGTGAGTGATGTATCCACTGTTTGTAGTCAGTAACTCATTTCCCGGCTTTTTATTATTACAATTTGTAGCAGCACTGTTTGTAATCTGGTACTCATTTCCCGGCGTTTTATTATTCCAGTTTGTAGCAAAAGCGACGAGACTTTCATAGATCAACGCGCCAGTACCTCGAAGCATCACGCGTTTGTAGACGCAGTTTACAATACTAAATAAGAACGTTCATTACTGAGCCAATAGCAAATAATTCTACACCTCCAGTCTGATTTACGGACACGTCTCAACGATAAAACAATTTAGGCAGTGGCTTTGAACAGACCTCCAGCGTGTATAAGGCGAGTAGTGGAGCTGATGTTTAAACGTTTTACACATTTCTGATCTGGAAATTACTAATCCATAATGTGCGATGAAGTAATTATTTCAATGCCGGCCGAAGGGGCCGTGCGGTTAAAGGCGCTGCAGTCTGGAACCGCAAGACCGCTACGGTCGCAGGTTCGAATCCTGCCTCGAGCATGGATGTTTGTGATGTTATTAGGTTAGTTAGGTTTAACTAGTTCTAAGTTCTAGGGGACTAATGACCTCAGCAGTTGAGTCCCATAGTGCTCAGAGCCATTTGAACCAATTATTTCAATACAGAAAGCTCACAAGAATTCGCAAGTGTGTTCGTAGTTTGCGGGCGTGGAATTCTTAAGGCATTCCGATTGTTGTAGGCTAATATTGCACCTTAATGTGTGCACCCATGATTAGTCGGTGGACGTCTTACATCATATTGTCGAACTATTGGCTAGCTCGAGGTGATATTGACACAGGGATGCATTTGCTGATGTGCATTTAAAGTACGAGATGAAACGTGTTTCCTTCCGAGAAAACTTGGACTGTTTTGATTTTTATGTGGCTGTTGACCTACGCTGCCATGAATCATTACCCCTTCTATGTTTTTGGTGATTTCTGTGGAAGCTGATACGTTTCAGGTGGAAGAAGACTTTTAACGGTTTACGTTTCTCAGTGCAGTGATTGGATCTCGGAATGTTTTGAAATGTGTTTAGATTGCTACAGGGCATTAACATACATGCTGGAGTTTAACAAGTTTACCTTTGTCTCGTCAGTCAAAGGGATGCTGGTGGCTCATACTATAATTCTTTTAAAATGATGCAGGTCCGAGAAATTATTCAGGTTCTCCTACAAACATTTCCCATCTAATCTGTTGTGTAACACACAGAGCTCGGTTCTAGTCCCTGAAAGCACGCGAGCCTTAGCGAAGCGCCACGTCAGGGAGAACGATGGAAGGATCGTTTCGGAACTAGCACGGCAGGGATGAATTTGTTAACTTTCATATAGAGTAAACAATAAAAGGTATTTGTTTCCGAGGAAACGTGAAGTATTTGGATTTTTGTGTACCTCTTGATATGAGCTGCTGTGAATCTTTATTCTTTTTGTGTTTTGGTGACTTCTGTCCCCCTCGCACTGCTGCTTCCAAGTCGGGAGTCACTGCTATGGGCAAAGTTTGCTTCCTCCACAACACCCCGTCCTACCTGTAAGCGGTCCGTGGAAGTGCGACAAATGGTAGACAGGTCACCTAATTACAGGGGAGGCTAGCCGCTCCAGACTCTTGTCAGAGGCGGACGGCCGAGTTGGCGCGGGGGCGGCGCCCTGGGAGCCCGGCCACTAAACTGCCGGCCTCGGAGGCTCTCGTGGCTGGCGCAGGGACGCCCACGCGACTGACCAGCAGTGCTGCGAAGCTCAGGTAGCGACCAGCACAGTGATAGCTCCCTGCGCTTGTATCGGAGTGATAGGTCACTGCTGCAGAGTATTATCAGTCATTTAAACTAACTACGTAGCATATATACGTAGCGTAATAGATTCCTGCGTCAAAATTTAATGTATGGTGTGGTTCGGTAGATCAGTGTGTAACTGTCAGACTACAAATCCAAAGGTCCGGTCTGTCCTAAGGTCTTCCCCGTCACTCATCGCTTTTTTCAAATTTGTATACGACTAACACATGTGAAAATAGCCTGGTTGCGCCGCGTTTCAGTGTCGACGTTAAACTGTGCGTTCCCCTACAACTGGCTACGTGAGTCAGTTGAAATAGTGACGGAAATGCAAGAGCAAATGTGTTTGCCTACATTTACATACTCGTCGCCAGTTTTGTGAAAGCCTCGCCGCTACTGCTGTGGAGACCGAGTTACCGCTGTTGTTATGGTAGGCAGAGTTTCTGAGATCGTGAAACGGTTTCTGGTGCAGTACACCGCTAGGACAATTTCTCCCTGCCAGTATTTCACAACTATGCCCCAGGGCCAGGTAACAAGTTAGGAGAACGAAGATTTTACACACTCCAACAAATTAATAAGAGAGTCACACAAATGAGTAAAAAGGGTTTACTTATCTTTGTGACTTATTGAATGATTAAGTCTACAGCACTGCATGCAATATAACACTAAACAGGCCCTCGATGGTTGAGTCCAAATCTATATCTACAACTGCATTTATACTCCGCAAGCCAGCCAACGGTGTGTAGCGGAGGGGCACTTTACGTACCACTGTCATTACCTCCCTTTTCTGTTCCAGTCGCGTATTGTTCGCGGGAAGAACAACTGCCGGAAAGCCTCCGTGCGCGCTCGAATCTCTCTACTTTTACATTCGTGACCTCCTCTGGAGGTATAAGTAGGGGGAAGCAATATATTCGATACCTCATGCAGAAACGCACCCTCTAGAAACCTGGACAGCAAGCTACACCGCGATGCAGAGCGCCTCTCTTGCAGAGTCTGCCACTTGAGTTTGCTAAACATCTTCGTAACGCTATCACCCTTACCAAGTAACCCTGTGACGGAACGCGCCGCTCTTCTTTGGATCTTCTCCATCTCCTCCGTCAACCCGATCTGATACGGATCCCACACTGATGAGCAATACTCAAGTATAGGTCAAACGAGTGTTTTGTAAGCCACCTCCTTTGTTGATGGACTACATTTTCTAAGAACTCTCCCAATGAATCTCAACCTGGTACCCGCCTTACCAACAAGTAATTTTATATGATTATTCCACTTCAAATCGTTCCGCACGCATACTCCCAGATATTTTCCAGAAGTAACTGCTACCAGTGTTTGTTCCGCTATTATATAATCATACAATAAAGGATCCTTCTTTCTATGTATTCGCAATACATTACATTTGTCTGTGTTAAGGGTCGGTTGCCACTCCCTGCACCAAGTGCCTATCCGCTGCAGATCTTCTTGCATTTCGCTACAATTTTCTAATGCTACAACTTCTCTGTATACTACAGCATCATCCGCGAAAATCCGCATGGAACTTCCGACACTATCTACTACGTCATTTATAAATATTGTGAAAATCATCGTAGACAAACTTCAGAGTAAATATCAAATGCAGTTTACTACTGCCAGTTCACTTCTAAGACTACACTAAACGAAGTTCCCTGTCTAAGTCAGCCCTGGGCGATGATCCATAACCATGTGGGCGAGAGCTGCTCTTCTGTCTTCCACGTAGGCTTCTGTCTTTCGTCGTCCGGTCATTGGCGGATTGTACTCAGCCGGCAGGTGGCCGAGGCGAAATGGGTATCTTCGTCCTCAGCGCCGCCCGTGCCGCTAGTGGAACTTGCGCAAGTGCCGAGTCTCTACGGCACTGGCAGCAGGTCACATCTTTGCGCCTGTGGTGCTTTTTTGCCCTGGCTGTGACTTGTTCGGATGACACAGCGCCACCTCTCATAGAGTGTGGTCCATTGTCACTTTCCTTCTTTTCTGTTCCAGTCGCAAATAAGGAGTTCGAAAAACGATTGCTGATAAGCTTTCGTGTGAGCTCGTATCTCTACCATTTTCCTTTTCCTTTTTTCGCAGTTTCAAAAGTACATCACACCGAGTTATAGAACGGCTCTCTTGTAGCGTCTGCCATTGCATTTGACTCTTTCGTGCTTAATAGACGAACCCGTGACGAACCGTATTCCTCTTCTACACTCCTGGAAATGGAAAAAAGAACACATTGACACCGGTGTGTCAGACCCACCATACTTGCTCCGGACACTGCGAGAGGGCTGTACAACCAATGATCACACGCACGGCACAGCGGACACACCAGGAACCGCGGTGTTGGCCGTCGAATGGCGCTAGCTGCGCAGCATTTGTGCACCGCCGTCGTCAGTGTCAGCCAGTTTGCCGTGGCATACGGAGCTCCATCGCAGTCTTTAACACTGGTAGCATGCCGCGACAGCGTGGACGTGAACCGTATGTGCAGTTGACGGACTTTGAGCGAGGGCGTGTAGTGGGCATGCGGGAGGCCGGGTGGACGTACCGCCGAATTGCTCAACACGTGGGGCGTGAGGTCTCCACAGTACATCGATGTTGTCGCCAGTGGTCGGCGGAAGGTGCACGTGCCCGTCGACCTGGGACCGGACCGCAGCGACGCACGGATGCACGCCAAGACCGTAGGATCCTACGCAGTCCCGTAAGGGACCGCACCGCCACTTCCCAGCAAATTAGGGACACTGTTGCTCCTGGGGTATCGGCGAGGACCATTCGCAACCGTCTCCATGAAGCTGGGATACGGTCCCGCACACCGTTAGGCCGTCTTTCGCTCACGCCCCAACATCGTGCAGCCCGCCTCCAGTGGTGTCGCGACAGGCGTGAATGGAGGGACGAATGGAGACGTGTCGTCTTCAGCGATGAGAGTCGCTTCTGCCTTGGTGCCAATGATGGTCGTATGCGTGTTTGGCGCCGTGCAGGTGAGCGCCACAATCAGGACTGCATACGACCGAGGCACACAGGGCCAACACCCGGCATCATGGTGTGGGGAGCGATCTCCTACACTGGCCGTACACCACTGGTGATCGTCGAGGGGACACTGAATAGTGCACGGTACATCCAAACCGTCATCAAACCCATCGTTCTACCATTCCTAGACCGGCAAGGGAACTTGCTGTTCCAACAGGACAATGCACGTCCGCATGTATCCCGTGCCACCCAACGTGCTCTAGAAGGTGTAAGTCACCTACCCTGGCCAGCAAGATCTCCGGATCTGTCCCCCATTGAGCATGTTTGGGACTGGATGAAGCGTCGTCTCACGCGGTCTGCACGTCCAGCACGAGCGCTGGTCCAACTGAGGCGCCAGGTGGAAATGGCATGGCAAGCCGTTCCACAGGACTACATCCAGCATCTCTACGATCGTCTCCATGGGAGAATAGCAGCCTGCATTGCTGCGAAAGGTGGATATACACTGTACTAGTGCCGACATTGTGCATGCTCTGTTGCCTGTGTCTATGTGCCTGTGGTTCTGTCAGTGTGATCATGTGATGTATCTGACCCCAGGAATGTGTCAATAAAGTTTCCCCTTCCTGGGACAATGAATTCACGGTGTTCTTATTTCAATTTCCAGGAGTGTATTTTCTCTATCAATTCTGTCTGCTGTGGGTCCTGAACTGACCAGCAACACTCACGTAACATTCGAACAAACTTATTTTAAGCTACTTCCTTCGTGTAAGAACTACACTTTCTGATGATTCTTCCACTGAATCTGCCTGGCATGTGCCTCTCCTCCAATTGTCGTTCCACTTTAAACCTTTCCGTATTCCTTCTCCCACAAATGTGTTGGTTGTGACTCCATCTAGTGGTAATTCAGCAATCTACACTGAAGCGCCAAAGAAACTGGTATAGGTATGCGTATTCAAGTATAGAGACATGTAAACAGGCAGAATACGGCGCTGCGGTCCGCAACCCCTATATAAGACATCAAGTGTCTGGCGCAGATGTTAGATCGGTTATTGCTGCTACAATGGCAGGTTATCAAGATTTAAGTGAGTTTGAATCAAATGTTATAGTCGGCGCACCAGCGATAGGACACAGCATCTCCGACGTAGCGGTAAAGTGGGGATTTTCCCGTACGACCATTTCACGAGACCACCGTGAATATCAGGACTCCAGTAAAACATCAAATCTCTGACATCACTAAGGCTGGAAAAAGATCCTGCAAGAACGGGACCAACGACGACTGAAAAGAATCGTTCCACGTGAGAGAAGTGCAACCCTTCCGCAAATTTCTGCAGATTTCAATGCTGGGCCATCAACAAGTGTTAGCGTGCGAACCATTCAACGAAACATCATCGATGTGGGCTTTCGGAGCCGAAGTCCCACTCGTGTACCCTTGATGAGTGCACGACACAAAACTTACGCCTTGCTAGGGCACCTCAACACCGACATTGGACTGTTGGTGACTTGAAACATGTTGCCTGGTCGGATGAGTCTCGTTTCAAATTTCATCGAGCGAATGGACGTGTACGATTATGGAGACAACCTCATGAATCCATGAACCCTGCATGTCACCATGGGACTGTTCAAGCCGGTGAAGGCTCTGTAATGGTATAGGGCGTGTGCAGTTTGAGCGATATGAGACCCATGATACGTCTAGAAACGAGTCTGACAGATGGCACATACGTAAGAATCCTGTCTGACTACCTTAATCCATCCATGTCCGTTGTGCATTCCGACGGACTTTGGCAGTTCCAGCAGGACAATGCGACACGCCACAAGTCCACATTTTGCTACAGAGTGGATCCAGGAACACTCTTTTGAGTTTAAACACTTCCACTGGCCACGACACTCGCCAGACATGAACATGCTTGAGCTTGTAATTCTTCAACTTCTCCGGGCGTATTTCTTGCTCGAACAGTCTTTTGCTCCTCATTTTACTGTGCGTGAAATCTGTTCACCTAACGCAACTCACAACAAAATCGACAGCACTTCGAATCAATAAAACGGCTGAAGCGCTGACATTTTGGCCGTTCAGGACTGCAGTTACAGACTTCTTGGGCACGTCTGTTGGAAGTCTCTCATTATATGCCAGATTCTCTTCTCTGCACAGTGCATTCTCCTCGCTGTACCACTCATTATCATCATTTAGAATCTAATGTCTTGGACAGTTTTCGCAGACGTAGCGTGAAACCTTCAGACAATTGGACCAGCTCTAATATTCTGTGAGATCCAACCGCTGGACTAAAAAACGTACACCGCTAGCAGCTAAAACGCCGCCTCCAGCTGACTCCTAGCAAAGTCCACCGACAACCTTAACAAAACAAAAGCCGGCCGCGGTGGCCGTGCGGTTCTAGGCGCTCCAGTCCGGAGCCGCGCTGCTGCTACGGTCGCAGGTTCGAATCCTGCCTCGGGCATGGGTGTGTGTGATGTCCTTAGGTTAGTTAAGTTTAAGTAGTTCTCAGTTCTAGGGGACTAATGACCACAGCAGTTGAGTCCCATAGTGCTCAGAGCCAAAACAAAAATAGGGTAACAACTCAAAATCAACAAGTCAAATATCACGCAAAAACACCAAACAACACACACCTAATTTACTGCCCTGCAATAGACCTCGCCAAATCCGTCTCGTTCACTGAACACCACCGTCCAGCTATCCAATGGTTCCACTTTCTGATATCATGCCTCTTTCTACAAGGCACTTGGTCACCCAGTAGCTGCAACGCTCGTCTGGAAAACCGGATAGCACCAAGCAGAAGTTTTTTTTCTACTTTGTGTAGCCTTTCCGCGCTGGAAAAATGAACTTGTTAAGCACGAAGGCTTAATAGCTCCTGACTTCTTACATGTTAACCATTTTAAAATACGAACTCCACCTCAGAGAATACGCTATTTGTCTCGAACACCCAGAAGGACTCATGACAGACTCCTCGATTGCTCAACCTCCCGGAAACTGTTGTTGAGACATTCATGCGATTCAGCCAATCAACACGAGATGCTGAAGGCAACAACTTTTATTGGACATTTCTTGATCCTGCTAATAGAACTCCTCTGTAAGCTGCTGCTTCCTGTCTAGATTTTTCAGAAGTTTATTGCCAACAGGTGCGGAAAAACAGCTACCTTCATGGGAGGGTCACTACCGCTTAAGCCAACCTAGTAGGGTTGACTCACAAACTACTTCAGATGGGTCATGGAAAGAGCAACCCATCATCTGGTTGTTGGACAAAGACCAGAACAACGGAAACTAACTTGTAAGAAGACGATCTACGGCGTGGTCATAATGACATGTTACACAAGATGTTGTATTAAGATATCCCTGAATAACAGCTACAGTAACGTGGGGGCCAAATTTCGTCACCTTAGTAAGTTAGGACCTGTGTAAGTCTTGAAAGGTTATAAAAAAGGGTTGAAAATTGATACATAATATTCGTGAATTAATTTTCCAGTTTTAGGCAAATTACAATTGAATTTGCTATATCAAAATACAATCAGTATTTGTTGTAAATATTAACACTGTAAAAACAGAAATACAAAAAAAGTGTTCGTAATTTCATCCCACATAAAAGTTCTCACAAGTGCAATTAATTTAAATGTATTTTTCCATTCTAACGTTGCCAGACAATTGCACTATTATAAATCACTTGATGGCTATGAATGAACAACGTTTTCAAGCTATTTTCAGCCTTCTAAACATGTGTCGCATATGAACCGGCATATCTGTGTAGAAGGAGATCATTTTTCGTTATATTAGACCAAGCATTTTATGCAACGAATACATTGCCCTCTGGTTGCGTTTTCCCATCTGAAAGTAGTAAAATAACCTTTATAAATACGAAACAAAATTAAATTTTAATAAAAGTACCAAATTTTGTCCCCGAGACGAAAGCAGGAACTGCAAGAGGCACGAAATTAAGAATCATCCCTGATTCATTATAATGGCCACTACAGAAACCGACGCCAAACCCTAGAACGTAACGATTAAAAGCCAGTAACTACAACATGCTATGGAAGTACAGCCCAATATCTGAACCCTAATCATTGCTCACACTAGAAAAACAGGCTGTTAATATGACTGCTGCGCTAAGTTACTTTCGCGTTTTTTTTTTTTTAAAAAAAAAACAAACCTCGAACACAGAAGCTCAACGTGCTGTACAGACTCTCTCGACAAGGCTATGGAACGAGGTGACGTTTGCACACGCAGTGTCCTAGGGGGACGAAAGCAGGAGCAGGGACGGAATTCAGAGCCCCTAACCCTGCTAGAGGAAGTAATAGAGAGCGAAAACTATAGGGGCAGCGAAGATTATAATGTCTGCAATAAATAACTGAGGACTTTGGATTTAGGTGCTACTCTGAGATGAAGAGGTCGGCACAGGAGAGGCATTCGTGATTGCCCGCGTCAATCGATAAGAACAAAAAAATAGAGAGTCCAGTACAGGGACACCTGCAGCAAGTGCCACGCACCCGGAGCACTGCTCACCTTGCGGTTTAAGTTCGGCTGTGAAGTAAAGCAGTTGCTCAGAATAACCTCACACTTACCGGCAACCGGCAAGGGCATCTGCCGCGGCCGTGTGTAGCCTTAGACAATGGCGCTCAGCGTACAATGGCATCAGGCGTTCTCTAGACCGCTAACAATCTCCACCACATTAGTCATAAGTAAAGATGAGAATCCTACGCATTATAAAAACCCGAAATACGCGGGACTTCATGTATTATCAAACTACAATACATGCACGATCAAGAGAAAAATACAGTAAAATATCCACTATAATTTAATAATTAATTTATTAATTTACTACACATTTTGCACAGTAAATAACTAACGACATTTATAATTTTTTTTTTTTCTGCGAGGTTCCTGCACTTATCAGTCAAAATATCTTTGTAGGCAAAAGATGACCTCTCTACATTACAGTGTGTGTGTGTGTTGGGGTTTATGGGCGCTCAACATCGAGGTCATCAGCGCCCTGACACACAGTAAAAGGAACGAATGTGGAGAGACCTAATAAAACTGAAAAACACACTCAAAGCAGGAAAAGAGGGAAAATACGACCTGAGAAGGTAAAACCTAAGGTAAGGGATAACATAGCGACAAGAATGACACAGGAAATCGTCATTATCTGGCCACTTACATAAAATATGGGCGAGCTTGTCACACAGGAAACAAGTTAAAATCCCCTCCCTAAAATCTTTGTAAAAACATTCGACATGGCAAGAACTTTAAAACTTTAACCACATTCGTCCGAGTGTTGCCTAAAAGAGTTGGCAGGTCCGCTGGCAAGGCAGCCGCGGCCCGCTGGTCAGAAAATAAAACGCAATCCAATAAAACGTGGCGCACAGTGACCTGGACGCCGCAAGCACCACACATTGGAGGGTCCTCTCGCCGGAGCAGGAAGCCATGCGTCATAGGGCTGTGGCCTATTCGAAGCCGAGTGAGGAGAACCTCGTCCCGTCGATGGGGCTGAAAGGAAGTACACCACACACGCGTTGTGGGCTTGACTAGACGGAGCTTATTGTCAGTCACGTCCAGCCACTCGTCCTCCCACCGACACATGACTCGGGAGCTCAACAGCGAGGTGAGTGCGTGCAAGGGGATAGCACACTGAGATACGTGTGGATCAAGACACGCTTCCTTGGCTGCGAGATCTGCCCCTTCATTCCCAGCAATGCCAACATGCCCCGGAACCCAGCAGAAAGCTACAACCTTCCCCAGTCGCTGTAGTCGGAGGAGGGCATCCTGGATGGTCTGGACTACTTTAACTGCCGGATACAAATGGTGCAATGATTGAAGGGCACTGAGGGAATCGGAACAGACAAGAAATTTAGGAGAGGAAGAATGTCTCATCTGCTCCAGCGCCCGCAAGATCGCAGACAATTCTGCATCAAAGACCGTGAAAGGCGGAGGCAGTCGGACCTTAAGGACACGATCCGGAAAAACAACGGAGCAGCCAACGGAATCCCCTTGTTTCGACCCATCCGTAAAAACCGCTACATAGTCGTGGTGCTCAGATAAAACAGCAGAAAATGCTGCATGAAAAACGGTGGCAGGAGTGCAACCCCTCTTGTACTGCAATAAATCTAAAATCACTCTGGGCCTCTTCAGTAACCAGGGTGGCAGGCGGTTAAAACCCTGGATTTGGGGTTGTACAGACTCCACACCGAGCGACTCTAGAACACGTTGCACACGGATCCCAAATGGCAACGTAGCCCGGGGACGGTGGGAAAAAAGGCGGTCCAGAGGTGGATGGGCAACAAGGCGGTGAGCAGGCGAGCTGGGAGCCGCAAGAAACTTACAAGCCTGGCGCACCAGAAGGAGCTGCCGCCGGATGGTAAGTGGCGGTTCGCCAGCCTCAGCACAGAGACTTGGTATGGGACTGGTCCGATAAGCACCCGTGGCCAGTCGAATCCCAGCATGGTGGACAGCGTCAAGGATCCGCAAATAAGACGGCCTCGCTGACCCATATACTGTGCACCCATACTCTACATTACAATAAATTGAAGGTGCAAATATGAATGAACATATTTCTGACAGTGTCAGGTCAAGTTCTTCATTCATGGTTTCACCACAAAAAAACCCTTAAGAGTTCGGTTTCCGAATTTCTCAAGTGGTATATTGGTTCCTACAAAATCATCGCACAAATCTATGTAAACATTATTTCGCCGTGCGTTTACTGCGAGAGCAGTAATAAATGACTGTATTTGGTGTGTTGCAGATTCTTTTGCTTTTTGCATTCTTGCAATATGTGATGCATATGCGAAATGCTTTTCAAATTAAAAAATTTTAGTACATTTTATCTAAAATTATAAAAGATCTTGCGGTTATATGGATATTATTATTTTAAAAAAACTGGGATTTTTATTTAATTAATTATTTACATAAATTATGTAATGTTTTACAAAGAAAAAGTGTCATAGAAAATTTTCGGAAAAAGGACAACTTACATTTTTACGACAACAATCACAGAAAACAACATCTCCATCAGATCCTATAGAATCATTTCGTTTCATTCACTGTGCGTCGATTACACTTCCAGAACTCTTAATTGGAGGCATATTGGAAGCACATTGACAATGCAAATATAATAACACAGAAATTTACTAGTTACGAGATTCCGAGAGACACACACACCCGCACACCCACACCCACACCCACACACACACACACACACACACATACACACATTGTGAAGACGGTGTAGCGAATGATTTCAGTCTTACAAGGGAACCTCTCCATCGCACCCCCCACAGATTTAGTTATAAGTTGGCACAGTGGATAGGTCTTGAAAAACTGAACATAGATCAATCGAGAAAACAGGAAGAAGTTGTGTGGAGCTATGAAAAAAATAAGCAAAATATACAAAACTGAGTAGTCCATGCGCAAGATAGGCAACATCAAGGATAAGATCAGCTCAGGAGTGCCGTGGTCCCGTGGTTAGCGTGAGCAGCTGCGGAACGAGAGGTCCTTGGTTCAAGTCTTCCCTCGAGTGAAAAGTTTACTTTCTCTATTTTCGCAAAGTTATGTCTGTTCGTTCATTGACGTCTCTGTTCACTGTAATAAGTTTAGTGTCCGTGTTTTGCGACCGCACCGCAAAACCGTGCGATTAGTAGACGAAAGTACGTGCCTCCCCAATGGGAACCGAAAACATTTGATCGCAAGGTCATAGGTCAACCGACTCCTCCACAGGAAAACACGTCGGATATATTGGTTCAAATGGCTCTGAGCACTATGGGACTCAACTGCTGAGGTCATTAGTCCCCTAGAACTTAGAACTAGTTAAACCTAACTAACCTAAGGACATCACAAACATCCATGCCCGAGGCAGGATTCGAACCTGCGACCGTAGCGGTCTTGCGGTTCCAGACTGCAGCGCCTTTAACCGCACGGCCACTTCGGCCGGCTCGGATATATTCTATGCGACACTGGTGACGGCATGTGCCTCACATGACAGGAATATGTTGTCGACCCACCGAACTTGTACACTTGACGAATGGGTAAAAATATTATTCTACCTTGCCCGATTTACGTTTTCTTGTGGATGTGATAATCACTCCCAAAAAAGTGATGAAAACATAAGAGTTTGTCACATAAACTGCAACAAATGAATGCAACAATTTCACAGTCGCACAGTTTTCCCTGTGCTCTGCCAAAACATATGTTTTTAACGTTTTCAAATTTTTCCGTGTGTAGACCGTCAAATCCTGCATATGTCCAAACAAATCTGAACATGTCCTGGAATTTTGGAGAGCGAAGTTCATTATGTGTGAGTGCCTGAAATTTGATAACTGTCTGAAAATTAAAAATTAAACTTTTCACTTTTTTTTTCTTGTTGGCGAAGAAGCAATCTTCTGGAACAAAAAAAAAGTTTCTCAAAGCCAAAATCAAATTTCTTTTTCCCTTAAGAACAAATTATGAGGAATAAATAAGGAAAAGTCTTTTTTTTTTTTAAATTAAAGTCGTTTTGCGACTTGTAGTTAAAGACCAGTTCTTACAGGAGCTCCTGAAGTGCATCCGCCTATAGCATGCCAGCTCGTCCAAACGTGTCTTCTCATGGCGTAGGCGTGGGTTCTGGGTAGCAGATCTATTCAGTTCGGTTCGGTTTATACAGTTTTCAGCTTCTCAGGGCTTGGACGTTCCAGCTACTAGGTGGGTCATCGAAAGTGCTCCGTAAGAAATTGGAAAAATATTGTTTATAGCGTGGGTTGCGTATCAGGACGCAGTGTCGTTCGTTGAGAAAAGTCCAATATCCTAGCGTAGACTTGTCGCCAGAAGTAAAAAGATAGCGGATCGTGTGGCCACAGATCCAATTCACAAAGTGAGTTTTGGCGGAGGGGTAGAAAATCATATCGGGGTACAAAAGCATGTGGACGTCGGTCGATCTGAGCCGGTGTCTGGCGAGTAAGAAACGCCAAAATTCGCCGCGCACTCTCTCGAGGGAAGCCTTGAACCAAGGACGTCTCGTTCCGCAGCTGCTCACGCTAACCACGGGACCACGGCGCTCCTGAGCTCATACTATACTTGATGTTGCCTATCTTGCACATGGACTACTCAGTTTGTATATTTTGCTTATTTTTTCATAGTTCCACACAACTTCTTCCTGTTTTCTCGATTGATCTGTGTTCAGTTTTTCGAGGCCTATCCACTGTGCCAACTTATAACTAAATCTGAGGGGGGGGGGGGAGGGGGGGGGGTGCGATGGGAGGTTCCCATGTTAGAAGAATCGAACTTGCTAGTGAGGTTTGTTTGAATTCCACAGTACCGCTTTACCTGTGTCAGCCGCGGTCGAGTCGGCGCAAGATGTGCAGTGGAAAATTTTCGTCCAGAGGACAGAGCGAGTTCATCTGTCTGGTCGGAAGGGGAGGCCGGCAGTGTCTGCCGCCTTCTGGCCGGTCGGCGATGACAGAATCGAGAAACGCGCCCTGCAGTTGAGTGAAATATCCACAACATTTCTCATATTTTATAAACAGTTTGAGATATCGAAATGAGATTTTTCCAAACGATAGCACACAAAGAATAGAGTATTTTGCATATGGTTATTATGCAAAACTTCATTATCTACCGTGTTATTCCACTAACTACAGACTTTTTCGATGAAAGAATGTAGTTTTTAGGAGCCATCGGTAGCTGGTGAAACGAGATAATATATGGGTTTTCGAACATCATACGTGAAGACATTATTTTGTACTGAGTATTTGCTTTTACATAAGCTACTGACCTTACTTTTCCTCAGTTCCTCAGTAAATAAACTTAAAAAACCATACTTCAAAATTCTCTCACAACTGTGTCTACACAACATGTTAATGAGGTGACTCCGAGTAAACTCCGTTGTGTTTCGACAAAAGAAGCAAATTTTATCACGGTAACATAAATGTGTGGATTTTACTCAAAATTCGTCACTCATAACGTTTCTCTGGAAGTTATAAATTGTTATCAAGCCAAGTGAAAATAAATCGCTGCATTTTCAGTGGAATTCTTTTTACATGCTAACTAAAGCAGACGTGACAGATCTTTCTGAATGGTCACCATGCAAGGGTGGGCGTGAAGAGGCTCCACTTGACATCCACAAAAAATTTGAGCGTAGGTCTTAGTTTAGAACGGCGCTTCCCGGCGCTCGCCATTTCCTCTACAGTTTCTGCCCGTATCCGCCACCACTTGCTCAGAAGGCTGGCTAAATTCCCACTGTCGGGAAATCAAAGTCTTGCCGGTGTTTGTTGTGGTAAATAAATCTTTTTATGACACAAGCTCTGCAGAGTGTTGACGGTAACATTCTGGAAAATTCGTTCACTTATGAGAATCTTAAGTTTCTATTTCCCTTCCCCCCCCCCCCCCTTCTTTCGTCAATCCTAACTTCTGAAGCAAACATAATGACCATAAAAATCGAAAAACTGGCGTGACCACTCAAAACCATTACAATATCCATAATTAATCTCAAAATTCCTTACACATGCATTATACGTGTTTTATACCCAAAAAGGTCAAAATATGCAAACATGCACGGAACAAGTATAATATGTGGAATGGATAATATTATATAACATAAAATATTATAAATATTGTATACTATGAAATATAAATACTATGCACAGGGTGGCGCAAAAGGCTGGACACTGGGCATGGGCACTGATTTAAACAAAAGATTGAATTTATGTTTCATTACAAATACAAACAATACTTACAATTATTTTTTGTGTTCAAACTGTTTTCCATGTTAATTAATACATCTTTGAAGTCTTGTTGGAACACTGTTACATTCTCTATGGCATAGTGCGATACCACTGTCCAAATCATGAAATGCGTCGTCTTTGTAGTCTTTTAGTTCAGTAATGGCCTTATGTTTGTGTAACATTCTTTGCATTGGCCTTCGTGATAAATCCAGCTCAGCTGATAATCGTCTGGTTGATTTTCGCGGACTTTGGGTCATAGGTAAAAATACCAGCAATTCTTTTTCCTCAGTTGTGAGTTGTTGGGCGGCCAGATCTTGGTGCATCCATAACAAATTCATGTTCTTCAAACCTGTCTCGTATGTCGTACTCTGTTTGTCTAGACGGTAGTTTCGATCTAAAGTGTCTTCCCCATTCATTAACAACTGCGCTAGCACCAGTTTTATAAAATGTTTTAACGCGGAAATCCTTTCTTATTTCGTTAACATCGTGACAATTCGTAAACTACAGCTGTAAACACGTCTCACAGACCACGCTTTCAGGAGTTCACTAGTTTGATTATTGTGTTTGTTTTCTTTGTCATTTCCTTGTATACCAACTTGACATGACGTAATTGCGAGGGCTATTCGGAAACTAAGGTCCGGTCGGTCGCGAAATGGAAACCACTGTGAAGATCAAAAATGTTTTATTTGCAACAGTTAGCTAGACCTTCCAGCTACTTGTCTACATAGCCGCCGCTCCGGCTCAGACATTTGTTGGAGTGTCTTACCAACTTTCAAATGGACTCGTCATAAAAGGCGTCTGCCTTTGCCTTCTGCCAAATCTCTACGCTGATCTACAGCTTGTTGTCTGTATCATAATGTTGTCCTCATAGTCACCGGTTCACGTGAGCTGAAACGAAACTCAGTGGGAGACAATTACCAACTATATTGTGGGTAATCAAACAGTTCCCATCGAAAACTCTGCAGGAGCATCTTCATTGACCTTGCAGAGTACGGGCGAGAATTGCCATGGAGACGGAAACGCATGACAATTATGTTATGTTGGCTGCATGATATCAGGCGAAATCTCTCACCAGACACCCCCACATGGCGAGAGATACTATTTTCTAGGAGTCTTTACGTGCTCACTGTGCGCTCAGAACAGAAAAGAGCGATGGTTATCCGATTGGCGGGCATACTAGAGACACTGCCCAACAAATCTGTACAAAGTTTCATCGGATTTTCACTGTCTTTTCCATTTCGCGACCGATCGGAGCTTACATTCCGAATGGCCGTCGTATAACCACTTGGTAATAACAACTCCATAGGTTGAAACTTCCTACTGTACTACGTCTTGCTGTTACTTTTGTTGAGTTTTAACTAACTTTCCGGTAAATTTTACATCAACCCGTTTTCCCAACAAATTACAAAAACATGTATTTGCATGGACATCTCATCTTTAGTCATAAGCTATGTCTTTTGCATTACCAGAAGCGTTCTCAAAATTCACCCAGTATCATATTAAAAATCACAGTCAGGAAAGGGTCATAATGACTGGAAGACAAGGAAACAGGTAGTGGAACATTTAGGGTCTGGTCAGCCCCCACATTGCCACTTTTTTCATAAAATGGAGAGGTACTGTAGGCTGACGTAGGGGTCATCGTTTCGCTGGCCTGGCACTAAATTTTGATTTGCGTCGACAGTGCAATAAAGCTGATTCACTGTCATAGTTACGCCATGACATCCTTCACACAGTGCCAGACTACATTTCCCGTCCTGTGGGCGCGTTTCCCACTTTACGTAATTATCCCCTGACAGGCCAACACGATCTCCAACAGTGCCAGTGTTGGCGGCTGACGTAGTTTGGATGCTAGCACACAGAGGGAACCGTACGTCCGCGTAGCGCGGCAGCAGCGCCACAAAGCGCGCTGCGAGTACCCGCGCGAGCCGGAGATCCAGTACGCCAGCGGGCGGCGCGGGATATTTTTGCCGTCAGCTGGCTGCTGGCGTAGCCGTCACTGCCGCAGTACCTCCGACCGCGAGAAAGCGGCGGCGCCGGCGTTAAAAGCTTATAGGGTGGCCGCCTGGCTGCACGACGCTGCGGAATTTAATTAAAGCGGTTGTGCGCGCTAGGGGGGTGGGGAAGGGGTAGCCGTCGGGGGGGGGGGGGGGGGGGGAAGAACTGCGCTGAGGCGCCAGCGGGTCACCCCGGGGAGGGGAAGCCTGGCATTCCGCGACGGCTCCCCGCTACTCCCACGTGCTGCCCCGCTCGCACCAACGCAAACGCGGCTGTCAACGCAGAGGGCTCTAATGAAGTACCCACAGGGCTGCTCTACATGTCTGACTACAGAAATCAGATTCTCAACGCACTGCGTCTACACACAAAGCACGCTCATGTCGTCACTGCTTCGAGCTACGCTTTCCTAGCTGCGGGTATTTCCCGCAAAGTGTTGCATAAAACGCACGCGAGACGCGCTCCCCACTCGCACAGTGTAAACATACCAGACCGTTTTCCTAGGGTGCGGGGGCAACGGAGTGCCGCTACGGGCTCTACCTGTGGGTAACGCTTGCGTTCTTCGGGAGGAGTCCGTTCCGCACGTCGCAGCGATTTTCTCCGTTGGAGGAGTGGGGGCAGACGAACTGAACAACAGGGACTGTTAGGTGACAGCTGCGGTATTTGTTTCACGTACACGGTCAGGAAGAAAGTAGATTAATTCTTCCGATCTAATTATTGAAACATTCACCAGAAACGTCGGCTGACCGCATCTTTGCCTCAGAGGATGAGCAGCTTATCGAGTAGGTATCCAAACAGCATGTTTTGTGGAACGTGGCTGACACCGTGTTGAGAAACTAAATGCAGGACTTAATGTGGGTAGAAATCGGGAGACATGTACGAAGAAATGTCTTTGATTATGTCCAATGTAACACACTTGTCAATTTATTGGTACTGAGTCTTTAACCAAAGTTATCTACATCTACATCAACATGATTACTCTGCAATTCACATTTAAGTGCTTGGCAGAGGGTTCATCGAACCACAATCATATTATCTCTCTACCACTCCACTCCTGAACAGCGCGCGGGAAATACGAACACCTAAACCTTTCTGCTCGAGCTCTGATTTCTCTTATTTTATTTTGATGATCATTCCTACCTATGTAGGTTGGGCTCAACAAAGTATTTTCGCATTCGGAAGAGAAAGTTGGTGACCGAAATTTCGTAAATAGATCTCGCCGCGACGAAAAACGTCTTTGCTTTAATGACTTCCATCCCAACTCGCGTATCATATCTGCCACACTCTCTCCCATATTACCTGATAATACAAAACGAGCTGCCCCTTTTTTGCACCCTTTCGATGTCCTCTGTCAATCCCACCTGGTAAGGATCCCACACTGCGCAGCAATATTCTAACAGAGGACGAACGAGTGTAGTGTAAGCTGTCTCTTTAGTGGACTTGCACCTTCTAAGTGTCCTGCCAATGAAACGCAACCTTTGTCTCGCCTTCCCCACAATATTATCTATGTGGTCTTTCCAACTGAAGTTGTTCGTAATTTTAACACCCAGATACTTAGTTGAATTGACAGCCTTGAGAATTGTACTATTTACCGAGTAATCGAATTCCAACGGATTTCTTTGGAACTCATGTGGATCACCTCACACTTTTCGTTATTTAGCGTCAACTGCCACCTGCCACACCATACAGTAATCTTATCTAAATCGCTTTGCAACTGATACTGTTCTTCAGATGACCTTACTAGACGGTATATTACAGCATCATCTGCGAACAACCTAAATGAGTTAAATGTTGTTATTGCGATCATTACTATGAACGACGATTAAAATTCGGCCCGCTGAAGTGGTCAGTGAATCCGCTCCTCACAATGAATCCCCCAGCTTTGGCACAACCCCCGATACCTACCAAGCTTATCATGTTGTCCATAGTCTACATCTACATCTACATCCATACTCCGCAAGCCACATGACGGCGTGTGGCGGAGGGTACCTTGAGTACCTCTATCGGTTCTTCCTTCTATTCCAGTCTCGTATTGTTCGTGGAAAGAAGGATTGTCGGTATGCCTCTGTGTGGGCTCTAACCTCTCTGATTTTATCCTCATGGTCTCTTCGCGATATATACGTAGGAGGGAGCAATATACTGCTTTACTCCTCGGTGAAGGTGTGTTCTCGAAACTTCAACAAAAGCCCGTACCGAGATACTGAGCGTCTCTCCTGCAGACTCTTCCACTGGAGCTTATCTATCATCTCCGTAACGCTTTGGCGATTACTGAATGATCCTGTAACGAAGCGCGCTGCTCTCCGTTGGATCTTCTCCATCTCCTCTAAAAACCCTATCTGGTACGGATTTCACACTGCTGAGCAGTATTCAAGCAGTGGGCGAACAAGCGTACTGTAACCTACTTCCTTTGATTTCGGATTGCATTTCCTTAGGATTCTTCCAATGAATCTCAGTCTGGCATCTGCTTTACCGACGATCAACTTTATATTATCATTCCATTTTAAATCACTCCTAATACGTACTCCCAGATAATTTATGGAATTAACTGCTTCCAGTTGCTGACCTGATATATTATAGCTAAATGATAAGGGATCTTTCTTTCTATGTATTCGCAGCACATTACACTTGTCTACATTGAGATTTAATTGCCATTCCCTGCACCATGCGTCAATTCGCTGCAAATCCTCCTGCATTTCAGTACAATTTTCCATTGTTACAGCCTCTCGATATACCACAGCATCATCCGCAAAAAGCCTCAGTGAACTTCCGATGTCATCCACAAGGTCATTTATGTATATTGTTAATAGCAACGGTCCTACGACACTCCCCTGCGGCACACCTGAAATCACTCTTACTTCGGAAGACTTCTCTCCGTTGAGAATGACATGCTGCGTTCTGTTATCTAGGAACTCTTCAATCCAATCACACAACTGGTCTGATAGTCCATATGCTCTTACTTTGTTCATTAAACGACTGTGGGGAACTGTATCGAACGCCTTGCGGAAGTCAAGAAACACGGCACCTACCTGTGAACCCGTGTCTATGGCCCTCTGAGTCTCGTGGACGAATAGCGCGAGCTGGGTTTCACACGACCGTCTTTTTCGAAACCCATGCTGATTCCTACAGAGTAGATTTCTAGTCTCCAGAAAAGTCATTATACTCGAACATAATACGTGTTCCAAAATTCTACAACTGATTGACGTTAGCGATGTAGGTCTATAGTTCTGCACATCCGTTCGACGTCCCTTCTTGAAAACGGGGATGACTTGTGCCCTTTTCCAATCCTTTGGAACGCTACGCTCTTCTAGAGACCTACGGTACACCGCTGCAAGAAGGGGGCAAGTTCCTTCGCGTACTCTGTGTAAAATCGAACTGGTATCCCGTCAGGTCCAGCGGCCTTTCCTCTTTTGAGCGATTTTGTTTCTCTATCCCTCTGTCGTTTGTCAGTTCATTATTACCTGATGCGTCTGTGTTATAAGGCAGCGGGAACTGGTGTTCCTCCAAATCGTCGAGCAAGTGTTTTGTTACCAAAATGTTAAAGGCTCTTTCTTCTTCACGACGCAAGAATATTTGTGTGACTGACTTGCACTTCCTGAGTACTCTTCCCAATAATACACACTTTTCCTTCTATTCCCTAGCTTCTGCTTACTTTCTGAGTACCAACAGTAGCAGGTTTCTAGATCGATCACTGCGCTGCGTGTTTTGCCTTCGCCGCTCCAGCTACTATTGTCGCGCCACACTGCACCGCGCCTCTATAATAGAAAAATGTTTCTCGCAAGGCGCTGGAATTCACGTCGTGCCAATTAACCACACAACACTATTTTCGTTTACAGGAAACTGTAGCACCCACCGAGTTCAAAGAAACTGTAAAAATAAATTCTAACCTTTCGGAAACTTTGTCTCACATTGACTCCCCACAAAAAGTGAAAGGGGAAAAAGTTGTCACTTATTACATTTAAAAGTCCGCGTCATACCTGAGATTTTCATTTATTACTTCACCTTTACCGACTCTATTCGCCAGATAGTTTGCATACGTTATTGATATAAACTGCTAAAGACAACTATAAAATTATGTCTCTTTTGATCCACCATGGGCAGGCGACATCGGCTGGTTAAGTAATTGTGAATATCAACGAATTTCTCTAACATCCGTGTAACTAAGAAGTTATTTTATTTTATTTTGAAGGCTATCAGTTTCGGCATTCCACCATGCCATCTTCAGGCCCCATATGCATCTCTCCGAACAAACGATAAAGTTATATTGTGCCTTAAATCCCTGGATGTCGTGGACTCAATCGTTTCACTAGTGCTTCATTCGAAGATTTGATAGAGTTAATAGAGTTACACGACTACTGGAGAATTTCATTGATACTGACAGTAAAATTATACGATAGGTAGCTTAGGAGATATGTCGTGATAAATATTCAGTGGCGCGAAAAACCAACTTTTCTTAAAAGCTTAAATATTTTTCTATTTCAATAGCACAAATTTTTCATCGAATTACACTCTGTCAAGAACAATTGTCCAATTATAAAAAATACCACTTTAATTTCTTACGTCCTGACGCACAGCACTCCACGCCTAGGAAAGCATTTCACGCAGCATCCTGCACCCCGCATCGGACAGCGAAAGACGCAAACGTATTCCGCAGCACGCTGCGATAAATTTCCGCACGTTGGAAAACTTAGCTTTCATGCAGCAAGATGTACAATTCTTGGTCATTGGGAAATATAATTTATTTCGCCACTCTAGCCCTGACACTGGCCCCGAGCATTAGTTGGATATCGTGAATATGGAAAAAAGATCAGGGACACCTTATGCTTGCAGTAAAATCGAAATATGTCTCAATTTGTCTCCTGGCACCAACACTCAAATGTAAATAGTGTACCGGGTACAGCACTTATTTATTTACTCACTTATTTACATGGGCAAATTAGGGTCGCTAGGCTTATTTTACATGAAACCAGGTACCTCTCGTTTTACAATTTTAAAATCGCTGAAGAATCAATTAATGAGCGGAGACGCCTTCACCATACACTCACTATTGGAATCCTTATCGAACTGCCATTGTTAAATGAAGTAACATAGAAGTACTTTTAATGAAGCTTCAAACTGTACGGTATTCGTAACTGGGTTTATCAAATAATAAACTGTATCAAACTCATTGATCCAAACGCTGTGTAAATTTACACTCAAGAATGTAGAAAAATAATAAAACAAAAGTAACAGAATGCAGTCGAATAGTTTTTATCGATCTATGAATTTTTGACCACTCTGGCACGTTAGATATCACAAGGATGTAGCCAGGATTTTGTCAAAGGGGGTCTGATTTGTTAAAGAGCACCTTAAAAAGGCTTATTTTTTATTTATTCTGAAAACAAATTTATTTATTTTTTTAATTTTATGTACATAATTTGCTTTTGGGAGGCCTTCATACAGATAGTATTTGGTCTACACAATTAACCAAGAAAAACTCTTATTCAAATGGTTCAAATGGCTCTGAGCACTATGGAACTTAACTGCTGAGGTCATCAGTCCCCTAGAACTTAGAACTACTTAAACCTAACTAACCTAAGGACATCACACACATCCATGCCCGAGGCATGATTCGAACCTGCAACCGTAGCGGTCTCACGGCTCCAGACTGTAGCGCCTAGAACCGCTCGGCCACCACGGCCGGCAAACTCTTACGGAATACCAAGATGTATAATTAAATTTTTATTTATTTGGCAACAGAATAAATTCACATTATCGCCAAACGAATTAAAACTGTAATATGATGTATTGCCTCTTTGCTAACAAAACATAGCTCAGACTTCTCACTCTTCTAATGTAAGGTTCACTATCGTAGAGCAGAGGAATCTTAACACTGGGCTGAATAACTTATAATTTTAAAGACTTCAAACCTCTTTTGACGATACCTACCTTCCTCTAACAACAATCCTGTATTTAAATTTCTGACTTATCTGAAACTACGTGAGAATTTCTTCAGCACATCAAAGTATCCCACGTTACTCATTTCTATCTCAAATTGTCTCTTTCATTTCATTAAAATTCTTAAATTTCCTTAGGTTAACAAGAACTTGAAATTATAGCAACCTAATTTATTTGTAAAATAAAACAGAATACACAGATATCATGAGCTACACTTTGGGATCTTAACACTGATTCAGGCACTGATTTCAGCTTGACTTGTAATGTATGCGACGACACAAACGAGTTGGTGTTTAGCTATGGTAATATGGTTATACAGTCTTTGGTGCTAATTAACTCCTCTGTGACGTACAAATTACTTTATCGCGTATATGTTGTTTATTTGCTAATATGCTAGAATTTTGACAGTTGGACTCATTGTACCAAGGATATTACGAATAGGACATTCAGCAGTAGGCCATCTTTCTTGTAGTAAAACTTGAAGACATCTCACCTTTCCACAAGTGAGCCGTCTTTACGCGCAGATTCATCTACAAAATGACGATCGTTAGCTGCCTTCCAATGTAAATATCACTGAACTACGCATATTATCGAAATATTACCCAAATTAACATTAAAATTATACACTCTCTACCCGAGAAACAAGTAACCATTCTCTGAATCAAGAGAAGGGTTGTTACAAAAGTAACGAGAAAATTATTTTTTTATGTAATTGTTTCTATAACTTAAAAACATTACAGTTTGAAGATAATCACAAAACATCTGAAAACCCTTTGAGTATTATAGATTTTGGACGAAACGGAGGGAGCAGTCAGCTCGGGCGAACAGAAATAGAATTTTGAGCAAAATTTTTAAAAAATGCAAGCATCGCCGCTTGGGCGATGTTTTTGTTGATTAACGCAATTTTTGGGCGACACAGGCAAATCTAAGTGTACCTGTATGCCCTGATTTTAATTTCATATCATTTTAGTCATGTTTACCGCTCCGCTGCCTTGCGAAATACTGAATTACTGCAACCCCGTCTCCAAGTAACGACTTCAGTGCTAACGTTAAACTGTTGTAGGTAGGTAATTAGACTGTTGTAGTACCGCCCACATATTTTTCACTTACAATAAAGCTAGTGTACGAATCAAAATTGGTTTTCCTCTTCTTTGTAGTTACAAACTTACCTGTAATTAGAAACTATCACAACAGCACACAGAACAAAACCAGTAAACGGCAGCACTTACATTAAATTCAGCTGCAAGCAGGAACTGAGCTGATCAACAAAACAGCAACCGCGTTGAAGTGAAGTCAACCGTTTGCAGTATCTGGTCTTCGCTAAAGTATGGATGGGCGATAGTTGAAAGTGATATCGATATATCGGTAATTTAAATCTATCGATAGTCTTGTTGACTATCGGCAGTGCATATCACTGTTTCGTCGTATCATTGAGAATCAAAATAACTTTCAATTTCAATATAGGGCAAGTAGGTACAGACTAACTTTCGCTACGTCCTTGGATACCGTATGCCATCACCAATAAAAATGTGCCGTTGTTCTAGCACGCATTCACCCCATACCCCAGCCATGAGAAACGAGTGAAATTTAAGCCCAATTAGATGGGGACTTAAAAGTTTACGTTTCAAATAAATTTGTACTCATTACGACAATATTTGATGCTGAAGTCACAGGAAGCTCGTAACGATACATTCAGAACTTTCTCAAAAACGGTTCGACGTTTTTACTTCTGTTATTGTATCCTTTCACCGATGTCAGTTTTAGCTATTAATTATGGTAAGACTTGCGTAGTGTGATTGTTACAACGTATCATTTACGACTTTGCACTTTGTGCTATTGTTTAATCTCTGCTTCGAGCTTGTGCTCTCCAAAGCAGCTAAGTCCTGATAGACTTACGTTGTTTCGCTGTGATTCTTAGCCACTTGCTGGGTTTCTGAGTTGATAAAGCAGAAGACAGGAGCTGAAAACGATTATTGCTCACTGCTTATCGCTCGTCGCTCTCTGCGATTCTGCATGCAGTACGGTTACCATTCTGTCACTTCCCGGTCGTTCGATCTGAGTTAACTGCTTGACTGACCCATGTATTGTAATTTGTCATCTTCAAATAAAAATACGAATGAAAGATTTTTCTGGTGTTAGCTTTTGTGATTTAACAACCCATCATTGAGATATTTAAGTCAGAGCACTTAATGCTTTTTACCTACATAAGATTGGAGAAAAGTTCAAATATTTGAAGTTTATAACGCCTGATGCATTAACTTGCTTTCTGTTGTGGGTCCGTTTTTTCTTTGAATTTTAATGATCATTCTCTGTAAGCGACGTAGAATCTGAACTTCGGAAACGAAATTTTGCCGAAGATTAATTTTAGCTGTAGTAATTACAAAAATCAGATTTTCACTAAAAATATTCCCACCAGATAGGACGAACAGCGTATGCCACCATACACTTTGTTCGATTAACCCTTTGACTACTAACGGAGCGTATGTGTCCCACGATAGGTTATTAGGGAACCAATCGAAATTAGTTGCATGTTACTGCTACGTACCAGTGTCCCACTGGTAAAGGGAAACCTACTAATCACCAGCAGAATTGTTATAATTACAAATTGCAACTGTAGGCTGTGCTGTTCTAACGTTTCATTGTTAACCCTCGTCACCGTATTGTAGCATCGAATTAGTTCGAACCAGCAGATAGGCAACCCAGTTACCAGATTCGCAAAGCGGCCTGCCTTCGCGAACATATCACAACGACCTGCACCTACGAACTGGCGCTTGCTGCATCACAAATGAAGCCCATATTGAGCAACTATAGCGTGAGTTACACAGTTTGAGAGACGCTCTGTCCACTAGTGTCTTTCTGTTTTCATTACGTCTTGTAGTTTTTGCGCAGTCGTCTTTCGAAACCCAGCAGGTACATGGGATACTCGGAAAGTAAGGTCCGATCGGGCGCGAAATGGAAAGCACAGTGAAAATTCGAGGAAGCTTTGCACAGATGTATTGAGAAATCCGTCTAGCATACCCGTCGACCACGTCATGCCGCTCTTTTCAGTTCCGAGCGCACAGTGAGCACTTAAAAATTCCTAGAAAATAGTGTCTCCCGCCAAGCACGTGCGCCTGGTGAGAGATTTCGCCTGATGTGATGCAGCCCACATAACATAACTGTTTTGTATTACTTACATCCTGACAATTCTAGGCCGAGCTCTGCAAGGGTAGTGGAGCTGCTCCTGCAGCGTTTTCGGTGCGGTTGGTTGGTTGGTTGTTTTGGGGAAGGAGACCAGACAGCGAGGTCATCGGTCTCATCGGATTAGGGAAGGATGGGGAAGGAAGTCGGCCGTGCCCTTTGAGAGGAACCATCCCGGCATTTGCCTGGAGCGATTTAGGGAAATCACGGAAAACCTAAATCAGGATGGCCAGACGCGGGATTGAACCGTCGTCCTCCCGAATGCGAGTCCAGTGTCTAACCACTGCGCCACCTCGCTCGGTTTTTCCGTGCGATGTGTGTCATTACCCACGGTACAGACCGTAGTTGGCTCTCCTTGAGTTTCATCTCTGCTCACATTAACCGTTGGTCACGAAGACGACATTTTGGCACGGACAACGAGCTGCAGACCAACACAGAGAATTGGTGGAAAGCACAGGCGCCTACCTTCTGCAACGAGGATATGGGAAGGTTGGTACAACGCTACGGTAAATGTCTCAAGGGGGCTAGGACGTCAAACGAGCCGACTTGGAGCAGGAGAGGCAGCACAGGACATTTTATTTTCTACTGTCTATACTTTGTACTTTTACAAATAAATTCATAACACTTTGTCAGCATGACCAGGAAGGATTCGGGATTCACACTCATAGCAGTGGAAGTTCAAAAACATAACAAAATAAATTTATTTACATGTGAAATTTCATCATTTTTTCGCTTACTATTGGCTGCATTTGTTGCTATAGGTACATTTTTCTTCACAAGTAACAGAGATTCTTTGATGAATTTTGCACAGCATACAAACCATACTTACAGGTGTATGAAACGCTAGAATTTTCCAAATCTATTAAAAACTGGTAAAAATTGAGATAATTAACTACAAAATTTGATTTTTTCTAAACATAAAGTTTAAGACGTAACAGCTCATTCATTTTTTCATAAATTAAATAGATTCTAGAGTTTCAGACTCCTGTAAGTATGGTTTGTATGCTGTGCAAAATTCATCTAACAGTCTCTCTTACTTATGAAGAAAAGTGTACCTATAGCAACAAATCAGCCAATAGTAAGACAATAAAATGATGAAATTTCACATGTAAAAAAAATTATTTTGTTATGTTTTTGAACTTCCGCTGCTACCGGTGTCAATCCTGAATTCTTCCTGGTCATGCTGACAAAGGTTTATGAATTTACTTGTTAAAGTATAGACAGCGGAAATTAAAATGTCCTGTGGTGCCTCTCCTGCTCCAAGTCGGCCCGTTTGACGTCCTACCCCCCTTAAGTCGGAGCGGCGACTATGTAGAGAAGTAGCTGGAAGCTGTAGATGACTGTTACAAATAAAACGTTTTTAACTGTCGCAGAGGTTTCCGTTTCGTGTCTGATCGGACCTTACTTTCCGAATAGCCCTCGTACTCCGTATTCTTTATGTCCTACCCCCCACAACCCAACCCCAATGGAAAATGAAACGGCAGGAAAAATTCTTTTCATATTGACAAAATAATCATATATTGTTTTTGAAATAAAATTAGTAGACAAATGGTTAATGCACCACTACGTTACAGTATCGTTAAAATAAACCTCACTGTAATAAAAGTATTGCTCGCTGTGGCTCTTTGAAAACTGTGCAGAAAAAAAGTTGTGTCAGAGCGTCCCTCTTATCACTAGGGCAATAGCGAGATATTTGATGGCAGTGTGAATGACAATCGCTGTATAATGTTACCAGGAGTATTTGTTCGGGTCGTTACACTGTGTCGGAACGATGAGCAAGAGAGGAGGTTAATCCCACACACACACACACACACACACACACACACACACACACACGACCTTCCTACGCGAATGAGCGTGGTCGGAGAATTAAAGCGCCAACGACCAGAGACGGCGGCATTTCTGCAGCCGAGCCCACGGCGATCTCATTTTCCGCCGAATGCTTTCCGCCCCTGCCGCTCTCGTTCTTTTATTTTCTTTTCCCCGCTGCGCGTCGAACGACCCAAATTGCGCGGCGCCGCTCCTCGGCGCTGGAAATTTCTTGGCCGTAGAGGGGGCACGAGTGCAAACGAAATTGGCCTGCGGCGACTTCATTAGCCGCGGGCGTCCCGCGTCCCGCAAGCGACGAACACGGCGCTAATTGCTGTGGCCACACCTGGCGCGCCCCCGCTTCCCGGGGACCGCTACAGACAGCCGCACTTAGCGGAGGGTCGCCTAATGCAGTCACGCGGTACGCGCGTGCAAAATAAAACTTGCTCTCCGAAACTTCAGCTTAATTGTACTACCGATACTTGAACAAAGAACTGTGACACTTCGCTTCGACATTCACTCAGTTGACAAAAGTCCTCCTAATTTCGTGTCTGGCGTCTTTTTGTTCGACGCGGCCGGACTCAATTTGTCGTTGGAACTCCCCTGCACAAATATTGAACCAAGTTGCCTCTATAGTCATCCATAATTGCGAAACAGTTGCCGGTGCAGGAGTTTGTGAATGAACTGACTTCTCGATCACGTCCCGTAAATGTTCAGTGGGATACGTGTCGATCGAGTTGTCCAGAATGTTCTTGAAACCGATCGCGAACAAATGTGGCCGGTGACATAGAGTACTGTCATCCAAAAAAATCCATCGCTGTTCGGCAACATGACGTCCACGAACGGCTCCAGTTGGTTTCCAAGAAGTTGCTGGGCTAGAGGACCCAGTACATTCCTTGTAAACACAGCCCATACCATTATGGAGGCACCACCAGCTTGTGCAGTACCTTGTTGACAACTTGGGTTCATGGCTTCGTGGAGTTTGTGCCACACTCGAACCCTACCATCGGCTCTTATCAGCTGCAGTCGGGATTCATCTGACCAAGCCACGGTTTTCCAGCCGCCAACCGATCAGGTCACATCGGAAATCTTTCCATATGAATCGCCTGAGTACAAATGACGGCTTCGTCAATGCATTGCTCTTTTATACCTTGTGTACGCTATACTACCGCCATCTGTGTAAGTGCATATCACTATTCCACCTCAGTGTACATTTGTGTTTCACAGACATGGAAAAACATCAGATAATGTGGCTTGGGATAAGCTAGAGACTAAAATAAGGAACAAAAGAGTAGACTGGAAAATCCGAGAGCTATAAGCTCATGATATTTAAATCAATAAGCGTCAGTGAAAGTAAGAGTAGAAAGTACGAAATGGATAGCACTAGGAAAAGGAGTACGACAAGGTTGCTATCCGTCTTCTACCCATCTTAGAGTACATTTACAAAATATAATTGACCACTTCCCAAGGGAGTAAAAACTGGAGGGAGAAGAATATGGCGTTTGAAGTTTGCAGACGACATGATCCTTCTAGCAACGATATAGTGGATATCATTAGAGCTAAAAAAAAAAAAAAAAAAAAAAAAATAAATAAATAAATAAATAAAAAAACAGTTACGGAATGAAAGTCAATATAAAGAAAACAAAAGTAATAGCACTGGGAGGAAACAGAAAGGAAAAGATGATGCTGAATGGAAAGTATTAGAACATGTGGCAAAGCTTTGAATACCTCGGAAGCTGGATAGAAACCGAGCACAAAACTTAAAACCAGGATGGAAATAGCGGAAGAGACATTTTATAAGAAATAGAGAATTTTCTGCAGCAACACGGATAAAAATTTCAGGAAAAGCCTAATAAACTATTTTGTATACAGTGTCCTTTCGTATGGTGCTGAAATGTGGACACTAATGAGGAAAGATCGAACAAGGTTGGAGGCTTTTGAGATGTGGTCACGGCGGAGGATGCAGAGAATAGGTTCGATGGATATTAGAATGAAGATGTACCGAGAAGAGTGGGAGAAGCAAGACAGTTACTGAATTTAATAAGAATAAGGAAAAGAAATTGGATTGGACATATATTAAAAACGGGGGGACTTATAAAAACAGTTTTAGAGGAGTAGGTGCAAGGGAAGAGGAGGCGAGGGAGGAACAGATTTTAGATCCAGGATGATGTGATGGACGGCAACACAGACAGCAGTATTAACAAGGAAACAATGGATCGAAGGAAATGGAGACGCGAAGGACCCGCTAATATTGAAGAGAAATGATGACGATGACCTTCCACAAGGCAATGTAGAATATCTTCCGAGTGTATATGTAGAACATGTAGATGTAGACATGGAAGGCAGAGCTGGAGTCATATTAAGAGACGATTTCTATCACAAATTCATACAGAAAGAAGCAACAGCGATGCTGTTCTGTGAGTAACGTGAAGAGAGAGTCTTTATTGCCACATCGAATGATGTGTTTCAGTAATTCTGTGAATCTATGATAGAGAGAACGAAGAGGGAAAACATGGAAGGCTGACGAGGTACGCCATCTTGTCCACGTGGATGGAAGAACTACGGCCCCAAAAAGAACACCCCCTGGCTCGTTTGAGGAAGAATTTGGAAGCAAGAGACCAAGAGGACAGTAAAGGAAGAGGTCTATCGATCACGTTAGAAACAATGTAACACGAAGCGGTCTGGATATGCAGCAGGTTAGGGACCACAACATACTTGAACAGAAATAATAAGAGAAGAGTGCTCATTCACTGCAAC
This sequence comes from Schistocerca americana, assembly GCF_021461395.2. Classification (NCBI taxonomy): domain Eukaryota; kingdom Metazoa; phylum Arthropoda; class Insecta; order Orthoptera; family Acrididae; genus Schistocerca; species Schistocerca americana. Next base: position 150,365,752 of record NC_060123.1, read on the forward strand.
CAAATAGAAAAAAGAATATGGTTGAAAAAGATGACAATATAGCCGCAATCATAATTTAGCCATCAACAAACTAATATTAACACGAAAATCATTACCGAGTGTTTGACCAACACGCACGAGACAGACGGAAGGGCAGAATTATGCAAACCTTTTATCTTCTTTACACTTTTTCCTTCACTCGACTCACTCACACTGCCACTTTGAGTAGTCTATGTTCCCGTTGTAGCTATTGTTGTGATCTCCATTCCAAAGACGGATTCATGTAATTACTCACGTTAGACTATACTGTGCAAGCCTCTTCACCTCTGCAAAACTACAGCAACCTACATCAATTTGAACCTAATTATTCTACTTACGCCCTTTCTCTCTATATATTTTTACATCCGCCCTCCTCAAACACTTCCTTCCATTATCAAATTCACGTTTCCTTCATGCGTCAGAATGTCCTTACACTGATAAGCCAAAACATTGTGAGCACCTGCTTCATAATACGAAGAGCCAAAGAAACTAGTACACTTGCCTAATATCGATGTAGGGTCCCATCGAACACCAGAAATGCCGCAACACGACGTGGTATGGACTCGAGTAATGTCTCAAGTAGTGCTGGACGGAACTGACATCATAAATCCTGCAGGGTTGTCCGTAAATCCGTAAGAGTACGACGGGGAGGAGATCTCTTATGAATAGCATGTTGCAAGGCATTCCAGATATGACCAATAATATTCATGTCTGGGGAGTTTGGTGGCCACCGGAAGTGTTTAAACTCGGAAGAATATTCCTGGAGCCACACCGTAGCAATTCTGGATGTGCGGGATGTCGCATTGTCCTGCTGAAATTGACCAAGACCGTAGGAACGCACAATGGACGTACATGTCACCTGTCAGAGTCGTAGCTAGACTTATCAGGGTCCAATATCACTCCAACTACGTACGCCCCAAACGATTAACGAGCCTGCACCAGCTCCAACAGTCCCCTGCTGACATGCAGGGTTGTGGATTTATGAGGTTGTCTCCAAACCCGTACACGTCCATCCACTCGATACAATTTTAAACGAGACTCGTCCGATCAGGCAACATGTTTCCAGTCATCAGCAGTCCAATGTCGGCATTGACAGACCCAGGCGAGGCATAAAGCTTTGTGCCGTGCAGTCATCAAGGGTACACGAGTGAGCCTTCGGCTCCGAAAGCTTATATCGATGATGTTTCACTGACTGGTTCGCACGCTGGCATTTGTTGATGGCCCAGCATTGAAATCAGCAGCAATTTGTGGAAGGGTTGCACGTGTGTCACGTTGAACGCTCCTCTTCGGTTGTCGTTGCTCCCGTTCCAGCAGGTTTTTTTTCCGGCCACAGCAATGTTTTATCGAATTCCTGATATTCACGGTACACTCATGAAATGGTCGTACGGGAAAATCCCTACTTCATCGCTACCTCGGAGATGCTGGGTCCCCCGACTATAATATCACGTTAAAACTCACTTAAATCTCGATAACCTGCCATTGCAGCTGCAGTAACTGTTCAAACAAATGTGCCGGACACTTGTTGTTTATATGGGCTTTGCCAACCGCAGCGCCGTATTCTGCCTGTTTAGATATCTCTGTATTTGAATATGCATGCCTATACCAATTTCATTGGCGCTTCGTTCCATAGGATTTACATCAGACGAATTTGGTTGCTGAGTCAGCAATGTGAGTTCACTATAATGCTCGTCAAACCACTGTAGCACGATTCTGGTTCGGAGACATGGACAATTATACTGCTGAAAGATGACATTGCCATCGAGAAATGGTTCGCAACTGTCAGCGTGTCTTCGATGACTGCCAGTGGTCCAAGCAAGGGCAGGAGGATGCCTCCCATATCATAATACTGCTCCCACCAGGCTGCGTCCGTGGCGCGTTGCACGTTTCGAGCCGCCGTTCACCCCGATGACGGCGCTTGCGGAAACGACCATGAACCTAACGTAGCAAAAATGTGATTAACCCGAAAAGCCGACACGTTTCCATTGAATCCCGATAGTCCCGTGCACACTGCAATCGTAATTGACGATGTCATTGGTTCAACATGTGGACACGTAGGAGTGGTCTGGTGCGAAGCTCCGTGTTCAACAATGAACGATGAACGGTGTGCTCCGAAACACTTGTGCGTGCACCAGCACTGCGCATTTTCGGCAGAGATCCCACATCGTATACTACTTTACAAAGCAGATAAGCCTCCACACCTCACATTCTGTGAAGAGTCCTGGACATCCAACCATTTAGCGCCTATTGGTTGTTTCACTGTCTCCGACCTCGTTCCGTAGATACTCACGTAAGTAGCACCTGAACATTCGACCAGCTTCGCCGTTTTCGAGATATTCGTTCGCAGGCTCTGCGTAATAACGATCTGCTCTTTGTCAAAGCCACTTATGTCAATGGATTTTCTCATGTGCGGTACATATCTTCGCTAGGGTGATCCTCCGCCCGCGTCTGCTCCGTTTACATACTTCTGTTACCACATCATGTCCCCGCAACGCCACCAGACGGCATCCACCGTCGCAGTGGACAGTGGTCATAATGTTTTCGCTTATCAGTGTATATCCTTCGTTTACTCAAGTTGTGCCAGAAATTTCTTTTCTCCCCAGTTCAGTTCAGCACCTTCGCATTAGTTACTTGATCTATCCATCTAATCTTCAGCATTCTTCTGTACCGCCACATTTAAAAGGCTGCTATTGTCTTGTTTACTGAACTATTTATCGTCCACATTTCACTTCCGTAGGGACGAAAACCTTCATAAAATAATACTTAACGCTTAAATTTATATTCGATGTTACCAAACTTCTCTTTTTCGTAAATTCTTTTCTTGTTGCACCCACTGTCCGTTTTATTTCCTCTCGATTTCAGCCAACACGTTTTTCTGCCCAAATAGTAAGACTTACTTACTAATTTTAATGTGTCATTTTCTAATCAGGTTCCCTCAGCATCAACTCATTTCATTCAACGGCAGTTCGTTACCCTAGTTTTATTGAATTTCCACATTTTGAGAGTACTGAAGAAGCGATATGTTTTACTTGCAAAAAACATTTAGATCGCATTAAATATTTCTTGTATTTAAAAAAACCGGTTTCGACAAACTTTGCGGTCATCCGATTTTAAAATTGCAAAACGAGAGGTACCTGGTCTTATGCATACCGCTCAATTGAACTTCCAAGTTTTTCGTCGACAAAGTGCACTGTAGGTATGGAGTAACTACTCTTAGTGTGGTGTACGGGCCGCTCGCCCAGCAGAACTGCAACCTTTCTCACACTTATGGTATGCGAGCGGAATGGATTACATCAGCAGACGATAGAACTTCAATCAAGCACGGTGACTGGGACAGCAGGCAGCAGCATGAGCCCTGCTAGAGTGCGCCGGCCCCGCAGACCTGTTTGCTTCCACGGGTCACCTGATCGCAAATTATTCCTCTAGTATCTCCATGCGATCTGGGCATTTAGGGTGACACAATACTGTCCAAGCCAGCCTTCAGTCAAGTTCTGGGCGAGGCGCTGACTGCACCGGCACTTCTTCAGAGTCTCATTCGGAATCTTTGCTGCATACGATGTTGTTCCGCATCAGCCACCACCAACTGAAGGAGCCACCAATATCTGCAATTACCATCACTAGGACTTGGCCTCAGCATCAGACACAATCAGAAACCTTGTATCAGATGTCTACCGAAACTACGTTAATTTGTTCTGCTTCCAAGTGAATACTGAACTTCCACTGTTTCAAAATTGTGGCCATCAGTTTACGTAAGACTTGTGTAAATTCAGTGCTAATCACGTACTTTCACGGACTATTGTAGTGATTCTTTTTTCTCCAAAGAGGAGGTTTTGGTTGATGCATTTATTAACAACTCTGTTCAACATCGTTTACCTGGGCTGTGTTGTCACTGCACCTTTACTGGCGCAAGACACATCAGTTCGCGACAACCATTTTTGCGGCCCCAGTGCCTCCATTAGCTCCAGAATTTTTCTGTGAATCAAAACCTTCACATGTAATCCACAGGTAGACAACGTCTCTCTGTATGAGGCTCCTATGTCATAAAGACTTCGATGTGACTTACCAGTGGTTCGTCATCAACATGGAAGCAACACCTCAACTTCTATCTTTACCATCCAATATACGGCAGTCGATGCAACGCATTCCAGAACTGTTGGCCAGCACCTTCACGACACCAGAGTTACCCAGCCATCGTCTCAGGTGCTCCTTCAACATCAATCAACTCCAGAAATGTCTGCCACAGCTTCTTGCTTCTGGCATAGCACCAGAACCCTTGGTCAACATTATCACGATTCCAGCCATCGTACCTAACGCCCATCCAGGGTCAGCCACCTTCGGATGCGTCCACCACAGCTTCCTGCTCCTTGTATGGTACAGGAAGCCTTGGTTAGCGGCATCACGACATCGGATGGCCCCAGCTGCCATCCAAAGAGCTCCTACAAGGTCAACTGCCGGTGGAAAGTAACGACGCAGCTTTATCCTATTGGCACTGCATCTTAACCTTATACCACATTTGTCCTCTTTTATAGTCCTGCCATCAACTCTTATATGTGTACCGGTACCTCTGTATTCGTGTCTATTCCCTCCTACCTGGCTTAGCCTGTGCCTAATCCATACACGCAACTTCTATTTCATTTTATTGTATCTCATCTCAGCGCACATTTTTTGAATTTCTTTTCCCAGAACGATCACTGCACTTATATAACTGTTTTTCGGTGCTTCTGCAGCCAACTGTGTCCTTCGGGCATAATCATTTCCCCACCCCAAGCCTTCCCATACCCATCTATGCCCTCCAAGAACAATACTCTTCGATTTTAAGTGCTCCAGCATGCGTCTCTGCCCTCCCAGCACACTCTTCTACCCTCTGGGCATACATATTGTTCATCTTAAGTGCTAACGAACCCACTTCTACCCTCCCAGCATCATCATTTTCCATTTCGGATGTTTCTGCACGCGTTTATGCCTCTGGGCCCAACAGGTTAACTTTTCACGTGCTCCCACGCTCTGTTCCGCCCTCTGGACTCCGCATTTTTTCTTTCCAAGTGTTACGGCTCTCATATCCATCTTCTGGGCACAATTTGTTTATGTTCTTTTCGGAGTGCTTTAGCGCCACTTCTAGCTATCTGCATCCCATAGCTCTATTCCCATGTTTGGTCCAGACAGCTCATTGCTGATTTGCTGCCAGTGTTCCAGCCACTCTGAGTCCACCCATACCAGCCTCGCAGCAGGGCCAGGATCACAGCCAAAGGCGCAGCCAATGGGTATCTTGGACACCTCCATTCCTCGACAGTGCCACTGGACGCCAGTTGTGATCGCGCTGCTGTTGGGTCTGGCCACAGGAAATGTGACGCTGCACGCCAGACCCACATGCCTCCAGTCACATCAACCTGGTGCATCCCTGGCAAATACCGATACGTCCTTATCAGAAGATTTTCCTTAACTTTTGTTCCAGCCTTGCACTTCCTACCTCCCAATGCCAGGGACAACGCCAACCTGCCATTGCCTCATTAGGATTGTTCCCCCAGCTCCCAGGGACGCCAGCCTTTCTCCAATCCCGGCTTCCATACCGATCAACATCGTTCACAGTCTCCTGGGTTACTAATTCCAAGGGAGGGCGTACGCTTCCTGAGTCCTCGATATGGGCACCATCTTCTCATTTTTCACAGGGGGAGGGAGCGATATTTAGTGTATGAACTGCTCGCTCGGTAGGTCTGCAAACCCCTCTCACCTGTGGTATTCGAGTAACCTAACTCAAGGGAGTTACGTCAGCAGATGACAGAACTCCAATCACATACGGTGACTACACCAGCAGGCGGCATCGTGAACGCTGCTAGAGAACGCCGTCCCCGCGGACCTTTTTGCTTCTTTGGGCTACTTTCGAGTGAATAGTGACTGCTCCATCACTATAGCGTTCAGCCTATGTCGGACTTCCGCAACAGTTTTACGTCAGCGATAGAGGCCTGCAATTAAGTGCAACTCTCTTACAACCCTTCTTGAAAACGGGAATGACCTGTGCTTTGTTCCAACGACCTATGATAAACTGAAGGCTAGAAGGCGAGGGGGTTCTTTCGGATAATTTATTTAGAATCTTACAGGTATCTCACCTGAACCAGGTGCCTCTCCATTACTATGCGATTGTAGTTACTTTTCTCACCAATTTTGTGCTTTCAAAGTTATACTCGGATGCCATAGATCATTCTGCAAGCAAAGTTTCAGAAACGTCCTACTCAGAATCAGACCAGAGGCTTATACTAAGAAACATTTGCTGAAAAATATGCCTTCGACGTTTGCTCCCGTATCTGAATGTAAATAATCAACCTCATATAATAACTACAACAAAATTCTATGTTCTTCCACTAGCTACATGCTACATGTTTCCCGCGTAGTCAGAAATTTCGCTACTTCTCAGCGGGAAATGAAGTGATAAAACTGGATCTTCATCAGAATATTTTCACTCGCTGAAGGCATTAAATCGTTTCATGAATTAGAACTCACATGCAGGGACTAGAAACTACTGACGTCAATACGAGGACTAACGCCGCCAATAAGCAACCGCGAGCATTTTTGAAACTGACTATCCGTTCAGAAAAGCCAAAGTTCAGCGGGTAGTTTCAGAAGGCTATCGACACTTAGAGACAAACTCGACAAAGTGGTGAAGCCAGATAAGATGTGATACATCGGCCTTAATCCCGAAAAATGTGGGGAGCACGCCGTGGCACAGCGCTTCATCATTTACCCGCCAAGGGGATAAAGTGAGGTTACAGAGGTAATGTCAGTCGTAGAGCCTGTACAAAAGAAAACTACTGGCAGAGAATGGCTCCACGGTGATAATTCTGCGCACTTGTTTCTAGACGTTAAACCTGCTAACTGCAGCGGAATTGTTTCTCTCATACTTTACCTACCTCGATAGATCAGCAAAAGCGACCATGCCTGTTGTGCAACATTTTATTTGTTCAGTTAATCGGAAACAACTCCGATCGAACAGGAAAACATTTCCTAATGTGGGAGAAGTTTTTGGAGGGATTAAGTGTTGAGTTTGGCAGCGAGACACACCCACCGTCTCATGACCGCAAACGAGTATCGTGGCTGAGTTTAGGACAGTTTGTGACGTTTTCGCTCAGATCGGAGAGTTAAGAAAATGGTTCAAATGGCTCTGAGCACTATGGGACTTAACATCTATGGTCATCAGTCTCCTAGAACTTAGAACTACTTAAACCTAACCAACCTAAGGACGTCACACAACACCCAGCCATCACGAGGCAGAGAAAATCCCTGACCCCGCCGGGAATCGAACCCGGGAACCCGGGCGTGGGAAGCGAGAACGCTACCGCACGACCACGAGATGCGGGCGGAGAGTTAAGATTCACTTCTTACGTTTGGCTGCAGGAAGATCTGTGTAGTCTCCGGATCCATTGCTCAAGCACTGCAACGCTAGAATTTTATTGACGCTTTGAAGCTGGCTGGATCTATCACAGATCAGTACTTTCCGTGGTTGATGCCTACAATGTCTGTCAATGACTCTGCAGAGGGAACAGTTATACAGACAGATGGCAGAACCGTTCGCTACCATACAGAGGTGCAACATTATCATTTCTCCTCGAGAACGGAAAGAGTTTCTTTAATCTCAATGGTTATAAGTTGTTGTTCACACATCTGACAAACGACAATCGGAATAATACAGAATTAAGTAATCCACTTGCGAAATGTGTGGTATCATTTATCGATACCATCCCACAGGCGTCATGGCAAGGGAACTGCAAGTTTCCGCCTGACACCCAATGCAGTCGCGTGGAATCTGACGGACCCAGTGATGCACACCCCCCGAGCCACGCCTCCAGTGGCTCTGTTCAACGGGCGCCCCCTGCCCCCACAATACAGGACGGCCGGCGGCAGCCACTCGCCCACTTGCGCTATGGCACCATCTTTCGCAATTAGTACAGCGAGACCCTTCCTTGTTTACATCTACATCATAATCCGCAAGCCACTAATGGTGTGTGGCGGAGGGTACTTTCGCTACCACTGTCTGATTACTCCAACCCTGTTCCACTCGCGAGTAGTGCGTGAGAAGAAGGATTGTCGGTAAGCCCCCGTATTGGCTCTAATTTCTCGAATTTTCTCCTCGTGGTCAATGCGCGAGATGTATGTAGGGAGAAGTAGTACGTTGTCCGACTCCTCATGAAAAGTGGTTTCCCGAAATTTCGATAGTACATCTCTCAATGATGCACAACGCCTCTCTTGTAACGTCTGCCAGTGGAGTTTGTTTTTCATTTCCGTAACGCTCTCTTGTCAGCTAAACAATCCCGTAACGAAACGCGCTGCTCATCGTTGGATCTTCTCTATCTCCTCTAGCAGCCCTACCTGATATGGATCCCAGATAGATGAACAGTACTCAAGAATCGGGCGTACAAGCGCCTTATAAGCCACTTCTTTTGTGGATGAGTTACATCTGGTATCTTCTTTTCCCACTATCTGTTTTATGTGGTCATTCCACTTAAGGTCGCTCTGGATAATTATGCCTAGATATTTTACGGCAGACTCTGTCCCCAGCTGTTTGTCATCAGTGGTAAGGTACATTGCGCTCCACGAACTTTATTTCTTGCTGCATTAATTGTAATGAGTCTTTGCGTGGTGAAATACGAGTAAAGTAAATCTTCTGTTTGTTCTATTATCTTGTTCACTTATCACTTCTGCTGCTGCTCCTCTCTCCTACGACGGCAGTTGCCGCAACACTCCGTAGCCTGCCTCGCCTTACCACTGTGTGCGATGCCGTACGTAACAAAATAATCACAAAAATGGTTCGAATGGCTCTGAGCACTATGGGACACTTCTGAGGTCATCAGTCCCCTAGAACTTAGAATTACTTAAACCTAACCAACCTGAGGACATCACATACATCCACGCCCGAGGCAGGATTCGAACCTGCGACGGTAGCGGTTCCAGAATGAAGCGCCTAAAACCGCTCGGTCACTCCGGCCGGGCAAAATAATAACATTATGAACATATTATGGAGTTGCTTCGTCTACACAAAAAAAACATCGGTCGGTAAATACACGAAACGTTCCGGTAGTGAAACAAGCAAATGAGGGTTGTAAGCTAGGAAACATTTTTTCCTGGGTTCGCAGCCAGCGCTACTTGATGAATGCCGTCTCGAGCACGCGTCGTACCTTTCCTTGTACCTACAGTACCTACCGCGTATTGTAGGAGCCAGCAAAGAAGTCTGCTGCGCGGGTCGGCCGCCTCTTCCGACATCCGCCTGCCACAGCCAGTTTCCCATAGTCGTTCCCATAAATAAAATACTTTGAAGTAAATTAATAATTCAATCATAGGCCAAATAGAAAAGAGGCGGACAATTTTCATCACTGAATCGTGTCCTCTTGAGGCTAGTTTCAACCGACCGCGAAAAGAAGCGCAACCGGTTACATTCTTCTCACGGCGTGGTGTTGAGACCACGAGAAAAAATTTTTGGGTGCAGTGACGAGAAACACCACAAGTGGATGCAATGTTACTCCCGTAGCACGACCAGCCAGTGTTTAGTTCGGCACAGGGAGTGCGAGCAACTTTCGCTTCAGACGTAATAAGAGCTGTCCTCTCCTGTCGTGGACCCACTACCCAATACTCGGCCATGCTATTCTATTCTATTCTATTCCATTCCTCCGGCAGAGCCACGCAGCGCGTCGCCCACCGCCGCCGCCCACGCCGAATCCCGGGGTTGGCGCGCCCTCCCTATCCCTATTCGTACACTCCGTCTTATTTACCGGCAAATTGAATTCTTGCTGCGGAAATTGGTTCGCCAGCCTCCCGCACAGCACCCTTTGAGTGATCGCCTGCCTCTGCCTGCACCCCCAGCAGCCGCTACCACCCCCACCCTCTCCAACTCGGTCGCGTTCTCCGAGACACCGGGCGCTGGCATGTTGGCGGGCACACGTCTCTCTAGTGCAGGGGAAACCTCTGATGCCATCTCGAGGACCCAAAATCTAACGCTAAAAACATTCATTCTTCCTAAAGACAGCGATATGAACAAGCTATTGTCAGTTTTTAACTCACCACAGTTCACCATAAAATCGTGAGTTTTCCGAAATTTTCCCCGTCGCGAGCATTAAGAGTAAAAGTTTTTAAGAGTGGTGAGATGCTTGACTAACATCGTGATATTAGCAGATTTTCCGGTGACCCGTCATGTTCGAACTGAACAAAACGAAAATTTTTTTCTGCTCGTCAAGAGATATGCACGAAATGCCCAAATGTGGTGCAACATGCGTTCTGGGCACAGGGAGGGGTGTTGGCTCACCTCTCTTTACTTTTCTCCTGCCACTCAGGAATGTTGAAGAACACAAATTTTACCACGAAGCAACCGAATACCATTAAACATCATCATTCGACAATGCTTGCAGATGAGGACAGAGAAACTGAGGCTTTTGTGTTAGTCGAAGATGTCTCGACACTGATTTTAACACCGTACCCACAACGTAATCCGACAATGATAATAAGAATTTTCAATTACAGACTAAGTCGTGCTCGTCGCTTTGTAGAAGCCATCTTTTGTATACTAAGCAATAAATGGCGCAAGCTTCGTCGTGCAGTCGATGTCAGTTCTGTCGCATGAGTTTCTGAAGCGATGGCTTGTTACTTAGTGCATAATTATTTTACAAAAAAACTGCAGTTTTCATTTTGAAGATGGAGTTCATGTGCGCAGTTTACCAAGGTTTAACTCCTAGAACACAGCCGACGAGCATGGGCATCGTACAAAGTTACTTTGCAAATACACTCCTGGAAATTGAAATAAGAACACCGTGAATTCATTGTCCCAGGAAGGGGAAACTTTATTGACACATTCCTGGGGTCAGATACATCACATGATCACACTGACAGAACCACAGGCACATAGACACAGGCAACAGAGCATGCACAATGTCGGCACTAGTACAGTGTATATCCACCTTTCGTAGCAATGCAGGCTGCTATTCTCCCATGGAGACGATCGTAGAGATGCTGGATGTAGTCCTGTGGAACGGCTTGCCATGCCATTTCCACCTGGCGCCTCAGTTGGACCAGCGTTCGTGCTGGACGTGCAGACCGCGTGAGACGACGCTTCATCCAGTCCCAAACATGCTCAATGGGGGACAGATCCGGAGATCTTGCTGGCCAGGGTAGTTGACTTACACCTTCCAGAGCACGTTGGGTGGCACGGGATACATGCGGACGTGCATTGTCCTGTTGGAACAGCAAGTTCCCTTGCCGGTCTAGGAATGGTAGAACGATGGGTTCGATGACGGTTTGGATGTACCGTGCACTATTCAGTGTCCCCTCGACGATCACCAGTGGTGTACGGCCAGTGTAGGAGATCGCTCCCCACACCATGATGCCGGGTGTTGGCCCTGTGTGCCTCGGTCGTATGCAGTCCTGATTGTGGCGCTCACCTGCACGGCGCCAAACACGCATACGACCATCATTGGCACCAAGGCAGAAGCGACTCTTATCGCTGAAGACGACACGTCTCCATTCATCCCTCCATTCACGCCTGTCGCGACACCACTGGAGGCGGGCTGCACGATGTTGGGGCGTGAGCGGAAGACGGCCTAACGGTGTGCGGGACCGTAGCCCAGCTTCATGGAGACGGTTGCGAATGGTCCTCGCCGATACCCCAGGAGCAACAGTGTCCCTGATTTGCTGGGAAGTGGCGGTGCGGTCCCCTACGGCACTGCGTAGGATCCTACGGTCTTGGCGTGCATCCGTGCGTCGCTGCGGTCCGGTCCCAGGTCGACGGGCACGTGCACCTTCCGCCGACCACTGGCGACAACATCGATGTACTGTGGAGACCTCACGCCCCACGTGTTGAGCAATTCGGCGGTACGTCCACCCGGCCTCCCACATGCCCACTATACGCCCTCGCTCAAAGTCCGTCAACTGCACATACGGTTCACGTCCACGCTGTCGCGGCATGCTACCAGTGTTAAAGACTGCGATGGAGCTCCGTATGCCACTGCAAACTGGCTGACACTGACGGCGGCGGTGCACAAATGCTGCGCAGCTAGCGCCATTCGACGGCCAACACCGCGGTTCCTGGTGTGTCCGCTGTGCCGTGCGTGTGATCATTGCTTGTACAGCCCTCTCGCAGTGTCCGGAGCAAGTATGGTGGGTCTGACACACCGGTGTCAATGTGTTCTTTTTTCCATTTCCAGGAGTGTATTATCACATCGGTAGTCGGTTCTGCACCGTGGGCAATAAGGCTATATTTATTTTGCAAATTTCTTCCCAGTTACTGTGTTCCGAAATAAAAACAATATAACGAATTCATACGATTGCTGCTAGGAAAGTAATGCACCGCATTTTTTTCTCAGCGGAAAACAATGCCACGAATGAGAAACGTTATGTTTGTATCATTCGAAGTCTCCTGACTGAGCGCGCCAAGTTTCCGCCACTTCCGACAGGTAGCGTAGCTGCAGGACAGTTTCAAAACGGCGTCTGCACGTGATGTGGCGTCATTAAATTTCTCACTGCAGGGGAATATTCACAAAGGCTTGCGCAAAGCCTATGGAGAACCTGCTGTCGATACAAGTACAGTTAGTCGCTGGGCACAGAGGGTGATGTTATTAGAAGGCGGTTCGGCGGAGCTCCACGATTTGCAACGGTCGGGAAGACCATCCACGGCTATCACACTTGACATGTTGCAGTGAGCTGATATTGTCACTCGCGAGGACAGACGCATTCGTGGAAAACATTTTGAGGACAACGAGGAAGTAATTTACACAGTGTAGCACAGTCTCCATGACCAGGACTAGGATTGGTACCGACAGGGCATACAGATCCTTGTTTCGCGCTGGAGGAAGTCCGTAAAACTCGATGGAGATAACGTGGAAAAATAGGGTTTGTAGATAAAACACCATTCTTTCGTGTGTGTAATTCTCATTACGTTCAATAAAGAACTATCGAAGAAAAAATGCGGTGTATTACTTCCTGGGCAACCCTCGTATTTTCTTCTTCAGATAATTGACGGTATGCGCCCGGGTGACATTGGCGACAACCGTCGATACTTCAACAGGAGCACACCCTGCCATTTTCAAGGCAAAAAATGGCAGGGTGATTCCTATCGAAATATCAGCGGTTGTCGCCAATGTCACCCGGCTGCGCTCCCGTAAGTTATCTGAACTTTGTACATGCCGGGAGAAATTAACGTCTTACATATTGTCTTCCTTCATTAGCAAATAATGCAAGGTGTTGAATAAGGAATTCCTCTTTTCGAGAGGTGACAGTATGAATTAAAAGAAATTAAAACCCTCCAGTGATGAGCAGTCGTTCATCTTCACTATTGTGAAATGCATCTCTTCTAACGAGCAAGGCTGGAGAAGGCTTTGGTCGAAAGGTAAATGGGTAACAGCCTCGTTTTCGTGCCTATCTGCAACTCAACGTACAATCTTTTCGTTGACTAGCAGTCTGTCCTTTTCATAATTGTTGATAAAATAACATTTTGATCTTTTTAATCTTCGACGTACACCTATTGTCCAGTACTTTCACAAGAGTTGCCTCCTCCCCTTCGCAATCTCTTATTTTTAAAGACAGTTACTATGCCATGCTTTGACCATTTCTTATGTTTGTCTTACCACAAACTTGTTTAAATTGTAAAGGGCGAATTCATTCATCTGTGTGTGGTAACACGCTATTCCCATAAAAGCAAATGTTACAAAAATCCGTGTTACAAGAGACGCTTTGCGAGACTGTTTGCTTCTCCAATAACACTTATTATAAAAATGTATCTCGTAATAATATCCTTCTCCAATTCTCCAGACATACAGTTGCTTTAAACAAATGTTTTTGAGTTAACAAACGTACAAGCAGTTGTGTAAGAGGTCCATGATTAAGAAATTTGTTGCTAGCGCACTCGAGCAGATGTAATTTCGATGGATTGCTCACGCGCTGCCTGCGATATGTAAGCTGTAAGAGAATCTCAGACCAAAGAGCAGTGTTGACAGCAGTAGGAACTGTGTAGCAGTAGCAGTAAGTAATTGCTAGCGAGCAGTCTGGTGTATCGTGTTGGCTGGGCCGGTCGTGTGCAGCGATGGCGGAGTCTCAGCGTTGTAGTATAAGGTAAAAGCAGCCTCGCGCATATGTAGTATTGTTAAATCAACTCCCATGCAAATGTTCCTAAAAATCTCTTAATAACAATCTTTCTTATAAAAAGAATTAACTTTTGATAATCATTCATCGCAATTTAAAGAATTTACTAATTTCTCCAATCCATGGTCATCCCGATTATTGTAAAGAAGAGGTAAGAATTTTCAATTTTTTCAGAATGATCTTTCAGGACCATGACGCAGGACTGCTGACGTCCAAAATTCACCAGTTTAAATTCACAGTTATTATTGAAAGGTTATAAGTGAGAGACAATTTTTTATTGAGAGATTAGTGACATTTTATTATTGATAGGTCACGCAATTTATTCTTTTGAGGTTACACTTAATGTGAATATTATTCATGTTATTTTTTATTTTGTGGAGAGGTTACACTTGTCGACAACCGGCCAGTATCGTATTTTCTTTGCGAATTTCTGAGAACTAGTCAGTTATATATCTGCTCTTATTTACTTAATATTAACTGTAGTTTGTATCTGGCGCAACGCATTTACTAATTTGTCACTATTTCTTTCACAGATCATCGGCAATTTATTGCTCTTTGTTGTCACTGTATTTGTTCCATTTTTGCTTTGTCTTTGTTTGATTTAGTGCTTATCGTTGACTTGTGAATATGCCGCGAAAAACTGCTAACAGTACATCGCGATCCGTAATGAGGGAAAAAGTCTACTCGAATAATTGGCCCGATAATACTAGCGACACTCAGTGTCTTAATGATAATCCTTCAGTTACAGACAATCAGTGTGTGCCGACCACAAGTAATGATTTTATTTCAAATGATGAGCAAACAAATTCAATTGTGTCCACTGTTAATTTAACGACAATTGATGACGCGGCACGTACCGTTACAATGAACGCTGCGCATTTTGAAACACCTGATTTGCAAAGTTTACACAGTGAACAGACAAATGTTTCTAACGAAGGTGAACAATATACACAAAACGCGTTAGATTTATTTGATTCCGATGTAGTGACCAACAGAGCACATCCGATTTGCAAACCTTTTCGTGAATCAGACAATGACCTAATGGTTACACAAAACGCGACAAATGCAGATACACCAACACACAACATAGAAAATAGAGCCGCTAATTTTGGCTGGGATCAAGTTATGGCATTATTACTACAACTTAATGAAAGTTTCAAACAGCGGAATGAAATACTAGATAACCATTTCAAACAACTTAATGAATCGTACAAACAACTTAATGAATCGTACAAACAACGTAATGAAAATCTCAAACAGTGTAATGAAAAACTAAACAACAATTTCAAACAAATTAATGAAAAACTAGGCAACAATTATAAACAACTTAATGAATAGAACAAACAACTTAATGAAAGTTTCAAACAGTCGAATGAAAAACACGACAACCTTAATGAATAGGACAAACAACTTAGTGAACAGATTACAGCCGTTGCCGTGCAACGACATGATACTAAAGAACAATTAATATATAATATAATATATAACATAAAATTAATTGTTGGTAAGGCGGGTGCCAGGTTGAGATTCATTGGGAGAGTTCTTAAAAATGTAGTCCATCAACAAAGGAGGTGGCTTACAAAACACTCGTTCGACCTATACTTGAGTATTGCTCATCAGTGTGGGATCCGTACCAGATCGGTTTGACGGAGGAAATAGAGAAGATCCAAAGAAGAGCGGCGCGTTTCGTCACAGGGTTATTTGGTAACCGTGATAGCGTTACGGAGATGTTTAATAAACTCAAGTGGCAGACTCTGCAAGAGAGGCGCTCTGCATCGCGTTGTAGCTTGCTCGCCAGGTTTCGAGAGGGTGTGTTTCTGGATGAGGTATCGAATATATTGCTTCCCCCTACTTATACCTCCCGAGGAGATCACGAATGTAAAATTAGAGAGATTAGAGCGCGCACGGAGGCTTTCAGACAGTCGTTCTTCCCGCGAACCATACGCGACTGGAACAGGAAAGGGAGGTAATGACAGTGGCACGTAAAGTGCCCTCCGCCACACACCGTTGGGTGGCTTGCGGAGTATAAATGTAGATGTAGATGAACAATTACGTGAGGAAATTAAGGCTTGTGCTAGGAACAGTAGTGATGAAATTAGATCTGTTGTACAAGAATTAAGTAATACACACGCAGCCACAATGAAATTACTTAGAGATGAAATTAGTGCAGTAGCTAAACAATGTTCTGAAACGTAACACAGTTACGCGACGAGTTTAAATTAATGTCAGCAGAAGTTTCACGCACTCTGGATGCGGAAGTCGATAAGAAATTTGAACAACAGAACAGCCAAATTGACGGACGTTTGAAAGTGACAGAAATGAAAAATGTTACAGTCACTAACACGTCACAGCATACGCCACATTCCGAACATTTGTCACACTCACACAGCCAGTGTAACTTAGGTAATAAACAGAGACTACGTGACTTAGAATCCGAAGAGACACAGACAAACAGATTCTCATGCAATCCTGAACCTGCTCAGACATACAGAGACGATAATTTTTATTACAAACACTTTCTATCTGTTAGGAAATTTAAAGTGCTTAATAATGACAGAACACAGATTCACACTTTGGACTGGAAACAACAATTTGCTTCTGAATTTTCACCGGCATTGCCTGTAATACAGAAAATAAATTTTATTTGCAGCGCGTAAGTGACCTCAGGGGATTCATTACACTTCGATGAATCTGTGCCGTAGCGTGCACAGGGCCCTGAGCCGTGGTAGTGCTATTTCCTCTTTAGTTCACTGCACTGCTGCCTTCTCTTCTACTATCCTTTATATCTATCAAAACAGATCTTTAACTATCGATCTATCTAGGATCAAGAATGAGTCAAGAAAACCTGATAGGAGAAGTTTTACCTGAATGTGACAGTTATCATTATACGCTCCAGAAATGACAATCACGAGAACTTTAATAACAGACGAAATTTTAACCACCAGTATGGACAAAATTTTCAGCTATCGCAGACGCATTTTGGCAACAATAGAGGGTTTTCCCCGCAACAGCATCAAAGCCAGCCGGTTAGCATACCTAACCAACAATGTGGTTTGCAAGGTCAACCAAGCTTTAATGTTTCGCCGCCTACACGTATAGAGTCGGCTCCACCAAATAGTAACGCACAGCAACAAGGAAATCACTATGTACAGAAAACACACCATTTCATCTCATATCGCAATGCGCCGTATAGCAACGATTATTATGACAGACGTAAAAGTAATGAGCACAGTTTTCAGCATAACAGTCGATCTTACCAGCAGCAGAATCATCCGCAACAACAGATTATCATGAATTAACCAGACAGTCGGTATCATCCCGAACGTAATACGTCAGGAAGAAATAACAGAACAGTACAAATAGTTGAAATGCCGCAGCATCCTCCCGCAAATAACAGCACGTCAGAAAGAATTTGACTAGATACAGTGCAGAATGAATCTTCCAGCATCGTAAGCACTACTTTTAACACACAGACTGTTGTTCACGAAAATGTTATTACTTTTGACGACATCCGAGACACTCTTTTGCATGAAAAACCTATTATTCAAAAAACCATTTCCCACCCTGTAATTGAAGTAAAGATTGGAGCATCCACATTTTCAGCAGTAATCGATTCTGGATGACCTATGTCAGTTATAAATGAAGAAACCTTCAACGAATGTAACAAAGAGAATATTTATCCTACGTTACTATTAGGCAAAACTAAAGTGAAAGGTGCAGTATCTGGTAAAGGAGTAGATGTAAAATTACAGACACACTTATCATTTTGTATTGCAGGTCATACGTTCCACTCAAATTTTTGGACTGTTCCCTTATTGACAACAGACGTTATTTTAGGTACGAGTTTTTTGGCACAGCACGACGCAGTTATTGACTTTCAAAATTCCTATTTAATGTTAAAGGATGAAAATGTACAACTGGCTTTAGAATTTCAGCACGCTTTATCTGCAGAAGAACAAGCAATTAATCAGACAGAGGTCATTTCGACATCGCGTAACACGGACTGACACTCCACATTGTTCACAGAAACGAAAACATGTTCTTCATCACGTTCCCAACTACATCTGACGTAATTTTCATTGATCTTGCATTAAACATCCCACAGTAATATCAAACTGTGGATTATTTATGAAAAATCCGTCGTATCTCGAGAGTAGCAGGACTTGCTGGTGGTTGTTCTCTTAGCTCTAACCGTCCTTTCTCCTCCTCCTCCTCCTCCCGTCCGTCTTGCACATCCACTGCCATTACCTCGCAACATTATAAGTGTCATCCATCGTTTTCTCTAACTGAGAGTAACACGTGAAAGCTTACCCTGTGGTGCTGTTATAACTGATTGAGAAAGAAGCAAAATTTACTAGAGTTCTAACAACATTTACTTTTCAAAAGAAAAAAAAACAGACATAAGTTATTCTAAACAAGTTATTTATTGAATACTGTAAACAATTAACAGGTGGTTTAAGAGCACAATGGACAAGGATTCTGGGTGGCAGAAGTGAGCCGAGTACTCTGGTCCTAAAAATGTGGCTAACACAATCTGAATTGTTCTGATGCTGAGCAGACTTTGATTGTTCAAGTCTACAGAAGTTTCTCTATATTGGTGCACCTGACATCAAGTGGCGATTGAGGTCTGTACGCCCTGACAAGGCCGGAGCAGCAGTACGTTACCCTGTCTGCTTCGTGCAGCGATGTAGCTTGCAGCTGGCGAGATGTGTGCAGCGGAGGAGAGGCATGAGGCGGCACCTGTGAATCGATCACGGCCACGAAAGAAATGCAAAAATCTCACCGTCTAGCGATCAGGCAGACGGATCTCTACCAGAGCCCTGAAATCATGGTAGATTTCAGTGTGTGACACACCCATTCGCTGGTCATACCAAGGACCAATTTGGCTCACTTATACGACAGAGTGCACAAGGATACCAAATATCAACACTAATAAACCAAAAACGAATAAGTGTACCCTCGGCAAACGAATAGTCCGAGACGTTTGAAGTCACACCGTTGGTACAGTAAGAACTTCACCACACATGCCAGAGCTTCGACCAGAAGGTGCTCTTACCAGACCAAAGTCCAGCAACCGAGTGCTTCCCACCTCTCCAGAAGAAAAAAAATCCGTTTTCCCGCAAAGTGCACGAACGACACCGCCTTCATGCCGTCTTCAGCCAATCACTGGGCTCTGGAGGCGCTACATCTCCCCTCCCACACGACAGCACAAACTAATGATGAACCAGGGCATCTCTGAAAGAAAAGGAAACCGCCAATTACTGGCTTTTTTAAGTTTTCGCGGAGGGGGAAGATGATTTTCTCCAAAGTCATGTCGCTTCCCACACCAACAAGTGAACAGATACAGTCTTAAAGCTCTTTATCTAAATCGCCTGTGCCTTGGAGCTTGTTAGTCCTAGCTATGAGGTGTACTAAAGATTCCGTCTCCAAACGTTTCTCAGACGCCAGAGTTTTTTTATATAACAGAGGCGACTGATGGAAGTGGTTCACAGGCCTGTTTGCGGTATCGGCAAACAAGATAACTTGTGAATTTTTTTTACATGTGACTGTACACAATGCCTGGTTTATGACTCCACTGTGTAGATGCATTCCTTCAGTCTGTCGGCCCCAGCCCAGTCTTCGGCTAGACCGATGACCTCACTGTCTGGTCTCCTCCCCCAACCAATCCAAATCCAGGCTTCAGCTGGCGCCAATGCAGGTATCGTGCCGTTGTTCTGCTGGAGACCTGTCTCAGTGAGAGACTGCTGTGTCTGCCCTGTACAGCTGTGGACCTGTCTGACAAGATTTACTGAGGGATGGGCTCGCTGCCAGTTGCTTTCAACTTCCAGCATGTCGTTTATGAGAGCTAAGAACCATAAAAATACCTCAAGCTTTTAGCGACCTACCAGGCTCCATCAACGTCTGCCCGTTAACTTTCTAGAGTCTTGCTCAAGGTGTGTCGGGTTGTAACAAAATATTTAATAATTTTCCATATACGAAAAATAGGTGAGAGAGTAACTTGTCCTCTCTCACAGTTTGTCATTAGTTCCGCATTAGGTCGAAAAAGAGTTTTGCAAAGGTTGAAAATTACTTTCTTTCTCATGCTGAGTGAGATAAAGGAATGATATACGTCTCTGACATCGCTGTGTCTGCTGTTTTTTTGCAGATCCATTGAAAAGTTGGGATCTCAAGGGTTCTTGGAGAATCAGTGTGTGTGGCAGAAACGCCACGATGGAGAACACATCAGATTTATTTTACTGATCATCATGCTGCCATGAAGGTAAGAAACAGATTAAGTTGGATAGCTACCTTTCGCATACAATGCTCTAGCCAGTGAGACAGACAAATACGTATTCACCTCAAGGGGATAGCGTGTAGCCACTGAGGAGAATCTCGATGATGTTCAGAATCTAGGGAGATAAGTTCTGCCAGGTTGAAGATTTATCCATCCGTGAAGAGGGTCAAAATGCCATCGAAATGGGGAATACGGGCTCGAAACCCACTTCGAAATACAGATCTAATATATCGTTAAGAACCGCGTCAACGTACATCACACTAAAAAATAATACCAGCCATCCCGTTAGCGGCGTTTGCGGTATTCATCTTCGTTTAAAGTAAAGGGGCGCTGTGTTTCACATTTCGTGCGTTCCAGCCACATCCCTACGTCTCCTCTTCAGGCGTACTTCCCCACATTCTGCTTGACAAGAACTCCATTGTATGTATCCCAGCATCGAAGAGAACTCTTCTCTTAAAGTTTCCATGGTATTTTGTCGAACTTTGCTTTCTGAAGCGACATCCTTCGTGCGACCTTGCAGATCGTACAAGATTTATGTCTTCATTAAAACACCTGATGAACGGCTCGGTTCTCAAGGCTTCTAGAGGTGGAATCTCACCTGACTCGTTAATAAGACACCGCAGCCGCAAAGAAAATTTATCATCTGCAGCGCTACAATTTAGCTTTTTAATCGATATTCGGTTACTGTGAGACTAAACAGAGGTGTAAATTGTAATGTCGACTAAAGTTTCCGGAACAGGTGCACAACATAGTTGAGATGGAAAACGAAACAAAATTAAATTAAAATAGAGTCAAATGAATAGTTCTTATAAGTATCGGAAAAAATGATTACCAATGAAATAACTGATAGCAAAAACATCAAAATAACTTAGCTGTTGAGAAACAACGGATTAGAGGTACCTGATATGGACATCTACTAACAATATTAAAGGCGAAATACTGAAAACAAATGCAATACATTAAGAAACTTGGAATAATTTCTGTGATACGTGTAGTAGGTTAAAAGAGGCAGATGAAAGAGACATAGCACCGGACTGTGGGATAATGTTTAACCGAAAACACTGAACGTGTTGCACTCAACAAGAAGCTGTAACAAATTATTATATGAGCAAAGACGAATTACGCGACCTCAGGAGAAGAAACCAGCTCATTTCCTGATTCTAGGTGACTAGCAGTGGCAAGAGTCTTATTACATATTTCTCTCTGTGGACAGGAAATTAAAGTTATGATGATTACTACACAAATTTTGCATTCTGTTGTTAATTTAATAACATGGCACAAAAATGTTATACAGGCTGCTAGTAAAATAGGACTATAAACTTGAAAACGTCTACTTCATAATATCTTACATACTAGTACAAGCTTTATATCGGACAGCAGAAATTACGGTAACTGTTACTTAAAAATCAGTTACAGTTGTCGGTTCCTCTGCTTCAAAAGATGAGTAGTATCAAAATATTTAAATTCCTTCGAAAACGTATCGGTGTTTAAGAGGTTTCCCTTTTTTCTCTGATGAAGGAGATACAACTGCTTAATTACCTCTGTCGACTCTGTTTTCAGAAATTGTAAAAAATTATTAATTTGTTTCGCCAAAAATTACGACTTTTCGTCTTATTTCTAAATTTTAATACTTATTTTTCGTTCAGTACGGCAGCCATGCTACTGAACATTGAAACGTATCAACAGAACCGTTCCATAAGAACTTCCTACTAACTAACACAATTACGAATTATGTGGCCCACTGTGTATGTGTGGTTGAGGGTATGAACCGCCCCAGACGGCTGGAGTACGTGGACTGACGGCAGAAAAAGGTTTTTTCTTGCCACAAAACCAAGTATTTTGCAAAAGGTCATCAGTGATTGATTATACCATGTCATTTATTATGTTCCACGTTTTCACATGTACACCTATTCCTTTCCCTGAATCCTCTTGTGTGTGTGAATGTGAACAAATGATAGTTTGAATGTCTTTTCTATCTATTTATGGTGGAAGTTGAGTTGGTCATCGTCTACTAGAGCGAGGGCTGTGTGCTCGCTGCTTGGGGGGGCAGAGCAGGATGACCAACTCCAGATCCTTGTACCTGGGCAGAGTGGTCTATTCTTTCTGGAGGTGGTATTGTCTGTCTGTCAGGCTGGTGACGGAAGCTCTCTCTGGTTTCAGTTTTCACGTGGTAGCCGGTGGAACCTTCGTGGAGAGGAAGGCATTCTGCTGCTGGTTACTGGTGAGTACAGAACTAGTCCTATTTTGTTCTGCTAGGAACTTCCGAAGTTTGCGTTTTATCCGTTGTAAATAGCCTGAAATATTTGTTCACATTCACACGCAGAAGACGATTCAGGGAAAGGAATAGGTATGTATGTGGAAACGTGGAACATAATAAATGACATGATATAATCAAACACTGATGACATTTTGCAAAATACTCGGTTTTGTGGTAAGAAACAAATATTCTTCTGCCGTCAGTTCACCGACTCAAGCCTTCTGGGGCGGTTCATACGCTCAACCACAGTTACACGGCGGGCCACATAATTCGTAATTGCTTTACTTAGCGGGAGGTTCTTATGGAACGGCTCTGTTAAGACGTTTCAACATATATCTTAAATTGGAATATCTTTTTTGTGTCATTGTAAACGATGGTGGGATATATCCTTTAATCTTTGTTATATATATATATATATATATATATATATATATATATATATATATATATATATATATATAATCTTTGTTTCCCTGTATATATATCCTGTTGGGAGATTCCATCGTGCTAAGGAAAAACAAACTGCATGTGGGGGTGTGACCATACATGGTCCCCAAGGATACACGCGTACTTATGTTGATCCACTGTGGCTTCCAGAATGACGAGATCACCCAGGGAGTGCCACGGAAACATTGCCGAGGCCATAATACTCTCTTCTAGTTGCACGGTGTTTGATTTCAGACGTTTCACGCCATACACGCCATTGGCTGTTTGTTCGACGGAGTATATATCTGACAAGCCCCCTTTCATCACTCAGTGGACGTCCAGTTGCTCTATTGGCGTGCAAATGCCATCCTTCGTCGCCAGTGAACAGTAGTCAGCATGGGTGCATGAACCTGGCGCGTGCTGTGGAGGCCCACACGCAGTAACATTTGCATAACGACCGTTGAGGAGACACTGTTGCTATCCCCTTGCTAGATCTGGGCGGTCAGCTGCTTATCAGTTCCACGTATGTTCGCCTATACACATCTCTGCAGCTCTATACAAACCCGAAGCCAGTGCACCACAGGCCATAGATGACAGGAGTGAAAGATTGCTGCAGAGATGTGTATAGGCGAACAGACGTGGAACTGATAAGCAGCTGATAGAGCCATTTCGCCATGCACGGTATACTTCAACAATGGCAGCACGCGAGCAGTTTACAAACATAAACGTTTCGCAAATGCTTCCAGCCTTGGCCCGAAAGCCAAGGATCATGCCCGTTTGGATGTCACATCGTTTTCACCGTACAACAACGACTGCGCTGTCCCCCCTCCCCCCCTCCTCCCTCCGACAAGCTTTATAAACCTTCCACTGCTATTGCTGCCACTTGCCCTCTGTGGGTGGTTATTGGACGTTGACATCAAACATAGGCCGTGGTCACAATAATGTGACTCGGTCACGTATTTTGTTAAATGTCGTTTGTTGTTAACAATATCAGATTATTCCCAAGAATTAGCAGTTGCCACTCAGTTAATACTAGACAGAATCCAATCTGCATTAGGGTTGGGGTTGTTTGGGGAAGGAGACCACATAGCAAGATCATCGGTCTCATCGGATTAGGGAAGGAAGGGGAAGGAAGTCGGCCGTGCCCTTTGAAAGGAACCATCCCGGCATTTGGCGGGAGCGATTTAGGGAAATCACGGAAAACCTAAATCAGGATGGCCGGACGCGGGATTGAACCGTCGGCCTCCAATCTGCATTGGGATCGGACCACCTTACTCTTTCGCAGAAAGGCGTGCAGTATTATGCTGAATCCATTTTCACCAGTCTACCACAGGAATTAAAAAATCTCAGCAGTAATCCTTGATCATTCAAGTCTAAACTGAAGACTTTCGTCATGGATCACTCCTGTTCTGTTGGGAAGTTCCTGAAAAAATTAAGCCAATTCCTGTTTTATGCTGTTGATTGTGGTAATGTACCGTGTACTCGCAGCTGGTCATCTGCACAGTATTCGTCTAGATTTTATTTTATTTACGTTAAATTAATGTACTGAGAAACTTAGGCTAGACCATTACTTTCATTCACGTCAGATAGGTGCGGTGTGCAAGAGGCGAATACCGGTGGAGTTTCTTACGCAGCTCCCAATGGGACTGTACTCCCGCGGACCGGAGCCGTCAACAGCCGCGGAGGCAGCCGTCAGGCGGGCAGTAATAGCGGGCGGCAGCAAGTGCCAGAGGCGGCGGCGAATAAATGAGCGCCGCGCGCGGCCGCCAGTGAGCGGCAGGCCGTAGTATCGACGTACGGGGGCGGCGGCGGGGGCGGCGGCAGGTAGTACGGCCACGGCCGTAGTAGCCGCGCGTGGGCGGCAGCCGCCCCCGCCCCCACCCCCGCCGCCCAGCGCGCAGCCGCGCCGCCTGCGGTCGATACGCGGCGGGCCGGCTCCCAGCTGCCCGGACGCACTGCCGGCGGCGGCATACGCACGTCGCGGCACAGCGCGCCCGTACTCGCGTCTGGGGGCAGCCGGCCGACTCTGCTCCCTACTGTCCGTCTGTCAGCCCGCTGAACGCCCTGCATATCAGCGCAGCGCTGCACACGTCTCCCGTAAAATCCCTCGCAGCGGCAGTAGTGGCGGCGGACCGACACCCACTGAGGCACGTCCGACACATCCCTGTAGTCATCCAAAAGTCACGTGCATTGAGCACAGTTATACGAAAATATGAGTACTGTCAGTTTTCTGCCGAAGTTACTACCGAGTTCGTGACGTAGCATGTTTTCGGTAACAGTATAGGTGCGTAACGTTACAAACACAAATCCCTCGCGGTGCCACATGATTTTTATCACTCTTATACCTTCATTGACGTCTCTCAGTGATCTGTTAATGTGAAAATCTCAACGTGCATTTTGGTTCGGAGTTCACGTTAGCCTGCCGGAGTGGCCGAGCGGTTCTAGGCGAACAGTCTGGAACCGTGCGACCGCTACGTTCGAACGTTCGAATGTCTCGGGCATGGGTGTGTGTGATGTCCTTAGGTTAGTTAGGTTTAAGTAGTCCTAGGGGACAGATGACCTCAGATGTTAAGTCCCATAGTTCTCAGAGCCATTTGAACCATTTTTTATTTCACGTTAAGCTTTAGGTCCCTCTATAACTGCAAAAGTCTGATGAAATGTGGGAGGAAGGCATCATTTCAAACAGCGCCGTGTCTAGTAAAACAATGCAGCTTTCAACCCTGCCTTGGGTTTGAGGATGGTTTTTCCTTAATGGAAGATGTCAAAAATTTCGCTTACAATGTGTCAGGAGTGAAACAAAACATTACAACAGATACATCTAAGAAGAAACATGATAGTCCAGCAGCACAGCCTAAAAAGCTACTAATTAGGTACGATTAGAATGCGACCACAAGTGATGGGTGAACTAAAATTCAAACCACGTAAAAATCTTGAATACTTGGTTCTCTACAGCTTTCAGATATTTATTAAAGGTCGTCTTATATATACCATAAGCTCCACTACAAATCTTTTATTTATCAAAACCGGTTCTCGGGTTTCATCAGTGACATGTCAAAGGAACATACAGCTGTGTCTTCCTCTGTATCAGATGCAACTGATGCTGGGCTATAGATCCGAAAACCGGCCTTGGCAAATAAAACATTTCTGTGTAGATCATAGATATAAGATAGTGTCATTTAATAGTTAAACCACTTCTTACAAAGCGACCAAAATAAAAATACATGTATCTACTGTGCACACCATCACCAAACTCACAAAACACGGGCACTCCCATATGTATACTTGTTGCCTGGTCGGACGAATCTCGTTTCAAATTCTATCGAGCGGATGGACGTGTACGGGTATGGAGACAACCTCATGAATCCATGGCTCCTGCATGTCAGCAGGGGACTGTTCAACCTGGTGGAGGTTCTGTAGCGGTGCGGCGTGGGTGCATTTGGAGTGATATCGGACCCTGATACGTCTAGATACTACTCTGACAGATGACACATATGTAAGCATTCTGTCTGGTCACCTGCGTCCATTCACGTCCATTGTGCATTACGACGGACTTGGGCAATTTCAGTAGGACAATCCGACACACCATACGTCCAGAATTGCTACCGAGTGGGGTCAGGCACACTCTTCTGAGTTTAAACACTTCCGCTGGCCACCAAACTTTCCAGACATGAACATCATTGAGTATATCTGGGACGCGTTGCAACGTGCTGTTCAGAAGAGATCTCTACCCCCTCGTATTCTTACGGATTTATGGACAGCCCCGCAGGATTCATGGTATCAGTTCCCTCCAGCACTACTTCAGACACTAGTCGAGTCCATGGCACGTCGTGTTGCGGCGCGTCTACTTTCTCGCGGGGCCCTAAATGATATTAGGCAAGTGTCACGCAGCTCGCGGTGTACGCGCGTGGTTCGAGGAGCACCAGGATAAGTTTACCGTACTGCCCTGGCCACCAGACTCCCCGGATTTAAACCCAATCGAGAATCTGTAGGCTGTTCCCGCCATGGATCCTCAAACGAGAAACCCAGCGCAGCTGGTCACGGCGCTGGAGTCTGCATGGCTCCACGTCGCTGTCGGTACCTTCTGCAACCTCAGTCACTCTCTTCCTGTATGTTCCGTAGCGATCCGCGCTGCAAAAGCTAGTTATTCAGGCTACTGACAGGTAGTCCCATTAATGTGACTGGACACGGTAAATACTGAAAGGCCAGTGTCAGAATTCCCGGACTCCTGAACAACGTTCGCGAACTTACACCACATATGTGTTTGTACGTTCCCTAATCGCTCTTACCTCGTTCTTATGGTCACTAAGCGAGATATACGATGGTGCCAGCATAATGGTCGATGATCGCACAGATTTTTCGCATACAGGTTATCTAAATTTACCCAACTGGGTCTAGAACGACCTACATCGTCTTTCTTCCAACAATTCCCGTTTAAGTTCTTCGTGTGTTCCAGTTACACTTTCGTAAGCGATTTGCTGACCTATGTTCCTACCAGCACTTCTCAGCCCCACTTGGTAATGAGTCCTGACACCGGAATAATACTCTGCAACTGATTCCAGTAACTTGAATGCTGCGTATTTCCTTTATAGATGAACTGAATTTTCCCAGAACCCTTACAACAAATCTAAGCCATCCATTCGCCGCCGCTGATACTGATTTTACGTGATGGTCTCACTTCAAATCTCTTCTTCGTGTCATCTCTAAATGTTAAACTGAAGAGCCAAAGAAACTGGTACACCTGCCTAAAAACGTGTAGGGCCCCCGCGAGCACGCATAAGTGCAGCAACACGACGTGGCATGGACTCGACTAATATCTGAAGGAGTGCTGGAGTGAACTGATACCGTAAAGCCTGCAGGGCTCTGCATAAATCCGAAAGAGTGCGAGGGGGTGGAGATCTCTTCTAAACAGCACGTTACAAGGCATCCTAGATACACTCAAATATGTTCACGTCTGGGGAGTTTGGTGGCCAGCGGAAATGTCTAAACTCGGAAGACTGTTCCTGGAGCCACTCTGTAGAAATTCTGGACGTGTGGCGTGTCGCATTGTCCTGCTGGATTTGCCCGAGTCCGACGTAATGCACAATGGACATGAATGGATGCAAGTTATGAAACAGGATGCTTACGTACGTCTCACCAGTCAAAGTCGTATCTAGACGCATCAGTAGTACCTCTCCAACTGCAGACGCCCCACGTCATTACAGAGCCTCCACCAGCTTGAACAGTTCCCTGCTGACATGCAGTGTCCATGCATTCATGAGGTTGTCTCCGTACCCGTACACCTCCATCCGCTCGATACAATGTTTCCAGTGATCAACAGTCCCATATCGGTGTTGACGGGCCCAGACGAGGAGCAAAGCTTTGTGTCGTGCAGTCATCAAGGGTACATGAGTGGGACTTCGGCTCCGAAAGAGCATATCGATGATGTTTCATTGAATGGTTTGCACGCTGACACTTGTTGATGGCCCAGCACTAAAATCTGCAGCAATTTGAGGAAGCGTTGCACTTCAGTCACGTTGAACGATTCTCTTCAGTCGTCGTTCGTCCCGTTCTTGCAGGTTCTTTTCCGGCCGCAGCGATGTCGGGGATTTGATTTTCTAGCAGATTCCTGATATTCACATTACACTCGTGAAATGGTCGTACGGGAAAATTCCCACTTCATCGCTACCTCGGAGGTGCTGTGTCCCATCGCTCGTGCGCCAACTATAAGACCGCGTTCAAGCTCACTTAAATCTTGACAACCTGCCTTTGTAAAAGCAGTAACCAATCTAGCAACTGCGCCAGACTCTTGTTGTCTTATAGAGACGTCGCCGACGGCGTCGCACTATTCTGTTTGTTTGCGTATCTCTGTATCTGAATACGGACGCGTAAGTGTATTACTATGTGACATGTTCGAGGCCTTCACCACTAATCCTGTAATCAAAATACTATTGGGCTCCTTCTGTTTGTTTTATGCATTATCTTGCATCCATCCACATTTAAAGAGAGCCGCTCGTCACTAGCAACGGCCTTACAAAATATTTCTTAAACCATGTGTTATGCTACCCAACTAACTCGATATTCAGATACTCCAGGGAGCAACTCACTACTCTTGAAGCATTCTTATAAGAACGGTAAAAGTAACTACACAAACAAACTACTACATTCTTCACTCCATCAAGAGCACGTCTTTACCCTCCGGAGTACGGCAACCGGATGACACAAGGAGTTGGCCGAAATGTCTCTCTCTCTCAGAGGGCTGGCATAGGGGGATCTGGGGGTACAACGGCTACTCAGCGGGGTATGTTCTTACCTTACATTTATTTAATGAACAAGCTATAACTTAATGAAACTAAAGCGCTACTCGGGAGATGCGAGAATAAATTTCTCATCTAGTGCGTTCTGATTTCAAATATGTTTTACACTGACTGCAGTCTCGTGGTCGTGCGGTAGCGTTCTCGCTTCCCACGCCCGGGTTCCCGGGTTCGATTCCCGGCGGGGTCAGGGATTTTCTCTGCCTCGTGATGACTGGGTGTTGTGTGCTGTCCTTAGGTTAGTTAGGTTTAAGTAGTTCTAAGTTCTAGGGGACTGATGACCATAGATGTTAAGTCCCGTAGTGCTCAGAGCCATTTGAACCATTTTTGAACTGACTGCAGTTTCTCTTCCAGGCGTCGATCATCCATGCTCGTTATATTTGAAGAAAACCTGTGAGCGAGAGGGGGGGACCTCTGACCTGGGCGCTACCAGCACGTGACATCTCGCCTCAGGAAGGGCCGCAGCGTGCTTGGATGGTGTCGCCGCGCTGTACTTATTCATCACCCTTTGTGCCCCTTCCGGTTTGTTTTATATAAGTCTTTTTCTCGACCTCTCCAGACGACAGATGCCTAATCAGATATCGTGGGTAGGTTGTGTAGCGTGGAAACATTAACTGGATATTTCATAAGTGCTACGTGACTTGTATTTTGTATGTGGACTGCAGTTTCACGGTTCTCTACGGCAAACTGTAACTCAGGCAATTTCTAGTCATTCCAGTACACAGGTACATGTGACACCTCATACCACTAGCCTTCGCAGTGTGTTTATGAACCATGAAGTAAGACATACTACCACTTTTGTAGAGTGGAGATGCGTTGCACTTTCGACAGCTGTGCATGTCAGATGTTGACAACTTTCAGGAGCCGTACTTCCAAATAGCGATATTTAAAAAAAAAAAGACTTTTATTTTGCTGCGCAGCGTATACGTCCTGTCTGTCCAAAAGTTTAGAGACTGGATTAATAAAACAATAGAGAAATCTTAAGATGGTGATGTGTTGCAAGAATGCTCTTTCCCCAATTACAGGATGAAATTGAAAATTTTATTTGCAACAAGATGGAGCCCTCCTCTCTGGCATCTCTTTATACAAGAGTGGTTGAGCACTGTAGTCTCTGATCGTGGGATTGGTCGTAATCGTCACTTGACCTCACGCCATGCTATTTTCTCCTTTGGGGCTTTAGAAATAATAGTTTCTACGTTCCGCCACTACCTAATGATTTGTCACAGCTGAACTTCAGATTTGAAGGGGCTGTTGCTTGCATTACTCCGACTTGTTAACCAAAGAGGGGGAAGAAATGGATTTTAGGTTGGATGTGTACAGTATAGCTGATGGTGCCCATACTAAAAATTTGCAAGAAAAACTAGGTTAGTTTACCTTCAACTTGATGTATGATTTGTTGTAAATGGTCTAAATTAAACAGTTATTATGTACCATTGAATATGGAACATTCTTTCATGGACACGCTGTATTGTGAAACCACAGATTCCAAACTGTTCAGACTCACAGGCGTGTAACATGTTAAAGAACATGTCAAAGATACATAGATCGACGAGAAAATATCACATCATCATCATCATCATCATTTAAGACTGATTATGCCTTTCAGCGTTCAGTCTGGAGCATAGCCCCCCTTATAAAACTCCTCCATGATCGCCTATTCAGTGCTAACATTGGTGCCTCTTCTGATGTTAAACCTATTACTTCAAAATCATTCTTAACCGAATCCAGGTACCTTCTCCTTGGTCTGCCCCGACTCCTCCTACCCTCTACTGTTGAACCCATGAGTCTCTTGGGTAACCTTGCTTCTCCCATGCGTGTAACATGACCCCACCATCTAAGCCTGTTCGCCCTGACTGCTACAGCTATAGAGTTCATTCCCAGTTTTTCTTTGATTTCCTCATTGTGGACACCCTCCTGCCATTGTTCCCATCTACCAGTACCTGCAATCATCCTAGCTACTTTCATATCCGTAACCTCAACCTTATTGATAAGGTAACCTGAATCCACCCAGCTTTCGCTCCCATACAACAAAGTTGGTCGAAAGATTGAACGGTGCACAGATAACTTAGTCTTGGTACTGACTTCCTTCTTGCAGAAGAGAGTAGATCGTAGCTGAGCGCTCACTGCATTAGCCTTGCTACACCTCGCTTCCAGTTCGTTCACTATGTTGCCATCCTGTGAGAATATGCATCCTAAGTACGTGAAACCGTCCACCTGTTCTAACTTTGTTCCTCCTATTTGGCACTCAATCCGTTTATATTTCTTTCCCACTGACATTACTTTCGTTTTGGAGATGCTAATCTTCATACCATAGTCCTTACATTTCTGATCTAGCTCTGAAATATTACTCTGCAAACTTTCAATCGAATCTGCCATCACAACTAAGTCATCCGCATATGCAAGACTGCTTATTTTGTGTTCACATATCTTAATCTCACCCAGCCAGTCTATTGTTTTCAACATATGATCCATAAATAATATGAACAACAGTGGAGACAGGTTGCAGCCTTGTCTTACCCCTGAAACTACTCTGAACCATGAACTCAATTTACCGTCAACTCTAACTGCTGCCTGACTATCCATGTAAAGACCTCTAATTGCTTGCAAAAGTTTGCCTCCTATTCCATAATCTTGTAGAACAGACAATAACTTCCTCCTAGGAACCCGGTCATATGCCTTTTCTAGATCTATAAAGCATAGATACAATTCCCTGTTCCACTCATAACACTTCTCCATTATTTGTCGTAAGCTAAAGATCTGGTCCTGACAACCTCTAAGAGGCCTAAACTCACACTGATTTTCGTCCAATTGCTCCTCAACTAATACTCGCACTTTCCTTTCAACAATACCTGAGAAGATTTTACCCACAACGCTGATTAAAGAGATACCTCTGTAGTTGTTACAATCTTTTCTGTTTCCATGTTTAAAGATTGGTGTGATTACTGCTTTTGTCCAGTATGATGGAACCTGTCCCGACTCCCAGGCCATTTCAATTAGCCTGTGTAGCCATTTAATACCTGACATTCCACTGTATTTGATGAGTTCCGACTTAATTTCATCCACCCCAGCTGCTTTATTGCACTGCAATGCTGGAAGAGAGATGATTCTACATATACATCTACAAACACATATAGCTAACTACACAACTTCATTTGCAGATACAGACAAGGATACAGTGACCACATAGGCTCACAATCAAGTGAATCGGCGACAGCTGCTGCAATGGGCAGAGACGATTTCTTTCCCCGCGAGAAATGGAATATTTAGGCGTGTGGCGTGACCGTCAGGTCGTCAAAGCTTGCTCTGTGCGTGGCGTTTGAGCGCGGGAACGACTGGAATGGCGATAGCAGCGGACAGTTCTGAGTGTAGAACGCGGACGCTTGGTACAGAGGTCGTGGCACAGTGGCACAGGTTGAGCCGTGGATTCAGGTGACACCGCACTGCCAGTCAACTGCTGCTATGTCAGTCCAATCTACAATGTTTCTTAAGGACGAAGGTCGTTTTATTTCGGCTTTATCTTTCCAAATAAGATGTAAAAGTTTATATTTTTGCTGTGGAAAACGTGTCCCTGCATTTTATGGATGTTGCCAGAACTAGCATGCTGTATATACAGGGCGATTATTCAGCTGCCCCTACCGCTGTCATTTTATGCAAGCCACAACGTTATAGCTGGGCTTGAGAAACCATACGCGAGATTTTCATAGTCTCTCACTCGCTACGCACAAACTATTACTCCTACAGAAAAAAATTGACAAGTTTTTTGTAGGAAATTTACATAAGTAAACTTCTGCACAGGGATATGTTTACGCTAAAGGCCGTAACTTTCGAGTTATGCAAGAAAAACGCACAAAAGTGAGCTCAAGCGCACCCCAACACTCAGTCCCCACAGGTCAGGATTTCTAGTGTGTTGTTCATGGCACTCCTTCCTACTACTGTACAAATATTTGCGACTGCGAGAATTATTTCCCACATTCAACTTTTTTGGTCTTTCCTGATGGGCCTCATTATGCCACCGGCAAAGTCGAGCACTACAAAATGTAAAATTGACGTTTGTGTAAATTTTACCTAACAATTTTGTGAATTTCAACAGCATAAAATAATGACACCGCGGTATCCATCAGGCCTTCTGACTGCGAAACTACTGTGCTGAGAAGGGTTAAGTTTGGATCGAGTTATGAACGTAATTAGTTTTTCGCGTAACGTTTACAAAGTGCTTTCTTGTTCATAGCCCTTAGGGGCACATTTCAACTAATGATGTTAACGAAGTAGCCGACTATGTTGGTGGCGTAGTCGCCTAAACAATAGACACCAAAAAAGGTCCAATATCGGAAATAGCATGTGTAGTCGGAAATTTTTGTACAGTGGTAGGAGGGAGTGCCACGAATAACGTGGTAAAAATCATGACTGGTGAGGGTTGAGTGTCGGGTAGAGGTGCGTCTGAAGGTCATTGTTGCACTTTTTCTTGAATAACTCGAAAACTGTGGCGTCCAGCAAAAACGTATTTCAGTGTAAAATCTGACTATACTAAATTTTGTACAAAAAGGTGCTTCTCATAGTTTCTATAGGATTAATAGTTTGCCCATAGCGAGCGAGAAACTATGGAAATCTCTCGCATGGTTTATGAAGGCCAGATATAACACTGTGGGTTATGTAAAACGAGGACGGTAGGAGCAGATGACTCAGCCTATATATAAAACAAGCTGCTAATAAACAGCGAAAAGAGAGTTCTGGCAACACCCTTAAAATGCGGGGACATGTTTTCTATAGCAAAAATATAAATTTCCATACCATATTTTGAAAGGTGAATCCGATAGTCGCCGAGAAACTGATATGAAACGACCTTCTCCCTTAAGAAACATTGTAGACTGGACTGACACAACAGAAGTTGACTGGCAGTGAATCTCAGGGTTCAGCCTTGCCAAGGCGCCACGATCTCTGCAGCAAGCGTCCGCGTCCGGCACTCGGAAGTGTCCGCTACCATCGCGTGTCTCGCCCGTCCTGCGCTCGAATGCCACGTCCAGTGCAAGCTTTGAGTTTGTGCGTACTCCTATGAAACAGTGGTTAAAGAGTCGTCTGTAATTTAGAATTTTTTTTTCCTTTTTTGACAGCCAAGAGTCCGTTCCGCACAACTGAGTTGTCCACAAGTACTATTCGGCAAGAAATGAAAAATATGTGACGTTGACAGCTGGACAGGTACTCGCTATGACGCCAAGCGTGAGCTCCGTGTCTCATTCGGGCAACGGCCAGTGCGCTCAATGTTTTGCTCTTGTATTCCTGCACTTCTACGATACTGTACTACTACTTCTTGGGACAACAGCATGCAAAATCGCTTAGTGATGGGTCCATTACGTCACGATATGGAACAAGTGCGAACAAACAGAGTGAAAAGGAACCATCAAACCTGTCAATCTATTGGAAACGTCGTGCATTATCGTGACACACAGAAAAGAAGGAAAAATCACTCGTAATTTCTGAGCTGATAGCTTTTCATGAAAGCTGTGTTGTGTTCACAGGCACTGGTCGCCGAACAGCGGTAGGCGGGGCGTCTACAGAAAGAATCTGACCTCCATCGACAAGAATTCCGACGCATGTTTTTTTTTTTTTCAGTATTGTGTTATCAAACACCCGTGGTATCCATTGGCTCGTTACAGAGTAATATTGTAAATCTAATTTATTCGGTTTGTTATCCTAAGTAACTTTGTTTCTGTGAAAATAGCCTCACGACAGTGGTTAAGTCTGTAATAAGCAGTCGCTGAAATGTAAAACACAGAACAGAGAGTAATGCAATAACCTTCAGATGCAAAAGAACTGTGATGACAAACCCGTCGCTGTGACGCACTTCCACTACATTCAGTGAACCCATACACGAGGTGCACATTGGGAAACTCTTCATCAATAAACCTACCCATATATCACTTTATTTCGGTTAACGTACAAATAACACTGCCCTAAAAGCAAATCCGAAACGGTACGGAGCAATAAGTAATGGAAGTCTGCGGGCCGGGACAACGAAAAAGGCGAAAATCCAGTTCGCCAATTTTCTCGTTGTAAAAACTCTCGGTGCTATAATTAAGACTACGCCCCATCGTTTTATGAATTTATTTGTTCCTTAAAAATTTTACTTTCCTAAACGTCTAATTTTTCGCGTGATTTTTTTAGTCTCTAACGTTTTTCAATCGATTTTGAAGAAATTACGCGGTTAAAAACCTAATTATTGTACACGTGGTAGAATAGCGTCTTAGTATTTTAACAAACCATATACTTCTTCATAATTCGTAACAGTAACTGCGAAATGACGCTATTAGTCAAACATGTGCACTTGATTTACGAATCTTGTAGCGAGAAAGTTTGATAGCGGGTAGCTTGCTCTCTGATATGTATTATACCATACACTATTATGAATGAAATGTAGCTAAAATTTAAAGAAAGTTTCTGAAAGGGTAGTCTCCGTTCACAAGTAAATGCGAGTTATTTAGTGGTGTCAATGCCGCAATCGCCAGCCTATCGAGTTCATCCGTGTTTAGCGTAGTGCCAAACACTGCAGGATACAAAAATCGAATTACTGGCAATCATTGCAGGCCTAGTGTCGTGTTATTTTACTGATCCATGTCCAGGAAACTCCAAATATATACGATTTTTTCTCTCGGAGACGACCGATTGCACTGGCTATGTTTTACAATAGGTCACAGTTGACATTATAAAAGACAAGCAATTATTCGCTGCCAACATCTACAATCAATGGAATGTACGTTTCGTGTATGGAACTAGAAGAGAAGAAGTAATTAATCTGAGACCTTACTGTGGATGGACTGTATTAAAAGCTTCTGACATTCTACTTAATTGGTTTCTAGTTGAAGACGAAAAGCGGTAGACGCCATAAAATAGAATTACATTCATAGTAACTTTAACAGTCAAGTGACTAGTCGAGTCTTTAAGCACAGAAGAAATAGGAGGTTATGGACTCATCCCAGCAATAGCGAGGTACATTTAGGTGATCTTGATACTTTACATAAAGAAGTAAAAACGCCCCTGAAAAATTTTATTCGCATTACTGAATGAATCATAATACATTTCAGTATATGCTGCAGAACATTCAAGATATGAGACACATCTGGAAGTAATTCGTGTTGTCATTTTCGATATTCTGCTGTGCCCTTCATCAGAGGTATTTTGTCCGTTCCGAATTACAAAAGTTCAAAAATGGCTCTGAGCACTATGGGACTCAACTGCTGAGGTCATTAGTCCCCTAGAACTTAGAACTAGTTAAACCTAACTAACCTAAGGACATCACAAACATCCATGCCCGAGGCAGGATTCGAACCTGCGACTGTAGCGGTCTTGCGGTTCCAGACTACAGCGCCTTTAACCGCACGGCCACTTCGGCCGGCTTTACGAAAGTACAATAATCTTCACACTGGTTTCTTTTCTTTTTTCTTAACGATGCGGTAGTTGGCAGTGACGATGGTTCACCGACTTGAGCCAATGCTGATCTCTCAAAATGATCTTTGTCTTGCGACACACACCGATAGGCAAATGGCTCACTGGTTCTGTTTCCACTGACTAGGAACTGTGCATTGCGACAGCTTTTAAGAAATTGTGATGAAATCAAAACCAAGTAAAACTACTTTCCGCTGGACTTTTCCCTGGATCATCTAACCTGATTTTGCCAAGTTTTTCTCTGGAACTGCGTCTAAGGTGTTTCCATTTGAATTTCACCATTTTAATTTGAGTAACAAAAATGTGCAAGAAAAATGGCTCTTTAGTTCTCTATTGTTACAGATGTATGAAAATAAATGGAATAAGTAATTTTGGATGTGTCATTACAATGCCCGTAATTTTTTCTCCCTGACTTTGAAACGTGAAAGGGCCTCTTCTTTAATTAAAAAAAAAAAAAAAAAAACCTCATGCAAGGAAGCCTCTGATAAAGGCAGGTGGGAGATGGCTGACGCGTGTACTGACGGAGCTGAGTCGTAGCTGAGAGGCTTGCGCTGGCCGCCGGCTCGCACCGTAAATACTAGACATTATGGATGTCGCCGGCCGGGCGCCTCCCCGCTCTCGCCGTTCGCCGCAGTGCAAAACAATGGGTCTGATACCACGGCGCGTCAGGGTCCGGTGCGGTGTGAACACATCCTTAAGCCGTCCTCTCACGGGATATGAAAACGCACGTGGAGGAGCAGCTGGTAACGTTGGAGCGTGGAATTCCACGATCCACTACACTACGGAGCGTAAGATAAAGAACATATCATATGACGGTAGTTCGGAAAGGAAGCTCCGTTTCGATTTTTCTCCGCGGCACTACTACGATCGCGGTCCCTCCCATGTGCAGTAGTACCACAGGTTCAATGTAACGACCCTTTTTTCTATCCCGACTTCCGTATCTTGCATGAAAGTAGGAATGTTAATTTATCGATACATTGACTGGTATTGATGGGTTTTGTTTTATCCCGGCTAGTTCTTAAATTAACCCCAGTGAGTCACTACACGTATTGTCTTCCCAGTTTTGAAGGAAAAAACCATAAGTAAATTAATAATAGTGTTTCCAATAGATTCTCGTTCACTTGTTTCAGTTACTAGTCTGCAGTTTATTCTTGGTGAAAATCACATAACCTAATTATTTATGAACCTAAATCGAAGTAAAGTTCAAGACGAATAGTCAGTTTCAAATTAATACGTTATTTTATTTAACATCAGTTCATTCACACGATCGCATTCAAAGGGGTTCTTTGAATGAGTATCTAATCTGGAATCCCGTCAATATCAGAGATACTAAGCAATGTTCTGTCACTTTCGATAAAATGATTGTTCCCGTTTAATATCCATAAACTGTCAAGAACTATGATTACTAGTCGCGTGAAGTAAAGCTTTTCCACTATCACAATACAAAGTCCGAATCTGTCCAAAAATCGTTAATTCCGTAAAATATTTAAATCTTCACACGAAGTGACGTTAAAGTCAGAGAGATCTCTAATATGACAAAAGTTCGAATTCTGATCTGAAATTAATGCTTCCCAAAAAACAATCTCGTCGCGATTTATTCTTGCGCCCTGGTTTAATAAAGCTCCTATTGTTGCTTCCTAAAGCTGTACGTCCTAATTGACTTCGAACAGACTAGAGGATAGAGACTGGAGTATCATAATTGCATTGTATGTCTATTTATACTTTAGTAAACGCTATCTTTGGTGTTCAAGACCTACGTTCTGTGACTATAATATTTATTTTCTCATGTATAAGAATAACTACTAATTTAACCATTTCTATCGTTTTTCCCCCTCCCATGCTTCCAAAATTTATGATTAAAATTCTTTTCTTTTTCTATTATTTTTCTACTATAGATTTCCCTCTATTTGTCTCTTATTTCTATTTCGTAAATTACTACTAGTGGAGGGGCTTGGGACATTTTCTGAGTTTATATTTCGAGGGCATGGGAGCTAATTTGGGAGATATTTTGGTTTATTAACACCGAGAGGCGCTGTAGGTGTTACATCAAGCAGAACGAAATGACGCCATTTCGAGCTCGCTCTGTGTTGTATGTCGTTCGTAGAGATTGTTTATAATGGCGTTCCTGATCAAAAATCCCGCCACGTGTGAAGTGAAATCTGCGATTCGTTTTCTGAATGCTGAGAACGTTGAACCAAGTCATATTCATCGACAAATCTGCAAGGATTGCGGAGAAAATGCAATGAGTGCTTCAGTGGAGAGAAGATGGGATCCGACAGTTTAAAGAAGGGAGTGATCAAATGTACGACGAAGTGCACGTCCACCTCTGACTTCTGATGAACTGGTTAGTGCAGTCGAAAGAATGATCAAGAAAAACCGTAGGTTTACGATTAATGGTATTGCTCGTCAACTTCCACAAATTTTACGAACGTAATTTGCGTGATTGTTACTGAAAAACTGGGTTTTCATACGCTTTGCATACGTTGGGTGCCTAAAGTTCTTAGTGAACAACACAAGCAACAACGGATAGGGAGCGCACTTGACTTTTTTGACACGTTACAATGACGATGGCGAGAAATTTTTATCCGAGATTGTCACGGGGGATGAAACTCGGGTTGATTGTGACACCCCTGAAGCGAAACTGCAATCGATGGAATGGAGGCACACCTCGTCTCCAGGAAAGGTTAAATCTGAGCTACTCTTGACACCC
This sequence comes from Schistocerca americana, assembly GCF_021461395.2. Lineage (NCBI taxonomy): Eukaryota > Metazoa > Arthropoda > Insecta > Orthoptera > Acrididae > Schistocerca > Schistocerca americana. The sequence continues at coordinate 150,405,270 of NC_060123.1, forward strand.
CGAAAAGTCATGCGCACAGTGTTTTGGGACAGACAAGGCATTTTACTGACTGATTTCTTAGCACAATGTGAAACAACAAGGATGTCTATTGCGAGACGCTAAAGGAATTGCGCCCCGCGCAATACAGAACAAGCACAGAGGAATGCTCTCAAAAGGTGCGGTTTTCATTCACGATAACGCCCGACCACATACTGCGAATGTGACAAAACGACTCCATCAGAGCCTTGTCTGGGATGTTTTTGGGCTTTTCCCGTCAGTCCCGACATGGCTCCTAGCGATTTTCGTCTCGTTGGCATCTGAAGTCGTTCCTCGGTGGCAAGCACTTCAACATTGTTGAAAAGGTAAAAGAACATGTTACCACATGGTGGCAACTTTCTACGACGAAGGAATACATAAACTTATACCACGCTATGAGAAATGCCTGGAAAACTATGGGGCCTATGTTGAAACGTTGTGTAAGTGTTATAGGTATTTGTGATAGAAACTGTCTTTGTCTATTCGGTACCTTTTTTTATTAGCAAACGGAACCTACTTTCCGAACTACACTCCTATTAGATTTTTCCTCGTGGCCAGAGAGATGCGACGTCACAACCAGAACATACGAGCCGCTATATTTTACTGAGCTAAACATCGTATTTAGTGGGTTTGCTTTCTCACGGACAACATGGTTTGAATATAAACTGTTTCGAAGCATCAGAAAATTGAGACTCTCTCGAAAACGCTCCGTTTTAATAAAATGACAGGAAACTACATACACATCGGCAGGTAACGGCTTCAAGTAGACTTTTTTAGTGTCATAAGTTGTGAGCTACGTAAGTACACCGTTTCAATGCTGCGGTTCAATGACGATCTATCAAAAGCGCGGCGTTTTGGTACAATTTGCATATTAAATATCAAGCAATAACATTTGTAAGTACAGTGTGTAGACAGAGGTTCAACACTTGTGTCGAAACTGCAGCGCACTTGGTAACGTCGTGGCTTGTGAGTGGTGAAAAGACAATAGTAGGTTCAGGTCCACCTCATTCTATGTTTTTCTCCTTTTTTCTAAAAGATTCTGGGTCTTTTTTATTCATTTAATAGAAATATTATCTCAAAAGTATACGTTATTTATTATAAAAACCTATTTGCTGCAATTTTTGTTGCGAAGGCCAACGAGTGGGATGTTTCCCCAGTGACCAGAAATCGTAACGTGACTGCCAGTCTATGTCTTTTACACATTGGAAGTTTTTGTAAAATACATATACCTATCTCTGGGTTTATGGAATGGCTCATGTATCTTGCTGCTAAATATCTTTTTCAGTGGTGGTGAACAGCCCAGAAAAAATCTCTCCTACCACTCGAATAAAATTACGAAACGAATCTCGATCTTGAAATCTGTGTTATGAGGTATATTATTTCATAGCGTTGTTAGTCGATGAAACATCGAGAATATCGGTGTTAAGCATTTGCAAACTGACTTTAGAAACTGTATCATAACTACATTTAATTTAAAACCGAAAATGGGATGAAAATTCAATTTAGTTAACGAATAACTTCTACTAGTATGTATCTCAGGTCTTTATGTAGCACTATGTAGTGTTCCTCTACCAGTAATTCGCTGTTCAAGCCAATTACGAGTCCAGAATCGTTTTCGTTATTTTCTCTGCTCTTGTTCGGCAGTCGCTAACAGAGTTGACGCACCTATTTTACGCGCGTTCATATTCGTAAAAAAAAAGTACGGTTTGCGCTCCAAATAAGACACATACAGAAAACCCTCCACTTGTGCATTATTGTGCAGTTATTTTCCGTGCAATGTAGATACAAAGATAAATGTGGGTAAGCAGTCAAAGGAAGGGCAACGCACTGCCGGAGACCACGGGTCCCTTACAGCGAAATACTCAGAAAATATCCCCTAGAAAACTCCAACATTTTGTGGGCGTAGTTGGGGTCCACCCTGTTTGGTGCAGGGCCGTGACCCCGTCAGCCAGCAGGTTTATTCCCGTCGTGGGCAGCGCGAGGCGGCTCGCCCCGGCGCCGTATGAATGGAACCGGCCGGCCGCAGACGCTGGCTGCCGCTATCGATTCGGCCCAGTTTGCCTGGGCAGGGCCGCCACTGGCTGCCACTCCCCCCTCCACTTCTCCACCGCCCCACCCCCAGCACGTGCCGGCGCGCTATTTTAGTCGTATTTTCGGCGGAGGGGAACTTCTCTGATCTCCCGCGTACGCCGAGCCTCTGGGGGAATAATGAGCGCACGAGTGCTTGCTCACGCAGCGCTCCAGCCTCGGCAGCCCAGCCTACCTGCTGACGCCAACTACCGTGCGCTGCACCGGGACGGGGACGTGAATGAGATTTCGCACCGCGTTACTTCCCCCACAAGATTCGCGTACAGTTTTGACAAGTACAGTTTGATGTGTTACATACGTTGCTATTTAGGCGGGTTTGAAACTTATACAGTTCAGTGAATATAATAAGAAACTGCACAGGTAAATGCCTTAATACTGAAGTATCTGTATGAGACATATCATTCTGCTGACGATAACGTGCATTGTAGATTTCAGACGGTGTAGTACAAGGTGAATCCGAAAAGCAATACATGTTAGAAAAAGCTTTTAGCGGTGGTTTTAGTTCCCTACGGACCATCTTCACTTTCCATGTAATATCCGTTCTCTTCGGAGTAGTCCATTTTCGTAATACAAACTTAGGTTGACCAGACGTCCCGGTTTTGCAGGGACGGTTTTCACATTAACGTCCTTTCCTTCCGCGTAAATCATTTGGGACACATAACTGTCCCGGTTTTAAATCGACAAACAAAATACGTGCACTAACGATTTTCATTTAATTAAATATATGCGAAAAACAAGTTTCCTAGAAGTAGAACGGCATAGAAATATATTTTTTCACAGTACACAGATCTACCGCATTTGGTTTAACTCGTCTTATGCCTAGAAAAAGAGTAAAAGACAATTTAGAAGAAAATCAGGTATTACCTACCCCAGCCTCTAACTTCCCGATCTTCCACTTTATTGTCCTCAAGACAAGTAAAAACAAAACGAAAGTACGTACAAAGGAGCATTACTTAACTTAAATAATTTCTCCCAACGGGACTGCAGCCTTGTGGAAGTTAATTTTGTGATGAATGTGAGCGATGCGGCTTGTGTTAGCAGTGCTTCCTGAATATTGTTTGCATGTGTACACGCTTGCCCTAACAATCCGAAATCTTACTATGAAACGTATAATTTGCATCTCATCATTGATTAGTAATATTACATTCTTTTCAGGATTAACACATTGTACCTAAGTACCTAGTAAGTGAATGGTTCAAATGGCTCTAAGCACTATGGGATTTAACATCTGAGGTCATCAGTCCCCTAGACGTAGACCTGATTAAACCTAAGTAACCTAATGGCATCACACACATCCATGCCCGAGGCAGGTTTCGAACCTCCGACGGTAGCAGCAGCGCGGATCCGGACTGAAGCGCCTAGAACCGCTCGGTCACAGCTAGTAAGTGAATAAACATTGCAGAAAATACATCCAGGCTGTTATAAAAAAAGTAGGCTCTTTAATTCGGAAGAAAATAATTTTATCTACATGTAACGTGCCCACGTTTTCCTTTCTAATTCACAAAATGAAGATACATTCTTGCTATGGGTTTTTCAGCTTTTGCATCGTCATAGGCCTATTATCGATTTCAAAATACTACGGTAACTGACAAGAAAGGTAACCGTAGTTGCAGCAATGAAATTAGGTATAAAGTATGAACACAAGCGTCCTGATTTTTTCTCTCTGAAATCTGGTCAGCCTATACAAGTTGATTCCTGAAAGAAGAAAACGGCAACCACTCACTGACGTAACACTATTTATGTACACAAACAGCGCCGTCGCCGGTTTCAGACCCATAGGTTCGTCTTCAGACGGCTATTCACGATTAGATTTCATTTGTTGATTTTCAGGCCTACATTACTCAAACTTGCATTACTTGTTGGCTGATTTTTCCTCTTGTGATGCTCTTAAGAGAGAGAGAGAGAGAGAGAGAGAGAGAGAGAGAGAGAGAGAGATAGAAATGGCCTATTTAACTGCAGTTTTACCTAATAACGAGTGAAAGCAATGTAAGCAAATCTGTAAGGCAGAACTGTTTCCATTTGAGGTTACATACGTCTAAATTCTCGCGTCATTATGTTGCACTATTGACTGATTCTTTCACAAAATAGTAAAACATAATCACGCGGAAATTTCGAAAACCCAAGCAGTTCTACCTTATAGATGTTTACATTACTTTAATTCGTTATCAGGTACAGTTACGGCTAAATAGGCCGTTTCTCATGTCCAAACTTGAACAGCTGCCTGAAGATGGACTTGTCCGTTCGAAACCGGTATCGGCGCTATTTGTGCAAATAAATACGATTATTAACAGCGACTGGTTCAAACATCAGTTTCTACTTTGTACACAGCCACTGTCTCAAAAGTCAGTTTCCAACAAAATAATAATCGTAATGTTGCACTGGCTTCTGATCGTCTGCACAGGAGTTCTCGCCAGGGTACTGAATCAACTGACAACGGCGTCCTGGATTCTCCGTCATTATGAAACTACTGCCTAACAAGGCACTGCTTCAGTCGGAGGTGTAGAGTGCATCGCCGAAAACGATCGCCCCCTTGCTTTTTATGTTGACTGGTTAGCATTTTCAGTATCCATTTCCTACACCATCTGGTAAACCTCGGCTTTTCCATGACAGTAGTGTAAATAGTGGTGCGTCCAACACGAAAAACTTCATCATCTAGAGCACCAATCGTCGATCTGACCGAAGTTTCTGGCCCACTCGTATTGCAGTTTCATCCGTCTGCATTCTGGGTCTGCCACTCCTCTCTCCAACGTGTACGTTTACACGGCCTCTTTTAAAGTCTTGACTCCATTTTCCAACAGTTCATCCACGCATCACTGTAGGCCCAAGAACTAAGCACAAGTCCTGATTCATTTGAACAACTGTAATTCCTTTTGCATACAAAAATCAAATTACAGCACGGCCTCGGCAACAGTCTAGAGCAAAGATTTACGAACTTTGTTTTTTCTTTTGTGTTTCCAGCCAGTAACACAACTAATTCATTAAGACAATGACTTCTGTGGCTTCGTAAACGATTATTAGGTGACGCTGCACCCTGTAACTTTTTCTGAGCTAGCAAAAATTACATATCAACAAATGGCTCTTACTTTCCGAATACTCCTCGTATTTGTTCCTAATACGAGACACAGCCGTCCATTTTAGACGCACAAGTATTCTGACACTTCACAAAAAGTATTCGGACAATTATTCTTTTTCTGTTTTAATGCACAAATGCCTGTACTAATATGGTTCTAACGTACTAGGGAACCTACAAGATATGTTACGGCACAAAGTCATTTTGACACAGAGAGTTTAACGTGGGAGAATTATGCCGACAGAAACACTGTTTTGTGTATACATAGATTCTGCTTGCAGGTCGATTAGCTCACGAAACTATTTTCTCTATTGCAAGTTCATTGCGGCATTTAGGTTCAATAATCAGAGCAAACACACACTACTGCTATGCTGGAGTCTCAATAGCTGAAAAAAATTGTCTTGATTCCAGAAACACTACGATCAGGGAGTTACAAAAGTTCTACAGTAAGGTGGGCTATACATCGTAAGATAAAAAGAAAATGCCATAGGCTAGAATTCTGTTTCATCACTTACAAACTTAAATAACATTTTTCACAGTTTGTAAAATATTTAGTTACACTTCCTGCGCGTAAAACTACAGGAACAGAGGTGGTCAGTCACAGTACGCTGGAAGGCTGAAAGTGCGATACACAGTGACGTTATTTACAAAATTCGGATGGCTTGTGTGTTTATAGGCATCCTTGACACTGCAAGGCCCAATCGAACAACCAAAAGAACAGCAACATTTTACATTTTAGGATGGTATTAATCTATTAATTGAAAAGAGGTACCACAGCGAATGTGATGTCACTGAAGTGGACTCTATAATGAGAGACGGAGATACGTTCCATTCCAGCCATCGAAAGGGACGTGAGTTCGATAAATCATGCTGAATGCCAGTGAGCCGTTTAATTTGCAGTAAGTAGTGAATTTTAAGTTACTAACTTGATTTAAACCGAAAGCCCATGATCCGAAATTCGAGCACCTACGAGGCAAAGGTAATCAACAACTTTAACTCGTTTGAAATTTACAGGATACTAACAACATTCCTTTCAGTTACTCACTGTCGACGCCTGTTATTGCCTGGGTTACACCAGATGCGAAATTTAAGTACGGCGAGGAAACGACAAGTGTGCTTTTGCAACCTAATTACAAGTCGGGAACAGTAATGTGGCGAGATAACAAAACGTTGATTGCGTTAGACAGCAGATAAACATTTACGATACCGCGGGGCCCTCGTAAACGAGCGCTTGATTGCGTACACTAAAGGTACAAGACAACTACAATAGCATCCCTTGGTACTTCTATAGCCGCTGTTGCAGCGCACATTATATACTCGAAAAAAGTTGGCAAGCGCGCAGACTAAATACATCAAAAAAGTTATTTTAAATAGAGTGTTATAAAGGCACCCGACTTAAAACTACCCACACTTCGGCACGCAAAAGGCAGTTTATTTCATTATAAACGAGGATGCAATTGATACAGATACTGCGGAAAATTACTACTCACATAAATTTCTGATCCATTTTTCTTTGCTTTTCTTTCTTTTTCATAGATGATTCCATTCACCAATTTAGAAACCGAGATGTCAAGAGTGACTACGCGTTAGCTTGCACATTACTTGCTAGCTCGATGACACGACACTACTGTTCTGAACTGTGGTGGCACAGCTCTCGTTTCGTGAACTCCCTATATTGGACCAAATAACTTTCCAATTTCAGTAGCTCCTACTGTTATAACTAATTCCGATTTCTTCTCAGCGATACCTCTTAATTATTACCTACAAAGATTGATTGAAATGTGAACTTAAAATGAAAATATCGACACGAAACTGTAATCTGCTGCCCTGCTGGCGTCATTAAGTGAATTATGTTATGTACCTCCAAATAACACGGAGAAAGTAAGTAGTCTTCCCCGAATTATACTTACTTTTGCTCTGAATGAAGCTGCAAGAAACCTTAGGCATCCTCCTTACCTGCAAGGACAAGAGAACGTCATATTATTACTGTCCCTCTTACGATGAAAAATGGCTCTGAGCACTATGGGACTTAACTTCTGAGGTCATCAGTCCCCTAGAACTCAGAACTACTTAAACCTAACTAACCTAAGGACATCACACACATCCATGCCCGAGGCAGGATTCGAACCTGCGACCGTAGCGGCCGAGCGGTTCCAGACTGTAGCGCCTAGAACCGCACGGCCACTCCGGCCGGCTCTTACGATGAAAAAGGAGATTAATTAGTTACGACCAGATATAGAAACACAAGAAAGCTTTTATTACATCAGGCAGCAATGTTGATTGGCTGAAGGAGCCGTAATTTGCTGGCTCTTTTAGCTCAATTATAGAGTTCAAAGCTTTGCGCTTAAGAATCCTGGGTGGTCCCAATCTTGTTGATACTCAAGAGGGCCACACCACTGCCAAAATACAGAGAATAAGCTGCAGGAATACATATTATAGGTGTAGACTGCTCTTGGACCTTCAACGACAACAAACAATTAGAAATACATTGAGAATACAAAGTGCTGGATGTTTGAGGTGGAGGATATAGAAATATGTGAATATAATAGAAAGGAAGGGGACAATATTCTCAATGAAATAACGGTGTTCAAAAATTCAGTGCTTAAATTTCTTAAGTCATTCCTTACAAGTAGATTCAAGGTGTTCCACTGTCGAGTTCAACCGTTCATTTCGGACTTACGATGCCGACGGAATCGGAAACCTCATCGCAGCTCATGTGTGCTCCACATAATGCTGATGTTGGCAATGTTCATTTACGTCTGTACAGTGAAGTAGTGGTGTGTGTGTGTGTGTGTGTGTGTGTATGGTGTAATTCGTTAAACTTAGCGGTGAGTTGCATCAATGATATGGTGTAATGTTAAACGTAGCAGTATAGTGTGGTGGCACAAACAAGAAATACAGTACAAATGTGACGATGGACTAACAGTCAGAGTGGTACGAGGTGTATTCGACATGTAGAAATTTGTGCTACAACAATCCACCAAAAGTGTATCTTTTTTCGCAAACGCAGGTCGAGGCGTACAACTGCACAAATGAATCCATACAAAAATAGTAACAACAATAGGGTTTCAACATATTACTTCATATCACACCTATACCTCTCTTAAAAGTATATTTCACATACATTACATTTCATAATTTCGTAGTTAATTGCATTTCCGTTATGTGGCTTGTATCTTTGTGTCACTTTGAATCTGTATGCGGAAAACGCTTGAAAAGAGCAAGACAAGATCTATATTTATTTTTTTATTTGTGTTAAGATCCTATGGGACCAAACTGCTGACGTCATCGATCCTTAGGCTTATACACTACTTAATTTAACTTCAACTAACTTACGCTAAGGTCAAAACACACACACCGAGGCCCGAGGGTGAACTCGAACCTCCGGCGGGAGCGGTCGCGCAGTCCGTGACATGGGGCCTCAAACCACGCGTCCACTCCGCGCGGCCCCACTCGTGTACCCTTCATGACTGCACGACACAAAGCTTTACACCTCGCCTGCTCCCGTCAACACCGACGTTCGACTGTTGATGACTGGAAACATGTCGCTCGGTCGGACGAGTCTCGTTTCAAATTGTATCAAGCGGATGGAAGTATTCTGGTCTGGAGACAACCTCATGAACCCACGGACCCTACATGTCTGCAGTGGACTGTTCAAGCTGGTGGAGGCTCTGTAATAATGTGGGGTGTGTGCAGTTGGAGTGATATGGGACCCAGATACATCTAGATACGTCTCTGACAGGTAACATGTACGTACATAAGCATCCTGTCTGGTCATCATCCATTCATATCCATTGTGCATTCCGACGCACTTGGTCAATTCCAGCAGGACAATGCGACACCCCACACGTCCAGAATTGCTAGAGTGGCTCCAGGAGCACTCCTCTGAGTATAAACACTTTCGCTGGCCACCAAACGCCACAGACATGAACATTATTGAGCATAGCTGGGATGCTTTGCAGTGTGCTGTTCAGAAGAGATCTCCACCCCCTCGTACTCTTACGGATTTATGGACAGCCCTGCAGGACACGTGGTTTCAATTTCTTCCAGCACTACTTCAGACATTAGTCGAGTCCATGCCACGTTGTGTTGCGGCACTTCCGCATTCTCGCGGGGGCCTACATGATATTAGGCAGGTGTACCAATTTCTTTGGCTCTTCAAGGTATGTATGGTAGCAGTAAAGAAAACATATGAGTATCTCATATTGCTATTGAACTCAAGTTGGATTTTTTTTACTTCACTACACTGAAAGAAAATAAAGTAAGTACACAAAATTTACGTGGCTAATTACGGGACGGCAGTGAGTTGTAATTTGCTATCAAAGATAATTTCAGTTTTGGTCGTCAAATGGCTAGCGAATGTAAAACTGTTGAATATAATTTTGCAAAATATCCGTGAACATTTAATTAATATGTTGTACATGGCCAATTACTGTGCATTAATGAAGTTAAGCGGACAGCTCTGCTATATAGTAATAAGCAGGTTATGGAATGTTCAGAGCAGTGGAAAATCACGCAGTGGAGACGAGTGTGCCAGGGGCGGATCTTCAAACGAAGCAACAATTATCCGTGTTAAAGGTTGTTATTGAAATGTGTGTTATCTCTAGGAATGTATGTAAATTGCTATAAGGCGTATTTACGATGCAAAATTTTCTTTGTGATCACCGAAATTAAAATCCATAATACGTACATGATAACAGACAGGACGGTTTTAGCAAAGTGAAATCTTGTGAAAGGCGGAATGGTGGTTATTGTGAATATGTTAAAAATGGTTCTACGTTGCATTTCTACTGGAAAAACATAAATATCTAAGTTTTCGATCGTTTGTAATTGTCTTCTACCAATTGCTTGTGCGAAGGTAAAGAAATACAGGAAGCAGAAAATGAGAGAATGAAATAGAAATTGATAACGTAGATAGGACAGTTGATAACAAGATAGGGCAGTAATAAAACGACAGAGATTTACAAAACTATAGACGAAAGTACAAGTAAATATGCTATAGTGGAAGTGGAAGATAAGGGAAGGTGAACCTTCCCAAGTGGATGTACACCATCACTAAAATGATCAAGGAGAGCTTATCATAAACTGAAGAAAACACAATCACTAGTGAAGGTGAATCATCACTGTAATCAGCTAGGGAAAGTGTACAGTGTGCATATTATCCACTACTGGCGTCCAACAATGCTACCACTCGTCAGCATGAATGTAATTGTCGTCAGCTTGTTATGTTATACAGCAGTGTAGTTATGGTTGACAGTAGTGCAGTTACAGTTTACAGTAGTGCAGCTATGGTTGATAGTAGTGCAGTTACAGTTCACATCAGTGCAGCTATGGTTGAATCAGTGAAGTTCTACGAACATCTTAGAGTGGAACGGGGAAATCTCAGTTACAGTTCTGTCTTTCTGGACAAAGAAAAGCACGAGTCACTTATCAGCAAGACTAAGTCACTAAAATCTGGACTAATGGGGGCTGGCAACGACTACAAGTTTTTGAAGAGATGTGAAGTGCTAAAAGTGAATGGAGTAACCAAATTAATTCAACCTATAACTGAAGAAGGTAAGATTAAATACTATGTTGATGATGAAGAACTGTATTATGTTCTGCATGATGCTCATGTAATAACTAGCCAAGATGGATGCAACTGAATCATGAAATGCTTGAAGTCAAAGTTCTGTAATATAACATACAGATATGTTCAAATTTATCTTAGTTTGTGTGAGCGTTGTTTACAAAAGCAAAGAGGTCAGAAAAAAGGAATAGCAGTGAAGCCAGTGCTGCTCAATGAGCTTAAGTCCAGATGTCAAGTTGATCTCATCGACTTCCAATCGTAACCGGATGGAGACAACAAATTCATAATGGTTCATCAGGACCACCGCACTAAATTCGTTGTTCTCAGGCCAATGAAGTCCAAAACAGATGAAGAGGTATGTGATAACATTATTGACATTTTTACATTGTTAGGCGCTCCCTCAGTATTGCAGTCTGACAATAGTAGAGAGTTCGTTAACAAAGTAATGAGCAGCTTAACTGAACTATGGCCCAATTTTAAGATCGACCACGGTAAACTTATACACAGTCAGAGCCAATGCAGCGTAGAGGGAGCAAATCAAGACAGAAAATATGCTAACTACATGGATGCAGGAGCACGACACCGCGGAATGGAACCGTGCATTAACATTTGTGCACCTAATGAAGAATAGCCTGTACATTTGGGAATTAAAAGATCTCCGTACGAAGCGATGTTTGGCTATCCTCAACAAGTTTACCTCCTGAAGCATTGATGAACGTTCACTCTGAGGATGACCTTGAAAATATAGTTAATCAAGTGAGTGTTTGCAGTGAGATTGGGACTGAAACGCTGCAGCGTAATGATCACAACAAATCTCCATTGCAAGAGGATAACATACCAACAGGAACAGAGGTCGAGTACACAGAGAAAGAAAGTATTCGTGACGATAATGACTACTGCCTGACTGATTAGACGAGTCAACTTGTGCTATTAAAAAACACAGAACTGAAGCGTAGAAGTGCTTAGAAGAACAAGCTCAAAGAAAGCGGCGGTGTTCAGATCGCTACTTCCCAACAGTGGAGAAGGGCTGTACTGTGAGAGTTCCAGTTTCCGACTTCGACAGAGGTCGATGTTGGGTGTCGTCCTCGAGACAACGGCCGATGGCTTCTACCGAATCGGGGCGAGAGATGGTGTGCTGAGACAACTATACGCACGGTGATAAATTGTTTGTTTTTAAATAATTATGGAAGGGACGATACGATATGGCACTGCGGCTACAACAACATTTTGTTTCAGATCCCAGTTCAGTACTTTTTCTCTAAGAATAACCTCAGGGGAGGAAGTTCCAGCAGAGAAAACTGTTGCCCTGAGGACAGTTGCGACGTCTCAGTCGATGGGAAACGGCCAGGGATTCTTCAAATGCAACTACCAGCAAAAATGTCAGACTCTGAGATGCTTTTTCAAAAACAAAAATGTGTTGTGCTGCTCAAAGTGCTATGGTGCACGTCCTTGGTGGGAACAGCCACACAGTAACGCTTTTGGCAAATCGAATTTTGCACGTGGCCGCCGCAATTGTACATAATGTGACCATGTTTTCAGACTACAGGTGATAAATGCAACTTTCGAAGTACGACTGTTTTGTTATTAGAGCCATGGTTCACATTCCTTACTGCTTGGCTGTGAAGGTATACATTCACTAGTCATAGTGCACTATCCCTAATCAATGTGTACTGTTTGACAGAACTGGAATCAGTAATTCAATTTCACTAAATGGGCCAGTGAAGGTATACTTTCCCTGAAACTTCTACTATAACACATATAAGACAGAAATGCGGATGTCAGAAACAAGAATATAAAGAAAACAAGAGCACTAGAACTGTAATAGTGGAAGGATTGTAATGGAGTAACAGTAAGGAACTGGATAAGGAATTAACGATCGCCGGCCGGAGTGGCCGAGCGGTTCTAGGCGCTACAGGCTAGAACCGCGCTACCGCTACGGTCGCAGATTCGAATCCTGCCTCGGGCATGAGTGTGTGTGATGTCCTTAGGTTAGTTAGGTTTAAGTAATTCTAAGTTCTAGGGGACTGATGACCTCAGAAGTTAAGTCCCATAGTTCTCAGAGCCATTTGAATCATTTTGAATTAACGATCATGACAGAGAATGGGAATTGGAATTTGATATCATTGAACTGACTAAACCAAAACGGTTGCTGAAAGCACTGTGGTTACTCAGAGAATTTGAACCTGTTGCAAGTAGAATTGCGACTGTCGAAGTTTCCGAAATCAACGAAAAACTGTAACGGAGGAATTCTAAAAGATTTTTTTTTTTTAAATCTTTAGTCACCAAGAACTATTACAACGTGTACACATGCGGAACTCTGATCGCGTCAGCTGAGCGAAAACATTTACGAGGCTGGAACTATCCGCCGTGGCCTCCTGGTGGGGACAGCCACACAGTAACACTTTTGCCAAATCGACTTTTGCACGTGGCCGCCGCAGTCTGGAACGTTGGCGTAATGCGGCTGCCGTGTTGCTCAAGAAGCTGGAGTGTAGGTTGGCTCGCTTTTACTGCCCCGTCAGCGGCATAATACACTCGGCTCAGCTGGGAAAAGGGGAGGCGTGATGGACGAGCGCGGGTCGGGGCTCGGCCGCGTGTGCCCCCCACGAGGGGTAAGCCACTCGGAAAGCGCGCCCTTCCGGGCCCTGCCACGCCACGCCACGCCACGCCACGCACCCTCAGGCGACGCGACAGCCGTTAATTATTAGGTACGAGGGCCTGAGTGGCTGCTATACACTCACAGGACTTCCCTCCAGCCTTACGCCTCAGCGGCGCCCGCCACAACATTGAATGCACAGCGAGGCGGACGTGAGGGCGTGGCGCGGCCACGCCTACGTACGGAATTCAGAAAATGAGTTACTCGTGTCGTCTCACTCTATTGTGCAACAATAGTCGCACATTGTCAAAGAGAGTACACGCTCTAGTTTCCCTGCGGACACAGATAAGCTGCAGTACAGATAAAGGCCGATTCACACTTGACGGAACGGAACGTCACTTCACGTCAAGTCAAGTCACGTCAAAATATTCCACAATGCATTTTCAATGGCGGCGTTCACACAGCCCGTCAACGGCATGGACGCCAAGTCAACGTCACGTCACCGTCGAGGTTTCTCGGGAAGGAGGTTTCTGCGCAGACGTAGGTATGGGGAACTGTGTCGTCGTCTGCTAACATCGGAAGTAAACCTATTTTCCTCGCCCTCACTCATGTTATTCTAATGGATTTCGCGCTTAAGCGAGGCCAGATTCCTGAAATCAAAAACTGATTTAAGTTTTAAAATGACAGAACAGAGCTGTGACCTACACTGTGTATAAATAATAATCGCTGAAGCAACTTTTGTTAAATAACCTCTCATTAAGTAAATAGTCAGCTCTATTGAAGGAGGAAAATACAGTTGTTTATGGCGTTATTTGCTACAAGAAAAAAGCAACGTAATGGGTACCCTAAACAGACGCTAGTAGCAACAGCAATTGAGAGATTCATACCTCATAAATTGGTAAGAGATGGAACTGATCCCCCATGGTACACAAAACAGGTCCGAACGCTGTTGCAGAGGCAACGGAAAAAGCATGCGAAGTTCAGAAGGACGCGAAATCGCGAAGATTGGTTAAAATTTACAGACGCGCGAAATTTGGCACGGACTTCAATGCGAGATGCCTTTAATAGGTTCCACAACGAAACATTGTCTCGAAATTTGGGAGAAAATCTGAAGAAATTCTGGTCGTATGTAAAGTGCACAAGCGGCAAGACGCAGTCAATACCTTCGCTGCGCAGTGCCGATGGTACTGTTACCGACGACTGTGCCGCTAAAGCGGAGTTATTGAACGCAGTTTTCCGAAATTCCTTCACCAGGGAAGACGTATCGATGATTCCAGAATTTGAAAGTCGAACAGCTGCTAGCATGAGTTTCTTAGAAGTAGATACCTTAGGGGTTGCGAAGCAACTCAAATCGCTTGATACGTGCAAGTCTTCAGGTCCAGATTGTATACCGATTAGGTTCCTTTCAGATTACGTTGATACAATAGCTCCCTACTTATCAATCATATACAACCGCTCGCTCAACGATAGATCTGTACCTACAGATTGGAAAATTGCGCAGGTCTTACCAGTGTTTAAGAAGGGTAGTAGGAGTTATCCATCGAACTACAGACCTATATCATTGACGTCGGTTTGTAGTAGAGTTTTGGAGCATATACTGTATTCAAACATTATGAATCACCTCGAAGGGAACGATCTACTGATACGTAATCAGCATGGTTTCAGAAAACAACGTTCTTGTGCAACGCAGCTAGCTCTTTATTCGAACGAAATAATGGCCGCTATCGACAGGGCATCTCAAGTTGATTCCGTATTTCTACATTTCCGGAAAGCTTTTGACACCGTTCCTCACAAGCGACTTCTAATCAAGCTGCGGACCTACGGGGTATCGTCTCAGTTGTGCGACTGGATTCGTGATTTCCTGTCAGGAAGGTCGCAGTTCGTAGTAATAGACGGCAAATCATCAGGTGTTCCCCAGGGAAGCATCCTGGGACCTCTGCTGTTCCTGATCTATATAAATGACCTGGGTGACAATCTGAGCAGTTCTCTTAGGTAGTTCACAGATGATGCTGTATTTTGCCGTCTAGTAAGGTCATCCGAAGACCAGTATCAGTTGCAAAGCGATTTAGAAAAGATTGCTGTATGGTGTGGCAGGTGTCAGTTGACGCTAAATAACGAAAAGTGTGAGGTGATCCACATGAGTTCCAAAAGAAATCCATTTGAATTCGATTACTCGATAAATAGTACAATTCTCAAGGCTGTCAATTCAACTAAGTACCTGGGTGTTAAAATTACGAACAACTTCAGTTGGAAAGACCACATAGATAATATTGTGGGGAAGGCGAGCCAAAGGTTGCGTTTCATTGGCAGGACACTTAAAAGATGCAACAAGTCCACTAAAGAGACAGCTTACACTACACTCGTTCGTCCTGTTAGAATATTGCTGCGCGGTGTGGGATCCTTACCAGGTGGGATTGACGGAGGACATCGAAAGGGTGCAAAAAAGGGCAGCTCGTTTTGTATTATCACGTAATAGGGGAGAGAGTGTGGCAGATATGATACGCGAGTTGGGATGGAAGTCATTAAAGCAAAGACGTTTTTCGTCGCGGCGAGATCTATTTACGAAATTTCAGTCACCAACTTTCTCTTCCGAATGCGAGAAAATTTTGTTGAGCCCAACCTACATAGGTAGGAATGATCAGAATAAAATAAGAGAAAACAGAGCTCGAACAGAAAGGTTTAGGTGTTCGTTTTTCCCGCGCGCTGTTCGGGAGTGGAATGGTAGAGAGATAGTATGATTGTGGTTCGATGAACCCTCTGCCAAGCACTTAAATGTGAATTGCAGAGTAGTCATGTAGATGTAGATGTTTCTTTATAAATATTGACTGAACTGTTTGTATGTATGCCGGCCGAAGTGGCCGTGCGGTTAAAGGCGCTGCAGTCTGGAACCGCAAGACCGCTACGGTCGCAGGTTCGAATCCTGCCTCGGGCATGGATGTTTGTGATGTCCTCAGGTTAGTTAGGTTTAACTAGTTCTAAGTTCTAGGGGACTAATGACCTCAGCAGTTGAGTCCCATAGTGCTCAGAGCCATTTGAACCATTTTGTTTGTATGTATATATTTTCGCCAGCAAATAAATGCCGATGTTTTGAAACGTTATTTCACTTTTCAGCAATTTACCATACAATAGTTATTAAGAATATCAGTTGTAAAGTTTGCTTTGGCCATTAATAAACTTCATCGTTGATTGTTCCTCAAATTCCGACACTATACTGCGACTATTTGTATTACGGATGATATCTCCAACCTCACTTTCACCGTTCGGTATTGGGCTACGCGGCTTGACGTCATGTTGACCACCATTGACGGTGAATTGACGTGGCGGTCGGTTGCCTTCCGTTGATGTTTAGTGAATCGGCCTTAACAGGTGCACAATAGTATGGGAACGAGATGGCGCAGCCGCTTTAAACCTACTCCACCGTTAAAGTAGGCGGGACGGTACAATTCTTGTGGTCAAAACGTCAAAACTACACACTGATTCAGAAGCTGTAGTGAAATGGTGCGAACAATCTGACCAAGGCCGCACAAACCTGCGTGATGCTGATAGGGAAGAAAGGTCAGCAACCACAGACGACAATCTCCAGCCAGTCGAGGAACTGATTCGCAGCAGTCACAGATTTTTCAGATGTGGGAACGTTCATACAGCGGTTCTCGAATGGCTCCGTGACCAAGGAGCGGATTTCTACAGTCGAGGAACTGGACGATGGGTAGAACGTTCCAAGCGTTGTATACAGGGGCTTGGAGATTTGGTGACCATGTTGAAAAACAGTGGCATGTATCTGTGTCACTTTGAAATGTAGTGCAGCATTTCATAAACGCTGCTTGGCATGCCAGAATACCGTGTAACTCACTTTTCAAGTTCCCTCGTATATATTCTGCAAACCACTGTCCAGCGCGGCACGGGGTGCGCTTTTTACCATTATTTGCCGTAAGTTCCCCTGTTGACGTCGGTAATGAAATAATGTCTCTATGTACCCGTACGCTTCTTAATCTCTCAAACGTCTTTCTGCGAGACATATACACAATGGATATAGTACAATCTTTTCGCAGC
This sequence comes from Schistocerca americana, assembly GCF_021461395.2. Classification (NCBI taxonomy): domain Eukaryota; kingdom Metazoa; phylum Arthropoda; class Insecta; order Orthoptera; family Acrididae; genus Schistocerca; species Schistocerca americana. The sequence continues at coordinate 150,422,655 of NC_060123.1, forward strand.
AGCAGCCAGTGGTACTCTACGTCTATCGAACAGCGTTTCGCGAAATCCAAGCCTTTCCTCGTGCAAAGATTCCCAACCGTGGTGTGTGATCAGCTCATTTGGTTATAACACTGCCCGCGGAAGTTCAGAATCCTGGTTCAGCTGCCGACCGGGTACTTACTTTTCATCTGTCAGGAAGTTTCATCCTCAATGAAGGTCCTGAGCCATCTCCGTCTCACTCCTGAGTAGCTCAACTGACCGTTTACGTCAGCAATTCACTGAATTCTTTCAACAGTTTACCTCCACACGGCCAGGGCAGGACCCCAAACACTTGACCGGTACTCAATAATCGGTTGCAAACAACCCTTGTACACATTCAATAATACTATACATGAGAGTTTATACATCATTCATATTGTAACTATCTTAATTTAAATATCTATCTTAATTCAATGTTATAAATATAAAAAAAACGAGAAATGGAAATAAACTAGCGTCAAGGAGAAAGAGAAAAGGACGCCATCAATTACATAGTCTCTAAGACTTTGGGTAACAACACAAACTCCGCATTACCGTGATTACTGCTTCAGCGAGGAGTGAATGAAAAGCTACCAGATTTTTCAATCACTTGCTTGTTTTTAAAGTTCGGGAAAAATCATAACTTTTCTGATTTTGCGGGGTAGGCTATTCTATACTTGTGTGGTTGCGACACAGAGCACTTACGCAGAAACAATGATATACAGCATATCGTGTACCGTCAAAGTACAAGCTGCTACTGCACAACTGCCTTTATATCAGAAGTGTGACATAGTTTAAAGTTAGAGAAGACTTGATCCAAAGTAGTGTTCATAATCATTTTGAATTAGCAGCTATTGAACTAACAAAGATAGGCATCCATAAAAAGTAAATCATTCTATGCCTGTACCGCTCACGTGATGGTAATGTGAACACTTTCTTCAACAAATTAACTGACGCCCAAGAAAGAGTGTAAAGCCATACAACTGATATAACAATATGGAGAAACGTTAATATTAACACAGATTTTGAGAGTGAAATTAGTAACAATTTCCTAAACATTCTGAACGCTTTTGGCACTGCAGAAATGAAAACACTGCTACTAGGGTCTCAAGAAGTTTACCACCTGTCTCAAACTATGTACTTACAGATATCGACAAGGAAAACGGTAAATTATTTATAAAAGATCTCGGCCTATATGATCATTACTGTCAGATAATAAAGCTAAAGACACACTTGGTAAGGCCCAGAAGAGGAACTTTTCTGAAAGTAAAATACATACTTTCTCTAAGGTATTGGCACATCAAACCTGGTATGAAGTGTGTACGGAAAGAAATTAGATTTTAATTTCTATAAATTCTGCACATCATTTAAATTAATTTTTGAGGAGACATTTCCGAAAGTAGATGCATAGCTGCGGGTATTATAAAGCCCTCCCAGAAGCCTCAATTTCTCAGTTCTTTGCAAAATCACCACACTAGTCCACAGTTGCAAAATCAATACCAAAGGTACAAAAAGATAAACAGAATGGTAGTGCTTGCTAAAAAAATCATTCCAGGGTAACATAATGACAAGTATAGTAACATACAAGTAAAAAATACGACTAGAGCAGTAGAATATCCTCAGTAACCAGCACATCTTGTAAATGACTATTTCTCTGATATTGCGGAGAAGTTGCAACAAAATCTTCCTAAAACACGTGTAGCACTTACAACGAATTACACTGCATGCACAATGATACTGTTCCCACAAGTGAAGTACGGAAGACAATACAAAAATTAAAGAATAAAAAGTTAGTAGGAATAAATGAGGTTCCAGTCTCTGTTCTGAAGACGTGCACAGACAGTATACGAACTCTGCTAACAAACATAACAAATGCGTCGTTTTGTTCAGTCATTTTTCCAGAGTACCTGAAGCAGGCACAGGTTGTGCCTGTACAACCTAAAGGCAATACAGAGAGTATAGAAAACTACGGACCCGTTTCACTAGTGTTAGCATTCTCAAAAATAATTAAATCAATCACGGAAGATACACTAATGACTTACATCACTAAGTATAACCTTTTAAACGAAGCACAGTTTGGCTTCCGAAGTGAAAGATGTACAATATCGTCCATAACAGAATTCACAAAAGTGGTACTTGAACCTCTAGACAGGAATTATTGTGTTAAACATGGTACTTGTCTTGTCAAACGCTTTTGACGCTGTTGACCACAAACCCCTACGAGTATTACACAAACTAGACGGAAAAGGTGTAAGAGGAATAGCAAACGTATGGTTCCGTACTTACGTGAAAGATGAGGTGCAAAAGGTAGACATAGTTCACTCACTTGTTGATGATACATTTTTAGTAAAACTATTATCAGACAAGAAACATACAAACACAGATGTCCCTCAGAGTAGCGTATTCCAGTCCAATTCTGCTTGTACATCAATGGCTTTCCAGACAGTATAAAACATGAAGAAAACATTCTCTTTGTTAATGGCAGCAACATTATAGGCACCGGTAAAACAACAGAATTTGTAATAGAGAAAGTAAATGAAACCTTCAAGGATGTTTACAACTGAGCAGTAGTATTAAATTAACACTGAATGTAAAGAAAACGGAAGCAGCATGCACTTCAACACAAAGAGTGAATACATATATGTTGCACTGAGTATATATGATAAACCTGTAGACTTCGTAAAAACATAACATTTTTAGGGATGAATATCGATTTTCAATTAGCATGAAATGAACACACAAACATACTGGCATACAGAATGTCATCAGAGTGCTATGCTCTTAAGGTTCTAGCGTCGGTTTGTAACTGCCTGTGTCTTGTTGCGACATACTATTCGTACGTGCACTCAGTTCTTAACTATTTGACTCTTTTTTGGGGATCAAATGCATAAACGACGGAGAAGTTATCAAACCGCCGAAAAGTGCCATAAAATTAATAACTTAAATTAGCAGTCGGTCTCATTGTAAAGAACTATTTAAGAAACTGGATATCCTTTATTACTGTGAGATGATCCCTGGATGAATCAAGAAATAATAAATAAAGGTAAAGGCATAAACAGTCATCGTATGGCAAGATACTTAAGGGGGATAAAAATTAAATTTCCTTTGTGGGGGAGGGAAGGACTGGAATAATTGGAGAAAGGAGGCAGGGGATGAAAGGAGAAGCCAATTTTGTACAACGCATAATTTAATCACTGACAACACTTGGTTTCAGAAGCACGAAAGAAGACTGCATTGTGGAAGGGACCAGGAAACATTAGAAGGTTTCAGGTTGATAATATAAAGACAAGACAAAGATCTATGAACCAGAATTTAAACTTTAAAATCTTTCCAACGTCAGATACGGAATGTGATCATAATTTATTGGCCATGAACTGCAGATTAAAATTGAAGAAACTGCAGAAAACAAGAAGATGCGTCCTCGGTAAACCGAAAGAACCAAACGTTGTTTAAGGTTTCGAAAGGGTTGATAAAGAAAGACTGATTAGAGGACCACTCGTTTACGGGTAAGATGATGCCGCCTAAAAATAAATTAAAGAGATTTTTGGAGAAAAGAAAGCAGCTGTATGAATATTAACATCTCAGATGACATGGCAATATTAAGAAAAGAAGGGAAAGCTGAAAGTTGGGACGAGTATATAGAAGGGCTGTACAAGAGAAATTAACTTGAAAGACAGAGGAAGTAGATGAAGATGAAATGGGAGATACGATGCTGCGAGAAGAAGCTGACAGATCACTGAAAATGCTGAACCGAAACAAGGCTCCCTAAAAATTACTGACGTCCTTGCGAGATAGCAAGCCACGACAAAACTGTTCCACAGGGTGCGCAAGATATATGAGACAGGCGAAATACCTTCAGACATCTAGGAGAATGTAACAGTTCCTACTCCTACCCCGAAGAAAGCAGGCAGTGACAGGTGGGTGCATTACAGAACTATCAGTTAATAATTATATAAAGAAGAAAAGACGTAGGAATCGACCACGGTGAAGATCAGTTTGTGTTCTGGATAAGTATGGGAACATGCGACGCAATACTAACCCTACGACTTATCTTAAAAGATAAGATACTCAGAAAGAGTTTGACAGTGTTGACTAAAATACCCTCTTTCAAATTCTGAAGGCTGCAGGAATAAAGCACAGGGAGCGAAAGGTTATACAACTTGTGCAGAAACCAGACGTATCATTTCCAGGCCAGGCCACGCCCGTAGGCAAGTGGTGGTCGCTATTGTGAACGCCAGCGGCGGGGGATATTTTCCAGCCTGGAAATAATGCACTGGTCTTCCCCTAATCCGGCTAAATGGCTGGTTGCCTGGTTCAAATAGCTCTGACACTATGGGACTTAACATCTGAGGTCATCAGTCCCCTAGAACTTAGAACTACTTAAAGCTAACTAACCTAAGGACATCACACACATCCATGCCCGAGGCGGGATTCGAACCTGCGACCGTACCGGTCGAGCGGTTCTAGACTGAAGCGCCTAGAACCGCTCGGCCACTCCGGCCGGCGCTGGTTGCCTGGACCGACCACGCTGTTTCCAAGGACTTTTGGCAAAGAAAGTTCTGAACGTCCTGGGAGGAAGCAGTACATTACCGCAAGTAGTATGAGCATTAACAGCAATGGTCAAATAAAGTGCTAATTGGCTGAAAAGCCCAAATATTAAAATAACGTTGTGGAACGGTTTTGCAGCACGCGAGTCGAGAATCAGCCGGCAGCCCTCGCGAGGGTAGGACGGGATTTGTGGGCCCTGTGGGGAGGAGTTGAGGTTTGAAAAGTGTTGCGCGTGCGAAATCGGGAATGAGTTATTATGGAAGACAATACATTCCATTTTTTCCAGCGGAAACTAGAGGCGTTTTTGCGGGTGTCCTCGTTCTTAACTTTAAACTGTTATCCTGTTTTATTTGTAGGGAGGAGATGGTAGGGACCATTTGTTGACGGTATAGTGACTGTCTGTGGTGCTTATTTTCCAATCCAGTGGTCGGGTCTGAGAGACTTTTGAAAGAAGTTAGATTGCGAAAGGTTAATGACTAGTGACACACGTTAGTGACAATTTTAACCCTATCTCGCGGATAAAAGCTAAGTTGGTGACCCTTGATTGTAAATTTCTAGTAGTGTGGGGAATTAATTCGGATGAGCCAACAAACGTTTCCAAGGAAGTCTACGGAGCAATAAGTCGTGTGATTTGTCTCGCGCCCCGCGCGTAAGCCGTCCTCCGACGGGACGTGTTTCTCATCGCTAAGCACGCCAGACGTGGTTTATATCGCGGTTGCTGCACGCCGACAACCGAGCTGGTGCATCACACGGAACGCTTTCCTCAGTATGATTTGCGCTGGAGCGCTCTTCAGTGGAAGTTGTTGGTTGTATCTGGCTCGCAACTCACACTATTTGTTTGCGAATATGCACAGGCGTAAAATTCCTACGTTGGCTCTATTACTCGCACATTTCCTCTTTGTAAATACGCTAGTAATGTTGTTCTCCCTTTAGTATATATGCATGAAAACAACAGTATCCAGTCAGTAAGAATATCAGCTCAAAAATTTCGTTTCGAAACAGAGTGATACAAATTAGAATGAGTCTCCACATAAGACAAACTGCTTCATCGTTCGCACTTTTTGATAAAACCCTAAGGTGATACTTACTAGATCACTGTTTTTAATCGTTAGCAGAATTTTCAAAACAAGTGAAATACAAGACTTGAAACAAGAAAGCGCAAAAATCTTACCGCAAATAGTACACGCTCTCTTGCATATAAAGCAAACATTTTTAAAAATCAAATATTTATTACAGTAGAAAAATACTGAATTCGAATAGAATCAGATACTGATGTAGAAAGAAGATTAGCAATTAACTGGTCCATGCTGCTTGGCATGTTCACAAAATAGAACAAACTCACTCTTGTGAGAGAGTGCTCTTGTATTTTCTTGACATAAAATATTACAGAACGCACTTGTAGTATATTAATAAGTAAGTTCAAAACCTTTTAAAAAAATCCGAAGTTAAATGAATTTTTTTAATGTAGTAGGGCGCGAACGAGCTGCTCTTTACCTCCACATTGTGACTCCGCATCTCTATCCACCATACAACACTGGCCTTACATAAAATGCGATTATGTCTTTTATGTGACGTCCCCTGAGGACTTTAATCGACGAAATGTTTTTAACTGACATTGACAACTAAAAATTGCACCAAGAACATCACGTCCTTTTATGAATTCTCAATGTGCTGCTGCTTCGAAACGAAATACTTTCATAACATGCAAAACATACTACGAAGAAAACCAATTACGGAAATTCTTTAACCACACATATGACATTTCTCGTCATTTTTCTACAGTAAATAGCACCGAGAACAACGCTTTTTCGATAGATCCTCAGCGTTCTGGTGCTTTGGGACAGAATATCATCATAGACCGCAACTTACGATACAAAACTCACCAAATACGAGCTTTGAAAACGACGAAATCCAACATGTCTTCTTCCAAGTTCTGCTTGTGGCTTAGGGGCGACCTCGTATGTTACTGGCCACGTTCCTCTTCACAAAGCAAAAATCTGACTTCTCTTACGCCACACAGTGCTGTGGAACGTGAAATTCCAAATTGTGACATTATATAATTCGAACAGCTCCACATCCACGAACGCTTCCTCGTCCCGTGCGAAGACGGCATAAAGTCGTGAAAAGGGTGAAAAAAAATATTTGGAAGGAAACTTGCTACCTTGCGCATCACAGCTCACGACACTATCAGCTTAACTACGAGTTCAGTATAGCAACATTGCTTTGTTACGTTCAAGAGCGTAGGTATGCGTATTCAAATAGAGAGACATGTAAACAGGCAGAATAAGGCGCTGCGGTCCGCAACCCCTATATAAGACAACAAGTGTCTGGCGCAGTTGTTAGATCGAATACTGCTGCTACAACGGCAGGTTATCAAGATATAAGTGAGTTTGAACGTAGTGTTATAGTCGGCGCTCGAGCGATGGGACACAGCATCTCCGAGGTAATGATGATGTGTGGATTTTCTCGGACAAACATTTCACGAATGTACCGTGAATATCAGGAATCGGGTAAAACATCAAATCTCCGGCATGGTTGCGGCCGGAAAAAGATCCTCCAAGAACGGGACCAACGACGAATCAAAACAATTGTTCAACGTGACAGAAGTGCAACTCTTCCGCAGACTGCTTCAGATTTCAATGCTGGGCCCCCAACAAGTGTCAGCGTACGAACCATTCAACGACACATCATCAATATGAGCTTTCGGAGCCGAAGACCAACTTGTGTATCCTTTATGACTGTACGACACCAAGCTTTACGCCTTGTCTGGGCTCATCAACATCGACATTGGACTATTGATGACTGGGAACATGTTTTCTGTTCGGAAGAGTCTCGTTTCAAATTGCATCGAGCGGATGGACGTGTACGGGTATGGAGACAACCTCATGAATCCATAGACCATGCATCTCAGCAGGGGACTGTTCAACCTGGTGGAGGCTCTGTAATGGTGTGTGGCGTGTGGATTTGGAGTGATACGGGACCCCTGATACGTCTAGATAGGCCTGTGACAGGTGACATGTACGTAAGCATCCTATCTGATCACCTGCGTCCATTCATGTCCATTCTGCATTCGACGGACTTGGGCAAATTAAGCAGGACAATGCGACACCCCTCACGTCCAGAATTGCTACAGAGTGGCTCCAGAAACACTCTTCTGTGTTTATAAACTTCCACTGGTCACAAAACTCCCCTGACATGAACATTATTGAGCATATCTGGGATGCCTTGCAACGTGTTGTTCAGAAGAGATCTCCACCTCCTCGTACTCTTACGGATTTATGGACAATGCTGCAGGAGTCATTGTATTAATTTTTTCCAGCACTTCTTTTGACATTAGTCGAGTCGATGGCATGCCGTGCTGCGGCACTTCTGCGTGCTCGCGGGGGCACAACACGGTATTAGGCAGGTGTATCAGTTCCTTTGGCTCTTTTTTACATATGGTATACACTCTCTACAGACTGTATGAACAAATATAGCTCTTTGTTACTTAACTACGACAAATTGTACCAAAACGACGCGCTTTTGATAGATCATCGTTGTGCTGTATCGCTGAAACGATATTCTTTCATAGCACCCAAGTTACAACAGGAAAAAGATCAAATGCAGGAGGCCTGCCGATATATACTCTCCTGCCTTTTATTATAACAAATCGTAGGTGAAATAACGCGTTTTCGAGAGATCGTCAATTTGTTGGTGCTGTGAAACAGCTTATATTCATACTATGTACCCTATGGTAAATAAATCCCGCCAAATACGTAGTTTATGTCAATGAAATACGATGGCTCGCAAGTTCCGCTTGTGACGTAAAACGATGTCGCGTCTCATTGGCCTCGTTCCTCTCCACGAGGCAAAAATCTGAGATGCCAGACTTTTCATTTCACGCTCCGTGGTGTGGGGCGACGTGGAAGTCCACGCTGTGACGTCAACAGCTCCTCGTCCACGTGCGTTTTCACATCCCGTGAGAGGACGGCTTTAAGAGTAAGTGGATTCTGGTCGCGGCCAGATCGTCACCCGATGCTACGGAAGCTCCGAGGCATGTAGGAATGGAACGTTTCAGAACGTGAAAGGGAAGCACTAGTTGAGAAGGGAGTTAGACACAGTAGTAACCCATCTCCGATGCTATTCAGTCTTTGTATTGAGCAAGCAGTAAAGTAAACAAAGAAAAAATTTATAAAGGGAATTAAATTCCAGGGAGAAGAAACGAAAAAAGTTCGAGGTTTGCTGATGAGATTGTAATTCTGTAGGAGACGGTCGGGATTTGGAGGAGCAGTTGAACGGTACGGTTAATGTCTTCAAAAGATGAACAACAACAAATGTAAAACAAGGATAATGGGACGTGGTCGAATTAAATGAGGTCATCGTGGGGAATTACACTAGGAAATGAGACACTAAAAGTAGTGTTCAACTTAATGGAACCAAACTTGTGCTTAGTTTACTACAAGCGGATATCGAGAGAGCGTAACTATACGAAATTTTTTATTTTTAGCGGAAGTGTTCTGCTTGTCATTTCACATTACATCGGATTGTTAGTTCGCCGTAGAAGAGGCGAAATAACTACGGAAGCGTTGGCTTTCAGTACTTGGGCTGTAACTTGCCGTTTATCGCTGCTCGTACTTCCTGACGTTTTCAGCACAACCGGCTGATACTAAATCAGGGATACAGAGAAATTTATGCGACAGTATTTAGCTAGATGCACGACACCATTGCTCTTACTTTGCTAAATAAATGATTATACCAGAATGACGAACTGATCCCATTCAGTTAGTCATATGTCTGACCGTCAAACTTAACAATAAAACATTGGATTCGAATACAACGTCTCCCATAGTTCTGCATAAAGACTGACGATGACAGACGACAGTGAAATAAGGACACATTTCTAGTTGAACGCGACCAAAGCTTCCGAGTGTGCACACATAATGGCACAGAGTTAATAAACTATTTCCGAACCAACACATAACGTTCGTGCTACGTCTTATCGTGCAAGTCCTGGTGCTTTCCTCATTGCAGCTACGTGTAACATGTTACGATTAAACGTCGACTACTTGTAAAACTCACGAACTGAAAGTGCATCAGCATACTGGATGGGTATGATTGAAGTGAAGCTACTCACAAAAGGGCACCGCGGGATGGAATTATCGTATGGTAGCGAAACCTGGTAGATGTTCTAATGCGTTAATGCGGAACCGATTTACACTGTAAAAAAGATATTTCCAATTTTGTCCATCAAGTGCACATCTGGTGTTGTACAGCATCTCATTGACGCCTCCGGTGTGTAAGTGGTGGTTACTAATAACATCAACGTTATGCCTTTCTCATTTGTTTGACCTTTTCTGCCCACGTCCCGTTCTTAATCCATTACACAGTGAAAAATTTCTATACTTCTTTTCTGCATTCACAGTGCCAGATTTGCACCTGGTGACGAAAATTGGAACTAATTTTTTCCAAAGTACATCGGTTCCGCATTAACGCATTAGGAAATCTACCAACTTGTGCTGGCATTCGATAATTACAACCCACACTGGACCTCTGTGAGTTGTGCACTTTAATTACAGAGGAGTGAACAGCCGTAATGTTTCCTGTATTGAACAAGATATTGCACAGGCTTTCGCCGAGTAATGAAACGCTTTTGTATGTATAGTTCATATTTAAGTTGTTTATTCATCGCGACACTGAAGCTGCAGTAGTCGAAAGTACATAAGCGAGTGCTGAAAGCACCAGGAGTTTTTTCTCCGCCACCAGAAATTACCCACTAAACCGATTTCTCACTCGTAGAGGTTCAAGAAGTAATATGTCTCACGTAAAGTTTTATTTAATCCAAGTCTAGCATCGACGTCTCTCACTTAGGGAGATATAAGAAAAGAGCGTAGAGAAGAATTGTATGTGCTTAGAATTTAGAAATATTGTATTGTTGATGATGAAGTCCCATACTCCTTGACAGAGCGTAGGGGAACGATGCGGGAGACCCGCACCGCCGTACTAGGCAAGATCCTAGTAGGTGGTTTGCCATTGCCTTCCTCCGACCGTAATGGGGATGAATGATGAAGACGACACAACACCACCCAGTCATCTCGAGGCAGGTGAAAATCCCTGACCCAGCCGAGAATCGAACCCGGGAGACGCTACCGCGAGAACACGAGCTGTGGACGTATTGTAATAATTATAAAGCTTTCGTCTACTATGCCTAATACAAAGTTATTTAAAGAAATCTGCCCGCTTCCCTTTTTTTCTGTGTTTTCAAGCTCATATCTTCTACCGAAAATTAAATGATCAGTATCTGTAGAAAATAGAAAAAAATCGGTGACTATATATACGATCGATACATGTCAACTAATTCGTCTTTATTTCCTACAACACTGAGGCCGTGCAGAGAATCAACAATCATGCGTGTATTTGTCTGACCTTTCGATTACGTACAACGCATAGCATTTTCTGTGGTAAAGATCTAAATCTACGTCTGTACTCCACTAGCCACCTTACGGTGTGTAGTGGGCACGAAACAAATGATTTATCCAGTATCTTAAGTGTACAACAACAGACACACACTGACGATACCAAAACGTTGCTACCAGCTGCTTAACCACTGAACTGGGTACTTTTCGAGCGCGCTCCTTTGACTCGGTGGGTAATTCCTCCTAGCGCTGGCTGGCGCATTTGCGCCATGTGTCTCGCTCACTCATTCAAACATTTCTTTGTTCATTTTAATTTCTGAGTCAAACCTTAAGTGGGCCGGGATCGAGTAGAAAGTATTAAAGAAAAGAATGAAATTTTATTTTCGCTTAGCTACATGTCTTTTCTGTGTGAAATATTTTCAAACACGGTGCTGCACAGAAAGGAGCTTCACAATATGCCCACCAGTAAATTGTTCTAACGGTAGTTCGATAGGCACCTAAAATTACCAGTTCAATTTTTCACAAGAAAGAAGTAAGTATAACAATATTTACGTCGTAATTTTGCACAATAGACCTAACGGAAGACAATTTATTGGTTGTTAAGCAGGGTCAGTTCGGTTGTTAATCTAGACCTCCAAATGAATTCCAGCGTCACCATCTTAAGGACATAAAAAACTAACCACCATGTGATGGTGATTTACTCTTTATACTGCATAATCAGTGAGTGAGAAACTTCTGGAACGTTACAGAGGTGGGCTTTGGTAACTGGAGTATGGAAACTAGCGGGCGGAAAACACAGCCACCCACTGCGAGTGCCTGCGGCTGGCGATGCAGATCAAGCACATCCTGCGACCTGAGAGGGAAGACCTGTCTCAGAGTGCCTGTAGTTCGCAAAACGCCCCGTAAATGTGGTGCAAGCTTGTTAAGAGCATAGAATTTAGGAACAACGAAATTTGTTGGCCAAAAAGTGTGGAAGTGTAATTAATAATCAACTTCTTTCTCTTCTTTTTTTCTTTTGGTTGTGCCTTTGTCCCGCATCGGCTCAGGATCGGGATGGTTATGCACGGATTTGGCATCATTAGTTTAATGACTGCCCGGATGCACTTCCAGTCGCCAACCCATTACCCCCACCCCCTCTCCGGGATATGTACTGTGTGTGCCCCTACTGCCTGTGTGTAGCGTTAGTCACGCAAAAATGAGCGAAAGTTTTCTAATCATTTGCAAATCGTGTAACTGAGATGTGACTTGGGTATCACTGCGGTGTTCACTTGCGGGATGTGGGAAACCGCCTATAAACCACATCCAGGCTGGCCGGCACACCGACCTTCTTCGTTAATTCGATGGGCGGGTTCGATCTGGTGTCTGCGTAACTCCCCGTCCTGGAAGTCGCGCTTTAATGCGCGCATCTATCCAAGCGAGTAATCACCCACCCCCTCTCCGGGATATGTACTGTGTGTGCCCCTACTGCCTGTGTGTAGCGTTAGTCACGCAAAAATGAGCGAAAGTTTTCTAATCATTTGCAAATCGTGTAACTGAGATGTGACTTGGGTATCACTGCGGTGTTCACTTGCGGGATGTGGGAAACCGCCTATAAACCACATCCAGGCTGGCCGGCACACCGACCTTCTTCGTTAATTCGATGGGCGGGTTCGATCTGGTGTCTGCGTAACTCCCCGTCCTGGAAGTCGCGCTTTAATGCGCGCATCTATCCAAGCGAGTAATCACCATTCAACTTCTTTCACTTCGTGTTCTACGTGAGTCATTCCAGCGATCTGCACTGACGTAAGTAGTCTGTTTTACAATGGATTTGACGGTAATTAGGAGCCACTTGGAAAATATGGAGACCAAATTTATGGAGATCTTTTGGTTAAAAATCATTTTGGATACAGCCTTAGTGTTCATCTTTAAGACATTTTAAAATGCATCTTGCATATTAGTGCATTTTAATACGTTGATTAGAAGTTCAAACAGGCAGTTTTAATCCCGTATTTCGAATGACTTGAGTCTGATATTTGTATTTCAGATTATTTGGGCAAGCATTAACTTCAGTTAAACTGCAAACTTTGCATGCTGCTGCGCTGCAGAACTATTAAAATTAGTGCGTACTGTGGCTGGCGGCGGTTCAAGGTAAGCCGTGTTTACTTTTCAGCTACTGCAGCTTCAAATTAAAAAACTGAACTGCTCTGTTACACTCTGACAGCTTGCAATACCTAGTCACGCGTCTCAACGATTTGATAAACATTGTATTTTTAAGGCAATACCAAAAAAGTTTTTTGTAGAATTATGAACTTCGTTCTAAGTTCGTGTGTATCGCTCGGTTTGGAGAATGGCTATCTCCTCTACAGTAACCAACATAGTAATCAACATGTACTACGCACATAGAGATTTTGTGAAACTGAGCTCGCTCTGTTCTTCCTTGTGCTTCAGAGAAGTTTGCAGGTAACGCAATGGAATTTCCAGATAAAGCATCGGCGTATATAAATGATCTGCTGGGTAACGTCATAGGTTCTTTGAGGCTATTCGTGGAAGATGCTGTTGCAAGTTGGAGGACAGTTGAAACACCACAAAACTGTAGCGAAATATACGGAGATCTGCCGATGGTCGAAAACTCCACTACCTTTCGTTTACTCTATTGGTTATAAATCACTGAAGACTGTAACAACTGTAAAACATCTGTGAGTCACCGTCCGGAGCACCATAAAGTGGAACAGCCATGTAAAACATGTTGTAGGACCGACAGATTCTGGACTTGGGCTCCAAGGAAGGACACGATGGAACTGTAACAGTTCAGTGAAAGAAGTGGATGGCAGAAAACTCGACTGACCAATTCTTGAGTGTTGGTCGTCAATCTGAGTACCTTATCAGGTAGGATTAAAACAGAAGGTAGTTAAGATCAAAGAAGAGCGGCGCGTTTCGCCACGGGTTCGGTTAGTAAGCCCGAGAGTGTTATGGAGATGCATATCAGTTTCCACTGACAGAGGCTGCAAGAGAGGCGGTGCGCCACAACGGAGCGGTTTAGTGCTGAAATTACGAGGGTGCACGTTCCAAGAAGAGTCTAGCAACGTGTTACATCCACTCATACATATGTCCACGACGGGAAAAATGAGAGACATTACAGCTCAATCAGATAGTTACTGACAACTCTTCTTCCACTAAACTTTAACGGGTGTAGCAGGAAGATGGGTAGATAATAGTGCTGCTCGAAGTACCCTTCGTTTAACATTGTAAGTTGGCTTGCGGGGTATTGATGTAGACGCTGGGTGCGAGAACAGGTTTCAATAAAGTAGGCCTGAAAGGGTAGCACTTCTCTTTTTTCCACACTTTGTGTCAGCCTACAGTTCTACATTGTTAGAAACTGCTCCGCGATTAATCTAAATACATAAAAATGTAAATGTTTGTTTGTTCAAAACTCAAATCTCCGAAAGTTCTTCGCCAACTGCTTTGAAAGTTTGGCACAACGTTACATTCGAATAACTGCTTGTTTTATATACCTAGCGCATCGCCATCTTAAAATACATAAATACAAGTACATATTTAATATGGATAGGGGAAATGTTTGCTGAAGATCTCGAAAAACACGTGACCGATTTATTTAAAATTTCTACTCGATACTCTTGTGAATATTCGGACCGATACAGCCTATATATTGTTAATACACAGTGTGTTCCAAAAAAACACCAATAACGTTAAGTATGTCGTTCGGGAATGCAAACGGATCGGTTTTCACAAAGGAACCCATATCCGGAAGCGCACGGCTTGGACTCTAGAGAGCGTCGAAGCCTGAGAACGAACGGTTATGACTGTTTGTTTCGATCCGTTTTGGAGTCTGAACACGGAAGGTGTGCAACCCTCTAGCCATTCGTGTACTGCGGATGGGCGAGATGAGCTTAATAACATTCCTGAGCATGTGCTACATTCCTGCACACAGCCCCTGTGCGCATCCTACAGCGGACCCTGTGTGTCTGCCAGTGCAGTAACGTTGTTGACAGCAGTGCGATACGTACCAGTACACAGCTGCGAATACGATTAACATGGTGCTTGCACACGGTAAAGCGGATTGCAATAAGAGAGCTGCTGCAAGATTCAAACTTATCCAAACAGACGTATCCCACATCGTTCCACGTTTGCAGCCATCGAAAGATGCCTCAGAAGCCAGAAAGCCGCACGTATGTATTTTGTGTCTGAGATGTGTCCTTTGTACAGTAAACTAGTAGCACTTCGTGCTTGGTACTTGCGAATACTGTCCCCTGTCCACTGTTTGCCCTATGGTCGTCGACACTCGGCTCGAACACTACAGCTGGAGGAGGAAGTTTTTACAATGTTCGAAGAGGACCAAACAACCAGCACTCGGCAGGTGGCACAGGCGCTGCACACGGGTAAAAGTGCCATGTGTCGGGCTGTCCATGGACACCGACTCCACCCATATCATCAACAGAAACTCCAGGCATTACGGGAAGAGGACTAGCCACGAAGGGTAGAGTTTGTGCAGTGATATTTACAACAATGCATTCTCCAGCCACAACTCCCGAGCTTGGTGCTATTCACGGATGAATACACATTTGCTAGAACGGGATATTAAACTTACACAACACGCATGTTTGGGCGCAGGAAAACTCACGAGCGCCGGTGATTCAAAATCACCAACATAGCGTCGGTATTAACGTCTGGGCTGGAATAACTGTTGACCAAATCATTCGGCATTCCACTACCAAACAGACTAAAAGGACTGATCTTCCTCACATTTATTAGAAATATTTTGCCTGTCTTACTGGATGCAATACCACTAAATGTTCGGATGGACATGTGGCTGCAACACGACGGAGCTCCAGCACACGTTGATATCGACGTGCGAAATCACCTTAAAGTCGCATATCCCAGCTGATGGATTGGTAGTTGCATGGCCAGCACGGTCGCCAGACTTGACACCTCTCGACTATTTCCTGTTGGGTAGTATGAAGAGTATGGTGCATGGCACACTTATAACGTCAGTGGAGGACCTAATTGGTCGAGTTCACGGAGCGATTGAAATACTGCAAAGATCACCTCACCTACTGGCTCACTCACGTACTGGTTCATATGCGTGAGGCTCAGTGCGGACGATGGGGGCTCTGCATTGACGCAGGATGTAATCTGGTCGAAGCGTGTGCTATAAGCTACTAATGTGGTACTCACACCCATCTCGGTATTCGGCGCTCTCCAGTGCACAAGCACTGCGTTTCTGGATAGAATAGGATAAATAACTCGTACATTATCGTTAATAAAATTACATATAACAGTAATGTGCAGGTTTGCTTTTACAACCGACTGCGAGAAAGAAAATGCTGTACCTTGCTCTGCTGTGAATATGTGCAGCTTTGCTTTCTTTCTCGCAGAGAGAACTACGATAGCAAAGCATTTTAACCATTAGAAAAACAGTTTCAGGTGTAGATTTTCTTTCTATTTATATAAACACATTGTTCAGCCAGAACATTACGATCGTCTACCTAATAATCGCTATGTGCACCTTTGGCACGGATAACGACTGCGTCGCTTCGTGGCATGGAAAGAATGAGGGACCTGCACACAAAAGTCACTTAATTCTCGTAAGTTCCGAGGACAGGGGCGATGACTCTGACGACATGTTCAGTCACATCCCAGATCTGTTCGATCGGGTTCAGATCTGGCAAGATGGGGGGAGGGGGGGAGGGGGCAGCACTCGCCACCGTGTTCCTCGACCCACTCCATCACACTTCTGGCTTTGTGAAATGTCGCAGCATTATCTTGCTGAAAAATTCCTTGCACGAGCTCCACTGGCCCCATGGATGCCAACGTCAATGTTCTCCAGAGTAAAATGGAACCGCCGCCGGCTTGTCTCTGTCCCTCCACACGGGTGTTGAGGAGCTGCTCCCCTCGAAGACGACGGTTTCGCGCCGTTCCATCAGCATGGTGAAGAAGGTATCGGGATTCATCAGACCATGCAACGCTCTGCCACTGTGCCAACGTCTATTGCCGATGGCCACGTGCCCATTTCAGTCATAGTAGCTGATGTCGTGGTGTTAATATTGGAACATGCATGGGTCGTCGGCTGCGGAGGCCCATAGTCAGGAGCGTTCGGTGCACTGTTTGTGTTCAGACACACTTGTGCTCTGCCCAGTATTATAGTCTGAGTTTAGTTCCGTCACAGACAGACGTCGCTTCTGTTTTACCAGTCCACTCAGTCTACAACGTCCGACATCTGTAATGAGGGGTGGCCGCCGCCCATCCCCACGAAGTCTGGACATTGGTTTCACCACGTGTTGAATATATTCACCACAGCACTCCTCCAACAACCGACAAGTCGTGAAGTTTCCGAAATGCTAGTGCCGAGACTACGGGCCATCACAGTCTGCCCTCGGTCAAACTCAGTTAAATCGCGCACCTTCCCCATTTGTCTCGTTATTTCTCGCCAGGTGACGCTGCTACCGCCTGCACGCTTTTATATCGATAGTAGGTCAGTGGTCGTAACGTTCTGGGTGATCACTGTATCTAAAGGGAAGTCAGATGACAACCGAACACCTACCAGAACGGAACGATGGAATGGTTCCGTTCGCAAGTAATCACCACACGCGTTAAGGCATTTATACCACTGGAAGATGGGACGATCAATTCCTGTTTCGCACAACTCGGCCGGCCACTGACTGATCCACAACCGCAACCATCCTTGCACTTCCTCTCCTAACTGAAACCGACATCCACGCATGTCATTCTCCAAGTCGCCAAAGATATGAAAACCACACAGTTAAAGATCCGGGCTGTATGGAGGATGTTGCAGTGTTTCCTAACCAAATCGGTGAAGTGTAGCGTAGCCTTCATCTGATTAGCTGTGTGGTGCGGCTTTTGTCGTATGGCAGGACGATTCAGTCCGACAGCATTCCTGGGCCCTTTGGCTTTACGGCGTACTTTCTGTAAAGCGTCTTCATAGCGCTGCGCATTGACTGTGGTTCCACTCTCAAGGAACGCGACGGGCAGAGCGCCCCTCTGCTCGAAGAAGGAGGTCATCATGACCTTACCGGAACTTGCGTGAACAGCTTTGAATTCCTTTGGCAGAGGATATGTGGGATTTTTCCACTGCTGACTTTGTCGTTTACTCTCGGGATGTGGGAATGCTGACGGACGGAATCATTCAACGCCCGCTCCCACACTGCCAATCGGGTGAAGCCTATGCTACACTTCAGCGATTTGGTTGGGAAACAATGCAACATCCTCCATACAGTCCGGATCTTTCACCAAATGATTTTTTGCATCTTTGTCGACCTGAAGAAATACTTGCGTTGATATCGGTTTCAATCCGACGAGTAAGTGCATGAGTGGCTGCTGTTGTGCATCCGTCAGCGGGCGACCGCGTTCAACAAAACAGGAACTGATTGTCTCGTCTGTCAGCGGGATAAATTACTTAATGCGTGTGGTGATTATTTTTAACGGAACCATTCTATCGTCCGACTGCGGCGGGTGTTCAGTTTTCAAATGGTTCAAATGGCTCTGAGCACTATGCGACTTAACTTCTGAGGTCATCAGTCGCCTAGAACTTAGAACTAATTAAACCTAACTAACCTAAGGACATCACACACATCCATGCCCGAGGCAGGATTCGAACCTGCGACCGTAGCGGTCGCTCGGTTCCAGACTGTAGCGCCTAGAACCGCACGGCCACTCCGGCTGGCGTTCAGTTTTCATTTGACTGCACCTCATATGTTGTAAACAAGAATTGTATAGACAACGATGTGCTCTTTTATTTTCTTCCTCACAGACAGTACTCACAAAAATATAGAAAAGTTGTATTTCTGGCTTATCACCTTATAATTAAAATATTACTACGGAATCTGATCTTGGTATAACAATAAACAAGGCTAAAGTAGGAGCTGGGCAGAGAAAGAGAAAGGAGGAGATGAAGAGAGATGGATGAGGAGGAGATGGCTTCAGAGAGGAGAGACAGAGGGAGGGGGAGGACAAGGAGAAGTACAGAGAGAGGGAGGTGAAGGAGATTAGGACGTTTATCCAATTCCCATACGCAGTTAGCAATTTCGAAGCTCTGCCGTGTTCGCTAGTGTGAGATAAAATCTGACGCGAAGTTACAATAAATGCCACTTCCCGAGTGGAAACCAGTGCACAGTGTCCTGGACATCGTCCCTCCACGGTTAACTGTCATTGCCCACCCGCATTGTTCCTCGTGTCTCTGCAGAGGAAGCTTTTACGGTAATGACTCGCGGTGCTGTCAGAGCTGGCCGTGGTTTCTGCAGTCGTATAGTCGCTCGCTACCTCTACTGTCTCCACCGTTTCCTCGCAGAAGCCATTAGCTCGAAGTTTTGACTCAAGTGTGAAAGAACAGCCGCGTGGTCCTCATTCTGAATTGCACAACCACTGCCGTCAAAAAACGTAATTCTACAGCCCAAACCGGTGTCGGGAATGCTTGCAAGAAGCGGGACAACAGTGGCTGCGCCCCGCGGCAGTCGGACGCCGCTGGAAGCCGACGTGGGGAGGGCGAGGCGCTAATGGGGAAATAATCCCATCAATCAGGCGGCAATTTCACGGACACCAACGTCGCGGCGGCGGCAGCGCGTTAGCTGCAAATTTGCCGCACTGCGGCGCCCCATGGATGAGTAGCCAAACACCAGCAAGTCAGCACTGGAGCGCCCGGGGGATCGAGGCAATCACGTCCACCCCTCAGCAGGCGTGTGGGTGGCATGGGCTGCTTGTGGTGATCGTACAGTCACAGGCTGTCCACACCGAGGCCCCACCGTGTATAATGTGGTTGGAAAAATCATGTCCAGCGTCAGGTTCAGTTGGGAATTGGTTGTCCGGGACACCACACGTTCAAATCCATTTCAAATAATTATTTAGGGACTACGGTTCTTGTCGTTCTCTCTCGCTTGCCATCTTCTCCCGAGAGCAATCGTATAATAAACATGACGCGAAGCCCAGAAAGAAGACTACTGGATGGCTAGTAAGCCCTTGATGCAGCCGCATATAACGAAGTTCGTTAGGCGAACGCCGACGCTTTGCCATGTAGCAATGGAGGGCGCTGATGCCGTTACTTAACCCAAAGCTGTACTGATGAAAATTTTTGCAGTTTAGTGACGTAAATAATTGTCAGTTGTATCTGCGATGGGCACAACAGTAAAAACAAAAACCAGGAAACTTCAGTACTACAGGATGTAAGTCAATTGGAAGCTATATATCAGAGTACTAAAGGAGTAGACAGACTGACAAAACAGACTGGCTGTTCTGTTCCAATGACAGGAAATTCACTACTGAACCCACTTTTGCAGTTGTTCAGACTGTTATTATTTACGGAGTACAGTGATGGCGACTGAACAGTAGCGAAATACCACCGACCAGAAGCACCAGAAATTTCATAGACTAGCATGTCAGGTATCAACATAGTAAAGAATTTGGTCTAAACGAATAAGAAATCATGTTATCGTCTACATCTACATTTATACCCTGCAAGCCATCTTATAGTGTGTGCTGGAGAGTACTTGAGTATCTGTGTGACTTCCCCTTTCTCCGTTCCAGTCATGAATGTTTCTCAGGAAGAACGACTGCTTGTAAACTTCCGTGTGGGCTCGAATCTCTCTAATTTTTCCGTCATGGTCTTTTTCGTGAGACGTGGGCGAGGAAGAGATATATTGACTGACTTTTCTAGAACCATACGCTATTTGAACGTTAACAGTAGGCCACACCATGACACACAACACCTCTCTTGCAGCGTCTGCAATGGAGGTGGATGAGTATCTCCGTGACGCTTTTGTGCTTACTAAACGAACCTGTAAAGAAACGCTCTACTCTTCTTTAGATGTTCTCTAGTTCCTCTATCGCTCCTATCAGCGAAAGAATAGACAAAAGGTACAATAAATCATACCCAAAGACGATATTCTGCTGTCAGGAAGACTAAAGAACCATGCTTAACGCGCTGTGTTACGAAAAATACAAATAACACATACTCTTCTTGTAGTTATAATACAAATTTATCAAGGAATATAACTATTCTCGAGCAATAAATAGCTTTCGCCATCCACGTTGGCGCTGGTTGAATTCCATACTTGCTGGACTAAGTTGTCTCTGCATGCTCAGAAGTTCTCTTTCTTAGATAACTGGCGACTGACAAACAGCCGATCCCCGCAACATCTCTGAAAAGAGGAAAATACGGTGTTCGGTACGTTCCTCTACAAAAATGCTGCTTCAACAAAAGACAACGTAGTTCATTTCAAACTTCATCATTTAACTGGTATATTTGATCACACGTTTCTCCAGCTTATCGTCTAACTGAAAACGTTTCTGAAAACTGAAATGCTTCTGAAAATGTTTTCGTGTATCTGGAGCCTGTAAGGTAAATACAATTTATTCAGTGAAAACGTATGGACCTTTAAAAGTATTAATATTTGATGCTGCTGAATCCAAAATTAATGTTCTAACTTAGAAATGAAAACACCGTTCAGCGAGAGTGCCACAGACAACTTTCCTTGCCGGCCAGGGTGGCCGAGCGGTTCTAGGCGCTACAGTCTGGAACCGCGCGACCGCTACGGTCGCAGGTTCGAATCCTACCTCGGGTATGGATGTTTGTGATGTCCTTAGGTTAGTTAGGTTTAAGTAGTTCTAAGTTCTAGGGGACTCATGACCTCAGAAGTTAGGTCCCATAGTGATCAGAGCTATTTGAACCATTTGAACAACTTTCGTCGTTTCTTTCCTGTAGTAAGTTACATGACCTAAACATACTTAAAAATTCCAATAGTGAATGAGCGATTAATTCATCTCTACTATTTTTCAAACGACGTTTATGTGTAAAATTCATATCATAAGTATTTAGCTACGTATAAAACTTACTGACTGGTTGAATTCCATATTTGATACACACGCCGCGCGGGATTATCCGAGCGGTCTCGGGCGCTGCAGTCCTGGACTGTGCGGATGGTTCCGGCGGAGGTTCGAGTCCTCCCTCGGGCATGGGTGTGTGTGTTTGTCCTTAGGATAATTTAGGTTAAGTAGTGTGTAAGCTTAGGGACTGATAACCTTAGCAGTTAAGTCCCATAAGATTTCCCACACACATTTGATACACTCGGTTGCCTCTGCTTGCTCAGAAGTTCTCTTTCTCAGATAACTGGCGATTCACTACAAGCATCAACCTTGGACCTTCTTTCAACCATTGAGTGATAATGAACGAACTGTCTTCATCAATAGTTACGATATTCAAAGCATTAGCATGTACTGTATACAAATTTTTTTTTTTTTTTTAGTTTCCTCACTGGCATAAAGATTCTAATTTTCCTATGCAGTTTCTCAGCTCCTGTGTCGGACAGAGTGTTTTTTCCCGATAAATTATCAAGTCCTGCACAGCTTATGTGGTACTCTGATGAACAGTTCATTTACACACCAGCTCATTGTAAAAGTAAGCCATTAACGTTCGTTTGAAAAACGACCCATCTGGTCGCCGCAGATGATGGTTGAAGTGATCGTTATAGAAAGCAGAAATCTACAGATACCAGTATGCGAATGCTGGCTCCTGTTTTGACCAGAACCGAGGTGGAATGATCCTACACGTCGGTCAGGGGCCTGAAGATGACGTAGTAAATCGCCAAAACTGGTAGCCAAATAAAATAAGTTTGGAAACTAGACGTCTGAAAGCTGTTTGATTTGACATCCTGCATCAAACAGGCGGGTCACGCAACCATCTCTGAAGATATGAACATACAGAGACTTCACTGATTTAGGTCAGAGCAGTGTTCAGAATTTTTACATCAGTGTGAGACCCGCTCATCAAACTGAAATTGAGTGATTATTTGCGTAATACATATTATTTTAATAAATGATCATTAATTGTTTCTCATTGTGTTTCCTACCTTATTTGTGTTTTAGTTGCTAAAGCCCTGCAGCGGCGTTCAGGAAGGCCACCTTAAATGCAGTAACTGATTTCTGTGGTAGGGCGCCAAATTTCTTAAGCGAACACAATACTTTCACTTCAAGAAAGTTGATCATTTAATGACACACTGCAGAACTCAAATAACTGTCCACAAGTTACACTTTCAATCACGAGACTTCAGTTTGTGCATTTATGGATGTTATGGCTTCAAATGGCTCTGAGCACTATGGGACTTAACTGCTGTGGTCACCAGTCCCCTAGAACTTAGAACTACTTAAACCTAACTAACCTAAGGACATCACACACATCCATGCCCGAGGCAGGATTCGAACCTGTGACCGTAGCGGTCGCGCGGTTCCATACTGTAGCGCCTAGAACCGCTCGGCCACTCCGGCCGGCTTATGGATGTTACGAAGGAGTCATAATTTTCTTATTGCTTCAATTAGTATGCACATATACTATGTTGATAATGTTCACTGAAATTCCTGCTTTGAAATTCTGACGGTAGCAAGGATAAATCACAAAGTGCGAAAGGCAATTTATAACTTAGATAGAAACCAGACAGCTGTTATAAGAGTGCAAGGACGTGAAAATGAAGCACTCGTAGAGAAGGGAGTGCGACAGGGTTAAATCGTATCTCTGATGTTATTCAATATGTACCCTGAGCAAGCAGTAAAGGAAAAGAAGCAGAAATTTGGAAAGAGGGTTAAATTTCAGGAGGAAGGAATAAAACCTTTTAGGTTTGCAGACGACATTTCATTTCTGTCAGAGACGGCAAAGGACTTGGAAGGGCAATTGAATGGAATGGATAGTGTCTTGAAATGAGGTAACAAGGGTAATGAAATGTAGTCGGACCAGGCGATGCTGAATAGATGCCTATTTGGGCAGCATAACAAGTGACGATGGGTGAAGTAAAGAGCATATAAAATGGAGAAAGGCTATAGCAAGAAAAACATTTCCGATAAAGAGGAATGTGTTAACATTGATTATAAATTTAGATGACAAAGTCTTTTGTGAAGTTATTTGTAGGGAGTATAGTCTTGTACGGATGTGAAGAAAGGTGATAGGCAGTTCAGAGACGGACAGAATAGAAGGTTTTGAAAAGTGGTTGCAACCTCCTCCTTCCTAATCGTCCTACTGGATTGCGATATAATTGACCATGATCGTATATGCCTAATGAAATTTTACTGTGAGTAAGGCTATCGTTACCGAAGGAAAATAACAAAATGGCTCTGAGCGCTATGGGACTTAACATCTGAGGTCATCAGTCCCCTAAAACTTAGAACTACTTAAACCTAACTAACCTAAGGACATCACACACATCCATGCCCGAGGCAGGATTCGAACCTGCGACCGTAGCGGTCGCGCGGTTCCAGACTGAAGCGCCTAGAACCGCTCGGCCACAATGGCCGGCAAGGAGGAAAATAAAGACAGGTTAGTTGGAAGAAAGTATGCAACAGACTCTTCTGAAGGAAGAACCTATTCTAAACTTAAGCTAAACACTAATAATAATTTTGAAAAGGGTGGAATATAATGCAATCGCTCACGAACCACACGGGGGGGGGGGGGGGGGGGGAGGGGGGGATACCACGTAATATTTACTACAAAAGATTAGCTTAAAAGGAGATAATTCAGCGGTCGTTATGGCAATGAAACTCCAGAATCTGAAGAAAGGCAATGGCAGAGAAATTCAAGCAATAATCACTGGCGTGGCAACAGAAGGTTGTCACGTTTTTTCACAGCACAACAGTCATGAAAGCACTGAGTTCGCAGTTGCTTATTCTGAAATACTAAATTTTGAAAGTAAGATTAAGTGGAGTTACTGGTTACATAAATGTAACTAAAACTTCGTTATGTAAAAAACTTTCAGTAACCTCAGCGTAACGTAACGCAAAATTTTGAAAAGTGCAAGCAATTTACTTTTGATTATACCAAGACAGCAGAAGTCACTCGCTAAGCTAAATACAGAATAAATGAAATGTGCACTCTTAATTTGTGCTGTATCTTAAGTTATTTGTTTTGCCAGTGAAATTTTGCGCTACTTTAAGTTTATACTAAAAACTGCAAATTAGTTTAGGCTCTGTTATGCTATGCATGAATGAACTGTCACTGAGGCAGAAAATTTAGACTGAGACTGGTCATTGGCAAGCACGCAAAACTGGTAGTAAATAGTTAATTTTCATGTTCTTACGATACTTGCGTGGAAAGGAAAGGGACCCTGCTTGGTAATAATGTCTGAGGACAATGACAACACAGAATCAAAAATGGTTCAAATGGCTCTGAGCACTATGGGACTCAACTGCTGTGGGCATAAGTCCCCTAGAACTTAGAACTACTTAAACCTAACTAACCTAAGGACATCACACACATCCATGCCCGAGGCAGGATTCGAACCTGCAACCGTAGCGGTCGTGCGGTTCCAGACTGTAGCGCCTTTAACCGTTCGGCCACTCCGGCCGGCCAACACAGAATCCCTACAAGTTTTATCTACTGTAGGCTATTATTCAAATTAGTCATACTTTGTGAAAGGAATGTCACTGGGTAATGCTTAAGTAAGTTATGATTTTTCATTTAACACTCTTACGACATTGTAACTGTGCGGACGACGAAGAATGTAGCCAACGACAATGCTGAGCTGCTTCTAGTGCTGCTGCTGGATGAGAACCTCGAGTCGTCTCCAGAACCACAGATAACTATGGGACAGGCAACTATTGGAACTGCAGCTTCTTCCGCCTGACCACTCCTACCGTGCTCTCAATACTCGCGGGTTAACCAATTAGGTGCGCCTGCACTGGCGCGATCACAGCTGCACCCCACGTCTGCGGGAGCGCCCAACAAACACTTCCGCACCCTTTCATGAGTGAAGGTGCTCTGCGTCCTCTCTGCTCGCAGCACGATAGGGACTCTTCATACGCAAAGATAAACAACGGCACAGCTACTGCCATTGCATCGATACGTTAAAATAATGGCTGCAGTACATTAGGACATTGTTTTTATAAAACAGACCTGAAGATGGTCACTATAGACCGAAACCGGTTATCTGTTGACAAAAAGTTTGTGACCATAGACGTAAAGTAAAGGAAATTTATTCTATATTGCCGCGCGGTCTCGGGCGCATTGTCACGGTTCGCGCGGCTTACTGATGACCTCAGCAGTTTGGTCCCACAGGACCTTGCCACAAATTTCCAATTTATTCTATATCGGATACACTGTTTTATTCGCGACAATGTCGCAGCTTGTCATTAAAATAAAGTTCCCTTGGTTATTACCCAGCAATTTACAATATTTTCGTTATAATTATAACAAATATATACAGTCAGAAATAAATACACTATTACATCGATTACGTATTAAATATAGTTTCTGTAACAAAGCTTACAGATTCAGAATCAGAAATACAGTACAAGTTATCAACGGATATTACGCGGAGAAAAATTTTGGATGGTGCAGGAGGTATTTTATGTGCTATTTCGGTGTTACATGGTGTTACAGAAGAATCCTGAAGCGAATCGAATTGGAGAGAAAAGAAATTTGTGCAGAAGTTCAAAAGAAGGGATCACTTGATAAGACACATCCTGAGGCATCAAGAAATCGTCAGTTTCGTAATGGATGGAAATGTTGGGGAGTAAAAAACTGTAGATGGAGACCAATTGGATGAATACACGAAGCAGGTTGAAATGCAGTAGTTATGCACAGATGGAGAGGCTCAGACAGGATAGACTAGCGTCGAGAGCTGCATCAAACCAGATAACAACAACACAGAGATGGCATACTGTAGAGGATTGGCATACAGCGTGTTGTAAGACGGCGCGACGGGAAGGATTTGCGAATTACTGTCGCTGGTTGTTTAACGTGTAGTTGCTGACGGCTAGGGTTGGCATATAGTTCGGGGGCGGAATTCCTGGCGACATTTGACTCGAGTGTGGCCGAGACTGAAGATCCGGTACGAGTAGCGAGCAGACGGCCATTTTTGGCTCGGTGCGCCCGCCGAGCTGAGCAGAGAGCGGGTCGATACGGCGGCGGCCGCCTCGCGGGTTGCCAGCCCGGCAGGCGCGGCAACGTCGCCACCGGCAAGCGCGGCCTGGCCGCTCTCCCTTTCAAACGCTACCCTACCCTACCTACCCGCCGTCGCGCGCTGACACACATACGCGGGGTCGCCGCTCCGCCTCACAAGTGCTTCCTCAACGTCACACATCGCTATTCCTTTCGGTACGGAGAGATGCCTAGCGAACTGAGGCTTCCGGAATGTACCCATTCTGTCAGCGGCCCATATATGCTGCAGTGCATCGTCCAGAAAAATCAACACCTCCCTTTTTCACTGCTAATTTTCTAATCACGTCAGTTATTCACACACTCTTCACGCCCTGATTCGACCTGCCACAACCGGTGTCCTTTCACCCGAAGTATCAAAAAGAATCGTCCGATATAAAAATATCGTAACTATTATGTTGTTTGAGATATACTGTTGAAAAGAGCAAACTCTCGAATTTCACATGATTCCCGATAGGTAACAACAGTATGCACCCACTTCAGTTCTAGTAAACATGGTGTCGGGAAAGCGTTTTGTGTTCTACGGTTTGCACAGTGCGTATCAGTAACAACTGTTGAGCGTGACTTTTGTAATGGTGTGGACCCTCCTACAGCACAGAGCATTAGACGATGGCATGAACAATTCCAAGAAACAGCTTGTTTGGGTAAAGGCAAATCGTCGGGCCGTCGCCGAGTATTTGACACACACGTCGAACGCATCCACCATAGTTTCACAGGGAGTCCGTAGAAATCTGTTCGCCGTGCCGCTCGACAGCTCAACATGCCCCGATGTCCGTCTGACGTGTGCTGCATCGACGTTTACGCATGAAACCATACAAAATTCAGCTACTGCAAGCTCTTCGTGAAGGTGACAACCACCAATGTGTTTGTGCTGCAATTTCGTTCATGGCAAGATGGAGGATGACAGTTTTTTTCCACGCTTAGTGTTAAGCGACGAGGCAACATTCCATGAAATGGAAACGTGAACCGTCAGGGTGTGATAATACGGGGTACGGAACAACCACATGAAGTTGTACAACATGAGAGGGACTCTTCAAAATTTAATGTGTTTTGTGAAGTTTCATTGGAGAAGGTGTATGCTCCATTTTTCTTTGCCGAGAACACTGTTACGGGAAGCACATATCTCGATATGCTGGAGAACTTTCTTTTCCCACGGTTGGAGACTGATTCGAACGACTTCATTCACCAACAAGACAGGGCACCGCCACACTGGACGTGGGGAATTTTTAAATCAAAGGATTACTGGATGATGGATCCGTCGCGCAGGACCAAATGATTCAGCCTTACATTACTGGCCTCAAAGGTCACCGGACCTGACTGTATGTTATTATTTCTTATTGAGGTTTATAAAAGACACTGTTCATGTGCCTCCGTTACCAATAACAATGAATGAACTGAGACGTCGCATACAGCATCTGTGGAAGCTACAACTCAAGACATGCTCGCTGCAATGCGGGAACAATTCGAATAGTGCATTGACATATGCGGTGGATCTCAAAGGGGGCATATTGAATTCCTATGAAAAGGTATGAAAAAAGACTTTTTGATTTTCCCGTTCAACGAAAAACAAAATTCATTGTAGACTATATGTCTACTAGTTTCAGAAATATAGACGTACCAAATAGGATGATTGTTTTTGATATACCGTGTATACTGAAGCCCGTCTTACGTCCCCCTATACTTTGGAAAGTGAACACTGAAATCTCATTAAAATAATAGTAATATAGTTTATATACTGTCTTGGACAGTAAGCGATTTGCTCTATTGCAAATAATCTTGAGTGGTCATTGTAAAAATTTGGTTTTTCTAACAAAGCTGTTTGTCAAGATCATGAACAGTTCTAACGTTTTACATCACTACCATTAAAAAAGCATTAAATTAGAATTAGTACTCACAATTTCTTCCTATTTAATACTAATTTCTTACACATATAGGTGTGTGTCCTAACTTCCAAATGCACAAATTATTACTTTACTAAAGCCACTTTATTATGGGGCTGTGGTGGATGATCGTGAATGGACAGCCACCGCACACCTTCCGACAACACACTGGATGGCTTTGTAGCTTCTGTTGTCAGCTCAGCTGCTACGATTCTAGTAGCTTGGTGACAAACACACATAATCATGTCGGGTTTCGGACCCAATACCTTCCTGAATAACATTTACAAGGGGCATCGTCTGTCGCTTGACGTAGATTCACAGGAACATATTTTAATCGGTAAAGTGGTGACAGTTCGTAATTTTAACACAGACTGGACGTTCATCACTGGCGATGGTTTTTATTAATTGAGGAGGACTGAGAACTTTGCCTAGCCACGCCAACAGTTACTCTGCGGCATTCTCCAACAACTCCCTATACCACATAACATAAAAGATGCAACTTAAAGGTAGCGAAACCGGTTGTGAGGGTCTCTAATCGACTTAAGTAACTAAAGCTGCAGTGGACAATTGGACTTTTCATTGAGTTTTATATTTTAATATTTTTAACGCCTGTACTGAAACACCTATTGTACTGTATGTATTGTCAACAAATCGTGTGTAATTATTTTAGCTGCGGCTGTCCTAGTTTTAAAATTATCTGTTAGATTGAAGTCGTTAAACGCCAGTTTTTATAGGCATATTGCAGTGTCATCCTCCTCCTTTAAACCTACTTGTATTGCAGTATTACTTTAGTCAGTCATATTCGTTCCTTGTTTCTTTACGATATTACCAATTACACGTTACCCTCTTTCCTTACGCGAGTATGTACCAGCTTGGCTGCCTGTTGAGCTTTAGTGTTTGAAACATTCTTTCTCGTCCTTCGTCTCGTAGCGTACCGTCTGGTGAAGTCCTGTCACGGCCACAGTCAGAGTCCACGAGCTCTTAGCATCGTGTGATGCGCGACGCACTCACGCGACGTATTGCTCCGTCGACTTCCTTCCAAACGTGTGTTGGCTGACCAGGGTAATTTCTAGGCCCTGCTAAACATACGCTATGAAGCCAAACAAGGATCGCCAGCCCCGCTTAGACCCGCGAGACGGGCTAAAACAATCCCAAACTCTACAACACTATTCAACGCCCTGAAACCATCTGATTACTTACAAAAGCTTCATGGATTGGACAGCAAACACCGAAATCAGTCTTTGCACCGTCACCAACCGGTTTCTCCTTGATCCTCTGTAAACCATATAGGATTACAGTATGAAGTTAAAGAAGGTAAGGACATACGCAAATAATCCACTGTTCAAATTTCCACTGAAACAAAAAGTTGCTTATTTTCTCCTAATATCCCTCACCAAGTCCGCTTCGTTCGTTAGACAACGTCTCCAGCAAGCCTGTTGCTCCACACTCTATTAAGCGGTCTATTTCTGAACAGCCAGTGTACGCTAAACAGCAAAACCCACCTAGAAGACAGGCAATACACAAAGACATTTCCCACGCGCGCGAAAGGGAACGCACTTCGGAACACTTTTTGAACCGTCCATACTTAAAAACAACCATACTGACCTCAATGTCTCGGGTTTTCCCTGTTGTAGTTGGCACCGCACTGAACAATGTATCTCGTATACAACTGCTGTCTTGAGGGCATTTACGGCGTCTTTAGTGGACCCTACAAAACTGAGGCTTCTGCAGCCAGATCGGAAAGCTGGTTTCATTCCATCTCGGCAAAGCACCTTGCCTAACCGATTGCTGAAGGTCTTGACGCAAGTTAAGTGTGATAAAGTGGATGTTTTTTTATTTCCTATTTATACCAGAGATACAAATTCGGAGAGGAGTGTTTACACTGTTTTGGTAACAAAGGACGAAGGAGCATTTACCACATAAGACAAGGGTCTGGGTTCGGTTCCCATTAGTTATTAATTATGCTATCTGTCAAACACAGGTACCACAATGTAGAATTATGAAGGTAGGAAGATTGAGGCTTAACGTCCCGACGACATCGAGGTCATCAGCGACGAAGCACAAGGTCGGAGTGGTCAGAGGATGGCGAAAGGAATAGGCCTTGTTCTTTCAATGAAATCATCTCAAAGTTGCCTGGAGCGATTTAGGGAAATCACGGGAAACCTAAATCTTGATGGCCGGACGCGGATTTGAACCGTCATCCTCCCGAAAGCGCGTTCAGAGTCCCAATTGCTGCGCCACCTCGCTAGGTCTTGAATTATAACAACATGAAAACGCTACTCGCTGCCCGTGAGTTTTGTTCATCATCTGACATACTGCTACGTCCCATCGTAAAGTAAAGTATATCTTAAATAAAGACAACACACGCTATACTGTGACAAGAATCACACGTAGACACGGTGCCTGTGGAACGTGTTATATGAAATTAAGCAGCTTTAGCCATAATATTACATCCTATGTAGCAGACCGCAGATTACCAACGTCCATTGACAGTACTGTTCATTGAATTCACATTTTTTGCAACAGGGAGTAAACAAAATAGTACAATGTCTGATTTACAATGAATGTGTGTTACCAATTTTGACGTACGGCAGTCAGATATGAAGTTCATCTCGCTTTGTTCTGCTTTACCTCACAGTGTTCACGTTCCAGCTCCAGTTCCAGTTCCTTTGATTCACATTATCTATGGCAGTGGCCCTCAACCTGGCGTAATTACTTCCTGAGGGGTAAAACCAAAAGTGTTTGACTGTGTTTTGGGTAATAAATTATTTTTAAAAGACCATTACTATTATCACTATTTTATAAGACTGTAACACTGATTACATAAGTTACCAATAAATTTTTTTTCAAGTAACAACATTAATACGTGGCACAATACGGTGAAGGTTACAGCCTGTGAAACGAATGTATGGTTCAAATGGCTCTGAGCACTATGCGACTCAACTGCTGAGGTCATCAGTCACCTAGAACTTAGAACTAATTAAACCTAACTAACCTAAGGACATCACACACATCCATGCCCGAGGCAGGATTCGAACCTGCGACGTAGCGGTCACGCGGTTCCAGACTGAAGCGCCTTTAACCGCACGGCCACACACGAATGTATGAACAATATCTTCTTCACATAGACTATGCACTACACATATACTTCGTACCATATATCTATGACGATAAAATTCTGATGTATAAGTCACATATGTTTAAATATCTCGTGAAAATGACTTATCCGAGTTGCAGGTAGTTCCCACAATGGAAAAGAAATTGCTTCGCAACAGATAAACCAACTATTGACAACACAACTGTAATTATGTAATAGCTACTACATTGCTGTACGGCCTACACATTATTATTATTATTATTATCATCATCTTTCCTTTCTTAGACCTTAGATCTGGTTAAAAATGGAAAGTGAATCGGACCTTGATCAAGCGTGACTTCCTTTTAACTGTACGGTATATGTTACATTGCATTTAGGAACTTTCGGGTAATTGAACATGTATCAATAATTACAGATTTCTGTAGTTGTATATATACGTTTGGATGTAGCTGTATTGCGTTGATGTACTGGTGGATATTGTGTGGTATGACTCCTGTAGTTGATAGTATAATTGGTATAATGTCGAGTTTATCCTGATGCCACATGTCCATGACTTCCTCAGCCAGTTGGATGTATTTTTCAATTTTTTCTCTGTTATCTTCTGTATATTTGTTGTATTGGGTATGGATATTTCGATTAGTTGTGTTAATTCCTTCTTTTTATTGGTGAGTATGATGTCAGGTTTTTTATGTGGTGTTGTTTATCTGTTATAATGGTTCTGTTCCAGTATAATTTGTATTCATCATTCTCCAGTACATTTTGTGGCGCATACTTGTATGTGGGAACGTGTTGTTTTATTAGTTTATGTTGTATGGCAAGTTGTTGATGTATTATTTTTGCTACATTCTCTTGTCTTCTGGTGTATTCTGTATTTGCTAGTATTGTACATCCACCTGTGATGTGATCTACTGTTTCTATTTGTTGTTTGCAAAGTCTGCATTTATCTGTTGTGGTATTGGGATCTTTAATAATATGCTTGCTGTAATATCTGGTGTTTATTGTTTAATCCTGTATTGCAATCATGAATCCTTCCGTCTCACTGTATATATTGCCTTTTCTTAGCCATGTGTTGGATGCGTCTTGATCGATGTGTGGCTGTGTTAGATGATACGGGTGCTTGCCATGTAGTGTTTTCTTTTTCCAATTTACTTTCTTCGTAACTGTTGATGTTATGTGATCTAAAGGGTTGTAAAGGTGGTTATGAAATTGCAGTGGTGTAGCCGATGTATTTATATGAGTGATTGCTTTGTGTATTTTGCTAGTTTCTGCTCGTTCTAGAAAGAATTTTCTTAAATTGTCTACCTGTCCATAATGTAGGTTTTTTATGTCGATGAATCCCCTTCCTCCTTCCTTTCTGCTTAATGTGAATCTTTCTGTTGCTGAATGTATGTGATGTATTCTATATTTGTGGCATTGTGAACGTGTAAGTGTATTGAGTGCTTCTAGGTCTGTATTACTCCATTTCACTACTTCAAATGAGTAGGTCAATATTGGTATAGCATAAGTATTTATAGCTTTTGTCTTGTTTCTTGCTGTCAATTCTGCTTTCAGTATTTTTGTTAGCCTTTGTCTATATTTTTCTTTTAGTTCTTCTTTAATATTTGTATTATCTATTCCTATTTTTTGTCTGTATCCTAGATATTTATAGGCATCTGTTTTTTCCATCGCTTCTATGGAGTCACTGCGGTTATTCAATATGTAATCTTCTTGTTTAGTGTGTTTTCCCTTGACTATGCTATTTTTCTTACATTTGTCTGTTCCAAAAGCCATATTTATATCATTGCT
Source organism: Schistocerca americana (assembly GCF_021461395.2). NCBI lineage: Eukaryota > Metazoa > Arthropoda > Insecta > Orthoptera > Acrididae > Schistocerca > Schistocerca americana. The sequence goes on from NC_060123.1 coordinate 150,456,276, forward strand.
GAATACTTCTGTTATCTTTAGTAATTGGTTGAGTTGTTGATTGGTTGCTGCCAGTAGTTTTACATCATCCATGTATAGCAAATGTGTGATTTTTTTGTGGGTATGTTCCAGTAATATTATATCCATAATTTGTATTATTTAGCATGTTGGATAGTGGGTTCAGAGCAAGACAGAACCAGAAAGGACTTAATGAGTCTCCTTGGTATATTCCACGCTTAATCTGTATTGGCTGTGATGTGATGTTATCTGAATTTGTTTGAATATTAAGTGTGGTTTTCCAGTTTTTCATTACTATGTTTAGAAACTGTATCAATTTAGAATCTACTTTGTATATTTCCAATATCTGTAGTAACCATGAGTGGGGTACACTATCAAAGGCTTTTTGGTAATCAATGTATGCGTAGTGTAGCGACCTTTGTTTAGTTTTAGTTTGATATGTCACCTCTGTATCTATTATCAGTTGCTCTTTACATCCTCGTGCTCCTTTGCAGCAGCCTTTTTGTTCTTCATTTATAATTTTGTTCTGTGTTGTATGTGTCATTAATTTCTGTGTAATGACTGAAGTTAATATTTTGTAGATTGTTGGTAGGCATGTTATGGGGCGATATTTAGCTGGGTTTGCTGTGTCTGCTTGATCTTTAGGTTTCAGATAGGTTATTCCATGTGCAAGTGTATCAGGGAATGTGTATGGGTCTGCAATGTAACTGTTAAATAATTTAGTTAGATGTGAATGTGTTGAGGTGAACTTCTTTAGCCAGTAATTTGCTATTTTATCATTTCCAGGGGCTTTCCAATTGTGTGTAGAATTAATTGCTCGGGTGACTACATGTTGCAAAATTATCACTTCAGGCATTTGTGGTATCATCTTGTATGTGTCTGTTTCTGCTTGTATCCACCGTGCATGCCTGTTAGGTTGTACCGGGTTTGACCATATGTTGCTCCAGAAGTGTTCCATGTCTGTTATGTTTGGTGGATTGTCTATTTTAATGTGTGTGTTATCTATTGTTTGGTAAAATCTCTTTTGGTTTGTGTTGAATGTTTGGTTTTGTTTCCTTCTATTTTCACTTTTTTTGTATTATTATTATTATTATTATTATTATTATTACTAGTGGCAGTGGTCAGAAAGAAAATATTGGCAGCCTTATAACACTATCGTCTACGACTGCAAAAGCAATACCTGATAATGCTACCCCTATGAAGGGAACTTAATTTGACCGTGACTGTGTGTTAATGGTATTAATGGAATGATTAGTTTTAATAGGAAAGGTAATGGAACTACAGAGAATCGAACCAAAGTAGTTGTAGTTTTAAAGTAAACTAAAAATTATGTAAATGAAAGAACGATTGCAGCCTAATTAGACTAAGTGTTATCAAGTACTTATCTTGCTCATTAACAAAATTAACTACTATATATGACTTTAGTCAGCACTAAACTCTGGATTTGCAAATGGGACATGAAACAGGTGGCACGCGGTGTGACCACGCGGTTGGAGACGCCATGTTACGGACTGCGCGGCTCCTCCCACCGTACGCTCGAGTCCTCCCTCGGGCATGGGTATGTGCGTTGTTCTTAGCAAGTTAATTTAAGTAGTGTTTAAGTCTAGGAACCGATGACCTCAGCAGTTTGGTCCCTTAGGAATTCACACACACACATGAAACAGCAGCACAGTCTAGCTAGTATTAGAACAGCAGTTTGTTATGAGCAACATAGATCAACACTTATGTTATGACAACAAAGTACCTCACTCTAACATATATCTCCTGTATTCAGCACCAGGAAGCTAAAATCCACCACGCAAGAAAGTAACACAAGTGATTTGTATGTGAGGCGCTTTTACATACTAATTATGGAAAAACCACTAACATAGAATTGATCTTTAAATGGTTATGTTAACTGAACTGACTACTAATTTTTTTAGGGGGCAATTACTTCTTTGCATTCAGTAGATCATAAATAAACCATGGGGTCCCTGAAACTGCTATGATCGAAACAGTTACAGTCAGTTAAACTTTACAGAACACAAAAGCTATTAAATTGATTCCAGCACTTCGTAAGTACTTGTACAGTAATAATGGTCGTAGTACTATTTCAGCATTTAGCATGAGGATCTAGAAACTATCCTAGCAATTCCCCAAGTTCAAACTGAGCACTTCAGGCAAGACACAATGAGGAATCGCTTTTAAACTAATACATGAATATAAACACTTTAACAAACCTGTAAAGCAGGTATTCATTGAGTCAGCCCTTAAACTGCAATAGCCAAATACCATTTTTTAAGATCACTATTTTATTCAGTTACTTTTAATTCTGATTATAGCTTTTAAAGTAATTAGTTTTTGCTTTGCATCTACACTTACACAAAACTTTAGCTCTTGACTTACGCAAATTTACTTGGAGTATTTCAGAAAGAATACCAACTAAATACTTAAGGAATTCAGTATTCCACTAAAGTTAAAGAGCACTACTGAGTCAATAAACAGTACTTTGCAGTTCAATTACGTGGATATATTGCCTCACTAGGAAAATGATCCCGTCTAGGTAATGACTTTTGTATCCCGCCTGGAAGGCGGCACGTGAGTCTGCTCCTGAAAACTGAAAGGTTGGCCGAATGAAGGAAGCGAGTAGGAGCAGGTGAGGTAAAACACGTCGGTACCGCAAGTAAGTAAAAGTGGTTTACTGGTGCATGAATATATAGAGAGGTATACATAACTTTGTGTAGAGGAGCAGGGTGCAAAGTCTCTATATGAAGCGAAGTGTCCCGACCGTCTGCTCTTGATCAAATGGGCTGAATCCGGAACGACGCTCGCAGAGCTCCACAGCGCCGGCTAGAGGGCGCTGTTGTCGGTGTCTGTCGTAGCTATCGTAGCTATCGATACCACAATGACAAAGGAGTGATTCAAGGTTCTCGCCACAAACTTGAAATAAAAAAAAATATTATTTACAAATAAAGCAGATAACTAGCTCATGGGAGTAAATACGGCTTTGAGCTGTTACTTGAGACGCTGATGGTGGCTGTAGCAACATTCTGTGGCTAAAGTAAAGGTGGCAAAATGTGTTCATGGGTCTTGATGTATAAGTGTTCTGAATATTATCCACTTGGCGCCAGATGAATAGCCGGCCGGAGTGACCGAGCGGTCTTTGCGCTACAGTCTGGAACCGCGCGACCGCTATGGTCGCAGGTTCGAATCCTGCCTCGGGCATGGATGTGTGTGATTTACTTAGGTTAGTTAGGTTTAAGTAGTTCTAAGTTCTAGGGGACTGATGACTTCAGAAGTTAAGTCCCATAGTGCTCAGAGCCATTTGAACCATTTTTGAACCAGATGAATACCATGAATAATTAGCCAGTTATTTTCTACATCCGAGGCATTATTAATCAATCTCGCTGCTTTCCTAGCATCATTCAACATACAAGATGTTATCAGTTTTCATGCTAGCCACCGATTGACTGTGTCATAAAGATTTCTTGCGATCCAACCGTCAAATTTACGTTTTCTATTCCTGCCATGGGGATTTCTTAGCGGAGGGACCTCCCTTCAGGTTTTACATAATGATAAACCTACGTATCCTATGCATGAACCAGTTCTACAAATATTATTTTAACGTAACAGTATTCAAACAGAACACAGATTCGACACTTAGGTGCACAGATTAATTACAGTGTGATAAACTGATAGAAAATATAAATAAACATTTATATACATGCTTAGCAAAAGAACATGGTGGCACAGATGTCACATTAAGTGTAAGAAGACGAAGAAGTTACATGATATAAGTACAGTCAATATTGAACAAAAGAGTTGCAGTCTTAAGCCTTCCCATTCTATCAGTTCAGAAATAAGGAGACCAACAACCAAGTGCTTTACAGTCAAGTGGTATGTTGTATATACACATTTTAAATTAGTTGTTTTTAAATGAGGTGGAGGATATGGTAGAAACAAGAATCGCATGGGAGAGGAATGGTGCAGAGGAAGCATGTTTACTAACAAGTGTCAACCCTCAATGTGGATATTAAGTTTTCTTCCCTGAAAAAGCGCTGTAAGTAGCACTCTCGATGCGCTGAACATTAATTCATAATTCTATAAAAAAAGGTTGTTAGAAATAAACTGTACCAATTGTCTCACCGACTCATTAGTCCGTTCTTCAATAAAACACCTACAAAAGTAAATATGATATTCCATCATTTTAAAACTAAAACTGTTCATTAAAAATTCTTTTTGATTCTAAAGTGTAGTTAAGTGCTATTGTTGATGGGGGGGGGGGGGGGGGGGGAGGGAGGCGGGGTGACTAGCTAATATCTACTCACACTCAAGAGTAAAGGTCTCAGAAAGGTTGGGAACCACTGACCTATGGACTGGTTCAAATGGCTATGAGCACTATGGGACTTAACATCTGAGGTCATCAGTCCCCTAGAACTTAGAACTACTTAAACCTAACTAACCTAAGGACATCACACACATCCATGCCCGAGGCAGGATTCGAACTTGCGGCTGTTGCGGTCGCGCGGTTACAGACTGAAGCGACTAGAACCGCTCGGCCACACCGGCCGGCGACCTATGGACTGTATCATCTTGTTACGATCTGCACTTCACACCAGCAAGACGAAGTTAGCGTTCTTCTGTGCACTTTAAATGTAACCATTGTACTGTTTTCACAAGAGATCGCTTCGTGTTTCGTCTGCAGTCACGCAATGATGGGAGAAATCAATCGGATTATGTAATTAAACTTCCTAAATCCATCGGATTATTTATGACCATCCAGATCACGATTGTGAAACTTCCTTTCTCGTAGGTTTTTCGTTTAGAGTCTAATGTTGCACGCATCACCCTCTAGGCACTTTTACATGCACAACTTTATTTAGCACTATGTAAATTGAAAGTGGATGGGGGTGAAAGGAAAAGGCAATGAACTATAGATCAGCTGCATCGGGACTTTCTGCGGAATCAGCTACGACGAGTGAAAATGTGTGCCGGACCCGGATTCGAACCCGGGATTTCCTGCTTGCGAGACAATTACGTTAACCACTGCGCCACCCAGATAGTGTTTAGCGCACTTGAGCAGACCATCTCCGTACGCCCCACGGCAGACCCCATACTCGCACCTAGCGCCATCTATCAGCAGTCTGCGCCCAGGTCCTCCATGTTCGCTACTTCGAGGTTCTGGCAGGAGGTCGAACGTAATTGTGCATCCGCACTGAACGTGGTAAATTCATTGCCCATCGAAGCGAATCAATTACATGATTGTGTAGTGTCTGTTCTTACGGACAGATAATTGATGCAGAATATTCTGGCCCTGTTCAGGGAAGATACCGGCCATTGAAAAAACCGGGCGTTCGCTTCGGGCTAAATCTACAGTTCTCAAGCGCGGAAGTGTAAATTTATGCATGGAGTAATAAATTATATTGAGCACTCGTTACACTCAGGGGTAGTGGTGTCGGAAGGGTTGAGAACTGCTGATCTAAGGACTGCATCACCCTGCTATGATAACGATCACTTCACACAGATCCTAAAGCTTCAGTCCTCCTTTTTATAAATAGAAACGGTTATCGCCTGGCAGTATTAGCTTTTTTTTATCCATTCCCGCTTAAGTGCGGCACACGACCCTGGCAGCGAAAAGCTGCACAGAGCATCCGTTTCAAACTCCGAACCGAGCCGTTGGACGAATCGTGCGAAGTAAGAAACATGCTGTTTAACAAAATTCTCTGCTATTTCGCAGGAGAAATTTGCTTTACTGATGAATCCACCCTGGTAAATTGTATTCCGAACGAGCATCGAGAGTGGAAGTACAGCCTGCGAGCTGCACACGCTGCCATACAGCCATCCACATCAGATTATCTACATCAAAGGCATTAAAGCGATAAATGATCTCAAAGGCTACCCACAGATAGCTGAAAGACCACTCCCCATTAATCTCGCTATTCAGCTTGGGCTCCACATGTGCTTCGCAAAGCCCATGTTATCGGTTCACACTGATGAGAGAAACTACCAACACACGCGCTTGCCAGCCACAAATAAGCAACAGCGCATATTCGTTCTTGAACATAAAACAAAACGACAGACTTTTAGTAACGTTTTTCCTTTAGTCTCGATTCACTAAACCGAACGGTTAAAGTAGGCATTTAATAAATGCCATACGTCTGTGATAATACCATATTGTTCACAGGATTCAACAGGTTTACGGAGTCGGTCGTATAGTGTAACGCGCAGCGTGCTAGCTAGCGAGACAGGGAGGTGAGTCAGAATCGATTTCGGGTTAACAATCGTGGGCCGGCCAGCCTGAGTATTGTACTTTTTTTAGGAAGTTTGCCCGCTCACTTAGGCAAATGCTGGACCGTGTACTGCGCTACCCTTTAGATACCGCTAACGCCAACTTCGTACTATGTTTCAATCGTAGGAGATATACTTCAAGAACAAGCACTAATACGTAGGTGAGAAGCAACGTCGGCCAACGTAGCTCACGCTCGTAATACTACAGTTAGTTGTCCTGACAAGATCGTGCCTACACTCAACGACGTAATCTGTGTGACTTGAAATAATCGTATGTACCAACACAACGAGGTCACGTAAGATTTTATATTCAGCTTCTCACGCTTTAAATTACACTACCGCTCGCTACGACATCACTATGTACGAAAGGATGGACACAATAACACTTTTTGTGGTACAATGGGGTCCATGATAACTATCTGGACATTAATTATAACAAAGCATCTATCACGGTTCACTAGGTTCGAAAGATAAACTACCACCAAAGCTAGAATCAATCACAGAAATATACTAAATGCCAGAGTCTACGGGGAGTAGGAATGATGTATTTACTTTACCAATAACAGCAACGTTTATTAATCTCTTCATTCCTTTAGCACATAAAAATCGATATGAAGTTGAGGCGATACAAACAAATGTTGCACTGTTTTCGGGCTGAAGACGGTTTGGCGCATTACAACTGGTTCCCAATTGCCGCCTCATAAAATGCGATACCCAAACGGTTAAAATACGATAATGCACACAACAAAGTTTACACGATTCAACAGACAGACGGCGCACCCGTCTTCTTTCCCTTACATTGTCCTGACGACTGTGGCGTCAGGAACGGCATCTGGCCACAATGTTAAATATTAAAATAAAAATATGACAAGTACTCAAAAAGCAGACCGCCCACTGGACGGCATAAACGCTAAGGAAAAGAAGATTCAACAAGTTTATATCTGCAATGTTTCTGTTCGCAGTACGACGCTCCTAAACAAATTTCACGTCACCGTGGTTTCATTTGCTTCTTGATTAAGCCGCTACCTACACGTACGGGAGTGTCTTCACTTATAGTCATTACGGCGTTGTTCGTTATGAATTTACTGCCACACTATTTCTCGTCTGCTACGACTGTTTTATCAGGCAAATGACTTAAAGCACATCATCTCAACAGGACCGCATGAAAATCTAAGCGTCACATTCAGCAAAACAAAACAGCGGTAAGGCACTGGCATCGCATTCGGGAGGACGGTGGTTCAAATCCCACTTTTTCCGTGCTTTTCCCAAATCGCTTAAAGGGAATGTCGGGATGGTTCCTCTGAAGAGACATTGCAAATTTCCATTCCCATTCGTCCACAATCCGAGCTAGTGATTCTAACAACCTCGGCGTTGACGAGATGTTAAACCCTAATGTTCCTTCTTCTGAAGCGTCACTCTACAACTGAGTATTGAAAGAAAACAAGGAGTGAGCCACCATGAGGTTTCTGTTAGATTTCATATTTGCTATGAGCACCTCTTCTAGTTCACATTCAACGAGAATCTCTCCCGCGGACAAGTCTCGCGTCTCCGTAAATGACGACACGATGCAGTCATTTGTAAATAAGCTCAAACAAGGCACGCACTGAAATACTGTACACTCTTTTCATTCCTTGCTGTCAGATCGACCACGTCGATTTCCAGAAACATCACTTGCGATAAAAACCTCTTGCTTCTTCCTCGTTATTTGGTGTCTGAAGTTCACACAATAGCCGTGATTGTAGACTATGTTATGGGAAATGGGTTCCACCTGAGTATGCAAACTCAGCGAAAAGGACATCGAGAAGCAAGATAAAAAATAATAAACGTTGCGTTTCTGGAATTGCTGTGTTTTAGCTTGTAAAAGCAGTTCACTTAACAACGTATACCGAGTTTCTGTGCTTCTCTGTGCAAGACAAGAGCACGCACATGAGGCCAAGGATAACGAAAAAATACATGAAAAGGTGTAGGACCATTTAAAAAAGGTCCTACAGGTCGTTACCTTCTAGATACTAAGACCGGAATTTAAAAAAAAAAAAATGCCTCACTGATTATGACAACATCCGCTGAAACGTGTTTGGGCAATAAGAAATTTTGTTATCCGAATTATCAGGAAGAGCCAAGTTCCTACACTTATTTTTTCCACACACAATTTCTTGCCAAAAAGAGCAGTCAGCTGGAGAGGTAATTTTCATCTTCCTGTACTTTCGAAAAGCGTACAGCATCGTACCACACTCCAACTGAAATCAAGATGCGATCGTACGGTATTTTTTTTAAACATGTGACTGTCTCGAACAACTGACTGAAAAACCCTACAACACCATACTGGGAGGAGAAATTTCAACAGAAGGGTTAATAAAGTGGGCTGTGCACCAGGGAAATGTAAAAGAACCGCTCAATATAAACAGAACATCTGTCAACTAGGTCAGAAGCCGTTTCAGAATTTGGGCTGGCCTTGCTGTTTTCTGCATCAAAGTAGTTTCTTGACGATTGTAAAGAAACTGAAAACGACGCAGGTAGTCTTACTTCGTACGATGAGTGTCAGTTCTCCACAAATGTGGATAAATGTAAGATGCAGCCCGTGTTGTTGTTGTTGTTGTTGTTGTTGTCGTGTCCGCAGCTCGTGGTCGTGCGGTAGCGTTCTCGATTCCCGCGCCCGGGTTCCCGGGTTCGATTCCCGGCGGGGTCAGGGATTTTCTCTGCCTCGTGATGACTGGGTGTTGTGTGCTGTCCTTAGGTTAGTTAGGTTTAAGTAGTTCTATGTTCTAGGCGACTGATGACCATAGATGTTAAGTCCCATAGTGCTCAGGGCCATTTGAACCATTTTGTTGTTGTCGTCTTCTGTCCGATGACTGGTTTGATGCAGTTCTACATGCTAGTCTATCACGCACGGACGAAAGTTCCCTATAGTATCAAATTACAGCTATAGTAATAATGTTTACATAGCTAGGTATAGCACTACGAGACGAAGAGAAACAGAACGAACACGTGAAATCAATAGTACGAATAGCGAATGCAATGTTTGGAACGCCAGGAAAATTATGGCAAAGTGTTGTTTATCTGTTAGGAGACTGCCAAACTACAGCACAACCTATTTTAGAGCCGTCCTCCAGTTTTCGGGTCGACGTAGAGGAAAAGTGAAGGAATTCAGTGTTAGGGTGCTAGGATCTGATGAAATCAGTATAGCCCATACCAATGTGTGAGACAGATGCTTGCAAAGCTTGGGAGAACGAAGTTCTTCCGTGAAAACCTAGCTGGGTAAACTCAAACAACGATATTAGAAGTGGACTGCGCAACAATTCTGCCTCAGGCACCGTTCATCTCGCGTCCGCATCAAGAAAAGAAGAAATGAAACACTGAGCCAGAACACAGCCCTCAGTGGACGAGGAAGGAGACAGGGAGAAGCCTCCTGTGAGAAACCATCTCGACTTGCGCCTGAAGTGATGTAGAAAAATAATGGGAAACCTATGTCCGGATTCTTGCTCGGGGTTTGAAACCTGCTCCTCTAGTATGCGAGCCCGGTGCATCAACCAACGTGGCATGTCACCCACTAGGAGCCCGTTAACGGAAAAAGCAAGTGACAGACTCCAACACGCTGAAACAATCTCAGACGGTGAATTTCATTTAAACAGGCCATCGTTCACAACTCACTTCCAATGCGCGTTTCACCTCTCTTCGTCCGTCGGAGATGAGTTTGATACGACCGATAAAGGAGAGTGGGAATGTGAGAAACGTTTTCAGCAGCTGGCCTTCAAATATGGAAATGAATTTCTTGCTAAAAATTCTCGCTCTATGTGACACGGTTTGAACAACAGACGTTTATCGAACAAGTACGACAAACAATGTTTTGCACCAGCGTAGGAGCTGTGAGACACCACTCTAAAGAATGGTTGTGAACGTGATAGAGTGTGAAGCTATGCACATAGATCAAAATCTTAACGAAAATTTGTCTTCTTGGTCTTTCATCAACGTATGCACAAAAATAAAAGGCTCATTTCTTTCCAAACCACTGAAGGGTATACCAAATTGATAATCTTCCATCGTCGGTCTTCCCTCACAGCTTGTATAATCAGTAAACACACTGCACAAAGGTCCAAGGAACTGCTGTGTCGTTTGTCACGGGTTTGTTTAGTCAGCGCGAGACCTTCAAAGAAACGGTAGGCAAACTAGAGTGCGAAATGCTTCTGGAATGACGTTGAGTAGCAGTTAAATATTTCATTTTACAAATTACAAAGTGTATGCTCCAAGACTGACCCAGTGCCACACTTTTTTTCTGTCTATAATGCCTCACGCTTAATAACCGTGAAGTGAGACTTAAAGACACTTGGGCTTTAACACAATAATACCGATGATCGCTCTTCTAACATAACCTCCGTGAATACATTAGGATGGGAACAAATGACTACAATGCATCACCTACCCTCTAACACATTCCATACAATGACATGTTCAAAATGTTCAAATGTGTGTGAAATCTTGTGGGACTTAACTGCTAAGGTCATCAGTCCCCAAGCTTACACACTACTTAACCTAAATTATCCTAAGGACAAACACACACACCCATGCCCGAGGGAGGACTCGAACCTCCGCGGGATCAGCCGCACAGTCCATGACTACAGCGCCTTTGACCGCAATGAAATGTACCGCACAAATAAAGGATCAGAAACGTCAGCGTACGGGCCGTCACTCTTCTCATCACAAAGTGAAGTAGGAAAGGGGAGATGATATATGAATGCGTGGTGTCTGTTCTTTCCGACATGTCCGAAAGAATAGACACCAGTTTTCCTCAAAGGGCAATGTTGGGTTGTTTTTGGGGAAGAGACCAAACTGCGAGGTCATCGGTTTAGGGAAGGATGGGGAAGGAAGTCGGCCGTGCCCTTTCAAAGGAACCATCCCAGCATGTGCCTGGAGCGATTTAGGGAAATTACGGAAAACCTAAATCAGGATGGCCGGACGCAGGATTGAACCGTCGTCCTCCCGAATGCGAGTCCAGTGTGCTAGCCACTGCGCCACCTCGCTCGGTAAACGGCAATGACTCCACAGCCTTCAATGTGGATGCACATTTACCTTCGACCTCCAGTGGGAATCTAAAATCAGCGAGCATGAAGGACATGGACGACGAGTGCGGACAGGTGTCTCTGGGTGAAAACATGAGTCAGTCGGGAAGGGTGCCGAGAACGTCCGTGCAGTTCCGATAAACTCTGTGTCCGGGTGGCACAGTGCTAAACGCAACTGCCTAGTAAAGCTGGAGACCCTGGGTTTGAGTCCCAGTCCTGCGCACATTTTCACTCTTTACCATTGATTCCACACAAAGTTCGTGTGCAGCTGATATTAGTTCCTTCCTTTTCTTTTCCTTTCTCCACCTTCCACTTTCGATTTACATACGGAAAGATATGTTAGTGACACACCGGTTGCCTTCCTCTCACATATCTCGGTGACCTGGAACATACAGGGTGTTTCAAAAATGATCGGTATATTTGAAACGGCAATAAAAACTAAACGAGCAGCGATAGAAATACACCGCTTGTTGCAATATGCTTGGGACAACATTACATTTTCAGGCAGACAAACTTTCGAAATTACAGTAGTTACAATTTTCAACAACAGATGGCGCTGCGGTCTGGGAAACTCTATAGTGCGATATTTTCCACATATCCACCATGCGTAGCAATAATATGGCGTAGTCTCTGAATGAAATTACTCGAAACCTTTGACAACGTGTCTGGCGGAATGGCTTCACATGCAGATGAAATGTACTGCTTCAGCTGTTCACTTGTTTCTGGATTCTGGCGGTACACCTGGTCTTTCAAGTGTCCCCACAGAAAGAAGTCACAGGGGCTCATGTCTGGCGAATAGGGAGGCCAATCCACGCCGCCTCCTGTATGTTTCGGATAGCCCAAAGCAATCACACGATCATCGAAATATTCATTCAGGAAATTAAAGACGTCGGCCGTGCGATGTGGCCGGGCACCATCTTGCATAAACCACGAGGTGTTCGCAGTGTCGTCTAAGGCAGTTTGTACCGCCACAAATTCACGAAGAATGTCCAGATAGCGTGATGCAGTAATCGTTTCGGATCTGAAAAATGGGCCAATGATTCCTTTGGAAGAAATGGCGGCCCAGACCAGTACTTTTTGAGGATGCAGGGACGATGGGACTGCAACATGGGGCTTTTCGGTTCCCCATATGCGCCAGTTCTGTTTATTGACGAAGCCGTCCAGGTAAAAATAAGCTTCGTCAGTAAACCAAATGCTGCCCACATGCATATCGCCGTCATCAATCCTGTGCACTATATCGTTAGCGAATGTCTCTCGTGCAGCAATGGTAGTGGCGCTGAGGGGTTGCCGCGTTTGAATTTTGTATGGATAGAGGTGTAAACTCTGGCGCATGAGACGATACGTGGACGTTGGCGTCATTTGGACCGCAGCTGCAACACGGCGAACGGAAACCCGAGGCCGCTGTTGGATCACCTGCTGCACTAGCTGCGCGTTGCCTTCTGTGGTTGCCGTACGCGGTCGCCCTACCTTTCCAGCACGTTCATCCGTCACGTTCCCAGTCCGTTGAAATTTCTCAAACAGATCCTTTATTGTATCGCTTTTCGGTCCTTTCGTTACATTAAACCTCCGTTGAAAACTTCGTCTTGTTGCAACAACACTGTGTTCTAGGCAGTGGAATTCCAACACAAGAAAAATCCTCTGTTCTAAGGAATAAACCATGTTGTCTACAGCACACTTGCACGTTGTGAACAGCACACGCTTACAGCAGAAAGACGACGTACAGAATGGCGCACCCATAGACTGCGTTGTCTTCTATATCTTTCACATCACTTGCAGCGCCATCTGTTGTTGAAAATTGTAACAACTGTAATTTCGAAAGTTTGTCTGCCTGAAAATGTACTGTTGTCCCAAGCATATTGCAACAAACGGTGTATTTCTATCGCTGCTCGTTTAGTTTTTATTGCCGTTTCAAATATACCGGTCATTTTTGAAACACCCTGTAATTATGGTAGGTGCGAGCCACTGAGTGGCTTCGTTTCATGCTCAGCCAGAGCTACGGAGCCGCTAAGGCCGACACCAGTGTTGGGTTCACGACTGTCAAATTCCACTGATATTTCGATGGCGATCGCGCAGCGGCCGTGCCACCGGGCTCTTCGGGGAATACCCGGCCGCGACGCAGCGGGACTCCCGCGTATCGACAGCACAGCGGCGGCTGGCGTCTACCGGCGACCTCTTTGGCCACCGCCCACCGGGGCTGAGACTGCGATAAGGAGAGGGATGTGCATGTCCACATTGATCTGTCAGCTGGCGGACATCCGCGAGCAGGGCAAAGAGGCTGCCCACACAACAGCTGTAACACACTGCATAACTTTGTCTGCACAATTTTCAGCTGTCGTTTCCAAGAGCCAAGATACAGATGCCGATCCACAGAACTCACTAATCACTACTTTGTTGTTGTGAAGGTTAAAGGTGCATGAGGGAGACGTCATTAGTGCCTAGAAACAAAAATGGACAGGATCGTAATCCATAAATTACATTCACATTAATAAAAGACACCAACAATTAAAAATAGGGGCACTCATACATTTAAGAACTCTAAAGATGAATAAAGAGCCATAAAACTACGTAATTTCAAGGTTTACTGCTAAGCAACCTTCCACTTACACTGAGATGACAAAAGTCATGGAATATCTCCTTGCGTCTGGTCCCGGCGGACGTTCGAGTCCTCCCTCGGGCATGGGTGTGTGTGTTTGTTCTTAGGATAATTTAGGTTCAATTGGTTCAAAATGGTTCAAATGGCTCTGAGCACTATGGGACTCAACTGCTGTGGTCATAAGTCCCCTAGAACTTAGAACTACTTAAACCTAATTAACCTAAGGACATCACACACATCCATGCCCGAGGCAGGATTCGAACCTGCGACCGTAGCGGTCGCTCGGCTCCAGACTGTAGCGCCTAGAACTACACGGCCACTCCGGCCGGCGATAATTTAGGTTAAGTAGTGTGTAAGCTTAGGGACTGATGACCTTAGCAGTTAAGTCCCATAAGATCTCACACACATTTGAACATTTTTTGAATATCTCCTAATCCTGTCGGACCTCTTTTGCCTGGCATAGTGCAGCAACTCGACATGACATGGACTCAAAACGTCGCTGGAAGTTCAAAATGGCTCTAATTACTATGGAACTTAACATCTGAGGTCATCAGTCCCCTAGACTTAGAGCTACTTAAACCTAAAGACATCACACACATCCATGCCCGAGGCAGGATCCGAACCTGCGACCGTAGCAGCAGCGCGGTTCCGGACTGAAGCGCCTAGAACCGCTCGGTCACAGCGACCGGCTCCGCTGGAAGTCCCTGCACAAATACTGAACTATGCTGGCTCTTTAGTCGTCGATAATTGCGAAAGTGTTGCCAGTGCAGTATTTTCTGCACGAGCTGACCTCTCAATTATGTCCTGCAAATGATTGAGGGCATTCATGTCTGGTGATCTGGGTGTCACATCATTCACTCGATTTGTGCAGAATGTTCTTCAAACCAGTCACGAACAACTGTGGCCCGGTCACATGGAGCACTCTCGTCCATAAAAATTCCATCATTGTTTGGGAACAAGACGTCCATGAATCGCTGCAAATGGTTTCCAACATAATCCCCAAGACTGGCTAAGTTTCACGGAAGCTCGAAATTTAGTAAGGACGTCAATGCGAGATGCTTTTAATAGTTTGCACAATGAAATATTGTCCCAAAATAGGGTAGAAAACCGAAAGAGATTCTGGTCGTGTGTAAAGCACACCAGTGGCAAAAAACAGTTAATACCGTCACTGCGCGATAGCTATGGAAATGTTACTGATGATAGTGTCACTAAAGCGGAGTTACTAAATACAGTTTTCGTAATTCCTTCACGAAAGAAGACGAAGTAAATATTCCAGAATTCGAAACCAGAACAGCTGTTGGCATGAGTGACATAAAAGTAGATATCAAAGGTGTTGCGAAACAACTCAAATCACTTAAGAAAGGTAAGTCTTCCGGTTCAGATGGTATACCACTCAGGTTCCTTTCAGAGTATGCAGACACAATAGGGCCTTTCTTAGCAATCATATACAACCGCTCACTTGACGAAAGGTCTGTTCCTAAAGACTGGAAAGTAGCACAGGTCACACCAATATTCAAGAAAGGAAATAGGAGTAACACATTGAATTACAGACCCACATCACTGACCTCAATTTGCAGTAGGATTTTGGAGCATATACTGTACTCGAACATTATGAATCACCTTGAAGAAAATGACTTATTGATACATAACCAACACGGATTCAGAAAATATCGTTCTTGTGCAACACAGCTAGCTCTTTATTCCCATGAAGTAATGAGTGCTGTCAGCAAGGGATCTCAGATCGATTCCATAGCCCTAGATTTCCAGAAGGCTTTTGATACCGTTCCTCACACGTGACTATTAATCAAATTACGTGCATATGGAGGATCGTCTCAGTTGTGTGACTGGATTCGTGATTTCCTCTTAGAGAGGTCACAGTTCGTAGTGATAGACGGTAAATGATCGAGTAGAACAGAAGTGATATCTGGCGTTCCGCAAGGTAGTGTAATAGGCCCTCTGCTGTTCCTGATTTATATAAATGATCTAGGTGATAATGCGAGCAGCCCCGTTAGACTGTTTGCAGATGACGCTGTAATTTACCGTCTAGTAAAATCATCAGACTATCAATTCCAATTACAAAATGATCTAGAGAGAATTTCCGTATGGTGCGAAAAGTGGCAATCAGCACTAAACAAAGAAAAGTGCGAGGTCATCCACATGGGTACTAAATGAAATCCGATAAATTCTGGGTATACGATAAATCGCACAAATCTAAGGGCTGTTAATTCGATTATATACCTAAGAATTACAATTACGAGCAACTAAAACCGGAGAGACCACATAGATAATATTGTGGGGAAGGCTAAAGAGAGACTGAGCTTTGTTGGCAGAACAATTAGAAGATGCCACAAACCCACTAAAGAGACAGCCTGCATTACACTTGTCCGTCATCTGCTGGAATATTGCTGCGCGGTGTGGGATCCTTGCCGGCCGAAGTGGCCGTGCGGTTAAAGGCGCTGCAGTCTGGAACCGCAAGACCGCTACGGTCGCAGGTTCGAATCCTGCCTCGGGCATGGATGTTTGTGATGTCCTTAGGTTAGTTAGGTTTAACTAGTTCTAAGTTCTAGGGGACTAATGACCTCAGCAGTTGCGTCCCATAGTGCTCAGAGCCATTTGAACCATTTTTGTGGGATCCTTACCGGATAGGATTGATGGAGGACATCGAAAAAGTGCAAAGAAGGGCAGCTAGTTTCGTGTTATCGCGCAATAGGAGTGAAAGTGTCACTGATATGATACGCGAGTTGGGGTGGCAGTCACTGAAACAAAGGCGGTTTTCTTTGCGGCGAGATCTATTTACGAAATTTCAATCACCAACTTTCTCTTCTGAATGCGAAAATATTTTGATGACACCCACCTACGTAGAAAGAAATGATCATAATAATAAAATAAGAGAAATCAAAGCTCGAACGTAAAGATTTAGGTGTTCCTTTTTCCCACGCGCCATTCGAGAGTGGAATGGTAGAGAAGTAGTGTGAAAAGGGTTCGATAAACCCTCTGCCAGGCACTTAAGGATGAATTGCCTAGTAACGATGTAGATGTAGATCATTTCCAGTCAATGAACGGTACAGTTGGGCCCAGAGGACCCAGTCCGTTCCACGTAAACACAACCAACACTAATTTGGAACCACCACAAGCGTGCACAGTGTCTTGTTGACAACTTGGGTCCATGGCTTTGTAGGGTCTGCGCCACAGTCGAACCCTACGTCAGTTCTTACCAAATGAAATCGGGACTCATCTGACGAGGCGACGGTTTTCCAGTAGTCTAGGGTCCAACGGTAGTGATGACGAGCTCAAGAGAGACGCTGCAGGCGATGTCGTGCCGTTAGCAAAGGGAGCCGCGTCGCTCGTCTAATGCCACAGCCCATTAACGCCACACTTCGGCGCACTGTCCTTACGGATACGTTCGTCGTACGACGCACATTGATTTCTGTGGTTGATTCACGCAGTGTTGCTTGTCTATTAGGCCGGCCGCGGTGGCCGAGCGGTTCTATGCGCTTCAGTCCGAAACCGCGCGATTGCTGCGGTCGCAGGTTCGAAACCTGCCTCGGGCATGGATGTGTTCAAATGGTTGAAATGGCTCTGAGCACTATGGGACTTAACATCTGTGGTCATCAGTCCCCTAGAACTTAGAACTACTTAAACCTAACTAACCTAAGGACATCACACACATCCATGCCTGAGGCAGGATTCGAACCTGCGACCGTAGTGGTCACGCGGTTCCAGACTGAAGCGCCTAGAACCGCAAGGCCACACCGGCCGGCGGCATGGATGTGTGTGATGTCCTTAGGTTAGTTAGGTTTAAGTAGTTCTAAGTTCTAGGTGACTGATGACCTCAGATGTTAATTCCCATAGTGCTCAGAGCCATTTGAACCATTTTTTTGTCTATTAGTACTGACTAATTTACGCAAACGCCGTTGCTCTCGGTCGTTATGTAAAGGCCGTCAGCCGCTGCGTTTTCCGTTATGAGAGGTAGTCCCTGAAATTTGGTGTTCTCGGCACACTCTTGACACTGTGGATCTCGGAGTATTGAATTGACAAACGATTTACGAAATGGAATATCCCCGTGTGTCTAGTTGCAACTATCATTCTACGTTCAAAGTCTGTTAATCCCTGTTGTGGTTCAAAGACAGTTAATCCCTGCAGTGCGGCCATAATCACGTCGGAAACCTTTTCAAATTAATCACCCGAGTACGACCGACATCTCCGCCAGTGCACTGACCTTTCATACCTTGCGTTCGCGATACTACCGCCAACTGTATATGTGCATGTCGCTACCTCTTGGTTCAAATGGCTCTGAGCACTATGGGACTTAAACTTCTGAGGTCATCAGTCCCCTAGAACTTAGAACAACTCAAACCTAACTAACCTAAGGACATTACACACATCCATGTCCGAGGCAGGATTCGAACCCGCGACCGTAGCGGTCGCGCGGTTCCAGAGTGTAGCGCCTAGGACCGCTCGGCCACCCCGGCCGGCGCTACCTCTTGACTTTTGTTACCTAGTTTATCTTGGTAAGTAACTGCGTGTGCAAACAAAAAACAACTTGTCATGTTACGCTCCTAAATATGCATCTAAATTCATACTCCTCAAATCACTGTGTAATGCAGGTAGGACTTCCCATTGTGCCAGTTACTATGGCTTCTTTCCGTTCCATTCAAGTGTGCACTGTTATCTCAATACATTTTATAAATTATAATTAAGGTTTTACAATTTTGAATAGTTGATTAGTAAATCCACATTCGATTCTGAATGAATTTTCGTGTGTGTGAATAATTTAACAGAAACACATCCCTGACTACGTGTTTTCATTTGTTCAAATAACACTTCACACAAAAATCTTAGCCGTGCGGGATTAGCCGAGCTGTCTAAGACGCTGCAGTCATGGACTGTGCGGCTGGTCCTGGCGGAGGTTCGAGTCCTCCCTCGGGCATGGGTGTATGTGTTTGTCCTTAGGATAATTTAGGTTCAGTAGTGTGTAAGCTTAGGGACTGATGACCCTAGCAGTTAAATCCCATAAGATTTCACACACATTTGAACATTTTTTGAACAAAAATATTAATTGCTCCATTATTATATAAATGTATTTGGTCTTAGTATGTTTTCGCTGTAATTTCGAAATATTTAATACATTTCGAATACTGGCACAAAAATAGTAAGTATAGCACCAACTGTGTTTGTTTACTTCACATGGTAACTACAAAGATCTTTGGAGCAATGTGTAATAGGTTTACTAATCACATTCCAGTCTGTGCTGTTTGAGGCTTTCCCGACATAGTAACGGCTTCATTGGTTCACGGGCGTCGCGGCGGATCGTGTTCTGACAGCTGCTCGTCATCTTCAGCTTGTTACTGACGTGCTGCTGCAGTGGCTCGCTAATAAATACGCTTGCTCTTTAGAGAAGCGCAGGCTTCAAGGGGTGGGGCTGTAACGTCATCGTAAACGAATCGTTCCGGACGACGACATCCAGTTCTTCCTGCCGGAGAAACGGGCCACAGTCTTCGCATGCGGTCTTCGCGGGAAAAGCGCGGCTGCAAATCGCTGCGCAGCGCGCGCGCTGGCATTGTGTTCGCGCCCAGTTAAAGTGTGCCGACTCTTGACTCCCCGTCCGTATTAACTTGGACTTGTTCGTCTGCGGCCGACGATGTCTTAGTGTCGGCAATGCTCGTTCCAACTCCTTGCTGAATTGAAATCCCATTTCTTATATGTATTTAGACTGCTTCTTTGCTAACGGAGTCCCAATACGTGGAGGCGGATGAAAAGACCTTTGTCTGTCCACAGTTCACGCTACGTCAAGTGTCAAGACAGTGTTCAGCAACAGGAGATTTTTCTGGTTGACCCAGTCTCCCGTGCCGTCTATGTTCGGCGCATCTATCTTTTAACAGTGCGACATATCTGGCCAACGTGTGAATCAATGAAGCAAATTCTTATCTGTCTCTTTTCATCTGAATAACATTGTTAAAAAGTGTAGAAAACTAAATATGCTTCACATATGCAGGGTATCACAATCTTAGAAATACCGGGCATCGACCTGTTCATTATGTGCTGTCCATGAAGTACCTTGTGGAGTGTACCTGAAGATCTTGGCCTACAGCCTAACGTGTACTCCAAAGCACGGTGCCATTCGGTATTTTTCACACTAATAGACAACTCATTGCCAAAATCGAAAGAAGCGGTAAATGGTAGAAGAAATCCTATAAGTGATAGGAAAGAAACTCCAGACCTTTGGATTTATGACTCCTATCCTTAAGCTACCGAGTCACATAAGGAAAAGAAGAAAAAAAATAATAGCGTATAAACACCTACCCCCTCTCCCGAGCTCGTCCGCTCGCTCGCGTAGTTCCAGTATCTGCCACCAGAAAAGACATTTGACATGCACCAAAGCGCCACTGGAAGAATATCTACAATATAACTCATTATAGATACGGAAGTGAAAAACACCATAGCACATTCAGCAGCACGTAACGGCTCTCTTTCATACACGTTGAGTATGAGGTCGTCCTTCACAGTGGAGGCACGTGAAGCACTGCGACTGCCGCCGCTCGCTCGGATGTGGGTCGCGCGGTATGAATGTGGCTGGATGGCTGGCTATATAAACCGCCACCGCCGAGTGAAGTCTCGGCGAGAGAAAAGCGCCACGGTAACCGCCGTGGCCTCGCCGAGCGGGCAGAAAAGAGCAGCAGGCAGGCAGCCGGTGGGAACTATTACGGCGCCAGAATAACAAATAACCGCGCGGGGCGCCCGCGGCGACAAAGAGGCGGAAGCGAGCCCGAGCCGGAGCGGAGCGCCTCTACTCTGCTGCAGAGCCGAGCGCTAAAGAAGCGGCGGCCATTAAACGGATATGAGCGGCGGGTGCAGGACGCAGATGGGACGCGGAGGTACGCCAGACATCTCTAATTGGCGGCGACGTCGCCGTGGGCGTACCGGCGCCCCGGAAAGGTCACGCCGTCGAGACGCGGGGGCGTTCCCACAGTACTGATATCGGTAAGTACTTGCACTTCCCTTGCGGTACGCAAGGTATCGTCGATGTCATCCCCGATATTAATCTTTACACTGAGCAAGTTGTCAACGTGACCAAGAAGGTATTTGGAAAGAGAATTAAGGTTCAAGGATAAAAATAAGTATTCTGAGGTTTCTGTCAGAGGTGGCGGCAAACGTCTTGGATGAGCAGTTGAATAGAATGGATCAAGGACCTAGCATACGGTGGGTCCGGCGGAAGGGGAGGGGGTGTGAACTCCCGCTATAACCTTAATGAAATTACACAGGACCTATTTGCCATGTACAGAAATTGAAAGATGTTTTGCTTTTCAATCGTGCGACGATAAAGCGATACGCACTATTGACAGTCAACATGGCTATCGATAGACTTAAACTATCGACATGTCAACAGCACTAACGGCTATAGTCCATCCATACTTTAGTCAAAACCCAATACATTACAGTGTTGCCTTTTGAGCTCAGTTGTTGATTTATTAATCACTTCAGTTATACCGCCGGCCGTGGTGGTCTCGCGGTTCTAGGCGCGCAGTCCGGAACCGTGCGACTGCTACGGTCGCAGGTTCGAATCCTGCCTCGGGCATGGTTGTGTGTGATGTCCTTAGGTTAGTTAGGTTTAAGTAGTTCTAAGTTCTAGGGGACTAATGACCACAGCAGTTGAGTCCCATAGTCTCAGAGCCATTTGAACCATTTTTCAGTTATACCTGCAATTGAATTTGAAGTAAGTGCTGCCGTTTACTGCTTTTGCACAGTGTGCTGTTGTGCCAGTTTCTAATTATGGTTAGGTTGGTAACAAGAAACAAAAGGAAAACCAAGTTTGATTCATTTACTACTGTAACGGTAAGTTGAAAATATGTACGCGCCACTGTAATACCCCAATTACCTATCTACAGCAGTGTAATGTCAGCATTGGCGTCGTTATTTGGAGACTGGCAAAACTCTGGGATTTCAGTATTTCACAAGGCAGCGGAGCGGTAAACACCATTACAAATAACATTAAATTGCAATCAGTGCATAAAAATACACTTGAATTTGCATGTGTTGCCCAAACATCTGATTGTTCAACAAAAATATCGCCCAAACGGCGATGGTTGCATTTAGTTAAAAAAAATTAGCTCGAAATTCTGTCATTGGTAGCCCAAATGGCAAAATGTCTCCGAATTTTCTCACCCGGCGGTACTTAATTATGAAAACGAGGTCCGATACAAAACGATGAGGAGGAGTTTATGGAGAGTGGAAAGGTTTTGCGATGAGAACACATATTATAGTTATAGTTCGTTTCTAAAAGATTCTTTTCATCGAGCTGCCTGAATTCCTCCGAGCCACTGCTCCCTGCATACCCGCCCTACCCACCCCCTATCCCATTTCGCATAAAATCTATTTACGCTCTTGTAGTACTATAATAACTGAAGCTTTTTCATATGGTCTATGGTTATCTTCAAACTGTAATGTTTTTAAGTTGTAGAAACAAAGATATAAAAAATAAGTTTTTCGTTAGTTTTGTAACTGTACTTGTTTTGATTTGAGGAATAGTATTTATTTCTCGGGCAGACAGTATTTAATTTTAGTGCTGGTTTGCATAAGATTTGGACAATATACATAGTCAGCGATATTTATCACGGAAGGCGGCTAGCGATCGTCATTTTGCACGATGTATCTGTGTACAAAGATGGCTTACTTGTGGAGCGGCTTTACTACAAGAACGATGTTCTACTGTGAAACGACTTATTCGTAATATTCTTGGAATAGCGAGTCCAACCGTCTCAACTTTAACGTAATTGTA
Source organism: Schistocerca americana (assembly GCF_021461395.2). NCBI lineage: Eukaryota > Metazoa > Arthropoda > Insecta > Orthoptera > Acrididae > Schistocerca > Schistocerca americana. Next base: position 150,478,963 of record NC_060123.1, read on the forward strand.
AATAAATATCCTAGAAAAGACAACGTATCGTAGAGGAGTGTATTAGATTCGAAGACTGTATAGCCATGTTATCATCCATAAATACAAACTCATGTATAAGGTCGCATACATTAGAAGTGTAGCTGAAATCAATGTGTGGATTAATTAAACGTTTTTAGGATAAACATTAACAAAAGTAATACAAAGGTAATGGAATTAATTCTGGCGATACTGGGCGAATTAGATCAGGAAATGACACAGTAGCAGATGTAATTTGCTAATTGGACAAATAAATAAATGACGATGGCCAACTTAGAGAGGATATAAAGCCCCTGGCAATAGAAAGAAAAGCACTTATGAAAAAAGCAATATTTTCACACGATATACAAATTTAAATATTACGAGGTCTTTTCCGAAGGTCCTTCGCTGCATTGTAGCCCAGTAGAGATGTGAAGCTTAGGCGATAAGCAGTCCAAACAAAAATAGAATAGAACCTTTTGAAGAGTTTTGCTACAGAAGAATGTTAAAGAAGGGTAGATCAGGTAACTAATCAAGTGATATTGAAACGACTTGGGGTGAAAAATTTACGTTACTACTTGGCTAACAGAAGGATTTGTTGATAAGACACATGCTGGGGCAGAAAAAATTATACTGGGACGATAAGGGTTGGCTACAGTAAACAGATTCAAGTGAATATAGACTGCTGTAGTTACACAGATATGAAGAGTCTTGCATTGGACTGAACAGCTGCACCAAACTAGTTTTTGGACTACACAACAACTTCAGTATTCAATATAATCACAATGATTTCGTAGTTCGTAACAAATATCGTAGTACAAATATGGGATGTATTCAGTGGCACGGATCTACTTTCATGTACTTTTTCATCTACTTTGTTCCGAACACTTGCGTAGAAGTCAAACGTTATTCAAAAATGGCTCTGAGCACTATGCGACTTAACTTCTGAGGTCATCAGTCGCCTAGAACTTAGAACTAATTAAACCTAACTAACCTAAGGACATCACACACATCCATGCCCGAGGCAGGATTCGAACCTGCGACCGTAGCGGTCACGCGGTTCCAGACTGAAGCGCCTTTAACCGCACGGCCACACCGGCCGGCTCAAACGTTATTCATTTACCCGTTGTAAGGAAATTAATAAAAAGAATACATTGTTAAGCGCAGAAAATACTGGCCATAACCTTTCTGCGAGTTGAAATGGGCTTTGTCCTTTCCAAGCCACGTGTTCAACTCGAAGCTGTTTAGGATTTTGGGTAAAAGAAATTTTTATTACCAGTTGCACGACTAGTATACATGATAGAGTTCTTAAGAAGAAGACTCTGAGGCAATGTCTACAGTATTCCATAACGAGGACATGTCGTACTGTTGACACTGTCCAGTCCGTTGGATACTGAAATTAAGTTCAGATATGATTCCACTCTTTTTTTTTTTCCTTGATGCAATTCAAGAATATCGTGGTTTCACCTTCTCCCTTCCTTGCAATCCACACTCATCCATAGCAACAAACATGCAACACTATAATGGTGCTGGCAACCAAACATCACAGTTACACTTGCATTGAGTAGCCTTAAAGAGATACTTTACACGAAATCAGTTATTTACATGAGGCTAGATACTTAAAGGGTACATCCACATAACTGACTTTTTTCTGCTAGAATAAGTGAACGGAGAGAACGAGAGAATTTCGAAACACATCCGTTATTTCATCATTTAGTAATTACTGGAGTTACCTACGCTGAAGTCCAATGTCATCAATGTCAAGCTGTTCACTTATCTGTTGCAAGCAAATCAATAAAAAGAATAACAGTCATCGGTTTTAAAGGACTGCGTCGTTACGGTATAGGATGCAGTCACCGGTTGTTTTAAAGGACTGGGACATTACAGTATAAGGCTCAATCGGCAGTTGGCTTTGACTACAACTACAAAGAACTCGGGAGAGCAGCGGAAGTACAGCTCGAGCAAGGCACGCAGTTTCGTTCTCAGCACTGGCCGAGTCCATCCCTCTGTTCCGGCGGGTGGCCCCTTTAATTTGCTGTCGGCTGCTGAGCAATGCCTTCCGTCGTTACGAACGAAACGCTCTCTGCCCGCCACGTCTACATCACGGGAACAGAGGCGCGCGTACGCGCTGCACTGCATTCTTTTTCAAACGATTTTAACGAAACCATTCGATAAAAAACATTGAGTCTCACACATATAATGATGAACTGCCTATCATTTCGTTATTGGTCATAAGTATTGTTATATTTCTACATTAAGTACGAGACTGTGCAAAATTTTAAAAGTTTGTAATGAAAAATATGGGTCGCTATGAGTTTAGGTTTGGTGAGTGTTTACATTTTGCTGCGGATGAAATGGAACTAACATACTGAATTTATCTTTAAACTTGGGACGACATCTATATCTATCGACAATCTCGAGAAAATGGATTGTATGTGGTGCGCATCTTCAGATTGTGTGAGCAAACGACAGAGTGGAAGTGAAATAAACGTACATCATATCTCATAAACAGTTCGAGGTACCGAAAGAAATTTTTGACACATGGTAGCATGCAAAGCGAAGAATATTTTGCCACATAGATAATCTGCGTAAGTTTCTCATCTACTGCGTTATAGAAGTGACTACAGATTTTTTCAATGAAAATAATGTCATTATTTCAAGGCTCATCGATGGCTGGAGAAATGAGTATTAGTATGGGTTTGTAACAACAAAAATTAAGAAATCATACATTTTTAATTTTTATACCGAGCATGAGCTTTTCATAAGCTATGGCACCTGTCCACAAGTGTTGTATTAACAGCAGATTATTTCAAGATTCTGTCAGAATTGCAACTGCTTTAGCGTTTTAGTGAGGTAAAATTGTCTACACCCTGCTGTGGTGTGGGGAAAGAAGCTCATCTTAACATGGCACCAAGAGAAAGAACAAAAGGCGTACAAGACAGGCTAAAATAAATTGCTCTCTTGTTGCAGTTCCAGCATGATCCCGTACCCACTGTGTTTTTAATAATAAACAGTTAATTTGTCGAATTATTCGTCGTACTGGCATAACCTGTCAATAATAAACAGTTAATTTGTCGAATTATTCGTCGTACTGGCATAACCTGTCAATAAGATCGTTTGCAGAATGGCTAGCTGTAGGTTAGAAGGTCTGTGTGATATGCGTTTGTGTGAAGGTTTCAGCTATAGAATTACACCTTCCCTACCCTTTGTTCTGTTCGCGCCTTCTGCGCAGCTAGAGGCCATGTGCATCGCACGCGCTCAACCGTTAGGAGACACAGCTCGGCTTTCAACATCTAGTTACTGCCTATAACCCTCTGACCAGAAGAACGAACACACAACACCGACCCGATACATGTAAGCATCATCGTTAGTACATGGACCACAGGAAGAATATGTAATGAGAACAACCTTCACCACTGTGGATGATGCGAGATATAGTTTGACGCTTGTACATCGTGAATACTTCACCTCATTGTGTTGTGACGAGAACGAAATCCGTTGGAGAAGGCGTTGCTAGTGCTCTGCCCGTGAAAGGCTTGGATCCAGGTTAGAATCCCAGAAAGATTTGTCAGGTCCAAAAATTGAACAGCTGGACTCGGCGTTACGTTTAGCTGGACATTTTCCCACCAAGCCGGATTACCTATTTTGAATAAAAATAGAATGATTTGGATATCGTTTATTAATAGTCAAGTCACTCAGTTTTTGCGAGATCAACATTAAATGAGCTGCAACTTTTAAAAAAATCAGTAAACAGCCTTATAATTTGGCAGTTACGACAGGAATTAAGTGCTCAATCTTATTAATTACTAAGTTATCTTACTGTAATAATCTTATGTCAAAATATACTAAAAGTTCTTCATTACATAAAATAAACAATTATCTATTATTCTGGGACGGTAAATGAAAAGCTTTTGAATATCTTTGATCATTTTGATTAGACTTATAAAGAAACAACAATACAGTATAGTTAGGTATTAACACTTCTCGTTTAAACCCACTTTATTAAGAACACAATTTTTCTTGGAAGTCATTTGGTGAAACTCTTGAGAAGATAATTTTAATTTAAACGACAACATCGCCAACATCTTTGTGAATGTGTCTGCTTGCAATTTCTTACGTTCCTCTCGTCATTGGACGTTTATGAAACCGCACCCATTCGACGTCGCCCTTAGGGCCTGGAATTGCAAAGTAATATCCAACCATTTACAGTACAACCGAATAAAATTCTTCATTACGCTGTGATTTGAAACAGACTGTACACTTTTCAAGTGCCAAAAGCTTTTTAAAAGAGAGACGTCTTTTATGTTGCATAATTTTTGTGGAATTTTGCCACTGATCAAAGAATTTACTGTCATTCAACTTTACGTTTTTTGTAGAAAAATACCTCAGCTCCTTGTTCTAGGCCTGGAGCTTCAGCAAATGTCTTCCACTGAAAGTGCTTCAATTGGGTTCTAAATACACATACTCAGGATTGTAAGTAGTTTTTGGCAATTACATAAGTATTAATCATGTTTGCTCTTGTGACTCTTGAAATTTTCCCGGCGTATCGAATATTCCACAAGATTTCGGGATTGCAGCCGGATCTCATCGACTTCCTTCCACGATATTTCGGCTGACAACCTTACAGCCATCTTCAGGCGAGTGTTTGACACTGGAGATTGCTAGTGCAAGTCGCTCTATTTATACGTAAAAGTGCCGCAGGCGCGCATGCGCAAGTTACCGTAACATGCGCGCCACCTGTCGATTCCAAGGCCCTCTACAATATTACTGCATCTATGGAGCGCAAACGAATGCGTGAAAAAAGTAAAACATACACGCAGACTTGACCAAACATTAAAATGCAAAATTTCATATTAAAATAAAAATTACTTGTCGCTCGACATGTCAGAAGCCATAAAAAGTTTTCTTTTGGTTGAAATTAAAGAAATCAACGGGTCCCAGGCCTTATTCAATGAAAAGCAGCCATCACGATTAATAAGATTTTCCGCTAAACGTATTTCCACGGATTCCTTCACAACTGAATCCCAGAAGGATCTCGATGGGGCCAAGATTTTCGTGGCCGAATAATCCATAGTATGTCCTGTGGAAATACAATGTTCGGCTATGGCCGACTTACTGGGCCTTACAGCTTCTTCAACAGCACTAATAAAATCTGCACTTCGCACCGACACCTAGGACCTTATCTTTAAGAGATTTAACAGGCCTCTATCCAGTGAAGCAGCAGAAGAAATCAGGCGGGAAACATGTCGCGCCCTCTTAATTCTTCCACCTTATTTGGCATCGGATAATCAGCACGTTCTATTTTACTTCAGTCGCTTTGCGTGTAGCGTGCTTGTGACATTATGTATTAGGCTCGTTCGACCTGCAAACAAAACCTTAGGTCATACACCTAACAACAGCATTGGTTGGTACATCTACAGTGAAAGGACAAAAGTCATGGGGTACCTCCTAACATCATGTCTTACCCCCTTTTGACTAGTGTAGCGCGCCAGCTCGACATGGCATGGACTCAACATGTCACTTCAAGTCCCCTGCGGACATATTGAGCCATGCTGCCTCTATAGCCGTCCACAGTTGCGAAAGTTGTCAGTGCAGGATTCTGTGCACGAACTGACCTCTCGATTATGTCCCAAAAATGTTCGATGAGATTCATGTCTGGCGTTCTGGGTGGTCAAATCACTCGCTCGAACTGTCTAGAATGTTCTTCAGGCCAATTGCGAACAACGGTGGCCCAATGACACGGCGCATCGCTATCCATCATTGTTTGGGGACACAAAGTATACGAATGGCTACAAATGGTCTCCAAATAGCAGAACATAACCATTTCTAGTCAATAACAGGTTCAGTTGGACCAGAGGACCCAATCCATTCCATGCAAAGTCGGTCCACGCCATTATGGAGTCACCAGCAGCTTGCATAGTGCCTTGTTGACAACGTGGGTCCATGACTCCGCGGGGTGTGCCCCACAGTGGAACCCTATGTCTGCTCTTACCAAATGAAGTCCGGACTCACCTGACCGCGCCACGGTTTTCCAGTAGTGTAGGATCCAACAGATGTGATGACGAACACAGGAAAGACGCTGCAAGTGATGTCCTCCCGTTAGCAAAGGCACTCGCGTCGGTCGTCTGCTGCAACAGTTCATTAACGCCAAATTTCGCCGCACTCTCCAAACGGACACTTTCATCGTACGCCGTACATTGATTTCTGAGGTCATTTCATGCAGTGCTGCTTGTCCGTTTGCACTATCAACTCTATGCAAACGTGCCGTCGGTCGTGAAGCGAAGGCCGACGGCCACTGCGTTGTCCGTGGTGAGAGGTAATGCCTGAAAAGTGGTATTCTCGATACCCTCTTTACGCTGTGGATCTCGGAATGTTGAACTCCATGACGATTTCCGAAATGGATTGTGTCGCGTGTCTAGCTCGAACTGCCATTCCGCGTTCAGAGTCTGTTAATTCCCGTCGTGCGGCCATTATCACGTGGGAAACCTTTTCACGTGAACCACCTGAATACCAATGACAGCTCCGCGAATGCTCTGCCCTTTTATACCTGGTGTACGCGATACTAACGTCATCGGTATATGTGCACATCGGTATACCGTGACTTTTGTCACATCAGTGTACTTACCCTTATGGCAAAACTCCTTATCCCTTACGCTTAAATTATTAGTTTGGAACGGGCCGTAGTTATGCGTTCTCCAGTTCATCGCCAAAGAGCCTAACAAAATCCGGATTGTGGCCAGGCTTGAATATACGTATTTGGCCGGACACGCCCTTAAAAGCCGGACACGTCCGGCTAAGGCCGGACTCCTGGCAATCCTAGTCTGAGAGAGGCGCACAGGTTTAACTTTCACAAATGCTCATCGCTTCTTATGCTCTGCTGAAGTATAGAAGGGCGTCACGTCATCTCATGTCAGACAGGGAGCTGCTCCCACAGTTTGGCAGGAGTGTGTTGCAGCTGACTGAACATCGACACCGCATTGAATGACTCTTCGTTTGCCTTTTCACTTATAGTGTATAGAGAAATTTTTCAGTGAAAGCTATACACTCACTGACGGTGTCAGTAAATGGCGAAACACTGGTGCCGGCTCCGCAATAGCCGTAACGAGGCGCTGTTCGGTGTAGGTTTCGCGCCCCTGGCAGACAATGGGGTGTGGCTCACCGCCCGGCACCTCTGCGGACCGCAAGTGGGGATCAGCTGCGGCCCGCGACAATAGCGGCGCCACAAAGCAGCGAGCAACATCTGCGCGCCTGCCACAAAGGCGGCCGAGGGGAACCCCCGCTCTCGCAGCTGGAGATCTCGTGGTCAACACAGCCGCTCTGTCCACAGTGCTGCTGGTCAAGGCCGGCAGTTAATCACGCCCCTCACAGTACATTTATGACGGCCGTTCTTGGCACGCAGTCGTGTTTATCACTTAGGAGATCCACTCGAGATGAGTTTGTGGACCGTGAGGCGCGAGTAAGGAATATTAATGAGTCTGGAGCACTACCGCCCAAGAGGTGACACATCACGCTTCTCTTAGCAGAGAAGCCTACTTAGAATGCGCCCCTGGACCCTAAGTGGCAACAGAAACAGTATATACTAATCCCCAGGCTTTGTCGGCGAAACCGATGAATGACAAATTGTGTTGCCGGCCGAGTTGTAATTTACTGTGTACACATTATTTCGTCAGCTCCCCTACCTTAGGGTGACCAGATGCAATTGTTTAAAAAGGAGGACAAACAGCTTCAAAAAGGAGGACGAAGGAAGAAAAAAGAGGACAAATCAAACGGGTCAAGTGCAGGAGAGGATACCACCCCGTCAGCTTTGGACACGTCACGTGACTGCCGGGAATTACCGGTAAAACTAGTACTTAATTGTTACTGATGGTCAGGTCATGGTTAAATGAGCTAAAATCCACCCGGACCCCGGACAAAGAGCTAAAAAGGAGGACATGTCCGGATTAATCCGGACGTCTGGTCACCCTACCCTACCTGTCTTCTTCAGATGTCGAGTATAGATTTCGTTCCTCAAACAGGAATCTAAAGTTGAGGAAACTGTTGAATCCTGTCTTGACGTCAAATATGTGGAGTCTAGGAAACCTGTTTTCTAGGATTGCTAGACAACAAAAATGGTTCGAATGGCTCTGAGCACTACGGGACTCAACTGCTGTGGTCATCAGTCCCCTAGAACTTAGAACTACTTAAACCTAACCAACCTAAGGACATCACACACACCCATGCCCGAGGCAGGATTCGAACCTGCGACCGTAACAGCAGCGCGGCTCCGGACTGGAGCGCCTAGAACCGCACGGCCACCAAGCCCGGCGCTAGACAACAATTCAAGCTGAGTTTTATTACGAAAATTACACGACAATACTTAACTTTGAGCACATAGACGTGTCGCAAGCAAAAGGCGACAGACAAAACAAGCAAGTATCTTCAGTATAGACAATGCTACATAGGACAAGCGAAATGACTCGTCTTGAAGCTACTGTAGAACTGGGCAGCGACCAGTCGGCGCGGCGCCTGTGTCCTCTTCGCACAGAGGCCGCTGCCGTCGCGTTGTCGTCCTGGAGAGGGGTCGGTCAGCGTACAATTGGCTGACGTCTTCTTCACAGCCCTCTCTGCTCTATCGTTTCCGAGTGGCGTGCCGGCGTCTGACTTTACACCGCAAAAGAAACATCGTGGAAAGAGCAAATGAGAGCTCGCTGTAAACCAAAAAGGTTGTAAACCAGTATCTAGTTTGTCTCTATCTAGACGATAAAAGATATTCTTCTGCTTGTTGTAGCTTTCACAGAAGTCAGACATGAACATACAATGATTTGCTTGATTCTGAGAAAGAAATGGGATAGAAAATACAACTGTGTCTGATCACTGCAAATTTTGAGTCAGCAATTGCTCTATCCGTCTGTAGATTCACGATCTGCTGTTCAGCTGAGCAGAACGACCGTGCAACACGTTCGTTCGGCAAGCTGTGCGAACATCAGATTGCGAGGGACAGTATGTACTTCGGCACTAACAACACACGCATATAACCAAAAGAGTTACATATTTTCTTTCGCACAGTTGAAGTACGTACGTAGATTAACTAGTGCTGCCGTAGTACAATGCGCTTTAGAGAAGTGCAGGTTTCAAGTTTTACAAGCTTGCCGAGTACCACATGAAAGCGCCGTATGATGAGCAGCGCCGTAAACTCAACTGGCTGCGGAGGCAGAGTGAAAGTCACTTCTTACTGCGTTCGAGTCTCGTAATTTTCTTTCTGATTTCCAACCAGCACTTTTATCGCTCCGACGGATCTTGTTTGTTCGGAAAGGAGAAATGGTGACATGAGAAATAATAATAATCCATATACCTCGTAGCCGGCCGGAGTGGCCGAGCGGTTCTAGGCGCTACAGTCTGGAACCGCGCGACCGCTACGGTCGCAGGTTCGAATCCTGCCTCGGGCATCGATGTGTGTAATGTCCTTAGGTTAGTTGGGTTTAAGTAGTTCTAAGTTCTACGGGACTGATGACTTCAGAAGTTAATTCCCATAGTGCTCAGAGCCATTTGAACCATATACCTCGTATGAATACCGGTAGAACTATCACCTATCCTTCCTTACGTTTCCCTCTTAAACCACTGGAGCGATTTCAACCAAACTTGGTATGGTACACATATCCTTTACTGTGAGGCAACAATAGCTGTCGGGGTAAGAACCACCTACCAAACGTAGTTCAGGAGATACGACGTCATGAACACTGAGATTCGTTAATAAATGCCGCGTCATGCATTAAGTGTTAATACCTTTACTCTTTACCAGTACGACACTACTACAGTCGAGACAACTTAAGGAACCTCTGACATCTGGCAGCGTTTTTGACAGCTTTCCACTGTGAAGCGCAAACGGTTGTTGGCGAAAGCGATAGCCGCCTGCAGAGGTATGAAGAGGCGCTGCATAGAGATGTTCACAAAATCATGTTGTAGACATGCGAAGCAGCTGCGCCCAGCGTACAAAAAAAAAATGGTTCAAATGGCTCTGAGCACTATGGGACTTAACTGATGTGGTCATCAGTCCACTAGAACTTAGAACTACTTCAACCTAACTAAGCTAAGGACATCACACACATCCATGCCCGAGGCAGGATTCGAACCTGCGACCGTAGCGGTCGCGCGGTTCCAGACTGTAGCGCCTAGAACCGCTCGGCCACTTCGGCCGGCCCCAGCGTACAGAAAATGTCCAGGGCCATGTTTCGTAATTTGGATACTGTATTTATAAATCTGTACATGATGTACGCCACTTTGCAGGATTGTTTCATAATTTTAAAGAGGTTTCCTCGAATACAAGGAAATTAAATTTTTTCGATATTTCACTATAAACACAGTTCATTTTTGTTTTTGTTTCTAATTGAAAACTGGCAGAATGAATATCCGGAAAATTCCAGCTTTATCAACTAGTAGTAATAATTATTATTGTGGTACATTTGTGGTGGAGTATAATCGAGGCATAATAAGCAATTGTGATGAAATGAACATTTCTGTAGCGACACATTTATTAGCGTATAACAGATACAGTGTACGTGAGTCAAAGCAGATATAGCCCGGTATGACTTCACTGCCATACGCTCATGGACGTATCGATAAATAAACGTTCATTTCCTCACGATTCCTTCTTGCACTGCCATTATATCACGCCACAAATGAACCTCAACAAGTACCATTAATGTTATTGCTCCTTTCCGAAGAAACATATTCGTTGCAGCTATTCAAATATCTAGCGGAACAAAACAACTAAGACGACGGGACTGGAATGCAGTACGGGCAGACATGTACACTAGTCTGTCGCCTTACGTGGTTGCGCAAGCGCTGGTACTCCACGATTGGCGCTGTCGTATGTCATTCAACAGGCTCGTAAAATTCTGAACACTGATTTCTCGAAAACGCATGTGAAGTGCATCGAACTTGAACAGTATCTGTCACGTCTAAATATGTGCTACAGCTGTGTGAAAGAAGAGCAAAATCAGCGACTCGTCGGGTCTGTGGTTCCCTTGTAAATGGGTTCACACTCCGGTTAACTATAGAGGCACATTGCCATGGGAAATATTGAACGTTATTATGATAGTGCTACAGGTATTCTAACGGCACTTACGTAGTTTGCGCATTTGGTTTCGCAATGTATTTCATCAGTTTAACCCAATCTGATCAAAACCTCTTGTCCAAAACTTTGGAGGCCTGATTAAGCAATCTTCTTGACTTTATCCCAATGAATTAAGGAAGCCACTGAAAACAAAAATCAGAATGAACTGATAGGGATTTGAGCGCTGATCTTTCCTTATAAGAGTTCAAGGTATGCACTTCGTTTGTGTGAAAATAGGTTTCGTACTTCGGTACGGGGTAGTTCATATTTGGTTTACCCGCGGGAGAGCTACAACTGGTTCAATTCAGTTCACGGCTTCGAGCCTTATAACCTTGATGAATATTTGAATTAGTGTGCATTTCTTCACTCTACATGTATAGAAACTTTGTTGTGTTAATACCAAAGGCTATTATAGTATAAAAATTGAAGTTGCTGTCAGACCAAAAGAATAACACCACAGAGCTTTACTAGATATGGTCCTATTACATCTTTAGCTTCCTCCGTCCTTTGAAAAGTCCTTGTTCAGGTACTTACAAGGGGACTAATAATTTGAAGTGTAGTCCGAACCATAGTGCAGCTGTGTAATTTTGTAGATAGACGAACCAGTCCCAAAGATGAAATAAGTGAAAGGTGGCAGGGAAAACATCCTAGGGCCGACATGGCATGCAGCCAAAATTTTGGGATTATCTGAAACTCACTCACTTACTCACCAGCTACACTTTTAATATCTAACACAAACAAACAATAGTAGGGTAAAACAGAAAATTTTCCCAACTAATGAACTAATCGTTCCTGTCGACGTTTACGTGCGCTGCGACTATCGTGTCTGATCATACAAGTGTGATTATTTTACAACAATGTTGCTCATATCACATGTTGCAAGTAAGCACGATAATTCAATTTCAGCTTAATAGAACACATTTACATCCCTTATTACAGTCACGAACACTATTTTTAGCTATTCGTATATTTAAATATTTTATTTACAATATACATAAATAATCAATTGGATAGCGTCGGAAGCTACGTGCGACTTTTCACGGCAGATGCCGTTGGCGACAGGAAGGTTGAAACCAGAAGACTCTAGGAAAATGAAGGAAGACCACAGACGATCTGTGATTGGTGCATGGGCTAGCAGTTGACCCTCACCATAAATAAATGCAACGTATTGCGCGCATATAGGCAAAGAAAACCATCACACTTCAGTGACCCTATTGGTGATAAATCACAGTAAACAGTTACAATCGCAAAATAGCTAAGAGTAACCGCCTAGAGCACCCTAAGGAGTGATGATTACAAAAAACTAGGTGTAGAAAAGCAGATCACACGCTGAGATTCTCTACAAAATCTTAGGGAAATCAAATTGATCCAAAAAGACAAGAGGTTTACGAAACATTCGTGCAACCAATTTTCTTGAGCATTTGTCAGCAGCCTAAGAACCTTATCGGGTTTGATTGGTAGAAGAGATAGAGAAGACCTAACGAAAATCGGTGCGTTTCGTGACGTGATCGCAGGGCTGGATAACCCACGTGGGGGCTCGGGGCTGGCAAAAATGTGTCAGCCCTGCTTCATAATACATTTCTGTGAAAATACAATAGGAAAGTAAGGGAATACACGTACTTGTATGACATCAACCATGCCTTGTATTAGGTGATATTATACCTAATGAAACTTTCAATTGCATTTAAACAAAACAAACAGTTACCCTGTTACATAAACGCAATAAATAAAAAGTGAGTACCTCAAAAATTTCTTTTCCACGCTTTCGTCTACCGAAGTCCTGTTCGACTGATAACAAGGCAAGAGTGGAAATGCGTTCTTCTTGCAGTCTAGCATGTAATTTGCTCTTGATAAGGGCTAGTTTCGAGAATCCTCTCTCAGCCTCACAATTCGCAACTGGTATTGAGAGGAAAATTTGGTAAGCAATCATCACATTTCGAAAAACATCACCAAGATCATTTTCAACCATTAATTCATATCATGCGACGCGTAAAACGGTTAGAAGCCTATTCTTTGAGGGAACACTTCAAATATTAAGTACAATGAAGAACTTCACAACGAAACTTTTCTTCATCGAGATCACCTCGGTATTTTCACAAAGTTCTGACGTTTCTGTTAAAAATTCTTTAGCTTCTTGGTTTACTATATTGTTTGTTACAGACAAGAAAAGATTGACTACTTCGCAATACTTTTCGCTTTTTTAGTTTTGCTTATCGTTTATCACCAACTGCAATAAGTGCCACACGAAGTTTATCATGTCCACTCAATTCTTCTGATTTTTCTCCATCATGGAATCTTCTTACTTTGTGTTTTCTTCCGTCGCTATATTCTTGATACACATGCTCAGTTCAGCTCCTAGCTTGGTTTTCATATTTATCAAAACTTTGCCTAGCACGGCTGAAAAACAAAATCAATGATCACAACACCTGACACCCGTTAACTAAGTCCAGTCCTGGTTTTTGCAAATATTTGTTATTTTTGTCCATTCGAGACAAAATGGCTCTGAGCACTATGGGACTCAACTGCTGTGGTCATCAGTCCCCTAGAACTTAGAACTACTTAAACCTAACTAACCTAAGGACATCACACACATCCATGCCCGAGGCAGGATTCGAACCTGCGACCGTAGCGGTCGTGCGGTTCCAGACCCATTCGAGACAACACGTCATCCCAGGCAACAATCGATATTACTGTCTGCAGTTTTTTTAGAAGTGGTTCTGTCTCATTTCCTGACGCTGCCTTTTCTTCTATGTCCTCGACAATTTCTTCAGGTGATACGTGAACGAAATCGAAATTCTGTCGAACAACTGATACTGCTTCCTCACGGCATGACCATCTAGTAACGGACAATGTCTGAAGTCGCCCATTATTCTTCACAAGATCGTGCCAACGATGAGTAGAAGATACAAAAACGTCATAGGGTTGTAAAACATGAAATAAAAAACTGATTCTAACGATTCCTCACTGTTTTGGACCACAAGGTTTAACGAGTGCGCAATACAGGGCCCATAAAATGCTAATGAATTCAATTCATTTATCCTTGCGTTTAAACCTTAATATTTTCCACTCATATTACTGACATTGTCACCCGCCAGGTTAGCAGAGAGCTCTAATGCGCTGCTTCCTGGACTCGGGTAGCCGCGCAGGCCCCGGATCGAATCCGCCCGGCGGATTAACGACGAGGGCCGGTGTGCCGGCCAGCCTGGATGTGGTTTTTAGGCAGTTTTCCACATCTCACTAGGTGAATACGGGGCTGGTCCCCACGTTCCGCCTCAGTTACACGGTTCGCAGACATCTGAAACACGTTCGCACTATGTCATGATTTACGCTAGATGCAGACAGCTGGGGTACACTGCTCCGGCCCAGGGGGCTTTGGGGTGGCGGCAGGAAGGGCATCCGGCCACCCCTTCGAATTACCCATGCCACATCCGATAGTAACAGTGCTGACCCTGGGCAGATTGCGGGACAAAGGCTCAAGCTAAAGAATATTACTAGCATTGTCATAGAATTGCGAACGACTATTTTCTATCCTAATTTTGTATTTTCCAAAGAGATCTTGGATAACCTTCCTAAGATTTTCTCCCATATGACTGTGCATGGGAACAAAATAAATATCTTTCATGAACTCTTCCCTAGAAATAATACCTTACTTCAACGACTAGTTGACCTTGCACTGTGTCTGCTGCTGAAGCTACAACTAGTCTGCAGTTTGCTGTTTGAATTTCGCGAAGTATTTTACTCAATACCTTCTTTCCCATAAGGCCAACGAATTCTTCAGAAATAGTCTTTGACAAACATGACTGAAGGCTACGACCTTTAGCGACATGGTCTTGGATGCGTTGTTTCAAAAGTGAGTCAAAATGAGCAATTAGTTCAAGAGTACCTAAATAGTTACCAATATTTGGGGTTCCAAAAGCTTTGTTATCGCCACGAAAAGCAAGTCCTCTTATTGCCAAATGTTTAATTACTTCTACTACGCGCCGAAGCAATAATTTTCCTCTGTTTTATCATATGCTGCAGTTCCCTGTCGATACGTCCTCCTTTGATCGCAGAAGTCACGTCACTGAATTTTGCAATGATTAGTGCTGTTTTCAGGAGACTTCACTTTTTTCCCCCTTCTTCCAGTCAGAAAATCCACCGGTTGAAAATGGAGTATGCATGTTTTCTAAGTCAATGCTGTCACTGAATGATTTACAGAAAATACAAAATAAATTTCCTGTAAATTCGGAACACAACAGCTACTTCCTTTCATTCTTCTCTCCATTTGGCAGTTTTCTAAGGAATAAGGTTTTGGATGTGTACCTTTTTTGTAGTTTCTAGACACTTGGACGTATTTACTTATATCATCTAACAGATTTACTTAGATCACCTAAATTGTTCTTGAAATAGTCTAAACCTTTCGCTATACACAGTTAAACGAGTTCGTTTCTCAAGCTTTTCCATTTCGCTGAAACTTTCTCCAGTGCTGGGGACCTCACTAATTCATTGTCAGTACTGTCGTCGATTTCGGTATTATGACCGCCTAGTTCAATATTCGCATTTCTCACCGCCTCACTTCCAAAATACTGCTCCACAACAATTTCAGATTCAGCAGATAGAAGAAGTAGGCGCAGATGCACGAGGTTCTGGTTCTGTACAGACTTCAGTAACCAGTGGAGTAATCTTTCTTCGCAAAATACGAAGTCACTTTTGGCAGTTCCTTCACAAATTCAGCTGCTTCTTTCTGTGTTTTTCTTTTCCTGACACCACTGGAAAACTTTCGCATGCGACGAGATTCACGTCCCATAAACCAGAAATGACTCTCAAATACTCATATAATTTACACACTGACTGATTAGAATAAGCAATGTCACCCACCGTACTAATAGCCAGTCTGCAAATCTGTTGCAAATTACAACGCTCTAAGCAAGACTGCCACACGAATTGACAATTCAGCTCTACAACAATAGAAGAGAGATAAAATCAGCGAACAAAATAAGGAAGAGGCGACGGGTGATTTTATCTCACAGTGCACAAAAGTGTTTGAAGTAACCCGCCTGCTAATGTGGTCAAAAAGTTCTACCCGATTCCACGCAAACGGAGTTTATAAATACACGAACTTGTCGCCATGAAAGGAATACAGTGATCATCCAGAATATCATGACGACCAACCTACTATCGATATAAACCCACCCAGGCGATAGCAGCGTCACGTGGCGAGGAGTGACTGGTAGTCAGACACACGCACGTTTCATGTAATATCAGTGAGCGTGCTGTCCTTTTGTAGAATGGGGAAGGCGTGCGATCTATTTGAGTTTGACCGAGGGCAGATTGTGATGGCCCTGGGGCTCGGCACGAGCATTTCGGAAACTTCACGACTTGTCGAATGATCGAGGAGCGCTGTGGTGAGTGTCTTCGACATGTGGCGAAACCAAGGTGAAACCACGTCTAGACATCGTGGGGTTGGGCGGGCACCCCTCATTATAGATGTCAGAAGTCATAGGGTGGGCAGACTGGTAAAAAAGGACAAGCGGTGAACTGTAGCGGAACTAACATCAGACTTGAATGCTGGGCAGAGTGTAAGTGTGTCTGAACACGATGACGCTCCGCAATCGACGACCCATGCTTGAGCCAATGTCAACACCACGACATCGGCAACTACGACTGAAATGATCACGTGACCACCAGCACTGGAAGTTGGCGCAGTGGCAAAGCACTTCATGGTATGATGAATCCTGACAACGTCTTCGTCATGCCAGGGGAGGGCGTGAACTGGTAGCCTTCCAGGACAACAGCACATTGACACATGTACTGCGGTGTGGAGACAGACTGCCGGCGGCTCCATTTGCTCTGGGGAACATTCACATGTGCGTCCATGGGTCCAGCGGAGCTCGTGCAGAGGAGTATCGTACGCTGGTTGCAAAAAATGGTTCAAATGGCTCTGAGCATTATGGGTCTTAACTGCTGAGGTCATCAGTCCCCTATAACTTAGAACTACTTAAACCTAACTAACCTAAGGACATCACACACGTCAATGCCCGAGGCAGGATTCGAACCTGCGACCGTAGCGGTCGCGCGGCTCCAGACTGTAGTGCCTAGAGCCGCTCGGCCACAACGGCCGGCTACTGGCTATTAGGGAGGTGATCGTAATGTTCTGGCTGATCGGTATATATCCTACTGCACAAGTAGGCAGTGACTTAATTTCCCTTCGATTGGAACTGGGTATTCTACAACTACATGAGACAGCAGAACACTTCTGTTAAACGAGAAAATATGGATCTCGATTATTATGCACTATTTTCGACCTCTTGTAAAAATTTGTTTATGCTAATTTATTAAGATAGTGGATGTAACAAACAAAGAAATTTCTTTCATATTTTTGGTCATATTTTATCCCACGATGATGACTGTATCTTGAATGATCTTTATTAGGCACCAGTTGAGAGCTCGATCAGAGTGGAGTTCCATCGTCCACCTAGAGGCCCCGGTCTAGTGCTCCCCCTAAGCCTCCTCCCCCCCCCCCCCCCTCTTAAGCCGGCCCTGCGTGATCGTTTAGCAAGTGCGAAACTGTTATGTGGATGCTCAACCAACTCTAGCGGAAGATGCTACATCAATGGAGAGTTTTACTGTTGAAATTCCGAGAGCGTACATTCCAAAGAAGAATCAGACAACGTATTACTTCCTATCACACATCTTGCGAAATGATCACAACGAGAAAGTCAAAGGAGTTAAAGGTCATAATGAAATACACCAGCGGTCATTCATTCCACCCAACATATGCGAATGGAACAATGAAGGGTGGGGGGTGGGATATGACAATGGTACCATACTGTGGATTCCGGGCTATAGTCGTAGATTAAGCCATTCTAAGTTTTCTGAGACATCAGCTAAACTGATCTTGAAGACAACCCAGGTCTTGTTAACACTTATTTCAGACTGATGTATGCATCGGACCCTGCTTGGCATGCCTATCTTTTTCACGACGGACATACGTCCACCAATACCGTCGGGGTCTCGTCGTAAAGATAAATTGTGGACTACAACAGTTATGTTCCTACGGTGAAAGGAAAATTTGTTATCTTCCAAATTATCTGAGTTGGTTCTTCAAATCCGTTGAAGTATATTCCATATTCAGTGAACCCCCTGTCCTTGAGTGATGAAAATGTAGCAATGCTTCCAAATCATTAACAATGCAAGACGTCCTGCTGGCCGGAAAGGTCCTTCGACGCTCAAAAGGGGAGAGTTTTGACGTTTCGTCGACGAGTAGGTCAGCAGGAACACGGAGCCAAAGGTCGGGTTGGACGAAGGTGGGAAACGGAACTGACTGTGTCTTCCTGAAAGGAACCACCTCAAAATTCGCCGCAAACGATTTAGAAAAACCACGATAACCCAAATCCGGAACGCCCGAACGGAGTTTGAATCCCACTTTTCGCGAATGTGAATCTAATGTGTTAACCACAGCAGTGAGTCTGATAAAAGGTATTTCGCTGACTAAGGGGGACTTTACATAAGTGAACCTTAGTTGTGCAACCAAATAATTCTATACTGACAGAAAAAAATATGAATTTACTCTGGAGGATATTTTACAGGTTCTCCCTATATCTGGATCCCGTCTTACTATGAAAGTTTCCCAACGCATAATTGAGAACTGACACGTTTAACTTTCATCCTAATGGCTTCCTATGCTGAGGCTAGCGCGCAGCATATATCAGGAGGAGGTCACTGGATGAAAAGCACACGGTTTCAATGATTACGTTTGTTATTATCTCATAAATCATATCAGTGCAAAGTCAAAATGGCTAAGCAGTCAGATAATAGAATGAGTCTGGAGAGTCGCTGGATGTCAAGAACCAGACTTGAGATCCAGTCTTAAGGTGGACTTGGAGGGGTGTGGATGAAGAAGAAAGGTCCTGTGGGACTCGTAGTAGAGTCTTGGTGTGATCTCAGCGGCGAGCCGTGGAACGCAAGGGGTCCTGCGGGACGTGTACCACAAGTTTCGAGAGCGCTCAGTGAAAGTTAAGAGTCCCGGAGCGGGCTTGGGCGAACAACGTTAGTCGGCAGTGAGGAAGCAATTCCGAGAACAGAAGCGACTGTAGGGTGGCGCCAAATCCGAGTACCGGAGTGGCCATGGAGATCTTACGCTTTGGAGAGTCACTAATGCTTAGTTACGCCGTTTTCCAGGGAGTTTTGAGACAACAAAGTAAGTGAAAGCGGAATTTTTGAGTATCAGCTCTCGTTTAGCTCTATTCGTTTCGTGATTATGGTGAGCTGTAGAAGGTTATGGTGTTAGAAAGTGAAGTAACTCGGATGTATGCAATCTACAACATGGGCCAGGTATTTCCTGTGATGGCCAAAGCGAGTTCAAAGTTGAGAATATTTGAGGAAAAACTGTTGTCCGCTACTGTTCAAAGTGGTAGCTGACTGGAGGGAGTCTCTAACAGTACTTACATTCACTATCGCATCGCCATATGGTCTCCAGTTCAGACTGTCATAACTTTCATTATACCGTAATTACAGTGAACCGCCTCACTTTAGAGTCTCTGATCAAATGATTGGTTATGTTCTCAGAAGTTGAAAGGTTGCTGTGCCCGTTCCGGGATTGCAAGAATTCAGAATAACTGTTCTTTTCCTGTGTAACAAAGATACAATGGTTATTCCTGCGTTATGCCCTTCGAAATTTACGGACTTTTCCCTACAGAAGCGTCGGAGGTGTAAAAAAAAAAAAACAATAAATAAATTTAAAAAAAGGCAGCAACATTACAAATATTTGCACTTACAGTACTATTACAGTTAACTCGTGAGGAGACCTACTTTCAGTGAGCAACTGAAGAGCATAGCGTTTGTAGGCAACCGTGTACTGGACTCCAAAATGTGCGAAAGAGGTACACGTCACATAATGACCATTTTAGAAAAATATCGACAGTGGTTCTTTCCATGTTGTAACCATAAATTGTCTAGAAAGGAAGGTGGTAAATCATATTGTACAAATAGGCGCGGCAACGAACCGACCGGTGTCTTGTGGATAAGGCATGTAGATGCAGATGTAAAAACATTTTCGTACAGGTGCTATGTAGCAATTTTGTGGCAGCCGTCAATTCTGCCTCTGTATTCAGTAAGTTTATGCGGGCATTTTTAGCACAGTTCTTAGAGTGAAGTCAGTGTGGCAAGTTGTGCGGAAAAGATGGCACTGTGGAACACATGGGTATTTGCGATCATTTGAGAAGAATACAGCCACTGAATATCGGCTTTGGCCTAATGAAAAATTTGCTTCCATCATCACGAATAAAAGTGGTACTGGCACGACACGAATAAAGAGTAAAATTTACGCTGTGAAAATGCACAATTGCGAGCCACATCGGCCTTAAAGATACGCTTGCGACTCTGCTTTAGAATGTGAATAGTGTTATACCCTGTAACAAACACGTAACATCGATTTCTGCGGTCAATGAGAAATGTGTTGGACGGGCGGCCGATCAGCACGAGACGCGATTAATATTCGTAGATCGCTGAAGAGACGTTCATCACGCCTGACTGGAACTGCCGGCAAAGATTCATGAGGAATAACTCTGAACAAATCTTTCCCTCTCCGGAGGAATAAATTCTACTGGAACATCGTGACAGCAATTTTGTGGACCGAGACTCGAATCCAGACGGTTGACTTCTGGTTCGAAAGGAATTCTTAGGCTGCGGCTAAACCATTCTCCTGCACACCCTCCCCCACGGAGACCAGTCCAGAAAGCTACACAAGATGAGCATTGAGTTATTCCGTGAGATTTGCCTGTATGGTTCAGCCGTTAAGGACAATGCTCCTGGGAGACAATGGTCTGGGTTCGTGCCTCGATCCTGAAAGTCGTTGTAACCTCTCAGAAAGTTTTAGAGAAAACTTACCTGAAGTCAAACGCGCCAAGGCCTTACTGTTCAAAACAGCTGTGTTAAGGGGATGTAGAAAATATGGAAAGATTCTACTTATATTTTATTGACAGCGATTTGAAGAGCGTAATCATTCCGACAATACTGAAATTGGTACAAAACGCTAAAAGCAGTTTTTGTCGCGATCTTAACACAGCTGTTTTGAACAGTAAGGCCTTTGTCGCGTTTGACGTATTTATTTTATTTATTTATTTATTGTTCCGTGGGACCAAATTAAGGAGAAGTCTCCATGGTCATGGAACGAGTCAATATATGAAATTATAACACGATATTAGAAACAGATAAAATGAAATATAAAAAAACATATTCAGGTGACAAGTCGTAAGTTCAAATGAAGAAAATCAACAATGTAACACCGGAATTTGCTTAATTTTTCAGCTCTTCCAGGTGCTCCTCGAAAGAATAGAAGGAGTGAGCCATGAGGAAACTCTTCAGTTTAGACTTAAAAGAGTTTGGGCTACTGCTAAGATTTTTGAGTTGTTGTGGTAGCTTATTGAAAATGGATGCAGCAGAATACTGCACTCCTTTCTGCACAAGAGTCAAGGAAGTGCATTCTACATGCAGATTTGATTTCTGCCTAGTATTAACTGAGTGAAAGCTGCTAACTCTTGGAAATAGGCTAATATTGCTAATAACAAACGACATTAAAGAAAACATATACTGTGCGGGCAATGTCAGAATTCCCAGATTTTTGAATAGGGGTCGACAAGAGGTTCTCGAATACTGCACTCCTTTCTGCACAAGAGTCAAGGAAAAGCATTCTACATGCAGATTTGATTTCTGCCTAGTATTAACTGAGTGAAAGCTGCTAACTCTTGGAAATAGGCTAATATTGCTAATAACAAACGACATTAAAGAAAACATATACTGCGCGGGCAATGTCAGAATTCCCAGATTTTTGAATAGGGGTCGACAAGAGGTTCTCGAACTTACACCACATATAGCTCGAACAGCCCGTTTTTGAGACAAAAATACCCTTTTTAAATCAGAAGAATTACCCCAAAAAATAATACCATACGACATAAGCGTATGAAAATATGCGAAGTAGACTACTTTTCGTGTTGAAGTGTCACTTATTTCAGATACTGTTCTAATGGTAAATAAAGCAGCATTTAGCTTCTGAACAAGATCCTGGACATGGGCTTTCCACAACAGCTTACTATCTATCCGAACGCCTAGAATTGAACTGTTCCGTCTCGCTTATAATATGCCTATTCTGTCTGATCAAAATATCGGTTCTTGTTGAATTGTGAGTTACAAACTGTAAAAACTGAGTCTTACTGTGATTTAGCATCAAATTGTTTTCCACAAGCCACGAACTTATTTCATGAACTACATTATTTGTTACTGTTTCAATATTACACACAAGATCCTTCACTATCAAGCCGGTGTCATTAGCAAACAGAAATATTTTTGAATCACCTGTAATACTAGAAGGCATATCATTTATATAAATAAGAAACAGCAGTGGCCCCAGCACCGACCCTCGGGGAACGCCCCACTTAACAGTGCCCCATTGGGACTGAACATCACTACCACTCTCAATATTGCGGAGAATTACCCTCTACTTTCTGTTCTTAAAGTAAGAGGCGAACCAATTGTAAGCTACTCCCCTTACTCTATAATGGTCCAACTTCTGCAGTAATATTTTGTGGTCAACACAGTCAAAAGCCTTCGTTAAATCAAAGAAAACACCTAGCGTTCGCAACCTTTTATTTAATCCGTCCAAAACCTCACAGAGAAAAGATAATATAGCATTTTCAGTTGTTAAACCATTTCTAAAACCAAACTGAGCATTTGACAGCAAATTATGTGAATTTAAATGCTCCAGTAACCTTGTATATACAACCTTCTCGATAACTTTAGCAAACACCGATGACATAGAAATAGGTCTAAAATTGTCAACATTATCAATGTCTCCCTTTTTATAAAGTGGCTTCACTACCGAGTACTTTAATCGGTCAGGAAACCGACCACTCCTAAAGGAAAAGTTACAGATATGGCTGAGAACTGGGCTAACATACATAGAACAATACTTCAGTATTCTGCTAGATACCCCGTCATATCCATGAGAGTTCTTGGTCTTTAGTGATTTAATTATTAACTCAATCTCCCTCTTGTCAGTATCATGGAGGAGCATTTCAGGTAACAGTCTCGGAACACGTTTTTCTAAGAGCGCTATACGATTCCCTGTTGGGACTAGGTTTCTATTTAGTTCACCTGCTATATTCAGAAAGTGATTATTAAATACTGTACATATATGCGACTTATCAGTAACACGGACATTCCCACTACGCACTGATTCTATATCCTCGACCTGTCTCTGCAGACCAGCATCTTCCTTTACGACTGACCGTATGGTTTTAATTTTATCCTGAGACTTAGCTATTCTATCTGCATACCCCATATTTTTTGCCTTCCTAATAACATTTTTAAGCACCTTACAATACTGTTTGTAACGGGCTGCTGCATTTAAATTTTGACTGTTTCTAACGTTTTGATATAATTGCCACTTTGTTCTACAAGATATTCTTATCCCTCTAGTCAGCCACCCAGGATGCCTGTTTGTGCTAGTACCCTGTTTTAAACGTTCTAACGGAAAGCAACTTTCAAAGAGCACGAGAAAAGTCTTGAGAAAAGCATTATATTTATCGTCTACTGTATCAGCGCTATAAACATCTTGCCACTCTTGTTCCTTTATAAGGTTTACAAAAGTCTCTACAGCAACTGGATCAGCTTTCCTGAACAGCTGATGACTATATTTAACATGTGTTGCAGCACAAAAATCTTTTAGACTTAAAATTTGTGCATCATGATCTGAAAGGCCATTCGCCTTTTTGCTAACAGAATGCCCTTCTAGTAATGAGGAATGAACAAAAATGTTGTCTATGGTTATTCTACTGTTCCCTTGCACTCTCGTTGGAAAGAATACGGTTTGCATAAGATTATATGAATTAAAGAGGTCTACCAGCATCCTCTTCCTTGCAAAATCACTTATACAACTAATATTGACGTCACCACATATAACTAACTTTTTGTATTTCCTATAAAGTGAAACAAGAACCTCCTCTAGCTTTAGCAAAAATGTTGTGAAATCGGAGTCTGGGGATCTGTAAATAACAACAGTTAGAAGTTTAGCTCCGTTAAATTTAACCACACCTACACAACATTCAAACACCTTTTCAGTGCAGTACTTTGAAACATCAATTGACTCAAATGGGATGCCGTTTTTCACATACATGGCTACTCCCCCACACCGCAAAGAGCTCCTCGGAAAGCTGCCAGCCAACCTGCATCCTGGTAAAGGAAGCCTCTGAATTATCTCCTTATTTAAGAAGTGTTCAGATATACCAATAATTTCAGAGTCAACATCTATAAGCAGTTCACTAACTTTATCTCTAATACCGTGTATATTTTGATGAAATATACTAATTCCCTCATTACTCGGATACCTAAGCTTTGTCAAAAAGTGATTCCCTTGTTAGAGACACTTCCGTTAAGCAGGAATACCTATCAGTTGACTTCAGTCTAAAAAAGGTGCAGCTCTAACACCCACTACTGCAGGAATTTTCCCATGAGTGATCCCACCAACCCCACCTATGCTGTCACCTATAAGCTTTGCCAACCTCCCCTTCCCATACCTGTTGAGGTGCAGGCCATGTCTAGTGAAACCCGTCCTGCTGATAGACTCCAACGACGCCACTGAAATGTGACCCATGCTTTCTGTCATCAGCGCACCCCCAAGTCTCATGTTATTACGCCTGACGGCTGTATTAAGATAAGGCCGATCGTGACGCTGAAACAGTTCCACGAAATGCACATTCGTGTTGCCAGTCTGAGTGGCTATCTTTTCCAGGTCACCATCTATGTTATACTCCCCATCCCTATCAATACTATTACCAGCCCCACCCACAATCACTACCTGATCCTCTTTAATAAAATCCCTACATAACCCCCCTATGTTAACAGTCACCTGAGCCAACCCTGCATTAGGCTCCACAATGCTGGTGACCTGGTACTCACTCCCCAGCTCTTCCTGCAACTGCTGGCCTACACGTCTCCCATTAGAACTACCTAACAGCAGAACCTCCTTCTTCCTCTTCGACTTTGCAACTGTTCTAGGCACAGTAACTACTGAGGTCTGCTGCATACTTCCTACATCTACAGCTACTAGAGATTCCTCTCCACTAGACTCTGACAGTTGGTCATATCTATTGTAAACACCAATAGTAAAACTATCTGAAAATCTTCTTCTCCTAGCAGATCTCTTGCCAACAGCCAGCTCCCATTCCTCAACCCCCTTCTCCCTCCTCATCCTATCTAGCTCCTCCTGTGCGTTTTTCAACTGCACCTGAAAGGCACAGATCTTACGCTCCTGCTCCTCTATCAACTTACTCTTGCTACATAACCTGCAGTTCCAGGAGAGGATCTCACCAGAATGCCCACTGGCTTCCCCACTGCATTCCCCCCCAGTGAAAATACTTCGAACAAGTCTCACACCCCAATCCACTGCTCACGAACCTACGGCAAAGCCCACACTTCTCACTCATGGTAAAATTTTACTTTTTCTAAGTTCCACTACTACAATAAGAAGATGTAAAAAACCTGACTACAATAATCACAAACTTACTCTACAAGGGAAGTAACTACTATTATTAACAGTATTAATAAACAACAAATGTGAATATAACAAAAGACTAATACAGAAAGAGAATCAAACGTCTAATGACACAGTAACGAAGCTGAAAACAGATCCCAAAAGGTTCTTCTGAAATTATTTCACTAGAAAACACCAAGAACACCGGTTGAAGACTACTAAAGTTCCTAAATAAACCAATAGACACAAACAATTAATTAGTACTTAGCTTTCGATGCGCCGCTACAGCTGCAACTGGTCAGCGCGGAATGTAAACACAGGCAAGAGGTTAAGTTGCTCGATAGGAAACACTCATAAATATCAGGTCACAACACAAGAAAGGCAGAAGTGACTGATGAAACCACTAATACGTCACTTATATAGTAAATATTATCACAAAACCCGTTAAAATATGTAGCTGAAACCTAAAAATATATGAAAACTTAGAGAGCGGATCTCACAAGCAGTCACTCGCTTATGACGTCACACCAAAGATCTACTTCAGGTAAGTTTTCTCTAAAACTTTCTGAGAGGTTACAACGACTTTTAGAATCGAGACACGAACCATACCCTTGTCTCCCAGGAGCATTGTCCTTAACGGCTGAGCCATACAGGCAAATCTCACGAAATAACTCAATGCTCATCTTGTGTAGCTTTCTGGACTGGTCTCCGTGGAGGAGGGTGTGCAGGAGAATGGTTTAGCCGCAGCCTAAGAATTCCTGGCCAGCCGCTGGTGGCCGAGCGGTTCTCGCGCTACAGTCTGGAACCGCGCGACCGCTACGGTCGCAGGTTCGAATCCTGCCTCGGGCATGGATGTGTGTGTTGTTCTTAGGTTAGTTAGGTTTAAGTAGTTCTAAGTTCTAGGGGACTTATAACCTCAGCAGTTGAGTCCCATAGTGCTCAGAGCCATTTGAACCATTTTAAGAATTCCTTTCGAACCGGAAGTCAACGATCTGGATTCGAGTCTCGGTCCACAAAATTGCTGTCACTATGTTCCAGACCAGTAGTGATTCTTCCGTCGTGGCATCGGAAATGTCCAGCAGTATAAAAAGACTGGAGGCAGTTGCACAGCAGTTATTTTGAAACACTCGGCTCTTCTGGTACGTGAAATTTTATTATGGTAGAAGAAAAGCGAAATAGCAGACCAGGTCGAGTTTACGGAGAAACAAGGGTCGTCGAGAAGTATGGGACAGATTTATAGTTACATCTTTGTGAAACATTACGCGTCCTGCAGATACAGGGGCTGCAGCAATTAAAGGACTCCCTGCGAGTGAAAAACATCTTGCTCTTATGGGATCTTTTTAATGCGGACGTTTTCTTTCTCGGGCAAATCCCAGCGAGCGGAAAATGAGGCAGAGGGGCTTTCAACTGAAAGTATTTGGGTGGCTAGCAGACTGCAGCAACTGCCTCACAACCAAGAAAAATCTCCCGGACACATTGGTCGGAACTGGGATTGGAGATATTTTTATTGCTCGGACACTATATCCCAGACAAAAATACAACCAGCTTCCGTGTATTTGTAGGTGTAAGGAAGTAAAGTCGGTGATTTGTGCGGGATTTTTTTTTTTAAATTACCATCCCTCCTAATGAGGAAGGTGTGGTCTGTTACGGGACTTTGTTTCTTTCATCCAAATATGCTACAGGCTGGCAGTAACGCTGAGAGTTTCCCAAATGTTAATATTTAGAAGGGTATTCCCAATTCCGGCATTCGCTTAGCAACCAAGGGTAACCTTACGGACATCTTGGTCGGAACCTGCCTTAACAAACGTCATTCACTAGTGCAGAAGCAGTGGATTATCCTGCTAGTTCTTAAGCTTGTGAGAACATTAACGTTGCACGAAATTCTGGTAACAGCCGACTCATTAAGCGTAGTAATGACACTATAAGCACTTGAAACACGGTTAAGCAGCACCTCGCATTTCAAGAACAGTAAGCTAAAATGGATGAATGTCTTCAGTATGGAACAGCACGAACTTTTTAACGGTAAAAGTGAACCAAGAAAATCGCCAAAATGAATTACTGATCATCTGGCGAAAGAAACAAAGATCAGAGGACACCTGCCATTCATCGATTTTAACATAGGTAAACTGTAAACCGGAGGATATGTAGCGAGGAGAAGAGGAGAGTGAGAGATAACGAGTTGGAACAAAGATCGTCGGTACACAACAGACAAGTCTGGCATCCTAGAATGTCTACCTTTACTGAATGAAAATGCAATAGACGAAAAAATACCGTTCGGTGTAAGAATGCGTTTCCAGCACAGAAATTTTCTAGTCATTTCCTCCGTCCGACAGGCATCATTTAATTGCCTAGCTTCTCATGCGACACAACAGCAGAAGAAGGACTCCGATCATCCACTCTTCTCGTGCAACAAGAACCGCATAAAACACACAGGATTTGAGAGATTTAACAGACAAGCAGACAGAATCGTCAGTTCCACGCTGGTACAATAACTCATTTCGAACTGTAGGGTTCTACTACACGTAGCTATAATTAAATTTTGGAATGATTATCGCCTGCAACTATAGCTGCTTAAGTAATCCCCCAAAGAAAAAATTGTGAGTTGATTTGATTATTCAGTAAAAGGGCGTAAATGTCAAACCACGAAACGAAAAGGCCCAGGACTCAATCCATAATCCCTTACCGCCTTTTTCACCACTGCAGATGTAAATCCACATGACTATCCTGAAATTCACATTTAAGTACCTCACAGAGGGTTTATCGAATCACCTTCAAGCTATCTGTCTACCGTTCCACTCTCAAACAGCGCGCTTGAAAAATGCACACTTAGATTTTCATGTGCGAGCTCCGATTTCTCTTGTTTTGTCTACAATGATCATTTCTTCCAACGTAGATGGGCACCAACAAAATATTTTCGCATTTGGAGGAGAAAGCTGGCGATTGAAACTTCGTGAAAAGATGCTACCGAAATGAAAAACGCCTTTGTTTTAATGATTGCCACCCAAACTCGCGTATCATATCCGTGACACGCTCTCCCCCGTTTCGCGAACGTACTAAACGAGGTGTCCTTGTTGGGACTTCTCCGATGTCCTCCGTCAGTTCTATCTGATACGGATCCCACACCGCGCAGCAATACTCCAGAAGAGGCCAATAACATGTTTTTTCGTCACATGCAGGTGGCTGGACAGCATGGTGGCTTGCCCTCAGGCACGTCAATTGCTGCTTGAATTTTCAACAGCATAACAGCTGAAACTGGCGCGAACAGTGTAAAGGAAACAATACTTACAGTCGAAGGCGGAGAGGTTATCATTTCAAAAATCTGTATCTTTTGATTTTCTCGACGTAATTGATTGGTGGTACATTTGCTTCTTCCTCATCGAGTTGACGATTGCATTTTTCGCACACTAGTTCAAAGAGATACCTAGT
Organism: Schistocerca americana; assembly: GCF_021461395.2. Lineage (NCBI taxonomy): Eukaryota > Metazoa > Arthropoda > Insecta > Orthoptera > Acrididae > Schistocerca > Schistocerca americana. The sequence goes on from NC_060123.1 coordinate 150,507,984, forward strand.
CTTCTACTTAAGGCACCGAGTCCTTACGTTTGCTTATTACCTAGGCTCTAGCCATACTGTGAAATACTTCTCATTCGGTGGAATCCTTGTAGGCCTTTCTTCAGAGAGGTCGAAGTTCATAACCTTCCGGTTTTTCCTTACTGTTTGATTAGTCCATGGTTTGTGTATTTCATCTGGTTGCCTTTAGTTATGATCCCTTTAACTCCATTATCCAATACATGCAGTTCATCTATTCAGCAAATCTGGCCAACTAGTACTGGCACTGCGATGCCTCGATATGCCCATTTGCTGGGCTGACACGCCTTCTCGTAAAACAGTTGTGCGGCGATTCCCTGAAGGGGAGGGGGCTTGGAGAAGGTCGGGAAAGCCTGTGACTCCCTGCAGTTTTGCTGCGGGGAATTCCGTCCACTGGCAGGGGCTCTGGTGCGACTCTAGCAGTCCACAGTTCTGGACATACAGTTGCAACGCCTCGTCCCACGTTGTGGGTGCTAAAATTTTACACTTGTAATTCTAATGTAACGACATGCACATCGAAACTTTAATTCTTAAAACAGTTACTTTTTATGGTGTTAGTTTGGTGCGATTCAAGTATCTGCAATTCTATTGAAACATGCTACATTATAGATAAAATCCCGAAAGAGAGATAATAGGAATGTCATGCGAAAATGTGAAGTACCAGGCAATGGAACATTAGCATTGGCAAATACATGTGCGGAGACGTCGCTAATATTCAACAAAGCGCCCCGCGGTGTAGCCGTGGTGTCTAGGGCGCCTTGCCAAAGATCGCGCGGCTCTTCCCGTCGAAGGTTCGAGTCCTCCCTCGGGCATGAGTGTATGTGTTGTCCTTAGCGTAAATTAGTATAAGTTAGATTAAGTATCGTGTAAGCCTAGGGACCGATGACCTTAGTAGTTTTGTCCTATAGGAACTTACCACAAATTTCCAGATTTTTAAACAAAGTTAAAAAAAAAAAAATTTACAGCTGAATGACTAAAAGGAAAACATAGAGTTACCGGTAGCTCATGGAGCAAGCGTCTCCTAGGTTGCTTTGCCTGGACCACTGGAGACATAAGATTCTTTCTTCAGACTGAGTTTCTGTTCTGCAGCTGACTGCACAGTGATTTGAAATTTTTGCCACAGGTTAAAGAAAATTGCAACTCCAAAGCTTCTGACTAAGCATTTCGAGAGATTCCCTTGGTTATTAGGGGAGTGATGGAATTATAAATATCCTTCCGAATATTCCCAGTTATGCAATTCAGAATGTCTCCCCCCCCCCTCCCCCTTCTACCGGCCACTGAGAGGTCGGCTGGAGGGGAAAAAAAAACTACTTGGCTCGCCTTTTTTTTGCTTGAGTCGAAATAGCCAGCACGTATAAGATGTATTATAGCCGCCCCTATCGGAGACGGAGGTCTTTCGGTTTAGTTTCGCTATTATATGGTTTTTACCCTTTATTTTGGATTAGGTTACTTTACAGTTATCGCCCAGAAAAGCATGTTTATGCCAGTATCATTGATGCCTAATCCACTTTAAAGTGATACAGTGAAGGAGGAGGAAGATGATAAATGCAGATAGGACATTTTTGTTTTTCCTATTGGAGAGGTTAGAGATATACATTGGTCGATCTAGCTGAAACGAGTGCGCCGTATGTGTGTGTGTGTGTGTGTGTGTGTGTGTGTGTGTGTGTGTGTGAGAGAGAGAGAGAGAGAGAGAGAGAGAGAGATTCCTTTCTGCAGCAGTGAGTGTGTAAAGCCCTGAACTGGATTTCATTATAACTTTCTGAAAAGCATCATTTTGTACTGTACGAATCTCTCCGGAAATTGCAGTACGAAGATCTTGGTTCCAGGTATATCCTTAAGACTCTGTACTTTAGATAACCCCATAATAAATAATCACTCGGGTTGCGACCGTGGCCACAAGGGGGCCATTCCGCGCCTTATCCGATGAATGCTAAGATATCCAGGCAACCATCTGAAGTCTGGATATCGTCTGAAGGAAATGGATGCTCCATCTTCAAAAAATGCTCAAATGTGTGTGAAGTCTTATGGGACATAACTGCTAAGGTCATCAGTCCCTAAGCTTACACACTACTTAACCTAAATTATCCTAAGAACAAACACACACATACCCATGCCCAAGGCAGGACTCGAACCTCCGCCGGGACCAGCCGCACAGTCCATGACTGCAGCGCCTTAGACCGCTCGGCTGCTCCATCTTGCTCCACCTTGCATGAACCAGTCGTTTCAGAGAATTCGGCTGCGTCGTACAAATCTATGTCCCAGAACTTGTCTGTATTGGTGTCCCGTGACAGGTTTCCCGATAAAAATAGACCCAGCAATGCATTGTGCACTTACTGCGCACCAGACAGTGACTTTTTGTGGATGATGTGGAGCAGCAGCTTGATCGTGTGGAGCCCGAGTACCGCTGTTCCTATGATGTGTTACCATTCTGAAATGTGGACTGAGGCCACGGAGAATGAGCTATAGAATTTTCGGAGCTACAACACAACAATATAAGTAGGAGTATCATTAACGGTGTACTTTACCACAGTAGACAAATACTTTCTGACACGTTTTTTACGCCATATTTTGTTTCGTTCGTGTGTTCTTCCCTACCTCGGATAATTGAAAGCGATTATTTATCGTCCATTTTTAAGTTATGTAGTTTAAGAATAGTGTGCAGGGAGGAGACCCCCAAGAGGGATCATTGCCGACAAAATTTTATTTAAATAAATTTTCAATGCATAATGTTCGGCCGTAGCCGGCTTGGGCATACTGTGGTGGAAGGTGCTGGCCGGAAGACCATGGTCGGCACATTCCTGCCACGTGCTCCTCGGTCAGACTCAAGTCCCACGGGTTGGTTGCGCTGACGGGGGCACGCTACTAGCAAGGCGCGTTGGCGGAATCAATCCTCCAATCAGAGACTAATCGTGTGATCACGTGGGGACGCGGTCGGGAGCGGCGAGGGCGGCTTGGAAACAGCTCCGCGCTCTCTTAGCTTCTGACCTCGGCCCCGAGTAGTCGCTCCTCTAGCCTCTGCCTCTCTGATGAGCAGACGGCAACCCCTCTTGGGGCTGCTCAGCCCTACGTAGGCACCACTGTACCATCATTACAAGAATAAACTGGGTCCATTCCACTCAATTAATTTTCATTTTACAACGCCCTCCGCTCCTGACTTCTATCCTGACGAACAAATGGTGTCAGAAGTGGGATGCGACCCACCTTACGGTTGTAAAATCAACTTATCAGTTGAGTATGAGTACTATGAAGGGGCCGAGTTTGAGCAATTAAGGGAAACTAGACCGAACGTGGCGAGGCTGCAGCGCGCCATGCACGTGCCAGCCGGACGCCTGCGTTGCAGAATGTGCGTGGCCGCGCACTAGCGCGCCACAAGCGTGACGCAGTTCGCCGCCGGACGCGAGCCGAGGAGGGTCCGCGATGCAGTCACGCTCGCCGCCGCCGCCGCCGCCGCCGCTGTCCGTAACTGCCACGGGCCACCGCCTGCGCCAGGGTCCGGGGTGCGGCCCTCGCGCCGCCCCGCCGTCGCAGCTGTCCATGCTGTCGCCCGCCGCCTGCTGCGCCCACGCGTGATCAACGCGCCTGCCGCCGCTCGTCGACACCGCCGCCGTCCGTCGTCTGCACGCCACCAAATAATGTAAGTCGCTAGCGACGCTACGGTGGTGTAGATGCCCATACTATTGTAACATGCCGATCACCAGGCAGCAATCGGAGGCAGGAGCAGCCGGAGCGGACGAAGATCCCCTCTTGGCGCTGCAGTCCCAGTTAAATCAATTAATTCTAACTAACGCGGAGCTTAAGCAACAGATAGATGATCTTAAAATGGCTTCTCCGCAATCTAGTGTTGCTAAGCCAGTGCTAGTGGAAGAACAGCCGAAGCAGGTGATTCCACCACTCACTAGTGCAGAATCACCTGTGGCAGTAGCCACCTCTACTTTGGTGCAGAGCTTCCCAGCAGTAGCGTTTATTCCGGCGTTCGCTGGAAAGCCGCACGAGGATATTCAAACGCTTGTCCAGAATATCCAGGACATTGGAAAGCTTTGCGGTTGGCCAGATGAATTTCTCTTAAACGTGATGAAAATGAAACTCACCGGCGAAGCGCGGAACTACGTGCAGTCGGTCGAGAGCTTGAAAAATGCCCCTACCTTCCAGTCCCTTGCAACAGGGTTGATTGAAAGGTATACAGACAAACGTGGTACTAGTTACTATCGCGACTTGCTTTCCACCCTCAAGCAAAAAGCGGGTGAAGATTTAGAAGCATTCGCGGACAGGATTCGAAGCGTCGCATGCCACACGTACGCACTAAGTGCCAGTTCTGCTCGTAACGAAGTTCTGTTGGAAGAATCAGAATGTCGTGCGATAGACGTGTTTATTCGTGGCATAAACCCTCAAATAGGGGGCGAAATCAAGGTAGCTTCGCCCCGCACCTTACACGAAGCCGTGCGATTAGCACTCTTGAGAGAGGAGGCGAGCCGATTTGTGGCCGTCTCCGCGCGGCAAAGTGAGCCCCGACGTGTCTTTTCGAACGATACTAAGTGTGGGCGCTGTAATAGACAAGGACATGTGGCAGAGCAATGTCGCGTGCCATATTGTCATCAGTGCAGGAACATGGGCCACCAAAGCGTGCATTGTCCAAATAGTAGGCCACAACCGCCTGCAAATTCCAGGCGAAATGCAAACCAATCACAGAATTCGGGAAACGGCCGCGGGGCAGGAAGTGCCACCCCTCCCGGCCCCCGTTAAAAATAGTGACCCCCCTAGTTGATAAGGGAATCACGCAGGTGGCAAGCGTGGTTGTCGATGGTGTTAGAGGCCGCAAACCAATACGCGTGCTAATTGACACAGGCGCACAGATCAGCTTGGCATTTTTATCGAAGAGAGATAAAAGAACATTGCAACCGCCGCGGTACCATATCAGTGGTATTGGTCCCGGCATAGTGAAACCTGATGGCAGCTGTTGCGTTGAGTTCACGTTGGACTCAACAGAATATGCTTTTACGATGGAGGTTGTACGAAACAGGCGCACGGATTACGACATCATCCTAGGAAGTGACTTTCTGCGTCATTTCCAGGGGGTTATTGACTATAGGTTAAATACCGTCCAATTCGGCGACAACGTGCACCGTTTTGGACGTGACTGCACGTTGCGGGCGAGCGGAGCTGGGAAAAAAGGATCCGTTTCCCAAGTTTCGGAGTCTCCCGTAACGATGCTAAAAGCTGATAATCCCGTGGAGATACCAGAAGGCACAGGAAAGATCCTTTGGGTGCCTGTCGGGATGCGTGAATCCGAAGAGGTTCATTTCTTGGTAGATCCACTCTGCCAGAATGAAACTCTCGACCAGATGCAGGTCCACGTAAAACGTAGCCTGTGCAAAGCGCAGCAAGTACAGAAAGAAAATTGCGTACCCGTGTGTTTAGACAATTTTAGTCACAAGCAAGCTTTCATACCGCGTGGTACAGTATTAGCCAGCTTACAGGTTATCCCAGAAGATGAGTTGTCAAAGAGAACCCCTTCTCTGAAAAAGAAAAAGACTGCTGCCGCCTCTCAACACCTTTTGACAATCACGTCACATCTGACAGATAAGTTTAAAGCTAAGCTTAGTCATCTCCCATTGCATGATCAAAAGCTAATAAATGAAGTGTTGAATGAGTATTCATGGTTGTTTGAAGACAGGAAATATTTACCAGCAACAGATCTAATCCAACATGAGATTCCAACCGGAAATGCTAGGCCAATAGCTCAAAAAGGGTACCGAATTCCCTACCATCTTCAGTCAGTGGTAGAGGAAACTATACAACAGCAACTAGAAGCAGGAATAATACAACCCTCTTCTAGTGCGTGGTCTAGCCCAATTGTAGTCGTTCCAAAGAAATCTATAGACGGAGAAAAATCCTATCGCCTCTGTGTAGACATGCGAGCAGTAAACAAAGTTACTACTCCAGATCATTATCCATTACCCCGGATCGATGAAACACTCGATCGTCTGGGCAATTGCCGGTACTTCACAACATTAGACATGCGCAGTGGGTATCATCAAATTCCAATTGCTCCTGAAGATCGAGCTAAGACAGCTTTTGTAGTTCCTGGCGGCTTATATGAATTCTTAAGGATGCCTTTCGGGCTTCGCAACGCACCAGCAACCTTTCAGCGATTTGCAGATCTGCTATTACGTGGGTTGAAACCTACTATGTGCCTTGTGTATCTTGATGATATAATTATATTTTCAAAATCCATTGCTGAACATGCTGAACATCTACGCAGTGTACTGTTGCGCTTGCAAAATGCTAATTTAAGCTTAAAATTAGAAAAATGTTCTTTTGCTCAATCACAAGTGCAGTATTTAGGTCATGTCATCAGTTCCAACGGAGTCAAACCAGATCCACGATTAACTGAAGCAGTAGACACTTTTTCTATTCCAACAAATTTAAAGGAATTACAATCCTTCCTTGGCCTTGCAAATTATTACCGCCGTTTTGTTAAAGATTATGCTACTATTACCAAACCACTAACTAAATTGTTGAAAAAGGATACTCCTTTTGTTTGGACGGATGAATGTTCGACCGCCTTTCAAACAGTGAAAACTATTTTAACTAGTTCACCTCTGCTTGTTTACCCAGACTTCGCTGAACCTTTTATTTTATCTTGTGACGCATCTGATTTTGCTGTAGGATGTGTCCTAAGCCAAGTGCAAGATGGTGAGGAAAAACCCGTTGGGTATGCCTCTCGTCAACTGAATAAAGCAGAAACTAATTACACTACTACAGAAAAGGAATTGCTTGCCCTTCTTTTTGGAATTAATTATTTTAGATGTTACCTCTATGGTCGCAAATTTACAGTTCTTACCGATCACTCTGCTCTGCAGTGGTTATTGAATCTTAAAGACCCTAGCAGCAAACTTATGCGCTGGGCCATGAAACTGTCAGAATATGATTTTGAAGTTCGGCACAAGCCTGGTCGGTTGCATCAAAATGCTGATGCGTTAAGTAGAAAAGTGCGTGTCATTGAATCAGATGAGGTATCAATTGAAGAGTTAAAAGAAGCACAGCAGGTGGACGTTCAATGTCAAAGATACGCCACCTTCCCAGAATTTGAAGTAATAGACGACCTTTTGTATCGAAGAACTCCACATGGGAATCGTTTGGTAATACCGGAATGCTTGCAGCAACGTATAATACGGCAATGCCATGATACCATCCAAGCATGTCACAGCGGAAAACGCGCTACGAACGCTCGAATTGCGACACGTTATTGGTGGCAATACCGACAACGTGATGTGGACAGGTATGTAAGATCTTGCCTGCCGTGTGCACAACGAGCACAAAATAGGCATCCGCGAGTGCCGCTGCAAACACTTCCTCAGGCATCTTCACCCTTCGAAATTCTTGCTTTAGATTTCCAAGGTCCTTTTCCACAGTCGCAACAAGGTAACAAATACATTTTGTCTATTATTGATCACTTTTCACGTTATCTAATTTTGGTTCCCCTCCCCGACATGACAGCTGAAACTGTGGCGAGAGAGTTTGTAAATCGTGTGATACTACCTTTTGGAAGTCCTGATGCCATTTTAACGGATCAAGGAACCAATTTCATGTCTGCTTTATTTGTACAAGTTTGTAAATTATTAAGAATCAAAAAATGGCGTACAACTCCCTTCCATCCTAAAGCCAACGGTCGCGTTGAACGCGTACACCGTACAATTTGTAAAATGTTATCCTATTATGTTGCAAAAACGCACGCTGATTGGGACAGATATGTACCGTATATTTCTTCTGCATACAACACCCGAATACATGAATCCACAGGGTATACCCCTTACGAAGCTGTGTTTGGACGGCCGATGAATTCGCCGTTCGAAATAGACAAACTACCTCAAGGTGTAGAAATAAAGGAAGTAAAAGGTTTAGCCCGCCGGCTAAAAGCGATCTGGTATAAGGTAAAGAGGAATAATATCAAGGCTACTAATAAACTGTTGCACAGGCAGAACAAAAATGCTGTTTTACCGACTTATCAGACAGGTGATTTAGTGTTACTACGAAACCCGGCAATCAAAAAGGGACGAACTAAAAAGTTCTCTCCCCGCTTTGAAGGCCCGTATCGGATTGTACGGTTGACCTCACCAGTCAATGCAGAACTGCAATTAACCGATCGTACGGTGATAGTGCACTTTGACCGCCTGCAACCTTACCACGGTAGGGCTGTGTCACCACAACAGGTCGCAGCCCCCGATCCGCCTGTGTCACCTCCACCTCAAGTAGAACAAAAACGAAAGGAAAAACGGAGGAGATTACCTCCACAGGGTTGTAGATACCCTTTGCGGAATCGACACCCTTATGGGTTGAGGTCGCGTGATTAATAACGCCTAGTTAGAGTTTTATGATATGTTCTATTGCAGCTTAGTTTAAGTCATTTTCTCCAGGGACTTGGAAGCAAGATGTGCCTGGCCACCACGGAGTTCCCAGCCATTCTCAATTGTCAGTTTCCAGTCCTGTCATGTATTTTTGCTCATTTTTATATGTATGATTATGTTTTATGTTTTGCAAGCAATGCCACGCATTAGACGTCACGCAACTGACTTGCTTCAAATGCAACCATTACACTTGGTGTTGGCAGAACCGCGGCTGCTAACTCCGAATAATATTCTTCAATGTCCTCTATTGCCATCTATTTGGCAAACCAGTACATGTGGAGTATTTTTACTCCGAGCTTTTCTTAATACTTGTTACGTTGACGTCTAGTGTATTGTACTATATGTCCTAGTTCTGTATTTGCTGCAGCTAATCGTAAGTAATCGGAACAGATAAAGCCAGGACTTGAAATGCATACGCCTCGTACGCTTTGTTTACGGGACCAGCTGTTGGCGGGGCATAACATCAGCTGTCGCCTCCCCTCCTCTTCAGCGCTGTCCCTTCTCCACGCCAAGAACTGGCCAGCGGCCATCATTCCTTCTCAGCCAGTAACAGCGCTCCGCGCGATGACGTATCTTATCACTACGTGCGCTGCCGCCTCCAGCGTCTCAACACGCGGAGCGTCCGAGTAGTTACAAAAACAAATCGCAAATTACTGCCCTATCCTCTGTGTATGACAGACTACAATGCACTTACCATCAGTTTATATAACTAACAGCCTTTTTTTTAAAAAAAAAAAAAACTCTTATGCTAGATAATTAGCAATTTCTAATTCATCGTTATTTCTGGTACACGCTAGGCGCGTGATATTTGTCGCTGCAGTAGCGGCCGGTCTCTCGCGGCTACACGCCTTCTCACATAACCGCTGACGTGCCGTTGCCTACTCCGCACCTACGCGTGCGCTGCGCGCTCGCTAACAGCTCCAAGCTGGTTTCTTTCATGCATCCGGAAGACACGGCAAACAAAATTCATTCAAACATCCCAATAAATCTTAACATAAATATTAAATAGATGTGATTCATTGTTTAAATTCTTTTCCTCGTTTTGTTTCACATTAGCTGGATAAATCACACGAAGTCTTAACGATTTACATTATTCTGCATACCTTAGTCTGCCAATCCTATAAGTGAAATTTCACTACTGCTTTGATTCATTGTGTAAGCTACAAACTACAGCCCTAACCCTCTTACACATCGAACTGCCTTGGACAAGGCCAGATATGGGCAAACCAATACAATGCCACGGGTTTTTCACGCTACTGACGAGGCACAAACGACCAATCGTCCGGGCTGCCGTATATCGGTAGACGATTGTTCCTTGGTTGCTACGCAGTTATTTTTGCCCTCCCCATTTATTTTACTCTACCACCGTGGTCATTGTTCTATCCTGTTTTCCTTCTTCTGTCGATGAGGAGGCCCCTACAACATGTTAGGTACCCTCTTCCGACAGTACCGGTCTTTTAGTCTTACCACCATTTACACCGAGATATTGCTCTTCCTTGTTGCAGTCTTGCCCCAAAATATCGGCCGATGATCCATTGTGAGATACGTACTTTGCCTCTAATTAGCCGGTGATGTAAGCGCTACGGGAACTGTGCCTAGTTGTCCTTTCAGTTCAATTTGTTATCATCAGTTTTAAAACTAACACACACGCAGCCTAGCAGCCAGCCCCAAGTGGCCAGTGTTGCATGTTAATGTTGAGCGTTCCGACTACTTACAGCATTATTATTATACATCATTGTGTTTTTATTTTCCTGTCAATATATGTCATTGTTCTTAATTATGTCATTATGCTAGCGCTATTGATTTATAGTTCATGATTTTCATTTTATGTAGTGTTATGTACTGCGCGCACAAAAAGTGACGCTATTTATGCATGTATGCTATTCTAGCTTCAGAGCTATTTTTATTGCTTGAACAGTCGACATTTCCCTAGTACAGCAGGTCGCTAATAACGCCGCTGATACTTTTATTACGGACGCCCTTAGGCCCGCTTAACCACGGTATCGCAGATAGCTCCAATGCACTGCCTACCCCTCAATTATTAGACAGGTTGCCTTAGCACTGTCCGCAGGTTGCCCCATTGCCCTGCAAATTATATAATCATCAGTCCAAGTCTGCAGATTGCACTAATGGCCTGCTGAACTTAATAGTCGAGTCACTCGCAGGTAGCTCATACGCACTGCGAACTTGTACTTACACGTCACCGAATCCTAGGCTCCTCGGTTGACCACAAAACAATTCACACATCAATTTCCGTGAGACAATTTGCACTCACACTACGCCTTTGGCACTCAACCACAAATGAACTGAGCCCCAGACGCTCTTTTATTACATTTTATACAACGCCACCTTCTTCTAGATGGCAATTCCATTGCAAAATCATCGGATTCTGCCAAAGATTCAGATACCGTTCCCCAGATGGCAGCCTTTTCCGTTGCTGAACGGATTAGTTGCTTTTCACCATCTGACAGTGCAAACTGCACTTTTAAGAACGATGTTGTTATATACACACACTGTCGGATTTTACTGACGTAGTCCCTTATGCACTTCGTCAACCGATTAAAAAAAAAAAAAAAAAAAAAAAAAAAAAAAAAAAAAAAAAAAAACAACTTCCCCTGGCGGATTTCGTATCCGATTCGGAAGTTTATGTTCGGGAAATATTTCCTTTATTTTATTTCTTGTCAATTGTTATTACTTCAATGTCATGTTTTATTGTTATCAATTTATAGTTATGATTAATGTTAGTACACTTTATGGTTATACGCTATTTTTGTGTCATATTCGGTATTCCCTTTTAACTTTCATTGTTTCTGGACTGGAAGTATCTCTGATAGCACCTATTGGCCTTCAATTCGTATCCGCCATCAGCTACCATTAGTCACACATTTACACAACACTTCATACGCCCAATAACAACTTACAACATACTCACACTGTTCATATCCACACTGCCTTGGTGTAACTTGTTGATGTTACCAGACCTCTATTGTCATATACTAAGTACATGAACAAGGCTTTTATGGTTCATGCCCTCCGCTCTTCGGAAGGGGAAAGGGAAGTACGTACATATGTACGTCATGTTCAGTAGCAGTTTCTTTTAATCAACAACGTAGTCAATTTACCTGTTGAACACTTAAGTTGTTCTGTTAAAATGGAATCAAACGTCTTTGTGACATCAGCTATTTGTGTATTATTGCTTTGCAATAAACTGTTACTTTTAAGTTGCACTTACAATGTCTTAGTCTCGGACGCAGAGCCACTAGCGCTCTCCGACGCTGTTATCTGAGCTCAGCACTCTGCCGGCTCAGCGCTGATAAAGCTGCGCTGCGCCGCCTCCACTGCTTCACACCCAGCCTCTGTATTCACGAGCAACAGACTCGCTCTCGCTAACATTCATTTCCGACTTCTATTGACCACTTCTGTAAGTAAAGATCCTTTGATTATTGAGTTAACTTGAGTTGTCCTACCCTCATTCGGGTTTTCTACAGCTGAAAAACCACTCAATATTATTTCTGAAATTTATGAAGTACTTCACCTGTCTCGCCGTGTCGAACCTTAGCGGGGTGGGTGCCCCTGCGTAGTGGCCAATGCGTGGGAGGTGCCTAGGCTGTGCGGGTTTACACCGCGATCACAGGATTCCTTCTCATTTTATTCATTCAAAAAAAAAAAAAAAAAAAAAAAAGGAAAAAAAACTTTCTTCGTACAAAATCTCAAATTAATTGATGACACTTGGCCTTCGTCCCATAGCAGGTAGAAAAATTTTTCCAGCGAGTTACGCTTAGTCTGCGCTGCGTTGTACTGCCTCCGCGTTCAGCGTCTTTTTGCTGACGCGTGATTGATCAGCGGATACTCGGTGTCGAATTACACCATTGTCTTGCCGCCTTGCTACCCCCACGGCTGCCAAACTGTTGGTTGCCTGCCGTGATTCTACTTCGTGGCCTTCTTCATCAGTAAGCGTGACTGAACGGGTCCATCGTCGCTACTTGCCAGGTAATTATTGCTACAACGTTGTACCCCCCCCCGTCATCTCTGAATTACTCATCAAGTAAGCCAGGAAATTTTTACTTCTAGGGGCACTAATACTTTCTCTCGCAGTCGACCGTTATCAACATTGGAAGCTGAAAGCAACCTCCGTTCAAATGGCTGTCAATTTATCATCCGCAATGGGCAGCATGTTAATCTCAATGGTTGTCGTCGTCGCCGTTAAGGCGCCTCCATTTCACGTCTACCCTTCCACATCTGGCGTGCTCTTTGGACGTCGTCACAATCTGGTGCATACTCCACATTATGCTATTGTGTTAGCTGATGTCAACCTAACATTATTAGAAGAGGAAGACCGTGCTTTATATGATGCAGCTAAGCTACTGTCAAAATATGAAACCTTCTTGACGCAGACGAAGGAACATGAGTTTCTCCGATCTTTGTGGGAAGTGACTAGAATTATTTCAACCCTTCGAAGTCAATTGAACAGTATTAGGGATGCAGTACCACTGCCTCGTTTCAAACGAGCCTGGTTGCCCGTTGGAGGTACGTTATTAAAATCTGTCTTTGGGACTCCTGACGAAACAGACGCAAAACGCTGGGATTTGGACACACAGCAAGCGCTTTCGGAAACACAAGTTAATCACGAAGTGTTGGTACATCAACAGGTGCGCCTGACACATCTTGAGAATAACCTGTTAGCCACAACTAGACAAATACAAGTTGTAGCCGACAGATTAACACGACACTATGGTGCACTTGAACAATCCTTTAACCAAGAGTGGACTCATCTTCGCTCGGGATTACGTAATCTAACTATCACATTGGACATTATGAAGACCACGCAGATTCTTTTATTTAATATACACACAGCACAGTTACACGTGCACATGTTACACTCGGCCATTCAACTCGGACTGCAAGGAAAGCTCAGTCCCCATCTGTTACCCTCAGAGCCCTTCTTGCACATGCTACACAATGTGTCCTCGCAAATTTTGGCCCCTAAACAAATGCTTTATGCCGTGCGGGAAAGCAACCTCCCCTTTTACTATGCTGCGTTGGAGGTCCGACTTACCCGTAATTCTGACGGTATTCGGATGCGAATGAGGTTGCCAATCACGTGCGCAAATTGCGAATACGAGTGCTATCAAATATACACTTTTCCAGTCTCTTGGGCTACCCTTCATCACCATGTTGTTTGGCAGACTCAAGAATTTTTAATAGTTAGTCGGGATCGACAAACTCACGCCACTCTCACTCGCGCTGAACTATCCAGTTGCTTCCATACAACACATTACTTACGCTCCACGCTAATTTTACACACTAACACTACTGAGTGCGAGATGTCACTGTTTTTAGCTGAAACCACTACCCCTCCATGTCCTTGTGTTCTAGTCTCACTTCGTCAACCAATAATTCAGCCTGTTGGCAACAGTTTTCTGTTCGCTGTTCCACAGACTGTCACCGCCACCCTCGTGTGCCACCGTTCAATGGCAGAGACTGAATCGTACCGGGTAACACTGAATAATAGTGGCCTAGTGTATAATAGTTCTGGATGTGACGTATACGCTGCTTCTATGAGGATATCAGCTCAATTGCACTCCACCTTTCATGTCACCATTCCCACATTTACCTTATACCTTCCTGAACTCACTTTTAAAATCCATCACCATGAGAAGCTGAAGAATTTACCGAATACCAATGATTCAGATCTACTCCAATCGATCAATCATCTCCTTACCCAGGAACACAACCAAGTTGCTCTTGACCGAGTGGCCTCACATATTGCTGATTGGCACCAAACCAAGCGATTAACCACCGTTGTATTGCCCAGCGCTGGTTCGGTGATCATCACTGTAATAATTCTGATTATAGTATCCTGGATACTCTGTAAAAGAGGGTTTTGCAAATGTTTCACTTCCTTCCGAGAAGTAGTACCACCCCCACAACCTGAAGGTGAATATCACACCTGAAACTACCTGCCAACCTTGGTGCATGCGATCAGGCATGACCCCCCCTTAGAATTAAGTTGTAGTCTAGGTGTCAGGTCAATGAACTAATTTTGTAATGGATTTGTATTTCTATGTAAAGTCTATGGAATCACAATTTAACTGTCGAGTTTTAACCCTCATGTAAGTTATTTTGTTTTCTCTTTAAATTTTTGTCATTCTGTAATGTTCTCGTTCACCCACTTGGGCAATTACCATTGTAATCCTAGATTTAAGAACTCAAAGTAATATTACGGGGAAAAACCCCCTTGTGACTATTAGGCCTGGGAGCATTCTCTCACCCCCACGAGGGTGGAGTGTTTCAGTGTGCTGTGCTCCGGTGCCCCTCATCAACGCCTGGGTACCCACCACCACTGATACCGCCGACACACATTCACAGCATGGCGCCGCCCCACTGCCGTCGCACCAACTTCACAAGTTTGTTATTCAAGAGCCTTCCCTCAGGCCCTTCAGGCCACTTTGTAACATTTGCACATATTAATATCACTATGTTATGGGACCCTTCATAATGATCATATATTTTTTTAAATGGAATAATCGATTAGAATAAGCTCATTCATTTTCATCCAGAGAGCCTTCTTCGGAAGGGGAAAGGATGTGCAGGGAGGAGACCCCCAAGAGGGATCATTGCCGACAAAATTTTATTTAAATAAATTTTCAATGCATAATGTTCGGCCGTAGCCGGCTTGGGCATACTGTGGTGGAAGGTGCTGGCCGGAAGACCATGGTCGGCACATTCCTGCCACGTGCTCCTCGGTCAGACTCAAGTCCCACGGGTTGGTTGCGCTGACGGGGGCACGCTACTAGCAAGGCGCGTTGGCGGAATCAATCCTCCAATCAGAGACTAATCGTGTGATCACGTGGGGACGCGGTCGGGAGCGGCGAGGGCGGCTTGGAAACAGCTCCGCGCTCTCTTAGCTTCTGACCTCGGCCCCGAGTAGTCGCTCCTCTAGCCTCTGCCTCTCTGATGAGCAGACGGCAACCCCTCTTGGGGCTGCTCAGCCCTACGTAGGCACCACTGTACCATCATTACAAGAATAAACTGGGTCCATTCCACTCAATTAATTTTCATTTTACAACGCCCTCCGCTCCTGACTTCTATCCTGACGAACAATAGATTGTGGTGGACTGTAGATTCGTACACATGTATGCCAACTGTGTAATACGGCGTGGACGGCATGGTGTGTATAAACCAAAAGTCAATAAAGGAAGAAAGAACACTGCCGAGAGCAGCGGCACGCGCAGCAGTGCGATGCGCTCGGCTGCTGAGCCAGACTGGCTTGATCGACGCGCTGACAGAGCGCGGAGTGTACTCCGGAGAACGAGCCACTGTGTGCTCAGCGCCGCCGCTGCCTGCCTCCACGTGGGGAGTCAGTCTCGCATCACATTCGGGCAGGGGAAGTACCGAGGAGAGATGAGAAACCCATTCATAGCTCGAAGAATGGACGCTTTTTCACCACCGACTCGAATCACCAGTGTCTTCCTACAATAATGAGAGTTACTCGTGTACTGATGAATTCATTCACCGTGTACCGTAAATCTTATCGTAAAAGCGAACCTTTACTGACGTAGAACGAATCAAATTATTCATCAACAGGCGGAATCAGTAACTGTTTCTGTAAAATCCATATTTATTATGAACATGAGTGTACATATATAAGTACGATTGTGTGTTCCGCATCGTCTCCTAAACCATTAATCTGATTTCAGCTAAACTTGGTACACATGTAACTTATTATACGGAAAGAATCGCTGTGGGGGTAAGAATCATCTACCTATCAAAAGGGTGGGGGTCTGAAAACAGAGTAGCCAACGACACGAGAATGCCCTCGTTTTAGTCGCCCCATATTTGAGAATGACAGCACTTAGTTACTTGCAACAAATATGACACATAATTTCAAACTTTTAGAAAAACCTTTTCTCGCTGACAACGCCAGTAGCATAATGAAAGGAAATAAGTTTGTGGCTTACTACATTTTCGCTATTCATGCAGTAAAACTGTCGCATGAAGCAAGACGTTTTAATTTATTACTTCTTTACTACTAACTGTATTTGCGAGACTTCTCGCAGTCGGTATCCACACATACCGCTGAATGTATCAGCGAAGTTATATCATTGCATGACTCATAGTTCAGGAAAAATGTCAGATACACTGAGCTGCCTGAAAATGCAGGGCGAAATTCGCTAGAGATTGAAACGTCTCTGTGAAGTCGTTTCATTGTACTACCTGATTTTAGCTCAATTCATGAACTCTTCCAGAAAAAGTGAGCACTCAAAATGGTTCAAATGGCTCTGAGCACTATGGGACTTAACTGCTGTGGTCATCAGTCCCCTAGAACTTAGAACTACTTAAACCTAACTAACGTAAAGACATCACACACATCCATGCCCGAGGCAGGATTCGAACCTGCGACCGTAGCGGTCGCGCGGTTCCAGACTGTAGCGCCTAGAACCGCTCGGCCACTCCGGCCGGCACTGAGCACTCAAATAAGGCCTACTGATTATTATATGGGTGTTTTAATGTGGGTTTCGGTTTTGTTTTGTGGGAATCGCTGAATTGGTCATCGTCTGCTGGGAGCAGACGATGTTGCTTCTCGTTCAAAGGAGAGCACAGGATGACCAACTTAGGTTTCCAATACCTGAACAGAGAGGTTTACCCATCTTAGCCGAGGGCTGTTTTTGTGTGTGAGGTTGGTGACGGAGGGCTACCCCTCTGGTACCTTCCGCTGCACGAGGAGCTAGGTAATTTGGAAAGAGAAAGGGGCACTCTTCGGTGAACGCTTGGTGAGTACGGACCGTAGCTCTTAAGGGGGGTTTCAGGTGATAGGAATCAGGTTGAGTTAGGACTTCGTTATGTTTAACTGGTGAAGAACTTTAGCTTTTCTGAAGCGTGTGAAGCGAGTTATTTTTTTAAATGGTTTTTAATCTTATATTTTGTGGAAATTGCTTTTGTCTTTGTGTGTCGATTTTGTGCCACGTGTTTGGCAATCAATGACCCTTCTGGTTCACCACTGCACCGCAATAGGCTTTATTTTAACAGTTTGCTTGTTTAATGAGCTACAATTTCTGTAAGAATATCTGTTCTGTCGTGCGCTTTCTACAAAGCAGCACAACAGTTTGAGTCAGAATGCACCACGTGCTGTAGTATGGTATTAATGCAAAGGAGATGATAGTATAATTGTCTCCCACCCCCGTCTTCTGTGTTTCTTCTTGCTGTAGTTAAATTGTGCTCTGTTTTATTCTCACGTAATTCTTACTTAAATATTTCGAGTCAGGCACCAGTTATGTGTAGTTAGGATGTTCAACCAAATATTTAGTTGCAATAAGTAACTTACGTGAAAGATAAATTCTTTGGTGTCGATCTTACCCCCTTACTCTGATTTCCATTCCTGAATTAATCAAGTTGCTTCATGTACGACATAGAGTGCTATTTATCTGGCTGCTTGAAGAAATTTGTGTACTTGTAATTAAATTATTAAAGTAATTAAACTAATAATTTTCCAGCTCCGTTTTTTTCTAAATGGTTAGGAAGGGCTTGAGCTAGTGGCGACCCTGAATTTCTGAATTTCTATCATTATTTGTGTGAGAGAAGCAGCTATAAATGCGAGATAACGTATATGGCTCGACGAGAAACGTCGTGAACATAGTGTTACGTTACAAGATACAAGTGAAATATGTGTGCACGCACGTCTGAAGTATGTTAAACATATGAGAAATAAATTTTGACATGTGGCAAAACCACGGTTAAAATGCTCATCCTAAATCCCTGGAATGATTTCTAGGACGTGGACAGAGAGATGGGAGACGAGGAGATAGACAGAGAAAGGAAAGAGGAGGAGGTGGACAGAGACAGGGGGAGCAAGAGATACACAGAGAGGGGAGATGAGGAGATGAATAGAGAGATACGGGCAAGGAAATGGACAGAGAAACGAAAGAAGAGGAGCTTGACAGAGAGAGGAAAGAGGAGGAGATGGACTGAGTGGGAAGAGGAGGAGATGGACAAAGAGAGGGGGGAGGAGAAGATGGACACAGGGGGCAGAAGCACTTGAACAGAGAGCACATGGAGAGAGTGAGAGGTAGGAAGAGACAGACAGAGAGTGGAGGCGGGGTGGAGGATGTGGACAGAGAGATCGGGAAGGAGGAGCTGCACTAATAGGAGGCTAAAATAAATACGACTACATACTCGGGCCACGCCAGGATCTCAGCTAGCAAACAATAAATTATGACTAGTGCTAATCTCCTCACAATTCTAATTGTGGGATTTACTTCTAGGTTACTTTAAACTGGATGGACAGGATTGATTCTTATTGAGGAACATCACAGAAGATGCCGGGAACGGCCATCGTTGACATCGATGTAGCGGTATGCTCGATTTATCGAACTGTGAGACACGCATAGCAGCTGAGGGATACCAACAATAGCGTTTCAGTGTTCTATTGCAGCTCTTTCAGTATGTGAAGATTATTTGAGTACACCCCCAAGAAAAAATCCCAGGGAGAGACATCAGGCGATCGAGTTAAGAGGAGATTGCACTGCCTCTTTTGATTGACCTTTCTTCTCCGAAAAACTAATGCACTCGTTACAAAGTCGTCGTTGAGTGCCATTGCTCCATCTTGCTGAAAATATTCATACAGTCGTTCGTCTTCTGTAAGCTGATGCAAATGTGGATGAAACAGTTTCTGTACGTACCAGTTGACTTCAACAGTTTGGTAAGAGAGAATCGTGTTACCATGCGAAAGGGAGACATTGCCCACCAAAAACCATTCTTGAGATTACACAATGGCTCTTCAAAGTACTGATGGAGAGTTTCTGATTCATGATGGCGCACATTCTGTGAGTTCACAGACCCTGACAGGCTGAACTAGGCCTCATCTGAAGAAATGAAAAACTGAGTTTCTGAAAGTCCTAATTCCACTTCACTCAGGAACCAATGGCAGAACTCAACACGTGAAAGTCCGTCTGGACGCTTTACCTCAGCAACAACAGTTAATCTGTAAGGGTAGAGATGCAGGTCCTTTCGATAATATTTCGACAGGATGACCTCGTAATTCCCCCTTGTGCAGATAAAAGGTGTTGACATTTCGCCAGACTTCGTTCGAAGCTTTCCATCACTCGAGCAAAGTTTTCAGGCGTCCTGCGCCATTTTTCCGCTACAATGAGTTGACAAAAATTATGGTATACCTCCTAATATCGCGTCGGACCTCCTTTTGCCCGAAGTACTGCAGCAACACGACGTGTCATGGGCTCAACAAGTCGTTGGACGTCCCCTGCAGATGCTAACTCTACAGAAGTCAATGATTACGGAAGTGTTGCCGGTGCAGGAATCCGTGCACGAACTGACCTCTCGATTATGTCCCATAAATTTTCGACGCGATTCATGTCGGGCGATCTGAATAGCCAAATCATTCGGTCGAATTGTCGAACAACTGAGGCTATATGGCGCATTGTCATCCATAAAAATTCCATCGTTGTTTGGGAACTTGAAGTCCGTGAATGGCTGGAAATGGTCTCCATGTAGCCGAACATAACCATTTCCAGTTAATGATCGGTTCAGGCCCATGTAAACACAGCCAACAGCATTATGGAGCCACAACCAGCTTGCACGGTGCCTTGCTGAAATCTTGCGTCCATGACTTCGTGGGCCCTGTCCCACACTCGAACCCTACCATCAGCTCTTACCAACTGAAATCGGGACTCATCTGACTAGGCCACGGTTTTCAAGGCGTCTAGAGTGCAACTGATATTGTCACGAGCCCTGGAGAGGCGCTGCAGGCGGTGTCGTGCTGTTAGCAGAGGCACTCGCGTCGGTCGTCTGCTGCCATAGTCCACTAACGCCAAATTTCACCGCACTAAATGGATACTTAATGGATACGATCATCGTACGCCCCACGTCGATTTCTGTGATGGGTATTTTCGCCCCACTCTTGCCACTATGGATCTCGGAACGTCTTATGCCTCTAGCTCCAACTGCCATTCCGCAATCATAATATGTTGTTTCCAGTCGTGCGATCATAATCACGTCGGACACCTGTTTATATGGATCACCTGAGTATACATGACAGCTCCGCCAACGCAATGCCTTTTTATACGTTGTCTACGCGATACCACCGCTATCTCTACATGTGAATAGTGCTATAACATGGCTTTTGCCACCTCATTGTAAGTTTTGCATTGAAGACGTTGCTGGACACATCGTCTAAACACTTCCACACTCTTGCGCAAAACGTTCCACACACGTTTTTCACAAATTGAAGTTCGGATAGCACTTGACTGTGAACACGCGCTGTTTTACTGTGAGCACCATTTTGAGCTGCATGCAGCCGGCGACGAGACAAGTCTGCCCCTCTCCCTCTGTCAGATGTAATGACGCAGTGAAGTACTCGGGTCACTAGCAAACCGAAGATCAAATCTCGGATTCCAGCATTTTCTGTGATGTTCAGTTCTCCTCTCCAACAACTGTCAGTTCCGCTTGAGTCTTATAAATATTTTGAGAGTCAGTTTTATTTTACCCACCCAGCCTGCAATTATACACTGATGAGCCAAAATATTATGACCACTGCTCACCGCGACGCTGCATGCCGCCTGGTGGTGATGTGGCCACGTGACGCGGTAAGGAAAGTACGTAAGTGGGTCAGACACGGTCGGGGAATCACCCTAGCGAAGATATAGAATGCAAATGGGGAAATCCATTGAGATAAGCAACATTGACAGAGGGGAAATTATTATTGCGCAGAGACTGTGAACCAGTACCTCGAAAACGGCGAAGCTGGTCGAATGTTCACGTGCTGCTGTCGTCAGCATACACGGAAAGCGGTCGAAGGACAGTGAAACTACAACTAGGCGCTAAATGGTTAGACGTCCACGACTCTTCACAGAACCTGAGCTTCAGAGGCTTGTCTGCTCTGTAAAGTAAGATATACGGTGATCCGTGGCAGCACAATGCTGGTGCGCTCATCGGTGTTTCGGAGCACACCGTTCATCTTTCATTATTGAACTTGGAGCTCCGCAATAGACCACCCCTACATGTTCACATGTTGACCCAACGACATCGTCAATTACGATTGTAGTGGGCACAGTACCAAATGAATTTGACCGTCGATCAATGGAAACCTGTCGGCTCTTCGGGCGAATAACATTTTTGCTACGCTATGTCGATGGTCGTCTCCACAAACGCCATTATCGAGATGAACGGCGGCACGAAACGTGCAGCGCGCCACGGATGCAGGCTGGTGGGAGCAGTATTATTATGCTACGGGAGACGTTCTCCTGCACGTACGTGGGACCTCTGCTACTAATCGAGGACACTGACAGCTGAAAACCACCTGCAGCCCTTCATGCTTGATGTCTTCCACGACAGTGATGTCGTCTTTCAGCGGTATAATAGTCCGTGCCTCGGAGCCAGAACCGTGCTCCAGTGGTTTGAAGACCATTATTGCGAACTCACGTTGATTCCTTGGCGATCAGATTTTGCCTGATGTAAATCCTATGGAACCCATGTGGGTCGCTATCGGGCCCCATCACCGCGTACGCAAATCAGCGGCACTTTATTTACGCGAGTTACATGACCTGTGATTAGGCATCTAGTGCCACATACTTCCACAAACGTACTAACAAACTGTCGCATCTCTGACACGCGGAATCAGTTACGTATTTCGTTGCAAAGACGGACAAACATGTGGGCGTAATGTTTTGGCTCATCACTTGTTTCACAGAAACATAAGCGCCGTGCGGAATTTATAACCCCGGATTAAAATATTCTGATAAATTTGTAGGAGTGGCTAATGAAGTGTTCTTTTACTTTGCATTTGAATATCTGGGCATTTTCTGCTTCCTGTCATTGTGCGAGGCTCAGTTAGTGAGTAGCAGATATCATTTACATAGAGTGACCAGAACAAAACTGGCTTGGACGTAATTGACAGGTGTGATACGAAGTAAGTTAACCTAGTTATTGCTCCTTGGCTCTGTGTGCGGTTTATCAAACTGCGAGAGACGCACAGCTACTCTCCCAGCAGCAGCGATTCCAGGGTTTTGCAGTCGCTCTGCCAGTGTGTGTGTGGATTACCTGCGTACCCTTCCCCCTCCTAAGTGTGCCGAACGTTAACATCAGAGGCAGAGAGATCAGGCGATCTAGGAGGCCAAGACATTTCACTGTATTTACTAGCTCTCCTCCCTTAACCTAATACCTCATCAAAGGTCCTTCTGGAAATGACATAGTTGATTGTTCTTGGTACTTCTGCTGTATTCAGAGTTTGAACCCACAATATAGAAAGCACCATTCAGTGTATCGCCTGGATTCAGGAAAACATCTCAGTTGTTGAACGGAAGACACTGTGCAAGAATTTAACCGTTCATCCATAAAACAGAAAACATCTCAGTTGTTGAACGGAAGACACTGTGCAAGAATTTAACCGTTCATCCATAAAACAATATGGTACTGAGAGTTCAGAGTCGCTCTACGCCTTATGACATAAGTGATAAGAATACGAAATGCACTCAGGGGTTCCCCTGTACATCTTCACAGAATCAAAGTTTTAATCTCTCTGTTGTTGTTGTGGTCTTCTGTCCAAAGACCGGTTTGATGCAGCTCTCCATGCTACTGTATTCTGTGCAAGTGTCTTCATCTCCCAGTAACTACTGCAACCTACATCCCTCTGAATCAGCTTGCTTTATGCTTCCTTTGGTCTCCCTCTACGATTTTTACTGCCCACGCTTCCCTCCAGTACTAAACTGGTGATCCCTTGATGCCTCAGAATATGTCCTACCAATCGATCCCTTCTTTTAGTCAGGTTGTACCATAAATTTCTCCTCTCCCCAATTCTATTCAGTACCTCCTCAGTAGTTACGTGATCTACTCATCTAACCTTCGGCATTCTTCTGTAGCACCACATTTTAGAAGCTTCTATTCTCTTCTTGTCTAAACTGTTTATCGTCCACATTTCACTGCCATACATTACGAAAATCACTTCTCAGAACTTGCGTATCCAAACCACTTATAACGCAGCACTTATTATTATGCCACACTACAGGCCAAACTCAGTAAAACTATCGTCATACTCAGAATTCTCCAACCGAAAGTATCACAAACACTGCTCGAGAACCTACAATGTATGTACATATTGCAAGAGATTTTTAAGAAACAGGCATTCCGCTGTAAATTTCCTATATGGGAAGACATCGAGCCACAGAAACCTCAATATTTAATTGAAATCAACATAGGCGCACATTGGCCAACTGCTACTAAAATAAAGAACAATCTGTAGTCATTTACATGGTGTCCTTAATAACGTTCTTAATCTTAAGTTTCCATTACTTAGTTATCTCGAGTAATGAGCTCCATAAAATCTACCACGAATGTCACACGACCGTTAACTATGATACATTCTCAGCACATCGCAGTCACTTTTACTCCATGAACTAATAACGAAGATTGTATTGCATATTTCGGAGTGACAATTCGTAATCAAGAACTCTTAGAGTGGTGTGCCGAAAGCGTCTCATGTTATGTGTAACACATCAAACAAAAATTGTAGTTAGGTGGACAATTATATGTAAAATAAGAATCAAAGTTTTAAAAAAATCCTCAGAACAATTCGTAAACTAATGCCTATGTTGCATGAGCGGTGTATGCAGTTGCTTTAGCTAGCTGAAAGTATCCGTTCCGTCGTTCTTCACATCGCTGTTTGGATTACAAAGTTACGAGTACACTTTTAGGCCCAGGTTTGTTTTGGCTACCAAATATTACTGGAAAATACAACAGATATTGACAGCATATGAAGTCCCATATGTTACACAGT
The DNA here is from genome assembly GCF_021461395.2 of Schistocerca americana. NCBI lineage: Eukaryota > Metazoa > Arthropoda > Insecta > Orthoptera > Acrididae > Schistocerca > Schistocerca americana. Next base: position 150,532,188 of record NC_060123.1, read on the forward strand.
TTAAGCAGCCGTGAACATCTTTCATACCACGTTCGTAAAAAAGGGGACTAACCACTTGCACACAATTGTGATGAGAGTATCCTTACCTGGAAAATGTCGCGCTTGTAGTTCACCTTTAGTAGGTAGTTTTAATGAGATTTGTCGTACAAAGCTGGCCAGAGAGGCCGAGCGGTTCTAGGCGCTACAGTCTGGAACCGCGCGACCGCTACGGTCGCAGGTTCGAATCCTGCCTCGGGCATGGGTGTATGTGATGTCCTTAGGTTAGTTAGGTTTAAGTAGTTCTAAATTCTAGGGGACTGATGACCTCAAATGTTAAGTCCCATAGTGCTCAGAGCCATTTTTTTGTCATACAAAAATGGTTGAAATGGCTCTGAGCACTATGGGACTTAACATCTGTGGTCATCAGTCCCCTAGAACTTAGAACTACTTAGACCTAACTAACCTAAGGACATCACACACATCCATGCTCGAGGCAGGATTCGAACCTGCGACCGTAGCGGTCACGCGGTTCCAGACTGAAGCGCCTAGAACCGCATGGCCACACCGGCCGGCTTTGTCATACACATACACACACACACACACACACACACACACAGAGAGAGAGAGAGAGAAAGAGAGAGAGAGAGAGAGAGAATCCAAATGTTTCAGTGAAATCCCAGTTGACGTGACTACTACGAGTCGTGATGGTATCCTGTTCCCGCTAAAAGCTTTCTTTTCCTCTGCTCTGACCCTGGAACGCAAACCTCCAGTTTCATCCATTTATACTTGTACTTTCTAATATTAATGATTTTAGTTATTTTTATCGGTAATGTGTGTTCATGAGACTGCATCACTTTTCGCTAGTTCTATTGGTGTTAGTTACAAAAGGGACGCACGTAACAGCACAAACTGATGGGTGTGTAAGTATTTAAAACAGCGAGTATGCAAGTAGCCGGTAGCTGCATAACAAGGCAAGGCACGCTCTTGGAACACGCAAACGGAGCCTAACCACCGCATACACACAGACAATAAATCCAACGCAAGCCGCCAAGGACTACCCGTGATGCTTTATAAAAACAGAATAGAATATACGTTGCTATTGAAAAGCGCATTCGTAAGCGTGCTGACAAATAAGTAACAAAAAAATACGTGTCTCTACAGCGGTTATTGGCGTCACCTCTACATGAATTAAGATGTCAAAATTCTTTTCTTGGCAGAAAGAGCTATACTCAGGATACTGCGTGTATTTGGTACTTACACATATAGACGCTGATTAACAGCACTGCCAGCACACGCAACGATACGCACCTGCAACAGAAGAGAAAAAATGGGTGTATCAGTTTATTTCCCGCTGGTGTCTTTCTGAAAAAGAAGTATTTTGTTTAAGAAGGTGCAAATAGCGACAATAGAAAGCATGACCCATTAGACACGTACAGTCACTTAACGTCGTCCTTAACTGGCAACAGTCTCTTCCAAATTTTCTAGGTATAGTTCTTGTGAACATCGTCCAATGTAACAAATAAAAATTGTATTGGCTAAAGCTCTCTGGCAGATAAGTGAACTGAACAACTGAGGCGCTGAAGCCCTCAGGGCAGACTCAACAACTGTATATTTCGAGTAAATCACATATTTGTGAAGTGTTAGCAGGGAGAGCTCAACAACAACTGATTGGGAACTATATACGATTCCACAGTTTACTTACATTCGAAACATTTGGTTGCACATAAAGATCAATAAATATAAGAAAAACAAAAACCATTGTGGAGGTAAAGGTCAGTCGTAGTCCAGGCACATGTCATCATGAAGTCACACCTAAATATTTGTGGCCTCACTGTAAAAACTAGATTACTAGTGCTGTATTATGTTTGTATGGCAAGTGCTGCACGTCAACAGGACATGTGGAAGAAGAGACTGTACATCTTTCAATTCCGCCGGTCGTACATGGATTGGCGAATCGTACAGTGGGCTTAAGCGTTCCTTCCTAAGGTCGAACTTCTGCTGAAGTTTGTGAGACCACTCTCTTGCCTTATGAAGTTTCATTCTCACTTTTGCATCAACTCTGCCGTAACTACTATGGACATAAAATCCCTCTTTATATATTATACTGTGTTGTTAAATTCTCTCTTCTGCATCTTTCACCAATTCAGTGCCGATTTTGTGATACATTTTTGCAAATCAGAGAAATCTCCGGAGCTGAATTACTGTAAACGATGTTTCTTACGACATTTCTCTATGATGAATTAATTGTGTTCTCTATAGTAAGCCGGGCGAAGTGGCCGTGCGGTTCTAGGCGCTGCAGTCTCGAACCGCGAGACCGCTACGGTCGCAGGTTCGAATCCTGCCTCGGGCATGGATGTGTGTGATGTCCTTAGGTTAGTTAGGTTTAAGTAGTTCTAAGTTCTAGGGGTCTGATGGCCTCAGAAGTTGAGTCCCAAAGTGCTCAGAGCCATTTGAGCCATTTCTCTATAGTAAACATCAAAGCGTCGTCTCGCTTTTTCGATATTACCAAAATGACACACAAACACACACACACACACACACACACACACACACACACACACACACACACCGTAAACAAAAATGAACGTAAGTTCGGAATGTTTGTACGTGCATGTAAGCTGGCTGGATTGTACATTATCGAATGAATTAGTAGTGGATATCAGGATGCAATGCAAATATCCTAAAACGTAAAGATATTTTCGTTCCGTGTGCGTTTCTCTAATTATACCTAAAAGACTGATATTTTCACCAGCACTATGATCACAGCTTCTGGCTGCACGTGGAAAATAATGTTTCTGTAGCACGTCCATCTGATGATGAGGCTCCCGTAGGTCGAAAACTAGTTTGTACTACAATAAATCGCAAAAAATTGAAAAAGCGTTTCGTTGCTTATGATACCTACATTAACCGTCAATTTAAATCTCAGTTGGTCGCGCAGGGTAGCCTCACCGTTTGAGGCGATTTGCCACGGCTCGTGCGGGTCCGCCCGTCGGAGGTTCGAGTCCTCCCTCGGGCATGGGTGTGTATGTTGTACTTAGCGTAAGTTAGTTTAAGTTAGAGTAAGTAGTGTGTAAGCCTAGGGACCAATGTCCTCAGCAGTTTGGTCCCATAGGAACTTACCACAAATTCCCCCCCACCCCACATAAAAAAAAACAACAAAAAAAACAAAAAAAAACAAAAAAACTACTCTCAGTTGCAGTTCGTCATCTACAGTGGATATAATAAATAAATTAACCACCTATTCACAGAAGGCAGCACGTAATGTTCTTAATCGTGTGTTGGTGTAAGAGAATAACGCAGAATTCCCGCTGCAGCCTCTTGACTAGGCTGCGCGGCCTCTGCGCTCAGCTGTTTCTGCCTGTGGGACGGGCGGTGATGTCACGCGACCGTGACGTCAGCGCTGGAAGCGCTCTGCGCTGACACAAGCAGTCTGGACGGTGTCCACACCGCAGCGGCGCGTGGGCCAGCCGTAGCAGCGCGCTGTCAGTTCCTCGTGTCGCCGTCAGCTGCCTGTCAGCGGCCAGGTCCTTCGGGCTCGGTTCCGAACTGACAGCCAGTAATGGAAACCAACCCGTCTGCAGGTTCACTAATCATCTGTGAAATTATTCATTCTGCAGGAACTAGGCCGAAAATGTTGTTGTATTCATTTCTGTGAGAGGTCTATGCGACATCTCCCCTGTTCTCATTATTTCTGCATCTACATCTACATCTACATGGCTACTCTGCAATTCACATTTAAGTGCTTGGCAGAGGGTTCGTCGAACCACAATCATACTATCTCTCTACCATTCCACTCCCGAACAGCGCGCGGGAAAAACGAACACCTAAACCTTTCTGTTCGAGCTCTGATTTCTCTTATTTTATTTTGATGATCATTCCTACCTATGTAGGTTGGGCTCAACAAAATATTTTCGCATTCGGAAGAGAAAGTTGGTGACTGAAATTTCGTAAGTAGGTCTCGCCGCGACGAAAAACGTCTTTGCTTTAATGACTTCCATCCCAATTCGTATATCATATCTGCCACACTCTCTCCCCTATTACGTGATAATACAAAACGAGCTGCCCTTTTTTACACCCTTTCGATGTCCTTCGTCAATCCCACCTGGTAAGGATCCCACACCGCGCAGCAATATTCTAACAGAGGACGAACGAGTGTAGTGTAAGCTGTCTCTTTTGTGGACTTGTTGCATCTTCTAAGTGTCCTGCCAATGAAACGCAACCTTTGGCTCGCCTTCCCCACAATTTTTCTGTGTGGTCTTTCCAACTGAAGTTGTTCGTAATTTTAATACCCAGGTACTTAGTTGAATTGACAGCCTTGAGAATTGTACTATTTATCGAGTAATCGAATTCCAATGGATTTCTTTTGGAACTCATGTGGATCACCTCACACTTTTCGTTATTTAGCGTCAACTGCCACCTGCCACGCCATACAGCAATCTTTTCTAAATCGCTTTGCAACTGATACTGGTCTTCGGATGACCTTACTAGACGGTAAATTACAGCATCATATGCGAACAACCTAAGAGAACTACTCAGATTGTCACCCAGGTCATTTATATAGATCAGGAACAGCAGAGGTCCCAGGACGCTTCCCTAGGGAACACCTGATATCACTTCAGTTTTACTCGATGATTTGCCGTCTATTACTACGAACTGAGACCTTCCTGACAGGAAATCACGAATCCAGTCGCACAACTGAGACGATACCCCATAGGCCCGCAGCTTGATTAGAAGTCGCTTGTGAGGAACGGTGTCAAAAGCTTTCCGGAAATCTAGAAATACGGAATCAACTTGAGATGCCCTGTCGATAGCGGCCATTACTTCGTTCGAATAAAGAGCTAGCTGCGTTGCACAAGAACGATGTTTTCTGAAACCATGCTGATTACGTATCAATAGATCGTTCCCTTCGAGGTGATTCATAATGTTTGAATACAGTATATGCTCCAAAACCCTACTGCAAACCGACGTCAATGATATAGGTCTGTTGTTCGATGGATTACTCCTACTACCCTTCTTAAACACTGGTGCGACCTGCGCAATTTTCCAATCTGTAGGTACAGATCTATCGGTGAGCGAGCGGTTGTAGATGAGTGCTAAGTAGGGAGCTATTCTATCAGCGTAATCTGAAAGGAACCTAATCGGAATACAATCTGGACCTGAAGACTTGCCCGTATCAAGCGATTTGAGTTGCTTCGCAACCCCTTAGGTATCTACTTCTAAGAAACTCATGCTAGCAGCTGTTCGTGTTTCAAATTCTGGAATATTCCATTCATCTTCCCTGGTGAAGAAATTTCGGAAAACTGCGTTCAATAACTCCGCTTTAGTGGCACAGTCGTCGGTAGCAGTACCATCGGCACTGCGCAGCGAAGGTATTGACTGCGTCTTGCCGCTTGTGTACCTTACATGATTCAAGCACGTCCTGTATTTGCCATGCACCCTTTGAGATTGCAGCCCACCCCTACTTTCCCGAGGCCTTCTAACGTAAAAAACCGCCCAGTCCACGCCACACAGCCTCCGCTACCCGTGTAGCCGCCAGCTGAGTGTAGTGAACCCCTGACCTATTCAGCGCAACCCGAAACCCCACCACCCTATGGCGCAAGTCAAGGAATCTGCAGCCAACACGGTCGCAAAACCGTCTGAGCCTCTGATTCAGACCCTCCACCCGGCTCTGCACCAAAGGTCCGCAGTCGGTTCTGTCAACGATGCTGCAGATGGTGAGCTCTGCCTTCATCTCGTAAGCAAGACCGGCAGCCTTCACCAAATCAGATAGCCGCTGGAATCCAGAGAGAATTTCCTCAGATCCAAAGCGACACACGTTATTAGTGCCGACATGTGCCACCACCTGCAGCTGGCTGCACCCTGTGCTCTTCATGGCATCCGGAAGGACCCTTTCCACATCAGGAATGACTCCACCCGGAATGCACACGGAGTGCACACTGGATTTCTTCCCCTCCTTAGCCGCCATATCCCTAAGGGGCCCCAATACGCGCCTAACATTGGAGCTCCCAACTACCAATAAGCCCACCCTCTGTGATTGCCCGGACCTTGAAGACTGAGAATCATCCTCTGAAACATGGCACGCAGCTGCATCTGGCTCAGCCAGAGAAAGTGCCTGAAACCTGTTTGTCAGACGCACCGGGGAGGCTTTCTGATCAGCCTCCGGGGACGTCTTTCGCGGCCTGCCACGCCTTGGAACGACCTCCCAATCAACCACAGGCGAGGGCTCAGCCCCACTGCGGGCAGCAACCGGGGCAACCACAGCGGCAGACCGATCTGGGGACAGATGGGACGAGGTTGATATCCCCGTGATACCCAAGTCCGGCTCCCCACAGTGGTGCCCATTGGCAACAGCCTCAAGCTGTGCGGCCGAAGTCAGCGCCGCTTGCAGCTGTGAGCGAAGGGATGCCAACTCAGCCCTCATCCGAACACAGCAATCACAGTCCCTGTCCATTCTAATCGATGTTGAACAACAGCTACTGAAACACGAGTCAGTGCCTAGATAACGCAAGGGAAACACGCAAAGAATGTATTAACTAACCTGTACAAATGCCTAACGACTGCGCTACAATCTGCCTGAATTTACGATTACAGTAACTAAAACTCGAAATTACACCTCCTATACGAAACTCACACGCAATTTAAGTAAGAATCTACGAAGTAAACACTAAAGCGCGATGCTACAACTCTCAAATACTATAATACGCCCGAAATTTATGAATTAAACAATGCAAGTACCCAAAAACACGCAAAGAAATTAAGAATTAAACTATGTAACAAATAAGTAAGCTAGGGGTATACGACTTGCTGCTGCAGCTGCTTATCCAACGGCGGCAGGGAGCACACATTACATTTACGTGTGACGATAATATATTCTTACCATACGACTCAAATTCTATAACCAATGTATAGTATGACAGTTGCCAAGACCATAGAAGGAGAACAGACACGTCAGTGACCACTGTATGGGAATTTCATAATTTTGCGAAAAAAAAATGGGGCACGAGGGAGATTTGAACGTGGATATCCCACTTTGCAGTCCAACGCCGTAGCCACATAACCACGACGCTGTGATTTTTGCAATTAGCTCGGCGTTGCACATCTTGAGCTTGGACCGTTACCGTTTCTATTTTGCTTCTTTTTTTCGCAGTACAGTACACATTCTTCCTGTTTTCGTGCTTGATCTGTGTTCAGTTATTGACGGGCTCATTCGGTGAAACTATTGCCCGCGAAAGGCAAGTTTCTGGTTCCACGCTCTGTCTGACATACAATTTCAATCCCCCCGAAAGTTTCAAAACATCTCACTCCGCTACAGAATGACAGATTCACTCTCGTCTCATTCTAATCGTTCGCGGTACCCAAACAGCGGAGCCCTGGTTGTTATGGTTTTTTTTTTAGTTTCGAAAAGCATTCGATACGGTTTCGCAGCGATTAAACTACATACTTGCTTACAGAATACTGCAACAGGTATGTAACTAAACCGAAATACTGGCAGCTAAACACCACTGCATGTAATAAGATGGCCGGCCGAGGTGGCCGAGCGGTTCTAGGCGCTACAGTGTGGAGCCTCGCGACCGCTACGGTCGCAGGTTCGAATCCTGCCTCGTGCATGGATGTGTGTCATGTCCTTAGGTTAGTTAGGTCTAAGTAGTTCTAAGTTCTAGGAGACTGATGACTTTAGAAGTTAAGCCCCATAGTACTCAGAGCCATTTGAACCATTTTGTAATAAGATGGGCGTAAATACACACAAAAATCCGACACCTTTTGACAACACGATCTACGAACATCACTAGCGACTCTCCCATCCGTCAAGCGTGTTAGAGTATCTGTGTCTCTAGCAATGTAGCGCCGAATGACCACGCCTACAGGCGGAGACGGAAAATCCGGGGCCCTTGACAAGTTAAATTAATGGAAGTGATGAAAAAACAGCTGTTTGCTGTGTACGTGAGAAAGCTTCAAGGAAATGCTTAACATTCCGCAATATGGGATGCTACAAGAACGGCCCTGTCCGCCGCGGAGGTTTCAGTACCAATGAGCGTATTGGTTGAAGAAACTGGCCTTATAGTGTTCGAACAAAAATATGGAAACACTGCGAGCACTACATGTTTGAACGTAAATGCCTGCAGGTTGCGCTTCTGTATTTGACTACGAACGGCACCTGTGAAATGTCCTGCGCACGTTGCAAGTGTCAGCAGTCGTCAGAACATTGTTCTGTGTAGTTGTGAGTGCACTGTGTCGGAGCTAAGTGAATTCGAATATCGGCAAATTGTTGGTGCTCGTATGGCAAGTGCTTCTGTAACCAAGGTAGCCGAAGCCTTTGGTGTTTCATGAGTCACCGTGTCGAAGATCTATGCCGCACACAGGAAACGTGGAAGACATCATCTGCTAAGTGACAGCGCGCACGAAAGTCTCAACGTGGACGAAAATGTGTTGAGTCATCGTGACAGAGGTCTTTGACGAGGATTACGACGAAAAATAAGAGGTCAACAGCTACAAAAGTAACTGCAGAACTGAATGTGAAACTCGCGAACCCTGTCAGGACCAGTGCAACACGAAAGGAACTTCATAAGGTGGAATTACAAGGCGAGATGGAACTCCAAAACCACATATTAGTGGCGCAAACGCGTGTAACAGAAAAACGTGGTCTCGAAGCAATAAAACCTGGACTACAGAGCAATGGAGGATAAGTCTTGTTTCATAATGTTTCCAACTTCTGGCCAAGTTTATATCCCAACAGTGGAAGATGACGGGGATTCGGCGATGGTTTGGGCAGCCACATCGTGTTATTCCATGGGCTCTATGGCTACTCTGCAAGCTCGTATTATTGCCAAGGATTATGTCACCATTTTGGCAGATCGAGTACAATCCACAGTACACTGTTTGTTCCCCAATGGTGATGCTTCAGAACGACAGGGCCCCTGTTGACAGAGCTCGCATCACCCCTGACTGGCTTTGTGAGCATGAGGATGAACTCTCGCGCCTCACCTGGCCACACCCGTATTGAGCCTTGGTGGTCGACTTTGGAGAGAAGTATGAGTGATCGTTACCTGAACGTGCCACTATTTTGCAGGACGAATGGTATAAGTTTCGCTTGAAAACCATGCAGAAGCTGTATATATCCATTCTGAGACGACTATAAGCTGTTTTGAATGTCTATGTGTTTCCAACACCGTATCAGGCATGTTAATGTGTTGTGTCTTCGGTGTTTTCCTATGTTTGTCCAACCCCTATACATTGGCATATTCGGCAGCGGCGGTTTTCAAATCTCCATCTGGCAGCTCAGTTTTAGGATCCAAGCCCTGAGGCTGTTTCTTATACATACCAAAGGCGATTTCTTCGGCCACCATTCCCAGTCAAGCTAATATTCCGTCTATAGTGATCTCGACCTGATGTTGATCTCTAACTTGCGTTCCCTCCGTTTTAACTATCTCCACAGTCATGTCACACTACAACAGCACATTGTAAGCTCTGCTGATCTGTGACCCGAAACATTGTGATGCGGAGTGTAACCTCGGCTGCCAATAGCAGCTAACGCAAGCAACATTGACGGCTATTGATTTGGTTATGCCCTCCGCCTCGTGATTCACACAAACAATAGGCATCAGCACAGTCATAGCCCCTACGAAAAGTAGACTAATTAGAAATTCAAATCTCCTAAACATACTGCATAGCGCACAAAAGTAAAATATGCGTAACTTAGAAAATGTTCGCTTGGTTTCGAGAATGTCAAGAATGAGCTAGTTGTTATCTGTGCTGTCCATCCCATGTAACTAATCGAATCTGGACACCCAGTTGAAGTTTGCTCATGAATTCATTTTCACGTAGTGTTATTAAGAATGAGAACGTTCATCTTAGTGACAACATTAACACTTGCACGCAGACTGCCATTTTACTTATCACGGAAATAAAATGGAGATTGCAACTTAGCTTTTCTACATGTTGTGTGCATAAGAGGCACCGCCATTGGCGGTTCGTATTATTGTGTATATATTTATTTCTGACTACCGCTGACAGTGGAAGAATTTATGGGCGCTCACTGGTCCTCAAGATCTCATCTAAGTGTATCGTACAGAATATTCATTCTGATACCAGAAACGGATTTGTAACCGTAACCGGTTAATAATTTTCGTTGATTGTAGTTCTAGTCAGTCTAGCAGTTTCCCACAGCAATGAATCTGTTGTGCAAATGTGCTGGGAGCGTTTCCTGGGTGCGTGGATTGTTTCAGTTTTTGCATAAATACGCTATTTTATAAAATGTGTTACCATTGTATGCCGCTTTAAATTCCACTTTCGGCTTTAAGTATTTTCTCGTATAACGATCTGTTAGTAGCAGAATCCGTCACCTTCTGTCCATTTTCTGTCTCGTTTGTCATCGAGCTACGTACTCCAGCATTTTAAGGGCAAAATAAAGTGGTCAGCAGCGATAAAAGTGAAAAACACGAAAACTGCAACACAGACAGACATGACACACTTGCAACAAGTGATAGTCTGCCACACACATAAAAAAGTCTTTAGTGCTATGAGTTTCCAGTGTGGATTAGCTCTGAGGTCATTGCCATGTTACTGGTAACGAGCACCAGTGAGCATATTATTACTTTAAATATAAAGGTCATTTCAGTCAATGCTCACATAAATTGTTTTATGGAATTTTGAGTAAAAATAATTCACAAAACTGTAACAGCGCTTCTAGACGGAATTTCAATGCAATTAAAGCAAAATGGCATGCTTATACAGACAATGTTAAAATGTGTGTGAAATCTTATGGGACTTAACTGCTAAGGTCTTCACTCCCTAAGCTTACACAATACTTAACCTAAATTATCCTAAGGACAAACACACACATCCATGCCCGAGGGAGGACTCAAACCTCCGCCGGGACCAGCCGCACAGTCCATGACTGCAGCGCCCCAGACCGCTCGGCTAATCCCGGGCGGCTGTTGCTATACTGTCACAGAACTTGACACACGCAGTTCCTCAGGTAAATTCTATTGAAAAAGTAGTTAACATAACTGGTCTTGGAATTTCAGCTCGGAAAATTATGACAAACACAAAAAATGCAGTAAAACATATAGGAACACAATGCAAGGAGTGGTCAAAAGTATGGAAATAACAAAAACGCAACTCATTACATGCCTAATATGGTATAGGAAACCGTTGGCATTCAGAAAAGATCCGAGTCGTCTGGGAATGGTCCCGTATGGTATTCAAGGGAATTTTATACCATTCTTCCTGCAAAATAGTGGCACGCTGAGGTAACGATGATGGAGGTGAATAGCGGTCGCTCATCCTTCTCTCCAAATGAGACCACGTAGGGTCAATAAAATTGAGATCTGGTGGCTATGGTGGCCAGGGTAGATGCGACAGTTCATCCTCGTTCACAAACGGTGCGAGCTATGTGAACAGGGGCGCTGTAGTCTTGGAACACTAGCATCTCCATTGGGTAACTTTGTTGGGATGGATGTGATCAGCCAAAATGGTCACATAATGCTTGGCAGTAATAAGACCTTTCAAAGTAACCATCGGCCGCATGGAATACCACGATACAGCTGCTCAAATCATCACCTGACCCCAACATTGTGTCACTCTTGGCAGCGACCAGTCTGCATCATAGTCTTGGAGCGGCGTACTCCAGGCGTAAACTCGGTCAAACGTCGGAAGCAGTGAAACAAGGCTCATCCGAGCAAATGACATTCCTCCATTGCTCCATAGTACAGGTTTTATGGCTTCGGCACCACGTTTCCCTGATACAGGCATTTACATCACTAATCAGTGCTTTTGGAATTCCCAGCTTTCCCTTCTCCCTTGCTTTGGTGCCGACAGGGCTTGCGAGTGCAACATTCGGTTCTGCAGTGGCTTTTGCAGCTTATTTTTCGTCACAATCCTCTTCGATGACCGTCCCTGACGCTTACTCAACACACACTTTCGTCCGCGTTGTTGAGTTAGTGGGAGATGTTTCTTTGCTGTCCCTATATGCGGTAGAAATCTTTGATACGGTGCCTCTTAAAGCACAAAACACTTTGTCTATCTTTGTTACAGAAGCACTCACCATACGAGCACCAACAATTTGCCCACGTTAGCTCCGACATGATGCACTCACAACTACACTGACCACTGCTGACACTTCCGACGTCTTGAGGACACGGCACAGGTGCAGTTCATGGTCAAATACAACGTCGTAAGCTGTAGGCTTGGATAGCATCTGCGTCTATGTCCAAGCGTGTACTTCTTGCGGTGTTTCCACAGTTTTCTCCATCATGAGTAAGTTTATTTTGGAAAACCTGTAGAGCAAATGGACTAGAAATTTTGCAATAGATGTATTAGTCAGTAAACTGAAAGAGTACATGGTTTAACTAAAAGTATCTACAACTAGAAATGCATATCTAAAGACACAAAACTAAAACACTGCACAGCAATGGTAAGACTACAGTTTTTATATGCTTGCGAATGCTAAGCAATAAAGTATAACATAGACAGAATAGAGACAGGTCTACTTGAAAGGCGGATTTTTAGAAAAATAATGCAATACACACTACAGATGATTGGGAAAGGAAGAGTAATGGGAAGATCAACCAAAATGTATGGAATATATCAGAAGTCTTAGCAAAGTGAAGGTTAATTCTCTTCGGACAATTCGAGGGAATAAATGATAACATGCGAATGACACAGATATTGCCGTATGTCTGGACAACGCGTCAACAACAGCATGAATCACAGAAATAAAAATAACTAGGAAGAAACATAAAGTAATCGGGAATGACAGGTAGAAACTGTTTTAAGAATAACATACTAAATTTAGAAGACTTTCAATGCACAAAAAATAATCAATCAGGTGTAACATGGACAGAAGAAAGGAAAAGACAAATGGCGGGACGATGAGCACCTACTAGAAAGATAGGAAACAGCAACAAAGAACGACGAGGAACTGAAGTTGTTACCTGAGTCTAGGGGGCAAATATGAAGGTTGGAAAAAAAGTTTCGTTTCAGTGAGAGTCAATATGGCTTTCAATTGAGGTACAGACAGGACGGGCAGTCAGAAGGCACCAAATGTTCTGAGAACGATTCGGAACATGGCTCAGTGGAAACGGACAGTGCAATACACAGTTCTGTCGTCGGTGGTGCAGTAAGACATGACTGGGTTTACTTCGAAAGCAGCCTCGTGTATGCTGTGACGGTACAAACCCCCGTTACTAGATGAATAGGTCTAGTATGCAGGGGTTGCTTTGTGGAGAGAGAGCGATGCGGCAGTGGATTGTGGTCAGCAATATGCACCTTCTGAAAAATCGATCTTTATTTTAAGTCACGAGACGCAAAAGTTATAGTAACCTCAAAATCGGTTAATATCACGAATACTGAAAGTTGCTAACAACTTACAGGGATGAGCGAGCGCTCATTAAAAACGTCTCAATATAGCGGATCGAGTGCCGTAGTCACATGTTAAGATTCATAAATAATCAAGCTCGTAAAGAGCAATAAACAAAGTTTGATGGGAAATAGTTTATAAAATTAAACAGAAAATTCATGACGTAAAGAACGGCACTATATAATATTTTGGGTGGCATCAAACGTATTTTAAACTAGTTAAGTTATACTATACACTTAACTTGCAATAGGTTTCATTGTTTGCAAATTATTATTAACATTTATTGCCCATAATCAATTAATTATTATAGACATGAAGATTTTGAACAGCGCAATGTGTAGATCGCTATAGATTACGTCTAAAAACAGTGCTATAAGCAGTTCTATGTTAAAACTTTGCAGCACAGATGTAAACATTTGTAAAAACTAAAACTTGATTTACGGGCACTACAATAATCCTAGAAATTAATGTAACATAGCACATCAGATGTACTTTTTATCGCGGTTCCGATGGTGTACTTATTTCTGTTGAGGGATGTATGTGTCAAAATTTGTAACCTTAACTGGTGAGATTGGTACTTGCATAACCAGGGGGCGTAGACATCCGAGCCTATATAAGAGAGCGGCCATCTTGGCCAGGGTTCAGTCGTTGGTCAGTCGTTTGGGAGGGTGGGTGGCGAGCGAGCCCCACTTGATTATTTTTTCGCGACGATTTATTTGGACAAAGAGTATTGTTTAATAGTGTAAGTGTGCATGCACATATTTGGTGAACTGGAAGTGCTACGATTATTTGGGTGAGTAAGAATTACGAGGTATACATCGGCGTAAGTGAACATGTGGCGATATGTGATTTCGCGCCAAAACTGCTAGAACAAAGAGGACAATGGGACTTGTGGTTCTGTTCGAGTTTGTTGAGTAACATTCGATCATAGCAGCCTACATTACTGCTATTGGGGGCTCGGAGTCAAATTATTATTAAAGTAAAACTGTAAACCGTCTCACCAGTGCTAATTTCATTGTGTGAAACAAAAGGACGACGTCAATAAATAGTGTTGAACTGTGTCGTGAAAAATGATTTTGCTATAATAATCGCCTAATTTTTGTTCCCTGGCATAAACTGTACTCATGTCTGAGTGAATATTAATTCAAAAACTGTAACTAATGCGCGGGTGTGGAACAGTGAAATAATACACCAAGTGTGGAATTGATCCCCTGAGACTTACGTGAGAGCCAAAATTTGCTCTAACATTTTTTAACGCACATTTGTATATGCACATTCGTGTGAACTCTTCAATCGCACTTATTTTCCGCCCCGTCGCAATGCACAATGTTTTTTTATAGTATTGCATATTTTAAAAGGTGGTAGTATGGTCCATCGAAATATAGAAAACAAAGTGGTTAGAACAGAAGAGATACGTTTCACAGTAGAGAAGATGAACAAGTATTCGTAGCTCTTAAGAGATGCATTTTAGAGACCATGTTTATTGGAGTTTCTTTTCCTTGTTTGATCTATGGTACCACTTCTCAAAATATGGAATACCTTTTCCTTTAACACCCCGTATAGAGCCGGTTTAAAGCTGACGGGTTATGCTGGATGGCTGCTCGGCTGAAGCGCGCTTTCGTGTCCCTGTGCACCCGCCAATGAGGTTGGGTGCGGCAGGTGATGTGCCCAATTTCGGTGGGACAAGTGGCTCGGATGTCATTGAGAATGAAGATACTACACTAATCCAGCAGTAGGACAGGAGGGAAGATTAAGATTTAGCGGCCTGTCGATGATGAGGTCATTAGAGGCGGAGCACAATTTCAGATCGGCGAAGGATGGGGGTATAAGGGAAAAATCTAAATCTGAATCGCCAAAGGGGGATTTGAATCCGCCGTTCTGCCAAATACGAGTCCAGGGCCTCACGACTGCGCCGCCTCTCTCGCCGGTACGAAGGGGAAATCTTTCGCAACGACAGCCGCCACGTTTGCACCATACATTAGGGAATCGGTCAGAGTACGATCTCTACATGAGAAGTGAGAGCACCTCCTAACTCCACCCCACCCGCACATTTCGCTGGAGGCGCAACGCATGCCTGGAGATAAAGTTTGCCAGACACTCTGCAGCCAAGCATTCTTCCGCCAGAGCTCCACAGGCTACGCGTAGCATTTTTCAGTATGACATGTGGCTTCTGGAGAGCCGTCCAGCAAACGGGACCAGTTTTAATGCCGATCGGGTCCATCAGTCATGTCAGACGAATTAGTTCCGGAGCATGATGGGGCTCTTCAGTAAGAAGCAACGGATGATGGAGGATAAGTGGTTCACCAGATAGACTTTTTCAGAGGCTGGCGATGTTTGGAGATCAAAATGTCGAATCGACTACGTCACATTTGGGGCATGACCACTGTGCAGTGTTTCCAATTCGCTTCCGCTACGATATCATAACTAAGTAATACGGGTATGTTATGGAAATTTGAGCCCACCACTCCCGGATACTCCTTGTTACAATGTCGACATCCAATCACCCAACAATGTTTGAAGTTTCTGAGGCAGCGTAATAGGTTTTATTCCAATGTACAGCATTCCCATGCGACTGTGAATTAAAATTTATCTTCGAATTAGGTGGAAGCATTGAAGGAGCTACAGTATTTCCGTTGCTGTCCGAACGTGTTCCGCCACGAGAGGTTCTTCGACTGGTGCCTCTGCAATTTCTTGTCAAGAGTAAAGAATGCCTGTAAATGTGAGCTGGCTTGTTTCGTTGGCGGGATGTGTCATGTGCAGGTCGATTACGCCCTAATCACTGTATCAGGCTTAAAATAATTAAAACCGAAAACGGAAAAAATGTGTGCCATAGTGATTGCCAAGAACAGAAAAATAAATTATTTTGTACTGGAGGATGAAGCAGACGCTTCTCCATTCTTCGCGTTAGAAATTGAAATAATTATACATTACGTATACTACGCATCATCTACACGTTCCAATATTTGGAGGTACTCGACACGTCCAAATAGCGTCAGCTTTCCCATCAGTTTGTGCTGTGTGTCTTTCACAAGCCAAACTATGTATACTAATTACGGCACGCGGTCTGAGTTCCTCTTTGGCACAACGGCCGCTATGTATATTTGTAATGTTCTGAATCAGTTTGTGCTGGCTCCTTTTCGTTGCGTAAACTACTTTCTAGTGTCCTCCTGCCTACAGGATTTACTGCATTAGCAAAATCAAAAAAGGAGATTATCTATTTTCTATATCATATGGTAGAATGCAGCCTGCACTTCTGGCTGTTCCCGCGAAATTTCTATTTCAAGCGCAGTAGTCAACATTCATTACGACTTTCTTAACTTACCGTTCATTTTATTAGACAGGGTGATGAAAAACAGTGTGAAAAGCTTGTAAGGATGTTGCAGTAGGATTGACATTCTGTGGCGCTGACCACTCAGCTACCGGGGGGTAGGGGGGGGGGGGGGTGGCGGACGCAGGGTAGCTTGTACTGAAAAATAACTGTTAACAAAAAACATTTGACATGTTGCGCCATTTCCAAGTTGATTAGCATTGAAGTTAGCCAGTCAGGTCGTTCCGTGCGCAAATTCAAGCGGCCCGCCAGACACAGTTAGCGTCAGTTGTTCTCATAGCGTAGATGACAGCGCACGAGGCTGCTCACCCTTTGGGCAGGGTTAGAACCTTACTAGCGTCCCATATCCAGTTTTTGTATCGCTCTTTTGTTCTGTTTTAGGACACTAGAAGAAGCACACGTTTGGCGACACCATCTATGGCGAGTCGCTTGAATTTGCGTGCGCAACAGCCTGATTAGCTAGCTTCAGTACTAATTAACTAGGAAACGGCTCAACGTATCGAATTTTTCTTAACAACTATTTCTCAACGCAACTGTCCCCGCAACACCCTTACAAGTTTTTGGTTGCTTGCTTGCTTTGCGGGAGGGGACCAAATAGCGAGGTCATCGGTCCCATTCAATTAGGAAAGGATGGGGAACGAAGTCGGCCGCGCCCTTTCAAATGAACCATCCCGGCATTTGCCTGAAGTGTCACCAACTGCCGCTGTTCCAATTTCGATATCTCACAGGTTCGAATAAAATAGTTAGCAAATCAGCACGGGCTGTGCACTGCATTTCAATGAGTCGATAAACACCATCAACACTATCTATCGTGTATCCTGATGTGACTCCTGTTCTAAATATTACTGACGACAACTAGCAATTCTGTCTAGCATGTCATTTATCTTAGAACTGATCAAACGTTGCCCCGCCATCTTTGTCTGTCTCAAATCGTTGATCGAGTACGGCATTTCGATCTTTCATCAACAGAGGACCTACGTTTTATAATCAGTTATGCACATTTGACAGACCAGTTCCTGATGTACCACCCTTATTGTTATTTTGGACCACAAACAATTCTGCATATTCAAACTGTTTCTAGAGGGCTCTGTCAATACCAGTTTCCCTAAATCCTTAATACTGCTGATACACCCAAACCGACCACCCCCACCACCTATTTCAGTACGCAGAGGACGCAACCTCATCTGCACTTTAACCAGTCTTTACTTCTAACCTTTGGAACCAGAAAGTCAGTCCTGAAGAAATCCCAGCGACATCATTCCGATCTCACCATGCACAATCATACCATCCAGATTATTCACAATCATACCATCCAGATTATTAGCAGTTCGACTGCAAATTAAACTAGAAATCTCAATTACTGACCGTCCAACACACAGACCACATTTAACTGAAACCATTGAGTCGTTGAATGAAGGGATTGCAACTTCACATCACCCGGTTCCATGACACATACAAATCCATGTCTCTTAAGAACACACTACAGTTTCCTGAACGCTATAACACCAATCTGCTCGAAATTCTATTTCAGACTGAATTTAATACTCTCCCTGTTCCTGATCCCGAAATCTGTCTGTGACACCCATACATTTACGTATTCACTCACTCTCACCACTTCCATTGCAAACCTTCTACAGATCTCAACAATGCCCTCCCGAAAGTTTTTTACTTAGTCTGCATATTGCACAACGCATTTCTCAGTAGTCGTTAGAAACACCACGATATGGAGAAAGCTCCGATTAGATACTGATCTGAAACGAAACGCATTTAAGGAGATATCACGTTTGCATGCTAGAGGAATAAACACGTAAAATAATTTCTTCCACTCTCCCTTGTCTGTTGAATAAAAGACCGGCAGTAATTTACTGCCATTCTGACAATAGTTACATTTGTAACGAAGAGTAAAAATGGGCAATGCTAAGGAACACGAGATATGTAGAGAATTAATTTTTTCATTATATGTCCGCCGGCCGTGGTGGCCGTGCGATTCGAGGCGCTGCAATCCGGAACCGCGGGACTGCTACGGTCGCAGGTTCGAATCCTGCCTCGGGCATGGATGTGTGTGATGTCCTTTGGTTAGTTAGGTTTAAGGGGCTCCGGAAAGGCTCAAAATCATGAAAAGTTCAATTTTTACTTTTTTGCGTTTTCTGAATCTGCAGACTATTACCTTTTAATAGATATATAATTTATTCAATTCCGAAGACTACAACTATTTTTAAATTTTTTGTGAAATGTGTTCTACACGGGCGTGACCCACTGTGGCGCTGTTAAACTGCTGTCAAATGGTGTTATTATTAACGTCCGTGTTCATCAGGTACATTTTAGTGATGTGAGATAAAGTATGTGTTGTGGCTAACCTGTGATGGTTCAATATATATCGCTGGTGTGATTGTCGATTGTTTCATGTTTATTTACTCTGTCGTTATCTCGAAAATATTCGTAATTAATTCTGTTTCTTGAGTCTCTGTTTTGTTGAAGTATAATAATGAGTAAAAGTAAAGTTATTAGAAATCCTCTGAAGGCTTTTAAAAGGCTTTTAAGAAAAGGAGAAATGTTGGAAAGCCAAAGGTATGTGTTATTACTGTAAACAATAAAGACGATAACCAAGTGAGTGAACCTAACCTCTCAAGTACACCTGCCCATAGCAGTCAAAGTGGGAAAGAAAATACTTCACAGAAGAAGCTTGGTTCAATGAGTGAAAACTATGAATGTTTTATGGGCGAATCGGATGTGAATGAAATATTTGATATGTCGGTTCTCAAAGGAATTTTTTCAAACTGTGTAAGATGTATTCATTGTAGTGAAGTTGGTCTGGAACTCTCCGTAATAAAGCACGTAGGACTTGCTAGTGAAATACAACTGAAATGTGGTAAGTGTTCATACATGACCACCTTTTGGAACAGTGTTGCAGTAACTGCAACTGAAGAAAATGGTAGCAAAATCTACGAACACAACAACGAGCGATGCTTGCTTTAGACAAGGAACGCCTTCGGGCTGCAGACAGGGCTGTAAAGAGTCTAGAAATACAAGCAAGAGTAAACAGGAGGAGGAACAAGAGGAAGCTGGAGGAGGAGTTTGCAGAGGATGAAGATAATCCATCCTATGGACCTGGAATGCACTAAACAGTTAATCCAATCTTTGTCGCTCGATTCCCAAAACTTTTATTTTCTCATACTAATTACATGTTTTCTAAGGATCTTCCAAACATATTTGTTTCAAACTTTCAGTAAATGTTACACAGTACCTTCTGCATAATTTAACACAGCCTTTTTCCAAAAAACTGTATATTTTTGAATATATAAATAAAAAATTGCAAAAAAATGTTGTGAATTTTCATTACAATTGAAAAAAATCATCTTTAATAACTTAACTAAAATTTTGTAAAATCCCTGTGTTAAGTTGTAGCCCATATTCCAATAAATAATCTGTAAACAGTTCAACTTTCTACCTCAAATACTTTGAGGAAAGATGTAATTTATAAGCGTTAATTTAACATTGCAAGTATAGGGCGTTCCGGAGCCCCTTAAGTAGTTCTAAGTTCTAGGGGATTGATAACCTAAGATGTTAAGTCCCATAGTGCTCAGAGCCATTTGAACCATTTGAACCATTATATGTCCAATGTCTCTTCTTGGAGTAATGCTCCGCATACTTTTCCTCTACGGTCAAAGTGATTAGTGTTTGACACTTCTACCACAACAGTTAGTTTGTTAAATTCGTAATTACAACCAGAGTCACACAAAACTGCTATCCCTCTTTCGTCCAGCAGATGATGCTGGAGAATGGAACACACTGTTTTAAATGTTTGTTACTGCAGCATCAAAACCATTCGTCACTGCATGGTTGCTTGTCAAGTTTGTGTGGAGAAATCAGAAACGCCCTTTATATAGGAATGAGGTAGCACACTGATGGTGGTGGTGGTGGTTAGTGTTTAACGTCCCGTCGACAACGAGGTCATTAGAGACGGAGCGCAAGCTCGGGTTAGGGAAGGATTGGGAAGGAAATCGGCCGTGCCCTTTCAAAGGAACCATCCCGGCATTTGCCTGAAACGATTTAGGGAAATCACGGAAAACCTAAATCAGGATGGCTGGAGACGGGATTGAACCGTCGTCCTCCCGAATGCGAGTCCAGTGTGCTAACCACTGCGCCACCTCGCTCGGTAGCACACTGAGGAAGACGCTAGGCTCAAGTGCGGGACGACCGCTGTTAAAATCCTTGTACGACATTCCTAATTTAAGTATCTTCGTTATTTATTTATATGGTCTAAAACTAATGCTGAGACTGTTTGACAGCATCCATGTTGGATTAGCTAGTGACGCTTCGCTAATAAATGCGCTGCTGCTGAGACATTGAATTCAAAATTTTCGTCACCTGCATATCCCTTATCCTCCCTCATCCGCCAGTCCATACATTCGTTTTGTTCCGTCGAATCCGGAATCTAGACAACTAACATTTCACACTGATGGCACGTTAGTTGGACACACGATAAGGCATGCATGGAGCTGCACTGCCTGTCTTCTTCACACATACATAGAATAGCTCATCAGATTACAGTATTTCCATTAATAAGTCCCAGAACTCTGCAGATATCACAAACGCTAAGTGATAAATAATTTCAGGGGAGGTATCGAGCAAGAGACCCAGATGGTGTCAGCCAGCATCATCCGACATCAGTCGGTCATCGTTAGCAAAATCTCTATCAGGCACTGATTTGTATTAGCAACTTAATACAAATGTAAATAAAAAGTAAACAAATAAATTCATCAACGAAAATTTTAAAACGTCACTGTCGAATGTTTCGTAAAATATTCCTCAGCTAAACACTGAATTTTATTGTTTCCTAATCCTTCATTAAACCGGTTGTGGAAGTATCATCTGCTTTTTTTCTTTAACATTTGCAGGTTGAAGAGCATAAACACGGCAGCTCAAAGTGCGCCGCTCCTGTGTGAAGTGAGCGGAAAAGGAAAAATGGAAAAAAGGACGGGAGCGCCTTGGTGAGCCGATTGTTGGTGTGACTGCCAGCAGCCAGTTGCCGGTGCAAGCTGCCTTCCGGAGCCGAATTCAATTTCCGGAACTACCCGCACCGGAGAGCTCGCCCGCCGTTTGCTCAACACCGCGATGGAGGCGAAGAGCATTGCATACTTCCTACACCCGTCGCGGCCCAGACACACGAAGCTGAAGCCGACCAGATCTCTAGAAACAAAGGTACATAAAACGCCGCACAATGGAGAACAAGTCATTAACGCTGTTATCATCAATTAAATACGAGGGACGTTCCTAAAGTATGTTTCGTCATTGCTTTTTACACGGAAACTTCATTGCCAAAATCAAATACACCACGGCATCATGAACTATAAAACTTGCATTAGTAATCGACACAGTCGTCACCGACATTGAGACATTTGTCGTAGCGTGCAATCAGTCTGAAGATACCACTCTGGTAAAACTAGGTACCTTGCGATGCAAAGAACCGTCGCACTGCCTGCTCCAACCCTGCATTGGCCTGGGTGTGGAGAGGCGTCCCCTTCGACCTCTATTGTACACTCTGCCTTCTATTTCTGAACATGAAACACCAGCGACCGACCATATGATGATGATGACCTTATAACCCTACCACTACTATTGTCACATAGAATGCTTTTACCTAAAGAACAGAAACCCCGTCTCTATGTCGCCACTTATAACCCTTTTACTAAATTTAGTTTAATTTCCAAATAAAGTACACTATGGGAGGATAGTCCTCTTAATAGGAAAAGCTAATCAATAGAGTTACTCCTTTTACAGGATTTGACTGTGTGTTGTGTCTAATGGATTAGTTAATGAGACTACTGAATTCTGTCCCTAAGATCTTACCCAGCGGTTGGATAGAAACGCAGTATGAATAATATTATATTGAAGCTAGGACAACTCTGTTCCGAGTTCATTTAGTGGTTTAAAACATGTAATAATGGTCGCCAGCCTATCCAGGCAATGAAACAGTGAATTATTGGAAAAGCATAAGTATGAATTTTGCCTACTTTCTTGCTGCTGTTTAAGTTGCTTCTTCAAATAAATATTACTCCACTTAAACAATGTTGGATTGCACCACTATATGGCTCTTAACATCTGAGGTCATCAGTCTCCTAGACTTAGAACTACTTAAACCTAACTAACCTAAGGACGTCACACACATCCATGCCCGAGGCAGGATTCGAACCTGCGACCGTAGCAGCAGCACGGTTCCGGACTGATGCGCCTAGAACCGCTCGGCCACAGCGGCCGACAGACACCTATACATTAAGTTTTTAAAAGAGGAAAAAGCCCAGCAGATACCTTCAAGGAAGCTAAAAAAACCTTTAGAAAAGCACTTTCCATAACAAAAAAACTTAAATACTAAAACACTTAGATACTAAAGCACACACGTTTTATGCTGAACATTTCACTTCAAGAAAACCTCTTCCTTGGTAGAATTTACTTTCAAAAGCTATTACTCTTTGAACTAATTCTTTATAGTCATTTAACAGATTCTAGTAACTTGGCTTCATTCTGATTGAATTTTACGTAAGCAAACTTTTACAATTATACTTCGCAATAGTTATGAAAAATTATTTCATTGTTTACAGAAAAAACAGTTTAAATGGTGCCTCTTTAAATTAACTTGGCACTTCATAAGTCTGTAAAACAGGATACTCGGAATAATCAAACATCAGGAAGGAACCCTATATAGGTGTATGATTAGGATGAAATAACAGGGTGAAGCAGTTTCTTTAAAGTTCAAGAATGAGTATTGAAACACAGTTTAAATTAAATGTTTCACGCTGTACAAATGTAGAAATACAAAAAAATCTTATCTGGTGGCTGTAGGCTAGGGTGTGGCGAACAATTATGACGGCTACACTACCCACAGTACGGCCTGCAAGTATCTTACCGTATGGGCTCAATTTCTCTTCTTGGCGTCGTTCAGTTTTACATACAGTTGCCCAACAACTCGCAGCTATGCCGTAAGCCGTTTGCAGTCTTCATCCGAGGCATCTTTGTGCAAATTTGCAGGCAAAGCTTCTCCTGCTCCTGAAAGGTGTTGCCTCAGTCACTGCTGCCTACAGACTGTGTGACTTACCTCCCGCGCTTGCTCTAGGTAGCGCGCCAATTCGCCCTTGCCACCTTTTCCACTCCCCAGAGGTACTTTCGTTTCAAACAAAAGCACACTGGCTTTCACATAACACCTATTTCTTACATTGTTCATAAGCGTTACCATTTATTAAATTGTCAAATTTACATCAACATGAACAGCTTACACACACAAATATTTTAAATACAAAATGTCACCAGAAAATTATTTAACGTAATAAACAATTTACAAAGTATTTTACATACATTACTCACATACAATGCAAAGAACTTCAGACTCCAGTATAGCACACTTTACTTTACAGCTACAGGAAATATAGTACCAATATTCGAAAATTGTAAAGCAAAAGAAATTATAAAAATTTAGATGAACCATAAACAAATATTCTTCTAACCTCACCACCTTATACGGTCCGTATGTGTCCAGGAATGACGGACACACTAGTCCCAGGTGCCCAATCATACCGGATAACAGAGAGCACTTCCACTGGCGTCCATGTTGTCAGTACACATTCGTCTGCTATCATGATGTATACTCGAATAACATCGAGCACGCCCGTATCCTGCTAAAACCTCTTCTTCGGAGCTCTGCGCATGCGTTATTCCACACCCGCTGAGGTCCCTTCCGTCGTTGAGCTAGCAACGGGTGTGGCGTGGTATGATGTCACTGGTGTACCATCTTCTCTTTCAAAAACAATGACGAAATTGACTATCGGAATGTCCCTCGTACATTTACAAAGACAGTGGATGTGGTACTTGACAACATCAACAGGTGACGATGCCAAATTTTGGGACAGATTCGTACACTGGATAGATATTCATCGTCATCATCATCATCACCATCAGTAGGAGCAGTACTGCAGTGCCTGTGTTATTCCGAATTACGATGCAATGTTCCCTCGGACATGCTTGCATGTGCAAAGGAACAAGCACTGCGGCGACTAGAGCCGTTGTGAAATACGTGAAACATATTCGCAGATGGACAAACATCAACTGTACAATGAAATGAGACAATGAAAATTTGTGCCGGACCGGGACTTGAACCCGGGTTTCCCGCTTATTGCGAGCGGCCGCCGTACCGTTAGGCTATCCGAGCACGCTCCGCGGCCAGACCCAGACTTCCATATCTCGTCAACCATCTGTGTACGACCTGTGCCCGTACATACATTACGTACACACCCCTACGGTCGAGACGTTTTAAACGAAAGTCGCTTGCCCGGCGTCGGCAGATAGGTTCGATATTTCAGTGCCTTTGTTATTTCTAATTACGATGCGATGTTCCTTCTGACCTGCGTGCATATCGTTTTCATCTGCCGACAATGGGCAAGCGACTTTCACGTAAAATGTCTCGCCTGTACGGGAGTGTACGTAATGGGTGTACGAGTACAGATTGTAGACAAATGGTTGACGACGTAAGGAAGTTTGGGTGTGGGCGTGAGTCGTGCTCGGATAGCCTTATGGTAAGCCTATTGCTCTGATAAGCGGGAAACACGGATCCGAGTCCCGGTCCATTTCATTATGCAGCAGCAGCCTCCCCTAAACAGTGGCATGTGTTACGGCCATCAGTCATATGCTTTCCTGTGCTCCTGGATGTTTCATAATGTCGTCCATCCACCTGCATTAGGTCGGCGTCTCAGCCTTTTGTCGTCTCTTGGAAGCCGACGAAGAATTTTATTGGTCCATCTACCACCACTCACCTGGCTACGTGTCGCAACCAACTCTACTTAAATTCATTGTAGCGCCAGTTACGAGTACATCTTCCACTCGATTCTGTAGCCTGATCCATTTGTTTATTCTCCTGTCACTCCCACTAAGTTCCATCATGCATTTCTCGGTTGGTCATTGAGCAATCCACAGTTTCTGAATGGTTTTCGCGTTTAAAACCTCTGTCTCTCTGCCGTAAGTCAAAACTGGTAATACACGTTGAGTATAAACTTTCCATTTCAGACACATCGGAATCTTCATTTTGAAAACAATTTAGTTTACCAAAGCAATCCAGGCCAATTCTATTTTTACGAGTATTAACTTCGTTGTCCATTCGCTCGTTCTCTTCATCTACCCTAAATACAGTGGTGTGTAAAACTTAAGGACGAAAGTAACTTCCACGTTACGTGGTATTGTCAAATAACGTAGCTCGATGAAACTTGGACCATTCATAGGAAGAACCGCTACAGTACCGTACACAAGGTAACTGACATAAATACGCAACGAGACAAGCAGAAATGACACTTGTATTTAAAAACAATAATTGTAATGAAGAATGCGAGTATTATGACGTCCCGTGGTCCTTACAAAGGGCGCGACATGGTTGTTAATAGGGAGGGTGATCACCACGGACGGTAGTAATGCTCTGCAACGTGGCCCACGCTGACCACGAGGTTGGTGTGGAGTTCTGGTGGCAGGGCGCTCCACTCTCCCAGCAGCGCGGTCGACACACCTGCTGGATGGTCGTTGGTGCCTATGGACGCGCTGCGGTACGTCTCCACAACGCATCCCACACGAGGTCAGGAGTCAGGGGAACCGGCGGGGCAGTCCATTCGACGAATGTCCTCTCGCCCCAAGGGATCCTCCACCTGTGCTGTTCGATTTGATCGATATTGTTATCATTAAAAGGAAGTCAAGGCCGAATGCACAAAAGAAAGGACGAGCATGGGGAAGGAGGACACTGTCACCATAACTTCGACCGTTGAGTGTACCACGTTCAAAGATCTGGACCTCAGTATGGCCATGCAACATTATGCCTAAACACACCATAATACCCAGACCACCAAAACGATCAGATTCGACAATGGTCCTGGGCGCGTTACGTGTTCCCACCTCTCGCCACACGAGGGTACGTCGAGCAACCGACTTGGGAAATATGAATATTGGGTTCCTACAAGTGACTGAAATTCGATGTCCCTTGTCGCAGTGCGTATAGATGTGTTTCTCACACCACTCCTTTAACATACACCTTAACAGGCAGTATGTTACATAATCGACCATCTTTGATATTAACATACAAACTTATATAAACTGCAGGTACTTCGAGACTGCAATATTCCGGTACCTTTCTCTGGTGTTAACACTAAGTTGCAGAACACGAGTTAACTGTGCTAGATATAGAAATATCGGACGATTCCTTTAATTACAATTTCACAATTTAAAAAAAAAAAATGATGTCAGTACCTTTACATTTTGATCCAGACACTCTGAAGTAGATTCATTCACGATATATATATGTATACTGGGTGATCAAAAAGTCAGTATAAATTTGAAAACTGAATAAATCACGGAATAATGTAGATAGAGAGGTACAAATTGACACACATGCTTGGAATGACATGGGGTTTTATTATAACCAAAAAAATACAAAAGTTCAAAAAATGTCCGACAGATGGCGCTGGACAGCAAAATGTCAGTAACTGCGCATGACAATCGGTATAAAAGGAGCTGTAATGAGAGAGAAAATCAGATGCGCTAGCAGTCGCAGCGTGTTGACGTTACCTGAAAAAGCGCTTTTAGTGAAGCTGTATTATCGAAATGGGGAATGTGCTAGTTCAGCGTTACGATCCTATCGCCTTAGGAAGAAGATCCGAACGGGTAAAGGTCCGTTGACAAATGCAGCTATGGCGAGAATGATTTCGAAGTTCGAAGCCACGGGTTGTTTAGACGATAGACCCCGTAGTGGCTGACCGAGCACAAGGCGTAATGCTGCTGAGACAGTTCAGGACGAAATGGAGACTGTCGCGGGTTCGTCTATGCACGGGGAAATCAGCGCTCGTGCAGTCGCACGTCGCACCGGCATTCCATACACTACTGTTTGGTTGGCACTTAGGCGTACCCTCCGATGCTATCCGTACAAAATCCGTCGGCATCATGAACTGTTACCTGGCGATTTAGTGAAGCGGATTGCATTTGCGGTGTGGGCGTTTCAAAAGATGGCGGAAGATGACGATTGGTTGAGTAACGTGCTGTGGACCGACGAAGCTCATTTCACGCTCCGAGAGTCTGTCAACGCCCACAACTGCAGAATTTGGGCTACCGAAAATCCTAGAACTGTCGTGGAAACTCCATTGCACGGTGAGAAAGTCACGGTATGGGTTGGATTTACCACATCTACCATTGTCGGGCCTTTTTTCATCGAGGAAATGCGTTATTCTGGTTTTGTAACTGCTACAGTGACGGGTGAGAGG
This sequence comes from Schistocerca americana, assembly GCF_021461395.2. NCBI lineage: Eukaryota > Metazoa > Arthropoda > Insecta > Orthoptera > Acrididae > Schistocerca > Schistocerca americana. The sequence goes on from NC_060123.1 coordinate 150,560,131, forward strand.
TACGCCGATATGTTACAAAATCGCATCATCCCCAGCCTGGCTGATAAACACCTGCTGGAACGTACGATGTTTATGCAGGATGGCGCTCCACCCCATATTGCTGAAAGACAACATCCGACGCCAATGCCTCACCATAACTGCGGACATGCTTTTCAGTGCTGTTCACAACATTATTCCCCGACTACAGCTATTGTTGAGGAATGATGGTGGACATATTGAGCATTTCCTGTAAAGAACATCATCTTTGCTTTGTCTTACTTTGTTATGCTCATTATTGCTATTCTGATCAGATGAAGCGCCATCTGTCGGACAATTTGTGAACTTTGTTTTCTTTCTTGTTCTAATAAAACCCCATGTCATTCCAAGCATGTGTGTCAATTTTTACCTCTGTATCAACATTACTCCGTGGTTTATTAAGTTTTCAAATTTATACTGACTTTTTGATCACCCTATATATAAATATATTTCGGACGAAATGACTTTACGACTAAGTTGTCAGCTAGAAGCATTCAAATTCTAAGGTAGCCATAAGGAATTTAATACAGTATTCCAAAAGTACTCTGCATTCGCCACCTAGCTCTATGTACAGGAAGACAAGAGTTAACGGTACCTCTTTCGTTAGCGCAGATGGACAGCTGGCGTTTCGTTCATATTTGCGTTTCTTTCACGGTGCGCGTTTAAGATGAAGTGCCTTTATGGGTTTACCACAGCTGCGAGCAGCGTGCAGCACCCACTTTGGGACTGCCACGGCACGATGTTCTGCCGCTGTGTAAACATGGCTGAGCACGGAGCAGTGTGCTTACAAGAGAGCATTTTGCCGCAGCACGGGTATCGGGGTGCCCTGGCGCTGACGTGCGGCGCCGGCTGCCGGGCAGCACGACAGCTCTTATCTCGCGGGCGGCGCCTTCCCCAGAAATCACCGTCACGCACGGGAACCCCCGCCTCAGACGCTACGCTCCACGCTCCATGAGGGGCTGCCACCCCGCGCTCTCCAGCGCTCTCGCTCGAACTGCCGTCAGGGCGTCTCTTGTGCTGCATGTTTTCTGTGTAGCGCACACGGGTGCGTTCAGCACCAAATACAGGTCCTCCTTACATCAGATAGAAACACAACATCAAATGTCCAGCCTAATGCTTAAATGCTCGCTGTTTCGTTTTACTGATAATACTTCTGAAGTAGTTACGGGAATGAGCACTACACCACTCAACATAATCGTTTCCTGCGCTCTTAAAAGATAATTGGAATGAATAAGATTACTTTAAGGTGAGTAAAATGGTCATTTTGTTAAAAAAAATTAATTTTTCTTTCTGTGTAGAAACATTATTTGTAATTGATTGAATAAATGACCGTTTTGTTGCGAAAATTTAAATTTTGTTTCTATATTGAAAAATTACTTGGAATTTGCTGATTAATTTAGTGTATGATTTATTAGATTTGGCTGACTGGGAGTATATTTAATTAAATTCAGTTAGTTGCGTAGGACATTTTGGGATTTCATAAGCCGCTGGACAGTTAAAAATTAACACTTCAACAACCATAAGGTCTACACAGCTGTGGGATGATGTAAATTCTAGTGGAAACCTAGCTGCGTAAGTTGATAGGACTCGCATGAGACAAAACAGATATGATTATTGTTTACGTTGTGCGTGTTATATTCTCGATATAACGCAGGAAGCAGGAGCTGTGAAAACACGGCTGTGTGATGGCACGTCTATTAGGAGTCGTCTGCTACACAATACATCTACATCTACGTCTACACTCTGCGAATCACTGTGAAGGGTGTGGCGTTTTCCCATTCCATTCACGTATGGAGCGCGGGAAAAACGATTGTTTAAATACCTCTGTGTGTGCTGCAATTAATTGAACCTTATCCTCAGCATTCCTATGGAAGCTACATGTAGGCGGTTGTAGTATATTCCAAGACTCATGAGTTAAAGCCTGTTCTTGAAACTTTGTAAGTAGACTTTCTCAGGAAAGGTTCTGTCTGTCTTCAAGAGACCGCCAGTTCAGTTTTCTCAACATCTCAGCGCACTCTCTCGCGAGTCAAACGAACCCGTGCGCGTCCGTGCTGCCCTTCTTTGTATACATTCAATACCCTTGGCTAGTCTAATTTGGTAGGGGTCCCACATACTTGAGCGATATTCTAGAATGGGTCGCTCGAGTGATACGTAAGCAATCTCCATTGTAGACTGATTGCACTTCCCCAGTATTCTACCAATAAACCAAAGTCTGCTGTCTGCTTTACCTGCGACTAAGCCTATGTGATCGTCCCACTTCACTCCCTACTATGTGTTACATCCAAGTACTTGTATGAGTTTACAGATTCCAACAGTCACTCACTAATATTATACTGATAGTTTTAGTTTAGTGCAGTGCACAGTTTTATGGTTTTGAGCATTTAAAGCAAGCTTCGAACTTTGCACCACGTTGAAAACTTATCAAGGTCTGACTGAATATTTGTACAGCTTCGTTCAGACTGTACTTCTTAGCACATAACTGCATCATCTACGAAACGCTTGACGTTACTGGTGATATAGCGCGCAAGGTCATAAACATGCAACACGAACCGCAAGGGACCTGACACACTTCTCTGGGGTACACTAGAAGTTATTCCTACGTCTGTCGATGACTCTTTATCCAAGATAACATACCATCAAGCAACTATCAGACTACTATGGTCAAGCCATAAGAAGCAACGAATATAAGACTGTTTTTCCACAAAATAACAACAGATGACAAGCAGATCCACAACCTTCTTTCAGGCTAATGGTACAAACATTATAAAGCTGAATCTTCTGGAACTTTAAGTAAGTCTACCCACAATAGCTCCAACTCCAGCTGTTATGTTGGTTATAAAGCCAGTTTACAGAGATCTGGCAAATCCAGACCTATTGAATAAATGTCTGATAGGGAAAACACAAAATGTGACTTAGTCATTCAGCAATGTACTGTGGACAAGAGTACCTAGAAGTGTATTTGTGGGTACCATACATTGAAGCTTCGTGCGTATGACTCTCTCATCTCACTTAATTATGGTAATACTGCTAGACTGAAAGTCTTGAAGGAGCTGGGAGTTAAGACTACTTGGAATCCGCTAGTCAGCTTAAAGTGCCCGTGCCTCCCGCTTTGGGTGGGACAGTGCCGCTTCCGGGCTGTCTGTCCCGTTGTTCCGAGCCAGAGTAAAAATGTCCCACTTTTGCAAACAGACTAAACGATAATTGATTAGACGTACCCCCTACCTGCCTCTATTCATTACATTCGAAACGGTGACGGCGGCAGCGCGGGCGGGGTGGAGAAGAGAGAGAGAGAGAAAAACATGCGAGGGCGAGACAGATGCTGGCGCTCAATTCAGCCAACAATTACATCGCGCGAGTGGCAACTTGACGTGCGACAACATTATCAAACAACAAATTCAACTTTTTCGTGTTTGTGTGTTTGTAATATCAGAAAAATGCATAAACGTAAGTGTACCCTTACTATTACTTTGCAAAATAAGAATCCATTTATAAAACAAAGAAGTGGTGCATTCAGATGTTACGTGTGAGAAGGGTCGTATTGATCTTAGTGTTGATCATGGTGGTGGCAGCGATACTGAGAAATATTTAAAATCGGAAAAACGCGGCTTTCCGATCAAGCTGCTGCTTCCAGCTCGTCGATGCTTGCTTTTTTCAAGGTAACCTATTTGCCGACTTTGACAGATTTGGATGTAGCTGCAGCAAAGGATACATGGGAGCATGACACGGCTCAAGAAAACCACAGCTTTCGCTCAAATCACTGTGCCTCTAATTTAATTCAAACGTGTTTTGAGAAAAAATTTAGACATGCTCGTATAAAATCCCAGGCTATTCTTGTAAATGTGCTGTCACCTATGGTGATGTATGAATTGAAAGAGCATCTTTCTGAAGCCTGCTCCATATCTTTATTAATGGACGCTTCAAATTATGGCTCAGTAAAATTATTTCCTGTTTTTATTCGATATTTTTTACCTTACGAAGGTGAGAAAGTCAAGATTTTTAGAGTTTCGAGAGCACCCTGGTGAAACATCGGATATTGTTGTCGATTATTTGAAGGAGATATTATCGTGCAACGATTTGAATAAGAAAACTGTGGCATTCTGAAGAGATAATACTAACTGTAACTTTGCTAGAAAGAAAAGAGAAGGGAATAATAATGTATATGCAAAACTGAACCTTTCACTCGGAAGGCAACTCATTAGGACTGGATGACGATGACGATGTTTGGTTTGTGGGGCGCTCAACTGAGCAGTAATCAGCACCCATCAGGATTGGATGTGGAGCCCATATAGTTCACAAAGCGATTAAAACAGCTTCAGATTGTCTCCCTGTGGAGTTCGAATTTATCATTCTGTAAATTTACTTTTGTTTACAGCGTTTGAGAGGAAGCTCTCAAAGAGTTCCGTGATTCCAATGACACAGAGTATCAGAAACAGGTGGCTCGCGTTAATATCGGCTCTTAAAAGAATTTTAAAAATATTTCAGCCCTTGAAAAGCTATTTTCTGAGCATCGATAAATGCCCAAATATCTTAAAAACATTCTTCGAAAATCCCATCTCCAAATTATGATCATACTTTTTGCATGCCCCAGGCAGTTACTTTCCATCAAACGGTGTTAAAAACTGAAAGACAATGCGTGTCTGTTGTGGAATCTACAAAGGAAATTAAGCGTCTTCAAGATAACTTGGCACGTAAAGAGAGTTCGCTTTTTCTTCCTCACACCGTCCGTAATCTAATAACAAAATTACAAGAAACTGACGCTCTTGTTCAGGGTGTAGGAACTGAATTATATAGGACTAAGACTAGTAAAGAGTACTGGGATCAGTGATATCAGTTTAAAGCAAACTTAGAAGTGTTTGACTGGGAAACTTTGACAAAAGTACCTACGTGGGAAGAAATACAGAATGTGACGTATTGAAACTTCTTTATTTAAACTTGTGTGAATCTGTACTAAAATTTCTGAATGACTGGGAAGATGAAACTTCTACGTTATTTGATTCTGAAACAGCTGAGTAAAACTGAACGTACTGAGCCTACTTTCTCTTCACTTTTTCTTATCATGTCAACACTGACTCACAATATTCCGGCGCAACACAATCTGACTAAAAAAAAAAATTACAACCTGACTTCAAAAAATTAATACAAAAGAATGGCCCTGAATAAGAAGCAATCCTCACAATAACCTATACATTTCATTAACCACTTACCTCACAAAAATCTTAATTACGCGAACTACTGCAATACACCGAGCGTCAATACTTCCAGCTAAATAAAAGATTCTAGCTACTAAAGCCACTAACTACTAATGACATGTGGTTAGCATAGAAAAGATTTCGTTGCAAACCAAATAATGTATTTTTTACCTTAATAATGTGACATCCAGTTCAAACACGAATATAAATCGTCATTGACATCCAGTAAAAAAATATATAATCATGAATAATTTTCAGTCTCCAAGTCGGATACTTCCAGATGGTTAGTCTACGCCAACACTTCACACCTCTATCCTCCATCAATGCTAACTTCTCACATCTAACATCCATCACTGCTGCCTATTCACCTCCAACTGCCCAACAGTACTTCCATCACTGCTGGCGACTAACTTACAACAACGAGTCCGACCGGCCACAGTCTCTTACAAAGAAAGCGTAGATCGAATGCAAAGCGCTACACAGCGCTGCCAACACAGAGGGAGATCACTTACAGAATTTGCTGAAAAAATGTTCAAATGTGTGTGAAATCTTATGGGACTTAACTGCTAAGGTCATCAGTCCCTAAGCTTACACACTACTTAACCTAAATTATCCTAAGGACAAACACATACACCCATACCCGAGGGAGGACTCGAACCTCCGCCGGGACCAGCCGCACAGTCCATGACTGCAGCGCCTAAGACCGCTCGGCTAATCCCGCGCGGCGAATTTGCTGATTACAAAAGTATTTCTTAGCAGCGACCCAAGATAATGAACGTATTCGGTGAGTTTTCGCTTATTTCCAAACAGGTCACAGATGAAAAAATACCAAGCTGGAACGCTAAAAATGTTGCTGCTGAAGACCGTTGGGGAGAGTTGTTCACACATTTCCGCGACAACAATCTGAGCTATACGAAATTTCGTATAATTTTTAAATACGTTTTATGTTTGCCTGGAAGTAACGCATTTGTCGAAAGTGTTTCTTCTCTAATGGACAAGATAAGGAGAAGTGCCAAAACACAGTTAAATGTCGCAGCTTTGAAAGCCATTTTCATTACCAAGACGAACATCAAAAAATCATGTGATAAGCTCAATTCCTACTTGAAAATGCAAAATTTAATGTAGAGGCGTTGTTCCTCTAACTCTGCCATCTCGAAATTCGCAAACTGTGCGCACAACATTCTACTCAATACAACACTGAACAATAGCAAACTGACATACGACAATGAAACTTCGGCATTACACATTAAACATAGGCGTGTGCATGGTGCCCAATGGCATTTCGCTCTACCACACCATTGGCGTGAAATTACGAATGTTCGGAATTTTTTGAACAGACCTTGTACCTTTGTACATAGAATCGAGTCCGCTGCGGAGAACTAGCGTATTGCTGCAGAACCAAATCGTGTACAATTTCTGTTCCAATGGCAGGTTCATGCGTTTTAGGGGTGCAATCAGACAGTACATCAATGGCGTTTGAATTTTATCTAAGTAAGGTGATCTTGCGGATGAAAACGAAGCTGTCGATCCCGAAGAAAATTATTTCGTAAGTATAGGAGTACGGAAAGTGAATTACGTCCGCTCATGAACTGTATTTTTTACCAACTAAAGGATAACTAGCTGACACACCAAAATTGCATATGTGTAACACCATCTGGGCCACGTAGCGGGTGGTTATAATTAAACTGCAGCAGCTCAAGTAGGTCCAGTGTGGGTTGTAATTATCGAATGGCAGCGAAACTTGGTGGATATGCTAATGCGTTAATGCGAAACCCATGTCCGTTGAAAAAAAAATTAGTTCCAGTTTCGCCACCAAGTGCAAATCTGGCGCTGTTCAGTATCTCGTCGACGCCTCCGATTCTCATATCGAACAAATTACGTAAGTGGCCGTCAATAATAAGATCAACATTATGCCTTTCTCACTTATTTGACCTTCCCACCCACGCCCCGTTCCTAACCCATTACTTATGGAAACCTTTCTATACCTCTTTCTTGCATTCACAGCTCCATATTTGCATCTGGAGACCAAAATTGGAACTATTTTTTTCCATCGTAAATCGTTCCGTATAAACAGATTACAGTACCTTCCAAGTTTCGCTGTCTTGCGATAACTGTAGCCCACACTGGATCTCTGTGAGTAGTAATTATAACTACCCAGTACATGACAGTAGGGAACATACAATAGTTTCAGAAAATAGACAATGAACATTTCATTTGGTGACTCTACCAGTGTTAAAGTGAGTGCAAGGAATCAACGGTTCCCTAACAGAAAAACTGGGGTTTATGGGCGCTCAACATCGAGGTCACTGTCCCCTTGCAAGGTATAAATGCCTCAGCTGGAGCAACTAACTGCAATGTATAAAGTTGTTGGCAATAGCGTCATTTCTGCAAGGAAGATGAGCATCATGGATTCTTCGTCTTTTTTGAAATGGCACATTTATAACAAAACGGATACGGCGTTCTGAAAAAGAGGTCTTGACAGACAGTGCTTACGAGAGATTCTGAGAAAACACATACGTCAAACAAGCAGTCAGTTACCGAGCGAGGTGGTGAAGTGCTTAGCACACTGGACTCATATTCACGGGGACGACGGTTCAAATCTGCGCCCGGTCATCGAGATATAGGTTTTCGGTGATTTCCCTAAATATCTCCAAACAGATGTCGGGATGGCTCCTTTGAAAGGGCGTGGCCGATATCCTTTCCCAGCGTTGACACAATGCGAGCTTGTGGTCCAACTCTGATGACCTCGATGACGACGTTAAACGCAGTCTTCCTTCCGTCTTGTTTTATGCAGTGAATTTCCATTTCATTCCACACTCTAATTCTGAACAACCCCTGGTACCCATCAGGAATCGTACCACGAGGATTTTCATTCGTCCAGTGCCCACATTCAGCACAGTCACGATACAGGGTGCTGGAGGAAAAGTGCTGTCTATAGCGAATGAGAATGAAGCGGACAGAATCGGCAGTATTCCATATCTCCAGCGATCGATTCTCGAAAGCACACGAGGCAATAAGGCGGAGAAAACGGGAGCAAGGAGATGCTCCCGCCCCCCCCCCCCCCCCCACCCCATCATCCCGCGAGAGACAAAGGTTAGATGGAAGGCGACACTAGCGGGGAAAGAGTTATTTAAGGTAAGGCAAGTCCCGGCGGCCGACAAGCAAATCTGTATTAGACGCCACAGTGGCCCTTAGGTACGCATTACCCTTAGACAGGAAACTAATCCCCTTTCCACAGCGAGGAGCAGACAGTTACCCCTCTGCAGCAGCCGCGGGCAGCGTCTGGCGAGAAGAGGAGCCATTCGCAGTCTGCGCACGGCTCGCACGGCGTCAGAAGCGGCTCCGCTCTCCCGACTTTTCCGGCCGTCCCGCGCAAGAAGCGCGCTATAAATCTGCGGCGGCGCCAGCAGACGCAGAAGGGCCGCGGGAGGCGAAGCGTCGGCGATTTATGCCGCGGAGCGCCCCGGAATATCTCCGCGGCCACGCTGAGTGCGGTGCCGGCTGGCCGTATCTCTCTCCTGTTTGTCGCCTGCCCCTAACGGCCACTGAAGCGCCCGCTCAATTACTGCAGTCCAGTATCACGCATAGTTGTCAGAAAGCACATGCCACCCAACATGACGTCCTGAAAATTATCTGTCAAGGCAAACACGTGGATACAACATTCGCTTCTGAAAAGCACCAAACAAACGCATTTTAATGAATGTACAATCACGTGGGGCATCAAACGAAACCGGATTGAGCATCTCTTGGTAGGGAGGAAGTAGCATGTTACCTTGGAGGAAGACTCGTCTACAGACGTAAAAGTACCTTCAGCCGTGCCCCAAGAAGAGTGTTCGGATCCTTGCTGTGTTTATGTTGTATGGCAGATGCCTTTTCGCAAATGATTCAGTCATTTACAGCGGAAAAAGGTACACAAATATCCAGTCAGATCTCGGTATAATTTCAAAGTGTCGCTTTAAACTTCCAGAAATGTAAAATTGTGCACTTCTCAATACGCAAAATATATCATTAGCTGACTGCAAGTTTTGTGGGGATATAAAATGGAATGATAACAAGAGCTGAAAAGAAGGCAAATTAGATAGCAAGCTCCGATAGGACAGGAGGGAAATGTAATCAGTCTTTAAAGAAGATTGCTTAACGAACGCCCATGCGACCCATCCTAGAATATTGCTCAGCTGTATTGTATCCGTAACGCATAAAACTAATAGGGCATACTGAACGTTGAAAGGTGGCTACACTGAGCCACAGCGCCAGAGATTGCGCCAAAGAGTATTATTCAGCCGCCTCCACGGAGTGCTTGGGGAGAGCTCGTAGTAGTCAGTGCCTGTCGAGGACTCGGGGTAGTCTGTGCTGAGATGTCGTAGTGAGGAGTGTTTGTTGAGATGTGCTAGCAGGCAGAGCTTGCTGAGATGTGATATTGGAGAGTTCTGGTTGAGATGTGGTAGTAGCGAGTCGGTGTGGAGAGATTGTAATGTTTAGAGTGCTTTTCATCAATATAAATTAAGGTAACAAACTACTTTTCTTTCTTTTCTCATTATTTCAATGTCCTGAATAATGCGTCATTACAGGTTCAGTCAACAAAGCATCTGGCTTGTGTTCTTGTATTAGAGTGTAATTCTGCTTTCCTTACGCAATTATAGTATTTCTATTTTTTAATTACTTCAGTATAAATGGTATTTAAAATTTCTTGTATTGTTGAAGAAGAACCGTGCCAGATGTGTACGTTGAGTCACACACCCACACACAGAACAATTACACTTGTGCTTTGGTTTAGTAGGTTTTATAGTTGCTGGGGACTTAATTAATTAACTGTGTTAACGAAAATTTTCTTTCATTGTTTGTTGTTATTCTATGCAGTCAGATTGCGTACAAATACTAGTCAGGGCCAACCGTTTACGAGACTTGCGTAATCGGACAGACAGCTACAAAAACTAAAAATATTTGCATTTTATTTAATTAAGACCCCATGCAACGTATACAAAGCTGGGCTGCACAAATGGTCAAAGATTTGTTTGCCTCTCGGAACATGTCATGAAAATGGTGAGAAAGCTGAATTGCAGGTTGACGGCAACCATCGCGCGAAAAACTACTGTCAAAATTTTAAGAACCCTATGAAGTGAGGAATCCAGGAACACACTTCGGCATTCTACGTATCGCTCTAGTACGGGCCGCGAGGACAAGTTAAGTCGAATTACAGTGCGTACAGAGGGATTTAAGCAGCCATTTTTCCTGCATTCCATACGCGAATGCAACGGGAAGATTCCATAATACAAGGTACAGTGGGCAGTAGCCCCTGCCATGTACTCCACTTTGTTTGTTGAGTATGGCTGCGGAAGTCGAGAGCGCCGCACGCCTCTGGCGCCTTCGCACCTGCCCGGCAGGCAGCCCGCTCCACCGGTGCGCCTTGTTGGCCGCAGGCCTTCAGGTGTGAGCCAGACTAATGCCTCTTTAAGCAAAAACTCACCATCAAATTTTTCGTCTTCAGGTGAACGTCGGAAGTAAATCAGCACGTATAAATTTTATTTATACACAATCACAGTCGTGCAACTTTCTTTGCACCATGAAACAGACGAACGCTAGTAAATCGGCCATAGTTGTGCAGTCTTCATCAACCGGAAACATGAAGGAAGGAAGACTGGGATTTAACACCCCGTCGAGGACAAGGTCATTAGAGACAGACCACAAGATCGTGCTGCGGAAGGAAATCGGCCGTGTCCTTTCAAAGTAACCATTCTGGCATTTTCCTTTAACGATTTAGGGAAGAAAAGCACCTTAATCTGGGTGACCAGACGAGCACTCGAACCGCTGTTCTCCCAAATGCGAATCCAGCTTCTTACCACTGTGGTCTTCACTTGGTATGAATCAGGCGTGTACAGAACTGTTAGTGGCCGGGGCCGCAAATCCCTCACTGTGGCTGCGTAAGGGCCGCAAGGAAAAGAAAGTTTACATCATTTGTTTCACAAATATTCATTTCGTTTAGCAAACACAACTGCGAAAATGTATTATTTTTACAGAAGCATTATTTACACAGATTAATTTGAAACATGGCACTCTACTAACTTCATAATTGCTTCGATGTTTGGCTCAACTTCTGTCTGTTTACAAAAACGAGCGGTGATGGTTCGGCCGCCATCAGATCAGTGGCGTGTCGTATGTGACTCGCGAGCCGGGGTCTGCGCATCCCTGGTCCAAACTATCAATCTGAACTACTCCAACTGTTACTACAAGACAAAAATCAACTTATTTATGAATATTGGGAGAAAAATTCATGAAGATAGTGTCTTTCTCCACGTATTATTACATTACTATATCACGGAAGATGATACGTCAACAAAACTTAATTCGGCTTCAGGTCTACCCTGAGAAAAAAAATCTACCAGTGTCGTTAGGTTCGGTTTCAATATTTTCCTGTTACTATGCTACCTATAACTGTCATTACTGGCATAAAAATTGATAAGGAAATCTTTAAAAAATTGTGAATCGTAAGTAATCTCGCTATCTAGTTTCTCGAGAAGACACAATTTTATTGATGTTATTGTGGCACAATAATTTGTTAACTACGTTCCGTGAAGTGATTAATCCCACTGCTACGTTTCAATACTTCTGTGGAAGGACTATAATGTTACTTGAGTATGACACAGGATTCCACATAGACACAGACAACATTTAAGTCAAACTTTTTATTAAGTCTTACTAACCCGTCACTGTTTGGGCAAGCTCGTGTTACGGATACTTCATGTTCTACTAAACTATATTTTTGTCGTAAAACTGAGCAAAACAGATAAACATAAGAGAGAAACTGATCACCAACAATATATTCTCTCACGCTATATAAAACAGTCTCACAATGCTAAGGTACTTTATCGATACGACGCTTGTAGAAATATATTGATTCTAAAGTTAAAACACGTTGTTAAAACGATGATTGAAGTGAATTTTTGCCCGGAAGAGGATTTTCTTGATGTTCGCTCAATAGCGATCGTGAAAGGTAAACATTTTATTGAGTAAGAGGGGAGTAATACCAAGCATTTGGATAACTTCTTTTCTGAAATCGGGAGACTGCTGGCGTGTTTTATCACACAACAACAACATTTTCTGTTGCAGCCATCTCGTTTGTTTTTCTTATACAGCGACCGAAAGGCGTTTCAGTTGTTGACAAAAACTACCAACAGCGATGTACAAACTCTGGGAAACAATATGTAGTACATAACACCTTCTTTCTACCAAAAGATGCAAAACATTTTCTTCTGACCATTTACACTAAAATTTGCTTGAGGTGTATTTTTGTTAGTATTGAATATTCAATTTCTTTTTTATGCCGTTGACATTTAGGTGCCATATCTCGTCACTAGTAAAGATATTTGATAGGTATATTCGATGAGGCAGCTGATGATGTTCAAGATAAAATGCATATATTCAGTTCCCTTAAAACGGAATTTTTGTTCGGTTGAAATCTCCATCTGGCAATCTTCATATAGTTTTATTGTATTTCCCTGTACAGCTGTAGGCGAATTTTGCATGGTGTGCTGGACTGGTTCTAGTTTACTGTGCCAAAGGTCTCTTGCTCCATCCTAACTTCAGACAAATTAATAATTAAAAAGTAATTAACCTTTCGCTACTTGACGTAGCGACAACGGAAACCGAGTGATAGCAGAAGAATGAAACCTTTTGGAAACATTTTTAAGTTCATTCGGAAGAGAAGTAACGAATAAACCATCGGATGAAATAGCTTTTAATTTCCATAGGAGAGAGTAACATTCGTTAACTGCCTACCATGTTTAAGTTCCAAGTTATAAAGGTTTCTCAGTGTGACGCCCATCTGCGTCCACGACCGCCTGGAAGTTAGTACGGGTACCACTTCACAGTTTTTCGTAGCATTTTTCAAACGGTGGACCACGGAACATTCAGCTGTCGTGACACAGCTCGTGCACTGACCGAAGATCGCACACTGCGTCCAGCATTCTAAGCCACCGTAACAGTTACTTCTTCAACAATTTGTGGCGCAATTGACTGTCGGCCTCTCCCAGGTGTAATTCCGAAATCGTCAATTAAATCAAACTTCTGAATCACGTTTTTCAACCCCGGTGCCGAAAGGGGACTCCACCGTATTCCTTCAACGCATAGATGCTATTGTTGTGATAAAGCAGCTTTAATAGTAAAGCCCAGCTCACCTTGTTCACAATCATGTTGACTGTCTGCAACCGCAATACACGCTGATACTCATGTTCCAACCCTACGTAGCCGTACGAGTACCGGTGCCTAACGGTAAGTCATGACACTAACACAACTAACAACGCGAATCCTGCAGCCCACAGTCAGAACACCATTCACATGAAATTAGGGCAAATAGTTTTCCGTCTACACTGGCTCAAGTAGCGAAAGTTTAATTATAACCACTCCACATTTTAACTAGCACCAAAGAACAGGGTGAAGTCGGGTTGTATTACACCACGACAGAGGCATATGTCGCGGCAAATGGAAACTCTGCATCTTGCTTAACCAGAAAATTTAGTTTTCGTGTCGTTATTCAAAAACAAGCAACAATAAGTCATTAAGTGTTTGAGAAATGTGACTCCATGCAGTTCCCTGTTCCACACGTTTCGTTTCTTATCGTCCGGATTTGTCCGAGCTTACAGAACAAGACTGAATGACTACATTACTTTGCGCATAATGATTACAATCCCTCAGTATTATTAAAAATACACATGAGTTTTTCTTTGTGATCACAAAAACCTAATACGAAGCATATAGAAATGCGAGAAATCGACAATACTCGAGCGTCCGATGTTTGTATTTGTTGACCACTTGTATGTGAGCTGGTCTGACTTTGTATATAAGCTAATCTGGCTTCATAAATAAGCTTACATTTTTAACAAAACTCAGTGGTTTGAGTTTTCGTTTCACACATTTCCTGAGTGTCCGTATTAGGCCCCAGTATGCTATAGTACGATTATCATTAACTGTTTCCATACAACACCGATTTTGCACCGGTTAAATACAGCTGGAGAGGTTGACAAACGATTGTCAAATTCTGTAGTTGCGATTACTGATGTATGGCAATAATATGTACACAATGAGTGGACTCGGTTATTCGTGACTGGCTCTTTAATGGTACGTGGGATCGACGCATAAATTTCCTCCGGTGGACGGTATGTGATCCATCACTTCCAAAATTGAGACACGCAGCTACAGAGACGCCTTAAAGTGGCCGCATAGTTTAACGTAACGGTGGGATGGTTCCCTTGAAAGGGCACGGCCGATTTCCTTCGCTTTTCTTGCAACATTGCGAGATTGTGCTACGTCTCTAATGACCTCGATGTCGACGGGTCGTTAAACCCCAATCTACCTTCCTGTCTTTCGTCTCGGATAGAACTTATGTCGTTCGATTAGACTACGCAATTCGACCCGAGAGTGGGTTTCATACGTTTTCTCATCCACTCCCAGACGATCTTTGGAGTGGTCAGCGGTTTTCCTTTTAGTAAAACTTTTGACAGTTAGGAACAACAGAACAGGTTTATTTGAATCTTAGTACAACTATGCGAAAGAATTTCAGAGACAACTAGGTTCGCATATAAACATACACTGAAGAGCCAAATAAACTGGTATACCTGCTTACTATAGTGTAGGACCCCACCAGCCAGCAGAAGTGCCGCAACACGACGTGGCATGGACTCGACTAATGTCTGAAGTAGTGCTGGAGGGATCTGACACCATGGATCCTGCAGGGCTGTCTATAAATCCGTAAGAGTACGAGGGGTGGAGATCTTTCCTGAACAGCACGTTGGAAAGCATCCCAGATTAGCTCAATAATGTTCATGTCTGGGGCATTTGATGATCAGCGGAAGAGTTTAAACTCAGAAGCGTTTTCCTGGAGCCACTATGTAGCAATTCTGGACGTGCGGGGCGTCACAGTGTCCTGTTGGATTTGCCCAAGTCAGTCGGGATGAACAATGGACATGAATGGATGCAGGTGATCAGACAGGATGCTTACGTACGTGTCACCTATCACAGTCGTATGTAGACGTATCTGCGGTCCCACATCACTCCAACTCCACACGCCACACACCATTACAGAGCCTCCGCCAGCTTGAACAGTTCCCTGCTGACATACAGGGTCTGTGGATTCATGAGGTGGTCTCTATATTCGTACACGCCCATCCGCCCGATACAATTTGAAACGAGACTCGTCCGACAGGCCAACATGTTTCTAATCAGCAACATTCGAATGTGGGTGTTGACGGGCGCAAGCGAGGCGTAGAGCTTTGTGTCGTGCAATCATCAAGAATACACGAGTGGGCCTTCGAATTCGAAAGCCCACATCGATGTGTTTCGTTCAATGGTTCTCACGCTGACACTTGTTGATGGCCTAGCATTGAAATCTGCAGCAATGTTCGGAGGAGTTGCACTTCTGTCACGTTGAACTCTGCTCTTCAGTCGTCGTTGGTCCCGTTCTTGCAGGATCTTTGTCCGGCCGCAGCGATGTCGGAGATTTGATGCTTTACCGAATTCCTGATATTCACGGTACACTCGTGAAATGGTCGTACGGGAAAATCCCCACTTCATCACTACCTCGGAGATGCTGCTTCCCATCGCTCGTGCGCCGACTATAACACGTTCAAACTCACTTAAATCTTGATAAGCTGCCATTGTAGCAGCAGTAACCGGTATAACAACTGCGCCAGACACTTGTTGTCTAATATAGGCGTTGCCTGTTTACATATCTCTGTACTTGAATACGCAATCCTATACCAGTTTCTTTGGCGCTTCAGTGTAGAATCATATTATTCCCGATAAAGGAAGATCCTCTAGGCTCCTCGGTCACGTTTATCCAAATACATCGCCAACGGTACCTTAGCAACCAATCACACGTTCGTATCCTGTATCTGGAGTAATCAAGTAACAGAAACTTGCAGCGGTAGTAACTGTCGATAGTTTGCATCACGCCACCTAATTTGCGGAATTGCACGTGATGTAAGCACAGTTCCATTCCAGTGTGTCAGAAATGTCTGACTAATGTTTTAAACTGCAGAATCTCAAGTATTATTGCTATCTTCGTTCGTTGAATTCACGATGACAAAGATGTAGGAAAGAATGTGTCAGTCGTGAAGATCATAAAATGCAGTGGGAAAATAAAATTGCAAAGCAGTTGAAAATTCCTTAATAAGGTGCACAAAAAGTCTCATTAAAAAATTTAAAAAAATGCAAAGAAAGTTATTATTAGTGGCTATGATATGGTGCAGATGATTATTTTCCTTCCGTGTGTTATGGTATTTCATCAACTGTTTTTTCTTGAAATTCCTTTGTATTAACTTCTAATGTTGGCCTAACTGGTATATCACCATTTGATTCCTGTAAGGAAAACCTGGGACACATGCGGGTTGACAATATGTCGGTAGCAGTCTCCTTACCTGTTACGCGGTCTAACAGACAGTGTTTTTCAGACCTTCAAAACGACAAGGCGAGGGATCTTGAGAATACTGTCCGCGACTGTACATTTACACTGCAACGGCACTAAGTAATATTATAAATTTATAGTTACGGAAAAATTTGTAATGTAGTTACTGAACGACAGAGTCAACTGGTTTTTGTAAACGGAAGTTCATGTCGTTAGCAGTTGATATTTAATTTCGTCATTATAAATTATAATGACTTTGATTTAGCACATGTCAATTAAGAGAAAGTGCATTCTCTATAACAATAGCCCAGTTTTTAATGCTTGATGAGCTTCGTGAACCTTCCCCGACAGATCGCAAAAAAGTAATTACGTGACCCGAACCGACAGTTCTTCAGCATCAAACGAATAGAGCTGTTTGTGATTCTGAAACCCGAGCGTGGATATCCGTTGCGCAATGCCATCACCATTTGCCGATCGGACGATCCCCACAACTGGTTATAGTTAGTTGTAGGCGAGTACGCATTACCGAAAACATCTACGCCGATTTTGTCGATAACTACGAAGTGTAGAGCTAAATGTTTTCAGCAACGAGTATCTGTGACACACAGCGGCCGGTCTCCTATTGCAGGCATCTAAGAAGATACTGACACATGTTGGACACAGGGATTTTCCTTGGTACCACGAATTCAGTTTTAAAGCTTTACCCTCCAGAGGTGTGTAAAACTGGAAGAACGCAGGCATTTTAACGTTTCGTCGACGTCTTTAGAGTCCGAGTACAAACTAGCACTGGACAACGACGAGGAAGTAATTAGCCCCGCCGTTTTGAAGGAATCACCTCGGCATTCACCTTAACTGATTTACGAAAATCACGGAAAACCTAAAACTGAATGACCCTGTTCCTCCGGAATGAGAACTCAAGCTACAGACTAACCACGAATTGGTAAAACGCTCGATATCTGATTTTGTTTTCTTGTTTTCACTAGTGAAAGTAACGAGGTTTCTTAATCTTACGCTGCTTTTTTCATACCCGTGTATTTCGGAATCTGTAAGTAGGTTCACATTCGTAGCGGAATGCTGTGCAGTAGATGTGACGTCCGTTTCCTTTTACTGCCCTGGCTACTTGAGAAATCACAATTTCGGACTACAGCGCGCACACGAAAGGATGGCTGGCCGCAGCATTCGCTAGAGCCTGACTTGTAGTCTCCATTAAAAGATATGCGTTCCGGTACGTATCGCGCACTCACAGTATTGCTTGCGCTGTTCCCATCAACAGAAGTGGTATCCAGACACTTCCAACTTACAACCTCAGAAAGTCAGCGTATCTGTTCGGTGCGATGCTGTAGCGAACGGATACTTCACGCACATTGACTGAGAAATAGTGATATCCTCACAGTGAACGGGTCTCCAAAACGTGTGATTCCAGAATTACTACCAATGTTTACTTAATGATTCCAACAACGCAGTTACTACTACTAACCATCCCCAGTAAATGTTAGACCTAGGTCTTTATCCCACAGGACATCACAATAATTTTGCCAAAAATTTCTTGGAGTTTAAAATCTCCAAAACTGTGCAATTGCAGGTATGTCTGTTTCATTTTGGTTAGAAGTGAATACTTAACTACTGTTGGAACCAATTAAATGAATTCTGTCACTGTCTAGAATAAATGATAATGTTTTGTTGGCGCCGTCAGCTGTCTATCAGCTTCTGCATTTCCTTTACTGACTCCTTTACGCAAAACACGCAGCGAGACTCCATATTCCTACAAAACATTGTGTACTGGGCTGAAATAGATTCATGCCATTTTAGTGAGATCAACTACAGCGAATGGGTAAAGTAGCTCTCTAACACGCATACATAAAAGTTAAACCAAAACATTATGGCCACTTTTTAATAGTTATTCTGTCCGTTTTTGGAAGGAAATACACCGCTAATGCTGCGTATCAGGGACCCGACAGTTTGTTAGTAGGTTTCTGGAGGCATGTGGCACTAGATGTCTACCCATAGGTCATGTAATTCGCGTGAGAAACGGGCCACTGATTTGCGTACGCGGTCATGGCACCCGATAGTGACTCATATGGGCTCCAAGGAACTTACATAAGGCGTGTTTAGTCGCCGAGACTGCAACGTGAGTTCACTATAATGCTCCTCAAACCACTGCAGCACGGTTCTGGCTCCGAGACACGGACAATTATACTGCTGAAAGATGACATCGCCTTCGGGGAAGACATAAGCATGAAGGGATGCACTTGGTTCGCAGCTGTCAGGGTGTCTCCGATTATTACAACAGGTCCATTGCGAGCGCAAGAGAACGTCTCCCACAGCGTAATACTGCTCCCACCAGCCTGCATCCGTGTCGCGCTGCACGTTTCAAGCCGCCGTTCACCTCGATTACGACGTTTCTGGAAACGACCATCGACATAGTGTAGCAAAAATGTGAATCACCCGAAGAGCCGACAAGTTTCCATTGACCGACGGTCGAATCCCGATGGTCCCGTGTCCACTGCAATCGTGACTGATGATGCCGTTGGGCCGACATGTGGACACGTGGGGGTGGTCTGCCGCGGAGCTCCATGGTCAACAATGTACGATGAACGGTGTACTCCGAAACACTTGTCCGCGCACCAGCATTGTGCTCATTCGGCAGAGATGCCATATATCCTACTTTGCAGCGCTGACAAAGCTCCGAACCCCAAGCTCTGTGAAGAGTCGTGGACGTCCAACCACTTAGCGCCTAGTGGTAGTTTTACTGTCCTGATACTTCATTCCGTAGATGTTGACGACAGTAGCACGTGAACATTCTACCAGCTTTTCCGTTTTCGAGATACTCGTTCACAGGCTCTGCGTAATAATAATAATCTGCCTTTTGAAAAGTCTCTTACCTCAGTGGACTTCCCCATTTACAGCCCATATCTTCGCTAGGATGACCCCCGTTCGTGCCTGCTCCGCTTAAATACTTTTAAATTGCTACTGCATCACTGGCCCACAACGCCACCAAGCGGCAATCAACGCCGCGGTGGGTGGTGGTCATAATGGCTTAGCAACGTATATATGTGAGAAAATGAACAGGCATAACTGCTGCATGTAAGGAAATGGGAAATCAGACTCTGTTAACGGGATACATTGCTGACCGTTCTACGCTAAATGGATGTTGTGGATACGCAAAAAAAAAAAAAAAAAATTGGCTCCGAGCACTATGGGACTTAACATCTGAGGTCATCAGTCCCCTAGAACTTAGAACTACTTAAACCTAACTAACCTAAGGACATCACACACAGCCTACTCCCCTCCCATAGCAGAGCTTACCGTTCACACGAGAAGGACGAATGAGCACCCACAGTGATGAAATTTCCTTGGGTGAGCATTGGAATACGCCGATAAAGCCTGCAATCACATATTGCAACCACGATGTCACGTCCCACCACCCCACGAGACACCGCAGATTGGTGCACCAACTGCTGATTAGGAACTTCACCATGACACCTCTCCCTCCTCTGCCAGTCAAATGCTGGTGACCTAAAATGTCTCCCGCCGCTACCGCCCTGTTAAGTGCCGGAGGCGCTGCAACCAGACAAATTTGTGCCGTTGAAGACCCAACTTCCTTAGCGGTACATCTTCTTTTTAGTGTCAACCCTCTTTGATGTCCCGCGTTGTGGAACACTGAGAAGGCGCTTCACCAGGCAAGTGTTACATCAACGCCACTATAATACACTTAGCACAGTGTCGGCCTTCTATATGTCGCGGTTAAACAATCTACCGTTGTTGAATGCATGAGATCTTCAAAACTGCGTCACTTCAGTCAGGATCGCTTCATAGCTGAATACGGAATGGAGTTTTTAGCGTAGTGCGAAATAACTTGCTTCACTGTGTTAAAGAACTGCAGCCATTCATGTGTCAATATCGCAACACAAAAAATATGACAAGTACGATCTACTCGTGCAGCTCAATGCGAAGCGCATTGGCATGGGATACAGAGAGGTAAGCCAAAGACAAGTTGAATCCATCCTGAGTGTGTGCTTTAAACTATTTCCATGTTTACTAGACACATACCTGAGTGGTTTACCATTTCTGCCTGAGAGAAACTTCACATACACACTTAAGCGAACAAACTCTGTATAAGACGATAAACATGGTGAGTTACAGAACCTACGCGTTTCAACTGCCCTGGTAATCATCGGTGTATTAACAAAAAAGCCTTCCATCCGTGTCCTTCATACTATACTCTACACACACCCAGCAGATGAAATACTCCACAACACTCAATACTATATTTTCCATTTACGAAGGCGAAAGAAGGTAATGTCATAACAGGAAACACGAGAATTCAGGGAAAAAATTGCGGGATGTGACAGCCAATGACATACAATGACGGAAAAAGAATCGCACCACCAAAAAATAATTAATGTAGAGTAATGAAATTTCGGGAAGATATTTGTCTTGGTAACATATTTAAGTGATTAACGTCGCAAGATCACAGATTAATGTAAGCGTGAGATAGGTCACTGCAAATATGAAAGCTGGTACATTAATAACTAGTGTAACCGCCGGAATGTGGAATGTAATCATGCAAAAATGCATGCATTGTGTTGTACAGGTGTCGGATGTCAATTTGTGGAATTTAGTTCTATGCCTGTTTCACACGGTCGGTCAATACAGGGACAGTTAATGCAGTTTGTGGATAACGCTGAAGTTGTCGCCCAATGATGTCCCAAATCCGCTCGGCTGGCGACAGATCTGGTGATCCAGCAGGCTAAGGCAACATATCAACACTCTGTAGAGCATCGTGGGTTACAACAGCGGCATATGGGAGACCGTTATCCTCTTGGAAAACATCCCCTCAATGCTGTTCATGAATGACAGCACAACAAGTCGAATCACCAGACTGACGTATAATTTTACAGCCAGGGTGCGTGGGATAACCACGGAAGTGCTTTTGCTATCGTACGATATCTCACCCCAGACCATAACTCTAGGTGTAGGGACCGAGCGAGGTGGCGCAGTGGTTAGCACACGGGACTTGCATTCAGGAGGACGACGGTTCAAATCCGCGTCCTGCCATCCTGATTTAGGTTTTCCGTCATTTACCTAAATCGCTTCAGGCAAATGGCGGGATGGTTCCTTAGAAAGGGCACGGCCGACTTCCCTCCCCATCCGTCGCTAATCCAATGAGATCAATGACTTCGCTGTTTGGTCCCCTCCCACATATCAACCAATCTAGGTTTAGGTCCAGTATCTAGCACGCAGACTGGTTAGTTACAGGTCCTCTACTGTGTTCCCTTTAACCAACACACGTCGCTCACTGACACCGAGGCAAAACCAGCTTTCATCAGAAAACATAACAGAGCTCCACCCTGCCCTCCAATGAGCTATCGCTTGACACCACTGAAGTCGCCAATGTCGGTGGTTGTTGGGGTAACTGGAATGCACGCTGCAGGGCGACCTTGAAATAATCGATTTGTAACAGTTCGTTGTGTCACTGTTGTGCCAAATGCTGTTCAAATTGCTGCTCCCGAACACGATGGTCTACCCTCTCGGTAGTGCCAAGGCCCGTCCAGAGGCTGTTCTTCCTGCGACCGTACATTCACGTGACCACCGTTGCCAGCATTCATGTACATTCTTGCCACTTTTTTCTGCAATACCGCAGCTATTCGTAGCCCTAATACACGACCTCGTTTACATTCAATCGGGTGCTGATAATGGCGTCTTTGTCGCCTCAAAGGCATCTTGACTAACGTCAGCTCAGCACGACCCATCTCAAAGGTAACTGACGCTCACGACTGTCACAGCGTGTATTTAAAGCAAAGCTGATTGTCATCCTCTTAGTGGCGCTACAGGCGGAATTTGAACAGACATCATCTAACAGATGTGGAAACACGCCTATGAACTTTCGATTACGTCGCACAATTCCTTCTTGATACTGCGATTTTTTTCGGGAGTGTACGTACGTAACTAAATTTCGTAATTCAGTACATCACTGCCCTGCACTCTATCTTCTCTCTCCGGTGGCACCGAATTAACCGTCGCTGTGAAGAAAGGTGGATGGCTGTGACGCGCCTCCCTGTCTACGGATAGCAGGTAGTCATATGACGCGTAGTTTTCCGCTCCAAAGAGACGATTCTCTAACGCATGGTAATTGTAGCCAACAGCTTTCAGTACGCCACACTGATGTGTTTTATATTCAGACAAGAGGGCAGTGGCAAGTTAACCGGATTACACAAACATACGAATATGATCCGACTTCAAGGCTTTGTCTGTTTCCTAAATGGTGGATGGTAGAGTGTGATTGTGGGAGTGAATGTGAGCGAAAATAGGACACAGCAAAGAAAGTTTTACTAAGGTTCCGTTTGAGGCCTTTGTATTTTTTTCTCGTTTAGACGATACAATACCGACAATTTTAGCGACGGCGCAGAAAACCTTCATGCTGAGCATCCTAAATTAACGAAAACCACACATACAAAATCATCTTCAGCCCGTGAAATGCCATCTGTTTTCTTTGCCAAGATATGTTTCTCTTCTTTTAGGGCTAGCGTTCAAAACCACTGTGTTCTCCTATCATCCCTAAAGGAAAGGATGTTACACTATGGTGTGACATTCAAGATGACTTTCTAGATGGTTTTACCAGTGAGGCTACTAACATTCTGTGTTCGGGCAGATTAATTCTTGAAAAAAAGTGAATGAAATTGAAGTTAGAGCGAAAGCCAAGAACTTGGGCAGCGGGTTTTTCATTCGACTGGCAAGCAGCCAGAAGAGAGGGGGAAGTGGGGGAGGAGACCTTCGGCGTCGTTTAATCCCATTACCGGTACTTATAGGCTGAAAACACGTCTTTTCTCTGTTACAAGGTAAAGTTATCGAGAAGAGGTACTACTGGAAATTGCTCTTATTCTTCAACGATAACACAGCTCTCAAATTCCACTTTGGTTGTCCTCGGGAAAATCTTTGGGTGTGTGGTTTAATATTTCCTTCCATTGACCTAATGATGTGTTAAATGCGTACCTACGTCCTGTAGATGACTGAAGTAAGCATTTGTCCAGTTCCATGCTATATTTGCCTTGTACAGGAAAACACTGGATAAGAACAAGATTGTTCGCTGACGATTTTGATGTCTGCACAAAGTATCGTCGTTCGATGATCGTTAAGAATTGAAAGATTTAGAGGAAATTTCCACCTGGTGTAACGAATGGCGGCTTCCTTTAAATGTGTAAGAAAAAGCGACAAGCGTCCCTTTACAAAAAAATCCGCGAATATCTGAGTGCTTCTTCTTCACCATCTTCACAGCAACCAAGTAGTTCCATCTTACTCGATGGGCCGCCAAGCGAGGCTTCTCCAGCCATTACGATCCATAAAATTCTCGCCCTCTTTGATGCTGTCCCAGATACGTCCCCCCTGTTCGATGTCAGATTTCACCATATTGCTGTATCGGAGTCTTAGTCTTCGTCTTTGGCATCTATGTCTGAATTTCAGCTCACACTTAGTCTTGGTAGCAAGTCAGCATCTTGTGTCGCCTACATCCATTCCATTGCAATCGCTGCGACGTTATTTTGTCTTGTAGTATTACAATCTAGACCTGTTTTCGCATTTCCTCATTTCCGATTCTATCCCTCCCTGTCTTTCCGACCGTGTTAGGAACAAACCTAATCTCAGCTGCCGGAATTCGGCTGATGTCTTTACTTCTCATCGTCGATGTTCCACAACCAGCACAACCATATGTCAAAATGGGTATGTAACAGGTTTCATAGATGCCTCTTACGATTTAATGGTAATTTCTTGTTCCATATTATATCTTCAACCATTTGATGGAAGTTAATAGCTTCTTGAATTTTGTAAATGATTTCTTTGGCTGTCGTACCAGTATCGCAGATAACACTCCCAAGATATTTGAAACCATGGGTCACATGTGCAGTCATCAACAGATGTACACGTAACTTCTGGTGTACTCCATGGAAGTGTGTTGGATCTTTGCTATTCGTGTTGTATGTTAATGCACACAATATTAATAGTAACCTCAAACTTTTCGCAGATGATGCAATTATCTACAACGAAGCTGTACAAATATGCAGTCAGAACTTGATAAAATTTCTAAGTAGTGCAAACCTTTAAATGTTTGCAATTATAAAACTGCGCACTTCACAAAACGAAAAAACATAGTACCCTATGAATATAATATTAGTGAGTCACAGGTGGCATCCGAAAACTCATACAAATATTTGGGTGTAAAATTTAGTAGGGACACGAAGTGGAATGGTTGCATAGGCTCAGTCATGGGCAAAGCAGGTACCAAGGTTTCGGTTTATAGGTAGAATACTAGGGAATACAATCAGTCTACAAAGGAGATTGCTTACAAATCACTCGTGCGACCCATTCTAGAATATTGTTCAAGAGTGTGGGACCCATAACAAATAGTACTAGCACGGGGTACTGAACGTTTACAGGGAAGGGCAGCACGAATGGTCACAGCTTTGACCTGGGGGAAAGTGTTAATGAGATGTTGAGAGAACTGAGCTGGCAGGCTCTTGAAAATAGACGGAAACTATCCCGAGAAAATTTACTACCAAAGGTTTCAAGAACTGGCTTTAAATTATGACTCTAGGAATATACTATGAACCCCTACAAATTGTTCCCATAGCGATCGTGAGGATAAGATTAGATAAGTTTCGGCATGCACAGAGGCATTTAAACAATCGCTTTTCCCGTGCTCCATACATTAATGTAACGGGAAACTACCATAATAACTGGTAGAGAGGGACGTACCATATGTCATGCACTTCACCGTGGTTCGCTGAATATAGATGTAGATCTATACCTGTTTCCCTTCCGTTTCGACGTGTCCCGTCGGTTGTCTGTATCTTTTCATGACCGTCACCTCATTTTCATTTTATCGTGGCGGAAGATGAGACCATACAATTCAGCAGCTTCTACTCAAGTGTTTATTACATATTGGAGCTCTTCTTTAGAGTCGCCCCACAGATATACAGGGTGTTACAAAAAGGTACGGCCAAACTTTCAGGAAACATTCCTCACACACAAATAAAGAAAAGATGTTATGTGGACATGAGTCCGGAAACGCTTAATTTCCATGTTAGAGCTTATTTTAGTTTCGTCAGTATGTACTGTACTTCCTCGATTCACCGCCATGATTTCATACGGGATACACTACCTGTGCTGCTAGAACATGTGCCTTTACAAGTAGGACACAACATGTGGTTCATGCACGATGGAGCTCCTGCACATTTCAGTAGAAGTGTTCGTACGCTTCTCAACACAGATTCGGTGACCGATGGATTGGTAGAGGCGGACCAATTCCATGGCCTCCACGCTCTCCTGACCTCAACTCTCTTGACTTTCATTTATGGGGCCATTTGAAAGCTCTTGTCTACGCAACCCCGGTACCAAATGTAGAGACTCTTCGTGCTCGTATTGTGGACGGCTGTGATACAATACGTCATTCTCCAGGGCTGCATCAGCGCTCATGCGACGGAGGGTGGATGCATGTATCCTCGCTAACGGAGGACATTTTGAACATTTCCTGTAACAAAGTGTTTGAAGGCACGCTGGTACGTTCTGTTGCTGTGTGTTTCCATTCCATGATTAATATGATTTGAAGAGAAGTAATAAAATGAGCTCTAACATGGAAAGTAACCGTTTCCGGGCACATGTCCATATAACATATTTTCTTTCTTTGTGTGTGAGGAATGTTTCCTGAAAATTTGGCCGTACCTTCTTGTAACACCCTGTATGTCACCTCCAAACAGTATGGATTTCCCTTCTGCATTTCCGATGTTTTGGTGTACTTTTTTCCTGGATCTCGTTCATTATAATAATGAAAAGAAGAGGAGACAGAACTCCATCCTGCCTTAACACAAATTCCATGTCAAAGGTTTCAGTCATTCCCATGGGTGATTTGGTTTTACTGTGGCTATCTTCGTACAATATCTTGATCCTGTGTACCATGTCATCCTGTATTATAATTTTCTTCAATGTTCCCCACACCTATTCCCTATTAAAAGCACCAAACGCTTTCTTTATGTCCAGAAGGGCTAACCACAGGACTTGGTTGCATACATAATATTTTTCCATTAACTGGCGGAGAGCAAAAATTAAATCATTTGTGATCTTCGCTACCTAAATCCATACTATTCTTCTAACAGTTTTTCTTGGATGAGGTGTCTGGTAAACACCATCACGGATTAGGCCTAGTACCAAACCACCCAACCTAAGAAAATTCAGAGGAGGTACAGGAAATCAACCCACGATTCTTCCACACCGAAGGCAGCGACGCAAATCATTGGGCTACGGAGGCGATTCTGATCTTATATCTGCTCTTACTCGTATATCTTCTACCTGAATTATAGCGTATAAATGTTTAGGACGAGAACTGAGCAGCGATATGAAATGAGACGAGAACACAAAACCAGTGACAGGAAAGGCGAAAGGGTGACAGATTTGTCGGAAGAGTTCCGGGAAAGTGTAGTGCAACTGTAAAAGCAATCGAATGTAGGACCACAGTAAGTGCAATTCTGGCGTACTGCTCCAGCGGTTGCGGTCCTTATCAAGTAGGCAGCACAGCAGACATCGAACTAATTAAGAGCCACGCTACTAATATACTAAAAGGTCGGTGTAGTCCATATGACTGTGTAACTGAGATGCTCCGCAAACGTGAATGGGAATTTTTGAAAGGAACAGGCGTTTCTCTCGTGAACGCTGTTGGATGTACTCAGACAATCTGTATATGATGAAGACTGTGTGATAATCCTGCTGCAACCATAGTTTATCACGCACAGGGATTATAAGAATAAGATAGTTAGGAAGCGTGCAGCAGCAAGTAAGGTATCTTTTCTTCCTAGCGCAGTTCAAGATTGTCACACGACAGAAAGTAGTAACGGGCACAACAGCCCATGGGAATTATGTATATTACACTGACGGGAAAAAAAACTCACAATACCAAGAAGCAGTGGTGAGAAATAAACGAAAGTTGGTAGGCGTGTTTCTACACCTGATAGACAATTTATACTCAAATTTCATGACAGTCACGTACGAACGGTGGTAGTAGCACCACAACGAGGAAGCAAGCCAGCTTTGCTTTAAATACACGCTCCACGCGCGTGGCGTTAGTTTCCTTTGAGATTGGACGTGGTGAGTTGATGTTAGTCAAGAACGCATTAAAGACGAAAATCCCATTACAAACACCTCAGTGAATTTGAACGAAGTCGTGTACTTGGGTTACGAAGAGCTGGATGTTCCTTCTGCAATGTCGCTTCAAGACTTGGCAGGAACGTAGCCACAGCACATGATTACTGGCAGCGGTGGTCACAAAAATGTACGATCGCAAGAAGACTGGACTCCGGAAGGCCACATGGCATTATCGAGAGGGAAGACTATCATCGTCGGCCTATGGCTCTGGCGCATCGTACTGCATCTGAACCTGCAGTTGTAACTTGAGCAGCAGTTGGCACCACAGTGACACAACTAACTGTTAAAAACCGGCTACTTAAGGACAACTCCGAGCCAGACGCCCTGTAGCGTGCACTCCACTGACCAAAACCACCGTCATTTGCGACTTGAGTGGTGTCAAGCCAAAGCTCACTCGAGGGCAGGGTCGAGGCCGAACAGCATTCCACGAGATGTTGTCCAACCCCGCCCACATAGCACTGCTGCAACCCAACATGCTCCACAGAGAGTCGACAAGTTGCCTTGCCCTGCTCGATCACCAGACCTGTCTCCAATCGAGCACCTATGGAAATCATCGGCCGACAACTCTAGCCTCATCCAGAACCAGCATTAACCGTCCATGTACTGACCAACCAAGTGCAACAGCCAACACTCATGGAACTCCATCCCACAAACTCAAACTGACATCCGGCACCTGTACAACACAATGCAGCACCGTTTGCGTGCTTGTATTCAACATTATGGCGTTACATCCGTTAGCCTATTACTGTACCAGTATTTCACATTTGCAATGGTTTGTCCGCGCTACGTTAACCAGTGCCCTTGCAATGGTAATCACTTAAGTACGTTACTTAGAAAAATGTATTCCCGAAATATGATTGATCTACATTAATTGGTTTTGGTATTGCGATCTTCTCAGTCAATATATACTGAAGAGCCAAAGAAACTGGAACACCTGGCTAATATCGTGTACGGCACTGCGAGCGAGCAGAAGTGCCACAACACGACGTGGCATGGACTCGACTAATGTCTCAAGTAGTGCTGGAGGGAACTGACACCACGAATCCTGCAGGGCTGTCCATAAATCCGTAAGAGTACGAAGGGATGGAGATCTCTACTGAACAGCACGTTGCATAGCATCCCAGATGTGCTCAACAGTGTTCATGTCTGGGGAGTTTGTTGGCCAGCGGAAGTGTTTAAACTCAGAAGACTGTTCCTGGAGCCACTCTGCAGCAATTCCCGACGTGTGGGCTGTCGCATTGTTTTGCTGGAAATGCCCATGTCCGTCAGAATGCACGATTGACATGAATGGATGCAGTTACCATACAGAATGCTTACGTACGTGCCACCTGCCAAAATCGTATCTAAACGTATCAGGAGTCCCATATCTCTCCAACTGCACACGCTCCACACCATTGCAGAGCCTCTACCAGCTCGAACAGTCCCCCGCTGACATGCAGGGTCCATGGATTCATAAGGTTGTCTTCATAACCGTACACGTCCATCCGCTCGATACAATTTGAGACGAGACTCGTCCGACTAGTCAACATGTTTCAAATCATCAACATTCCAATGTCGGAGTTGATGGGCCCAGGCGAGGTGTAGAGCTTTGTGTCGTGCAGTCATCAAGGGTACACGAATGGGCCTTCGGCTCCGAAAGCCCATATCGATGATGTTTCATTGAATGGCTCGCACGCTGACACTTGTGAACGGCCCAGCACTGAAATCTGCAACAATTTGCGGAAGGGTTGCACTTCAGTCACGTTGAACGGTTCTCTGCAGTCGTCGATGGTCCTGTTCTTGCGCGATCTTTTTCCGGCCGCAGCGATGTCGGACATTTGATGTTTTACCAAATTCCTGATATTCACTCGTGAAATGGCCGTACGGGAAAATCCCCACTTCGTCGCTACCTCAGAGATGCTGTGTCTCATCGCTTGTGCGCCGACTATAACACCACATTCAAATTCAATTAAATCTTGATAACCTGCCATTGCAGCAGTAGTAACCGATCTAACAACTGCGCCAGACGCTTGTTCTCTTACATAAACGTTGCCGACCGCAGCGCCGTATTCTGCCTGTTTGCATATTTCTGTATTTAATATGCATGCCTATACCAGTTTCTCTTGCGTTTCAGTGTATATATGCCACTATTATCGCAGAGAAAGTTGTACACAATTATTAATCACTCTGGCAGCGAGCGGCCTGATGCGCCCACAAACTATGGCTGGTTAACCTTTGGAGTGACACCAGCGTGTCGAGAGCCGTCGTCTGCTGCGCGGCTTGCTTTACGGAGCGGCTGCGCTGACAGCAGACAGGGGTAGGCAGCGCTGACAGGCGTCCGCTGATGGCGTGTTCTTCCTCTCCGGTCTTTCCTCACCTATCTCGCTTCCTGTCCGAGGCGTAACCGGCTGCACTGGGGATTTGTTGACAGGCTTACGTCTGGGGAGCAGAAGGCATTTGAATCCTCTGCTACATAAACGGCTCCCGTCCAGAGTTATCCTCACATTAGTACGGTCTTCAGCTACACGCATCCATGTTGATCTTGCAAGTTTTTTTATAACCCATCCAGCTTCCAGTAGGCCGTGTTTTCGGTTTTTTCTTAACTCTTGGACTGAAGATAAGATCTTACTTTGCGCATCTACCATCTTTTCGCCTGACTGTACGTCTGGCTTATTTCAATTTCGTTTCTATAATAGTCAAAATTGTGTCTCCCACTTCAGTCTGTCCCTGATCCATTTGCTTGCTTTCTGTCTCTTTTGGTAATCCCAAACATGCACCTCTCCGTTGTTAGTCAAGCGAATCTTAGTTTTTGTCTGGTTTTCACAATGAATTTTCAAGTCCTGCAGCCTTAAGCTAGAACTGATATTACTTCAGATTGTAAACTTTCTTTTTCAGACACAAAGGAAATTTGTTTCAAAGAATCTATTTCATTTGTAAATATACTTACACGTCATTCTTATTTTTGTGTTTATTTCTCTTGCTGTCCTTTCAGTCGTCTTCATTTGGCGTAAATACAAAAAGTTATCAGCTGGTTCTATGACTTCACTGTCAATCCACACAGTTAGGTCTTCGATATAACGATTATATATACTATTTTAGCCTTACTGTGGTTAATTTTTCATGCCCACTTTGAAACCGGTTATATTACGTTTGCCGGAAGTCGGGCGTATTCCAAAATACAACCGGCAACTTCCTACGAACCTCGGCGGATAAACAAATAAGCTCAGTTGACAGTACTACCAACGCAGATCACAAAAAAGTAGCATATCCCCATGAAACCCTAAGAGTGATTATCAAGATAACTGTGGTGCTTACAGGAAACGTTAATTTAAATCTCGATTTCATGAGGAAACCTGACATAAGTGATTACGGTTGGAGAGCGTTGGTAACTTAATAATGACGGTAGGATAAATACTTGGATCAGAGAGTTCGATCTGCTAGTAGTATACATCTGGTTCACGAATAACACATGCAAAATACAATTTTTACACATTGGCTTTATAACACAAACCAAAGAGCAAATAAAGCAGAAATACAAACTAGGGTCGCCACCAGCGTAGTCCTGACTAGTACTGGCTAAGTAATGTTCAATTAGCGCCAAAGCTAGCAAACTAAATTAACCGTGATTTCATTCAAAATATTTTTAAAAAAGGCAAGAACGTGAACTGATTATACAACGTCTCTATGAACGTAAGAAGATGGAAATTGTCATATCAGCATGATCTCAAAGAAATTATTCATGATTTCAAAAGCGATTCTTGAGTTAAAGTTTTCCTCCGAATTTAACATGACAGCAAAAGAGAGCAATATACAAACGGCTGTGTGAAGCTCATGTTACAGTACGAGATTAGTGGAAGCTTAAGAGGGTAGGACGTCAAACGGGCCGACTTGGATCAGGAGAGGCACCACAGGACATTAATTTCCATTGCCTATACTTTTACAAATAAATTCATAAAACTATATCAGCTTGACCAGGAAGGATTCAGGATTCACACTCATGGCAGTGAAAGTTCAAAAAACATAACAAAATACTTTTTTTAAATGTGAAATTTCATCATTTTTTTCACTTATTATTGGCTGCCTTTGTTGCTACAGGTACACTTTTCTTCATAACTAAGAGAGACTCTTCGATGAATTTTGCACAGCATACAAACCATACTTACAGGTGTATGAAACTATAGAATTTATTTAATTTATGAAAAAATGAATGGAGCTGTTACATTTTAAACTTCGTGTTTAGAAAAGACTCAAGTTTTATAGTTAACTATCTCAATTTTTACCACAGTTTTTAATAGATTTGGAAAACCCTAGATTCAGATATCTTTTCCAGGTCGTTTGCAATTTGTTTTGATCTTATAATGACTTTACTAGTTGATAAACAACAGCATCAGCTGCAAACAACCTACGACGGCTGCTCACATGGTCTTCTGAATCGTTTATATAGATAAGGAACAGTAGAGGTCCTATAACACTATCTTGGGGAACGTCCATAATCACATCTGTTTTACTCGATAATTTTCCGTCAGTTACTACGAACTGTGACTCTCTGAGAGGAAAACACGAATCCAGTCACATAACGCTATTCCATACGCACGGAATTTTACTACAAGCCGCTTAAGTGGTACAGTGTCGAAAGCTTCCTGGAAATCTAGAAATACCGAATCAATTTGAAATCCCTTGTCAATAGCACTCAAAACTTTGTGTGTGTAAAGCGCTAGTCGTGTTTCACAATTACGATGATTTGTAAATCCATGTTGACTGTGTGCCAATAGACCGTTCTCTTCGAAGTATTTCATAATGTTTGAACACAATATATGTTCCAAAATCCTGCTGCATATCGGTGTTACCGATATGGGCCTATAACTTGGTGTATTACTTCTACTACCTCTCTTGAATTTTGGTGTGACCTGTGCAACTTTTCAGTGGTTGGGTAGGGATCTTTCGTCGAGCGAGCGGTTGTTTATGATTGTTAGGTATGGAGCTATTACATCAGTATACTCTGAAAGGAAACTAATCCGTATACAGTCTGCACCTGAAGACTTGTCTTCATAAAGTGATTTAAGCTGCTTCATTACTCCGAGGAAAATATACTTCTAAGTTACTCATGTTGGGAGTTGTTCTTGATTCGAATTGTGGAATACTTACTTCGTCTTCTTTGGTGAAGGAATTTCAAAAGGCTGTGTTTAGTAACTCTACTTTATCAGCACTACCATCGACAATATTTTCGTTGGTATCGCGCAGAAAAGGCATTGACTGCGATTTGCTGCTAACATTACATATGACCAGAATCTCTTTGGATTTTCTGCCAGGTTTCGATACAAAGTTTTGTTGTGGAAAGTATTGTACACATCTCGCCAATATTTGAGATTTTGTGTTCGCTTAAATTTGTTTAGTTGTTTCTGCAGCTGTGATCTCATCCGTATTATGTACCAAGCAGGATCAGCACCATCGTTTGTTAATTTATTTGGTATAAATCTCTCAACTGCTGTCCATACTATTTCTTTGAATTCAAGCCACATCTAATCAACACTTACATCGTTAATTTGGAAGGAGGGAGATCGTCCCTCAAGAAGGCGTCAAGTCAATTTTTATCTGTTTTTTTGAATAGGTATATTTTTTGTTTGTTTTTGGAGGATTTGGGGGTTACAATATTCAACCCTATGTTCGCCAATCCCTGTATGCGTTTTGCTGCTCGTTATTAGTTCAGGATTATTTGTTGCTAAGAAGTCAAGTGCGTTTTCACAACCGTTTACTATTCGCATGGGCTCATGAACTAACTGCTCGAAATAATTTTCAAAGAATGCGTTTAGCACAATTTCGGGTGATGTTTTATGCATTCCTCTGGACTTAATAATGTATTTTCGCCAATATATCGAGGGTAAATTAAAGCCACCACAAACTATAATTGTATGAGTCGGATATGTGTTCGAAATTAAGCTCAGATTTTTTCTGAACCTTTCAGCAATTGTATAATCTGAGTTGGAAGGTCAGTACAAGGATCCAATTACTATTTTACTGCGGTTGCCAAGGATGACCTCTACCCATACTAACTCATTGGAACCCAATTATTATTTTACTGCGGTTGCCAAGGATGACCTCTACCCATACTAACTCACTGGAACTATCTGCTTCAGTTTCGCTACAAGATTAATTACTTCAAACAGCAACACTGTGTTTTGCCTATCCTTTCGGGACACTGTTAGGCTCTTTGCATGAATTTCGGCTGAATTTATCTCCAGCTTTAGCCAGCTTTCAGTGCCTATAACGATTTGAGCATCACTGCATTCTATCAGCACTTGGTGCTCTGGTACTTTCCCAACACAGCTGCGACAATTTACAACTGTTACACCGATGGTTGCTGTATCTACGTTCTTCCTATGTTCCATCTGCACCCTTTGAGACTGAAGCCCTTTTCGTATTTCCCCAAGAGCTTTAATTTAAGAAACAACCCAGTCCACGCCTCACAGCCCATGCTACTAATGTAGCCTTCTCCTGCGTGTAGTGGACTCCTGACCTATTCAGCAGAATGCGAAACCCTACCACCCTATGGCGCAAGTTAAGGAATCTGCAGCCTACATGGTCGCAGAACGGTCTGAGCCTCGGATTCAGACCCTCCACTTGGCTCTGTACCAAAGGTCCACAATCAGTCCTGTCTTCTATGCGGCAAATGGTGAGCTCTGCTTTCATCTCGCAAGCAAGAGTGGCAGCCTTTACCACTTCTGTCAGCCGCTCGAAACCAAGGAGAATCTCTTCCGTTCCATAGCGACATACATCATTGGTACCAACTTGAGCCACCACCTTCAGTTGACTGCATCCTGCGCTCTTCATGGCATCCGGAAGGACCTTTTCCACATCTAGAATGATTTCACCCGGTATGCACTCGGAATGCACTTTGGCTTTCTTCCAGTCCTTGGCAGCCGTGTCCCTGAGTGGCCCCATAATGTGCCTAACATTGGAGCTCCCAACTACCAATAATCCCACCCTCTGTGACTGCCTGGATCTTGCAGGTTGACAGGTTCCCTCTGGAGCAGGACAAGCGACTGCATCTGGATGAGGGATAGTGTCAGCCACAAACAGCATCTGGAACTTTTTTGTCAGACTAACCGGGGAGGCCTTACGTGTGGGGCCCCTGGGGAGTCTTTCAGCCGCCTGCCACGCCCCGAGGTGATCTCCCACTCGACCACGGGTAAGGTGTCAACCTCAGTGCAAGCAGCAACTTGACTAGTCACCAGCGCAGATCGATTGGCGGACTCGGGCGTGACGGACGTCCGTTGGATCCGCACGGCCGACCCACAACAGTGGCGCGCATCCACTGCAGCATCAAGCTATGTAACAGAAGCCATCACAGCCTGGAGCTGAGAGCGAAATGTCACCAGCTCAGCTCACATCCACACACAGAAAACACCATCCCTATTAATATTCACCGTCCCTATTCATATCACTAAACTACATAGACAAACAAGGACAATCGACATGTGCTATGGAACTGTACTGTAGACACGAAGGAAAACGCAAGAACTGTGTCCAGTAAATTAGATTAATCAGCGAAAAGTTGACCAGGAGTTAAAGGTCGCATCTGTACCATCACATCTCAGCTGTAAAGAAGATTCTAGG
Source organism: Schistocerca americana (assembly GCF_021461395.2). Classification (NCBI taxonomy): domain Eukaryota; kingdom Metazoa; phylum Arthropoda; class Insecta; order Orthoptera; family Acrididae; genus Schistocerca; species Schistocerca americana. Next base: position 150,595,510 of record NC_060123.1, read on the forward strand.
AGGAATGCAAGATTCAGTGGCAGTATGGGAAAGGGCGACAATATGCTGCAACTTAAGGCCAGGAAAGTCATCTTGTCACTAGTGACCAAAGATGTTTAACTAGCACAGCGCATGCTCCTACCAGAATCTCACGCCACTCGTCTCCAATCAGAGTGAGTGCCCGTTCCGAGACGTCGGCCTGCGTTACCAGCAACATGCAAAATGAATTATTCTCACACCATGGCACCAAGTTGCTTGGAATGGACCCAGTAACAGAGAAGTAGAGTCTGAATAGCTATTTCCTCATAGACCCCATCATGTGATGTGCTCGTATGGCATATTGCACCTCTGTGAAAGATGTGAAAAGATTCAATATGGTGCTGCCAGTATTCTCGCCTGTGGCGGCGTCTCGTTAGAAACACATACACAGTGTCTGTCTTTCCTAGGGATATAGAGACGGCAGAGATCAATGGGGACAACGTGTGGTGATGATATTTGATGGATATGGACCTGGAGATCATCTGATGGATGATGACAGTCCACCCCACAGGTGCGGCCTACTGTATGCGTCGCATGTCTCAGTCCATTACCCCTTATATGTCCCATATCTCTTCAAATAACATCGTCTCTAATCTCATCCACAGCAGTCTTACAAGGAACACACGTCATCACAATCCCACATGACACAGAATTATGCACATCAGAAACATCTCATCATCAATTAATTCATCCTTTTTATGTCATTCAATACAATTTGACTACCACAGTATTGGTAATCTGAGGCGTAGTCGGTCGCTTGCCTCATCAATGAGCCTTCGCAATGTTTTCCTGCCTGTGCATTCCTCTTCTTCTAATTCTAACTTAGCAATGTGTCTTATAATGTTATCTAACCGTCTCTGTCTGTCTTCCCCTCTCTCATTCCATCCATTTTTACCTTCAACATTCGCTCTACAATTTTTCCAGCTCTTGTCGTTACATGTCCTTAAGGCTACAGTGGGGCTATTCATATCACGGGACTAATCTACCTGAAATAAGAGTTGTTTCAACAGTGCACTAGTCCCTCACAGAGTCAAGGCCGTTTTGCCTTCTGTGTGTGCCCCGTGTTTTCTGTTTCAATGACAGGACAGAAAAACAAACTCTAGAGGTACGCGAATTATGATGTATGTTTGCCATAGTTAAACAATACAACCTCACAAATTAAGGTCTACTATGCACAATAAGGTGAAATTTTAAACTCTTATTGTTACATGTACAAGAACACAGGTAATGCAGTATCAACAAGTATTGCTGGCTTTTTCCAAGAAGGTCTGCTCTGTCGTGTCTTTCTGAATGTCTGAACATGGGGTTATTTCGCCACGTACATGTGGAGCTATTTCCGCTCACTCAAATTATTGGTTTGGTTAATGTATTACAGAAAAACTCTAGAGATACTTTTTCTTGGTTTCTTTTCAGATGGTCCGTGTATACGAAAGGAAAAAGCCAAGTGCTTCATGGTCCGAGGAAGACATGAAACAAGCAGAAGGACGAAAAATGTTTATTTATGGCAAATGCTTGTGATTTTGAGACTGAAATACATTGGGCGGAATAGCCTCTTGACCGGGTGGAATAATTTTTTATCAAATATGATTTCTGCCTTCTTCAGATGTTTGTTCAATACTTTTTTCGTGGAAAGGAATTTCGCCTTTTTATAGACTGGAGCGTATCATAGTTAAAATACCGTAACTGTATCACATTGACAGAGCTTTTAAAAAGTTTCATGTTAACTATATAGGAATTGCAGTTGAAATGAACGGGATAGCCCCGCTATACCCTACATTTTAGTCTATTCTGCTTCACTTGTGCTACTATCTCGGGTGTTCCATTCATTTTTTGCATCCCACTGTTTCGCCTTGTTCTCGACGTGCCTTGTTCCTTAATACCTTGATAGGTCATAAGCTTTCTCTCTGTTTTTCGAGTTAATGTCCATGTGCCATCTTTATACAAAATCTATAGGTGGAGTATTGTTTTGTACAATTTCATCTTAGTTGTCCTTAAACTGGTAGCTGAGTAATTTATCAACTGTAAACTGTGCCTTGGTGCCTGCTTTGACCCTGACCGATGTAACAGACCTCCGAGGTAGTAACAGAAGCTTTCTACTTTTTCAAAGGGTATTCCATCGAGTTCCAACCATTTTAAGTTTTCACCTATTTAGTTATTTTAACCAAAGGCCGCAAATCGGCTATCTGCAACATGAAGCTTTTAAGGCTGCCGTTTCCTCGGCGAGATATGTGAAGTGTGACTGCGATCAGCTGTAATCAAACCGAATCAGCCGCTCGCCAGGGTATAAATAACCGCGGCAGAAGACTCGTTGACGCCGCCTTCTATTATTCAGACGAGTCACGACATGAGACACGGCGCAGGGCAGATGGGCCGCCGCGTTATAAACGGAACAGCGAGGAAAAAGAGCGGCTAAAGCCGTTAATGTATTTGCTGAATTATTCAGTTCATTATTCACAGCTGCCAGACCTTTTTTTAAGGCAAAGCGCTGTATCTCACCCCACCCTCCTCCCCTCCCTCCGCCCTCCCGCCCCCCTCCCCGGAGAGTCTGACGAGCTTACAAGCGGAAGCGCCGGCGACGGAAGGACGTGGCAGCGCGCAAGACGAAAACGCTCTGCAAATGCGAAAGGAAAAAAAAAAAAAGAAAAAGAAATAGCAGAGTAATTTTAGAGGAGCTCAGTGCGGCGCGAAAGAGCAGAACCCGAGATGCGGAGTCGGATCACGACTTGAAAGATTCTTTCAAAATGAATACAGAGACGTTCACGAGAGCCAGACGGCGGCAGATAGCGCAGCCCAAGTCGATGCAGTGCTTCCTGACTTCCAGACAACATTCGATATATTTTCCGCCTGCTTCCTAGTAAACAAAACGCGTGCTAACGGCATTTCATGTCTTACTGGTAACTAGACTGACCACACCCTGGAAAAGAAGAAGAAAAATACCAGTACTACAGTCTTAAAGAAAAGTAATTTCTGTTCATGATGTATGAGATATATATACTGTCAGTTGCGCTCTTACGTGGGATAACCAAAGTTTTAATTATGATCTCGAAAAAAAAGTACATCATACTTACTTTTTTGTTTGTAGGTACATGTCTGCAGTTCTGGTGCATATTGAAATCCGTGCGGGACAGTATCTAACACGTCGCTAAAGGAGCCATTTTGTTTTGCTCCTCTAGCACTGAGTTGCAGTACTGTAGTGCAGTTATTTCATTGTCAATAGTACTAACATGTACCTACAAACAAACAAACATTAATTATGTACCTTTACTTTTTCCATTTGATAATTAAAACTTTATGACTTCTTCCCGTAAGTTTATTCGCGAATAACGAAACTATATAAACGCAATTACATAATTAGAAGATAGTTGCGAAACGGTGTAAGACCTGTAGACGCCTGGTACAAAGACCCACTGCTGATCATCAGTTTTAAAGAAAAAGGAATGAAATTTGCATAAACGGGCAGCTACACCTGGTGTTTCATTACACTACACGTCGATCCATCACTAGATCCAGTCGAATTATTAACGATCCGGAGTGATTTCATTTTAAACAATAATATAAATTTAGGTTTGACGAAAGAGGATGCTACGGCGATTCATTGCATGAATTAAAAGAAAGTGTAATTTAAATACGTCGAAGATCACCTATAAAAGCTTCGTTCCACCAACTCTAAAAACATTATTTTTGAATCTGCTTTGAAAATATTTAGGAACTACACAAAATGTGCAGCATCGGCCATGTTTATTTTGTGCTTATGCCTGATGTCTTCCAGAGGAGCGCAGAACACGCATGCAGTAGACTTCTCGTCCATTCCCACTGTGTTAACTGAACAGCAAAATTGCGCTAGATGCCGTGTTCGAGTGCTGGAAGGCGTATTTATTTATTATCGTGTTTCGATTTTTCCTCTAATCTGAAAGTAGTAATGAACGAAAAAAATAAATAAGTGTCCTGTGGCTCCCTGCCGCGGGTACTTGATGAGAATTAACACCGCGTCGGCGACTTGGGGTAAGTTTTTATTTTTATTTTACCAAGAAGATTGTCATTTCGTCTAGTGACGCTGAGCGATCCTCGTTCGAAATATCTGCAACTCATAAAAAAATCTGAAGTAGTCCCCAGGTATCGAATCTCGGACCTCATCCTTAGTAGCCAGCGAAAGCTAACCGGTAGACGGTGTAGGTGACTACAGACTACAGAAACGTATGACAATTCGACTTTTCATCTGAGTACAGCTCGATTTGTTTCCCATCTGCAGCACAACACAGAAAAGCGGTAACTTCAACACCACGAACACATTTTACTCGCTCCTGCTACGGGAGATGTAGGGGGTCGACAAAAATATGTAAAGACCTACATTACAACACATTACCATGCCTAATACGGCACAGAAAACCCACTGGGATTCGAAACAGCTTCCCGTCGCCTCGGAATGTATGGATACAGGTCTCGTATAGTTTTCAAGGTAATGTTTACAATTCTTCCAGCAAAACAGTGGCAAGTTCAAGTAACGGTGGTAGAGATGGACACCGATCACGCACTCTTCTCCCCAAATCAGACTACAAAGGGTCAATAATATTCAGATCGGGAGACTGTCGTAGCCAGGGCAGGGGCGACACTTCATACTCGTGCTCACAAACCAGTCACGTACAATGTGAGCTGCGTGAACCGGGGGCGCTGTCGTCTTGGAACCTTGTATCAGCATTAGGGAACGAACACTGTTCCATGGGACGGACCTGATCAGCCAAAATGGTCACATAATCCTTGGCAGTAACTCCGTCTTGCGGATTAATCACGGGGCCCATGAAGTACCACGATATGGCTGCCCAAATCATCACCCAACCCTCGCCATGTTTCATTCTTGAGACGTAAGCTCGGCTAGAAGTCGGAAACATTATGAAACAAGACTCGTCCGACCAAATGACTTTCTTCCATTTACCTGTAGTCAAGGTTTTATGGTTTCGGCACCACGTTTTTCCGTTACGTGCATTTGTGTCAGTAATATGTGGTTTGAAATTGCATCTTGCCCTGCAGTTTCCAGTTCATGCAGTTTCCTTCGTGTTGCTTTAGTGCTGACAGGAGTCGCGAATGCGACATTCAGTTCTCCAGTGATTTTTGCAGCTCTCGTCCTATCATTTTTCGCCACAATCCTCTTCAATGACTGTCTGCACGATCACTTAACATGCACCTTCGTCCACGTTGTGATTTAGCTTCCTCTGTATGCGGTATATATTTTCGATACAGTGCTGAGACACTTCGGCTCCCTTGGTTACGGAAGCACCGACTACACGAGCAACGTCAACTTGTCCTCGTTCGAACTGACTTAGTTCCGACATAATACATTCACAACTACACAGAATACTGTTCTGACCACGACTGACACTTGCGGTGTGTTGAGGAGATTGCACATGTCGATTTCTTGGTGAAATAAAACATCGCAACTTGCTTCACATTTTATTCATAAATTCCGAAGCTTTAGCTTCAAAATTCGAAGGAAAAGCATTTGCTTCACTTTATTCTTATGGCCCAATGTATCCATTTCTGTGTAATGACCGCATTCTATATGAATACAATTTTAGCATTTCTATTTCCAGTAGCCAACGGTTCTAGGCGCTACAGTCTGGAACCGCGAGACCGCTACGGTCGCAGGTTCGAATCCTGCCTCGGGCATGGATGTGTGTGATGTCCTTAGGTTAGTTAGGTTTAAGTAGTTCTAAGTTCTAGGGGACTGATGACCACAGCAGTTGAGTCCCATAGTGCTCAGAGCCATTTTTGAACCAGTAGCCAAGTGATTTGATCAGGGTGGTTGTTGATGATACCCTTAAAGAAAACACTATAATTTCATGCTGTCTTTTTTCTGAACATGATGTTAGTGCCATATTTGAGTGAATTAGGCATGTCTCCAAAATTTGATCTGAGACACAATTTACAGAATTAACAGATAAATTTTATTCCTGGTCAACAGTTTTGACATACTCTAAAATACATTGTGTTAACTCAGTCTTTCAAACTTTTAACTGTGATTTGGTTGACTTTTCAGTTTCTATATCATATGTGACCATTGCCAAAGTAAATCAAGTACTAGCCATGCTTGGCTGGCATCTGAATTTATGTTCAGATGTGCATTTATCGCGATTTTCCATATTTTGTCCAACTTCTGTACACGCGAATCACACGACGGATCACGGCGTAGCAGGCTGCGGTGCGTTGCTCCCAGTAGCTGGGCCTGTTGCTATACTTGGGATACAGCTGCGTCTGGGGAAAAAGGCCGGCCGGTGCTGTTCGCTCTGGTCTGGAGTATAACTGTGTCAGCCGCGATCCCGCCTCCCGGGACGCGGTGGAGGGTGGGGCCAGCCGGCGCGGCGTGGCCTGCAGATTTCTCCCGCCCGTGGCAGGACAGGGCGGGCCACCACAAAGGACGGCGGGCGGCTAAACATAGCGCAGCCAGCGCACTGCCGCGGCCGGGAAGCCGAGCCGAGGCGAGCCGGCGAACAGGACCTTCCCGGAACACAGCCCCCGCCACCGGCGACAGCGGGGCTCCTGCCTGGCGCAGCGTGGGAGGCGCTATCACACTCGTGCCAGGGCTGCAGCTAAGCAAACGCGCCGCCCACTCCGCCTGGCCAGTAGGACGCCTGTCAAGCGAAAATATTACCACGCCGTGTGCGTCATGGCTGTAGCAGTATCCGCCTGGCGACGCGCGACTTCTAAGGTACACTCCTACCAGCTACTGTTAATTTGTAACACAATATTCATGACTGCATATATGCGGGTGGCGCCTCTTCAGTCGAACATGTCCGACAGAGCAGACACCACTCACATATGTACAATGGAGAACCAAAGAAACTGGTACACCAGCCTAATATCGTGTAGGGCCCCCGCGAGCACGCAGAAGTGCCTCAGCACGACTTGGCATGGACTCGACTAATGTCTGAAGCAGTGCTGGAGGGAATTGACACCGTGAATCTTGCAGGGCTCTCCATAAATCCGTAAGTGTATGGGGGGGGGGAGGGGGGGGGGGGAGATCTCTTCTGAACAGTACGTTGCAAGGCATCCCAGATGTGCTCAATAATGTTCATGGCTGGGGAGTTTGGTGACCAGCGGAAGTGTTTAAACTCAGAAGAGTGTTTCTGGAGTCACACCGTAGCAATTCTGGACGTCTGGATTGTCGCATTGTCCTGCTGTAATAGCCCAAGTCCGTCGGAATTAACAATGGGCATGAATGGATGCAGGTGACCAGACAGGATGCTTACGCACGAGTCACCTCTCAGAGTCGTATCTAGCCGTATAAAGACTGCATATGACTCCAACTGCACACGACCCACACCATTACAGAGCCTTCACCAGCTTGAAAAATCCCCTGCTGACATATGGGGTCCATGGATTCATGAGGTTGTCTCCATACTCGTACACGTCCATCCGCTCGAAACGAGGCTCGTCCGTCCGGGCAACATATTTCCAGTCACCAACAGTCCAATGTCGGTGTTGAAGGGCCCAGGCGAGGCGTAAAGCTTTGTGTCGTGCAGTCATCAAGGGTACACGAGTGGCCCTTCGACTCCGAAAGCCCTTATCGATCATAGTTCGTTGAATGGTTCGCACGCTTACACTTGAAATCTGCAGCAATTTGCGGAAGGGTTGCTCTTCTGTGACGCTGAACGATTCTCTTCAGTCGTCGTTGGTCCCGTTCTTGCAGGATCTTTTTCCAGCCGCAGGGATGTCGGATATTTGATATTTTATCAGATTCTTGATATGCACGGTACACTCGTGAAATGGTCACACGGGAAAATCCCCGCTTCATCGCTACCTCGGAGATGCTGTGTCCCATCGCTCTTGCACCGACTATAAAACCACGTTCAAACTCACTTACATCTTGATAACCTGCCACTGTAGCAGCAGTAGCCTATCTAACAACTGCGCCAGACACTTGTTGTCTTTTATAGGCGTTGCAGACCGCAGAGCCGTATTCTGCCTGTTTACACACCTCTGTATCTGAATACGCTAGCCTATACCAGTTTCTTTGGCGCTTCAGTGTACATTTCTGGAAGAGTACGATGACTCCTTGACGTTTATTTCAGGGACGATGCATATATCGTGCGAACTTCTACGGAAAACAATAATTTGCGAATAGGGGGTTAATAGACGAGGGACACTGTTGCAGCGTTCGATGTGTCGAAAATCTCTGTCGATCAGAGACCGTTTCCGGATAGTTGAAGCGGTTGAGGCAACTGCTCATGAGAAGCAGTAAATCCGGTTTCGTGTGCAGTTCCCGCACAAATTTTCAGCTTTCGCCATTGCATTACCACAGTTTCCTGAGCGAATGGAAGTAACGAATTCCCACCCATCCCTTCTCTTCCTCTCACCATTCTCTATTTCATATAAATGTTCATGACGCCTGGATAACTCTGGCACTTGCTTGTTAGTAAAATGTTGGCTTTTATGGTATCCATAGTGACTATTCTTGTCGAGACCAAAGTAATAAAATAAATGGAAAACTTTGTTAAAAATTCAAGCTATTGTCTCTTTAATTACAAAGCACAGTTTAATCATTTCATTTGGGCTGTTCTCCAAATACCTTCATTGCGATGTCAGGCATCACAATCATGTATCTGTGAATTTGTGTGATTTCTGAATTAGTATATGATATCACAATGAAGTAGTGTTCGGGCGCTGTATCGTGGCAGTTTTAAGTGGGGCGTATTTTGATTTATGGTTGCTGAAGTAACCGGTAGAGTTCGTGCGTGTCCCACCGCTTTCACAGCACTGCCAACCATTACCGAATGAAAATAAACTAAACAACGCCCGAATAGGCCTCGAAAGGCCCAACGATACCGAATGCCTCGTGTATTCTCCGCTTTGTGTTGTGCTTTGCTTGTTGCTCGTCTCAGATTTTGAAATGAGTGAAGACGCTACTCCAGGTCCATTACGGGGTTCGAATACGACTCCCGCGACCCCTAAAAGGAAATGGTTCACGTAATATAGTGCATAATGTGTCGTAGTGCTGCGAGGTGCAAAACGAATGCAAAAAGCTCCTACACCCTATCGCTCAGGCTCGTAAGAGAGCTGCTACTTGCACCGGCGAAAATGTACGAACCCTGGACGGGGCTAGAAAGTTTGCAAGCTCGCATCCAGGCGAATCACCTGGTATCCCTGGTAAGAAAATGCCAGTTTAGGTTCTAACTTGTAATGTGCAATTGTAAAGCTATCTAAACTCGCCAATGCTTCCATGTAGGCAGCTGTTAGGTTCGAATTCCTTTATTATGTTTCATTTAGGAAGAGAAGCAGTGATACTGAAAAAGAAGTCGACGACTTTAGTAAATTAATAAAAATAGGAATAAGAATAACATTGCGTAACTCTGCACACAACAGAAAGAAGTAGTTGCTAGCGTGGCAAAACTCCTTCCAGTGCCGCGCAAGCAGGTAAACTGGAGATGGGGCAGGACCTCATTAAAAGGTTTACTAAGTCGATGGGATTCGTATGGAAATCCGTACTGAACAAACGAAAACTCTTGCTTGAACGTTGTGACATTGTTCTTTGGTGATGTCGTTTTCTTGCCAACCTCAGGAGCATTAGGGAACACCGATTTTTTTTTTTTTTTAATCTTGACGAGTCGTGGAATGCCCGCTATCTAACATGCGGCAAATGTTGGCGGAGGCGACAAGATATAATGCGTGTTATGGCGTAGGGAAGTGCCTCCAGAAGAACGATTGTGGCAAGTGTTGGCTCGGAAAACGGGTTTGTGAAGCAAGCGGACCTGAAGTTCTGGACGAAATGGACGCAAGGAGATTAACATGGTGAAATAAACTCTGAGACTTTCGAAAACTGGTTTCCGGAGATGATGCCCCCAATTCTGTCACTGTTATGGACAATGCGTCACGTCAATGTAGGCAGGTGGAGAAACACCGTCAATATACTACCCAAGGATGGTAACGACAAAATGGCTACGAAAAACGAAAGTTAAAGGCAATGACAGCATGACAAAGGCTGAGCTGTACGCTATGGTGCTGCAAATAAGCCAAATAATGAAAGTGTATGTAGTAGACGAACTAGCTAAGAGTGTAGACCACATGGTTCGTATACCGCTGTACAGCTGCAACCTGAACGCAGCTGAACTTGCATGGGCGAAAATTAAACGTTACGTATGGGAACACAATGTCTCTGGCGACATGTCTGCAACAAATCTCGAGAAACTGACACACGATGCCTTCAGTTCTGTCACTCCAAACGACTGGGGAATGGTGCTGCAGAAATGTGCAACAGATTGAGCTTGATCATAGGTGGTGCGCTGGCGTAATGGAAATTGCAACTGACGACATTATAATACGTGTTAATGACTCTGGTGACGACTCGTCTGAACGCGAGAGCTCGTCCCGCACGGACGCAGCTGATAAAAATGGTCAAACTTTTTCATTCAATATGTAAACGTTGCATTCTGTATAATTACATCTACATCTACATCCATACTCCGCAAGCAACTTGACGGTGTGTGGCGGAGGGTACTTTGAGTATCTCTATCGGTTCTCCCTTCTATTCCAGTCTCGTATTGTTCATGGAAAGAAAGATTGTCGGTATGCCTCTGTGTGGGCTCTAACTTCTCTGATTTTATCCTCATGGTCTCTTCGCGAGATATACGTAGGAGGGAGCAATATACTGCTTGACTCTCCGGTGAAGGTATGCTCTCGAAACTTCAACAAAAGCCCGTACCGAGCTACTGAGCGTCTCTCCTGCAGAGTCTTCCACTGGAGTTTATCTATCATCTCCGTAACGCTTTCGCGATTACTAAATGATCCTGTAACGAAGTGCGCTGCTCTCCGTTGGATCTTCTCTATCTCTTCTATCAACCCTATCTGGTACGGATCCCACACTGGTGAGCAATATTCAAGCAGTGGGCGAACAAGTGTACTGTAAACTACTTCCTTTGTTTTCGGATTGCATTTCTTTAGGATTCTTCCAATGAGTCTCAGTCTGGCATCAGCTTTACCGACGATCAACTTTATATGATCATTCCATTTTAAATCACTCCTAATGCGTACTCCCAGATAATTTATGGAATTAACTGCTTCCAGTTGCTGACCTGCTATTTTGTAGCTAAATGATAAGGGATCTATCTTTCTATGTATTCGCAGCACATTACACTTGTCTACATTGAAATTCAATTGCCATTCCTTGCACCATGCGTCAATTCGTTGCAGATCCTCCTGCATTTCGGTACAATTTTCCATTGTTACAACCTCTCGATGTACCATAGCATCATCCGCAAAAAGCTTCAGTGAACTTCCAATGTTATCCACAAGGTCATTTATCTATATTGTGAATAGCAACGGTCCTAGCACTCCCCTGCGGCACACCTGAAATAATTCTCACTTCGGAAGACTTCTCTCCATTGAGAATGACATGCTGCGTCCTGTTATCAAGGGCCTCTTCAATCCAATCACACAATTGGTCTGATATTCCATATGCTCTAACTTTGTTTATTAAACGACTGTGGGGAACCGTATCGAACGCCTTGCGGAAGTCAAGAAACACGGCATCCACCTGGGAACCCGTGTCTATGGCCCTCTGAGTCTCGTGGACGAATAGCGCGAGCTGGGTTTCACACGATCGTCTTTTTCGAAACCCAATTAATTAATTACATTGGACTTCTAAATGACGTTATGCTTAGCTATAATTTCATATCACTTGTGGTAATTGTTACGCACTTCGTAGCAATAGATGCCTTCACTGGTTCCGGCTGTGGGGCGGCGGTTAAGTTTGTAAAAACAAATGATTTGCTGTATAAATGCTTGCATGTTGAATCAGTTTCTGGCTTTTAGAATGTTGTTAATGCTGTCTTTCGCCGTTCTCAACACTGGCTCTCTATTTACTTTTTAGCACCCAGAAAGTGATTTAACAAAACGTGGAGCCAGTAATTAGAGATCCTAGTGCCCACTTCATCTGAGAATACAATTATAGCTGCAGCTTATAGCTCTGAGGAATTAGGAGATTGTCCGGGATTTCTAATCAAAAACGGTTTTCCAAAATAGTTGAGTATATTCTGAAATTCACTGATAAAAAAACACAAGTATCCCTACAACCTAACTAACAGAGCAGTTCAGAGTCTAATGCGCCGATGCAACTATAAATGTCCGAATTAAATGTTAAAAAGAATGCTCGCCATAATTTGATGAAAATATTTCATCAAACGCCATGCTAAATATTTGGTAGAATGTCTGTCCCGCGACGGCACGTGAAAGTACGACAATACGCAAACTGAAGCTAGATAATGAAAATCATCCCAGAATTAACACTTCACTTGAAATGTTTTCATGGTTCCGCGTATCTCTAGTAACTTAATACGGCACCCGAGGCTGTTTGTAGCAGTGACACCGATGCGACGCGACTCCCGACACAGATGGCGTGTCATTCAGCGTCTGGAGAGAACTGGGGCCTTTCTTCCTCGCGCAGCGTTCTTATATATAAAGCCGCGGTGCGGACGGCTAAGGGAACGCCTGATCAAATCGGCTCTCCCGACTAGCCGCTGGGCTAGTAACGCACCACTTCAAGTTACATAATAAATTTTAGCTTCTTTTGCTGATGGCCGATGAAGCTCTTAATTTAAATGTGCATTCAGCACGCAGGTAAGTATTGATAATAAATTTTTGACGTGGCTAAGTTAAATATTTTGGGCGAGAGAATTAATTAAATTACACTGCACGCAGTAGATGAGCTCTGAGCTGGCCCTTTTGAGATCCGCTATCGCTATAATTTTATAGGTATTCAAAAGAAACTTTACACATCTTCATAGTCATAGTGGACCTCCAGCCTATTTAAATCTAAACATCCTAGCCTTATTTATTAGCCTACTTAATCTATCTTGCTTCCTTCAGTTTTGAGATGAAAACCAGAAAATCATGAATTTCCACTAAAATCTTAATTTGTGAAATCCAAAGTACTGTTTTTATTAAATCATTATGAAAGATGAATCTAAATATAAATTTTGAAGTCTCTGGCTCTTTTCTGTTGCGCCAATGATTTTTTCAGAAAAACGTCCAAATTTCGAAAATGGCTGAAGTTATCGAACTGATATTTAACACATATTAATTTAGTATTACTTCTGACATGCCAGAAAAGTTTTAGGTTCTTTGCTTGATTTTTAAAGTAGTGCGCAACATTTATGACGTCAGAGCTAGTTACAGCAGACTGGCTGGCACACAATGGAAACTGATATGAATTTACTACAGCGTGAGTAGGCTGCTTCCCTACACGGCGTTCTCTTTCACCAGGCTTCAGATCTGCTTTCGTTGACGCGCAGAACACGGGTGTAGTCTGGCTGCCCCGCGAGAGGGAGGCGGAGCTAGTCCCCTCGCACATCTCTTCTCCCCTCAACCGGCTGTATTCTTCGTTTGTTTATGCTCGCGGCCGACTGCCGCTATATACTGTCCGGGTACTAACTTCTACATGTTGTTTACACTGTTATATAAATATACACTTTCATATTCGGCGGCCAGCGCGGAGGACTGGTAAGAGACGGGGCCCATCTTCGATTCCCGACCGAGTCGTAGATTTTTTACGCTCATGCACTGGGTGTTGTGTTGCCCTTACATTCGAATGGTCACGATTGACACTACACCACTGAGATAGCTGTGTGGGCACGCCCCGAAAGCCAATAAAAATGTTTATATAAAGAATTAAACACCTTGTGAACTTACTTCATTGTGATGTCATATAGCTACCCCATGGTGCTCAGAGCCATTTGATTCGCCACGTACAACATGAACAGCAATATCATCTGTCTCTGCAATGTTTACTTGTAATCGTGCGATATAAACCTGCAGTGATTCGAAAACAACGTACACAAACATAATAACTGTAACAGCTGTGGTCTCGCGGTTAAGGCGCTCAGTCCGAAACCGCGCGACTGCTACGGTCGCAGGTTCGAATCCTGCCTCGGGCAAGGATGTGTGTGATGTCCTTAGGTTGGTTAGGTTTAAGTAGTTCTAAGTTCTGGGGGACTGATGACCACAGAAGTTAAGTCCCATAGTGCTCAGAGCCATTTGAACCATTTTTTTGTAACAGCTGGCAGACGTTTTATGCAAAGTTACCGTAATACAAGAGCAAAAGCAAGTACGCTTAGAGTAAAAACAATCAAGGTTGAGAAAAGTATATTGCAGGGTAACAGTCAGTCTTTATTACACAACAACGTTTAGTGACTTACTGGTTTTGACACACACAAAGTTCTCTCACATATATTTTGCTGCAAGGAGAACTTCCAATACTCTCTCAAAAACAGTTTTTTTAGCGGTCCTAGACAGACAAATACAAACCTTTTAACTGAAGCACAGAGATATTGTCAGGGGGACTGTTTTGATAGCAGAGTTGGTTAGAAGTTTGCGGTCCTTTTCATATGGCTGTATTTTCACCAACACTGAACATATATTCCCACCATGTCAATGAGGAAAGTTTGTAATGTCTGATTTAAAAACAGTCCTGGTTGCAATTTATTCTTTTATTAACAACGCGTTTCGCCTTGTGGGGCATCTTCAGGTTTCTTAATTTTATCCGTTTCTGTCAGTGTTTCTTCCGTGACTGTATTACTTTCGTAAAGTAAAGAACAACCACCTTCAGTCACAGTTGTTTTTAAAACGTAAAACGAAAGAGTCTCTCCGGATTCATTTGATTCGATGCGTGCTTCAATCTAGCACAGAGCCGTTTTATTTTTAAAATGTCGTAAAAGGAAAATTTTAAGAGAATCTAAAGATGCCCCATGAAGGCGAAACGCGTTGTTAGCAAAAGAATAAATTGCAACCAGAACAGTTTTTAATACAAGTATTCTACATATGGTTGCTGTATCAGACGGCCTAACGTAGCGGAAGATATTTTATGAAAGTCATGTAATGGCCCTGTCCATCGACGGAATGACTGAACTGTTGTGTCACTGAATGGGAAAAAAATACGCAAGCACAGATAATTCCCTACTTTATGGAACATCGGATACGTCGAGTAAGGCCGGTTACGTGGTCTGCAGTTTCACTTGATGTTTTACGTGGGGATGATTCAAGAGCATTAACTACATTACATCAGGGCTGCGATTGACTACCTGAACCAAGACGCGTGTCATGACATGATTCAAGTTCCCCCACACAATTTGAAGACCTGTGATTTACCCCGTGACCACTACCTGTGTTACAACAACAGCTAAAACGCTGGTAAACAATGCCTCGGGCTAGCTTTACGAATTTGGAGTCTATTATGCAGTTATCTGCTGCATAGGCTCATTCCGTCGTCTTCGGTGGATTGGATAGCAGCATTAAACCAGAAGGCGGCCGGTGGCTCAACTCCTTCTTTCCTTCGAACGCTGTCAGCTTAGGATTTTGAGTGAGATTATCAGCGACCATTAGCAGAAGCAGTCGGTTCAAGTCCCGTCTTGTGGCCGTCCCAAGTGAGATATTATACACTAATACTGAAGTGCAGCACCCACTCGATGGTGAATAAAAACCAGTGGGCATTGGACTCAATACTGCAGGCAGTCGCCCCTCACCAGTAACGGTTCGTGTAATTGTGCAGTTGTGGGCAGTCAGACAGGATGAACTAGAACGGGTTTCTTAGGAAATTTATTTTCGCGACCAAAAAAGATGCTGCATTCTTTATGAGCCATCCAGGCGTGGTATATTAGTAACGCATCTAATCTGCTAGCCCGGAGGTACGCATAATACATCATCCGAAATTATGCTAAATGTATTCTCCGAAAATTATTTCGAGCAGTTACTTCATGATCCCACGCGAATAGTAAACGGTTGTGAAAACACACTTGACCTCTCAGCAACAAGTTCAAAATGGTTCAAATGGCTCTGAGCACTATGCGACTTAACTTCTGAGGTCATCAGTCGCCTATAACTTAGAATTAATTAAACCTAACAAACCTAAGGACATCACACACATCCATGCCCGAGGCAGGATTCGAACCTGCGACCGTAGCGGTCCCTCGGTTCCAGATTGTAGCGCCTAGAACCGCACGGCCACACAAGTAATCCTGAGCAAGTAACAAGTACAAAGGCATTAGTGAAGGCACGGTTGTAGTAGCGAGACAGAATACTGTAACCCCCAAATCCTCCAAAACTAAACGAAAATGTACCTACTGAAAAAGGCAGATAAAAATTCACTTGACGCCTGCCTAAGAAACAATCTCCACTCCTTCGAAATTAACAATGTAAATGAAGACCAGCTGTGGCTTGTATTCAAAGAAATAGTATCGGCAGAAATTGATAGATTTATACCAAATAAATTAAGAAACGACGGGGCTGATCCTCCTTGGTATACAAAACGGATCGGAACACTGTTGCAGAAACAACGAAAAAAAAAATGCCAAATTTAAACGGACGCAAAATCTTCAACATTGGCTTTTGACACTGTACCACAAAAGCGGATTGTAGTGAAATTGCATGCTTATGGAATATCGTCTCAGTTATGTGACTGGTTCGTGATTTCCTGTCAGAGAGGTCACATTTCGTAGTAAGGACGGAAAGTCATCGAGTAAAACAGATGTGATTTCTGGCGTTCCCAAAGGTAGCGTTATAGGCCCTTTGCTGTTCCTTATCCATATACACGATTCAGGAGACAATCTGAGGAGCCGTCTTAGGCTATTTGCAGATGATGCTGTAGTTTATCGACTAGTAAAGTTATCAGAAGATCAAACCAAAGTGCAAAACGAGAAGATATCTGTGTTGCGCAAAAATTGGCACTAGACCTTGAAACACGTATGTAACGTAGCAGCGATGGTGAGGCAAGTTAAAATCTTTGACCAGAGAGCCTATTATCGTGGTTAGTCTGCGCTTGACCGCGCGAGTGTTGCGAGCAGTACTCTGTCAGTAGTCGATGCGAGCAGTAGCTCTGTTCAGTTGCGTCTAGAACAGTAGTAGTCGTCGTGGAGTACGCTAGTAGTCGTCATGTAGAGCAGTACGCGAGTTGCAGTAGTCGTCATGCAGAGCACTCTGTCGGTAGTAGCAGCCCAGTGCGGTTGTGTGATGTAGTCTGTCGGCAATACTGGTCAAGATGCTGAATGAGGTATATTGTTAATTAAGGTAATCATCAGATAATGTAAAGTTTATTTATTGTAATTAATTTCCAACAAGTGCCCCAATAATAATTTTGATTTCAAAAGCAATTTTACAAAAAAAAATTTATTTAATTGAACTAACGATTTCGTTCCACTTCCCTTAAAGGAAAGTTTCAGTTAAATTACAAAAAAAAAAGGAATATTATTATTTGCAATGCAGTTCCTCCAAGCCGTGCGCAAGAATAAGAGCAGAAATTTGACTAGCAGTTACAATGAGGTAAGAATTTAATTCTGATTTTTGCACAGGGCCAAAGACCGATATTTCGGTTTATTTGAATTATCATCATCACTGAGATTTCATTAGCACTGAATTGTTTTTCATTATTTTGTGGGAGCTTACACCAGAGTCAGATTGCGAATTTCACATTTTTGTTGGCTTTGTCAGTACATTTCATTGCAGGGAGGTGTCCGCCCCAGTAGCTGAGTCGTCAGCGTGACAGACTGTCAATCCTAAGGGCCCGGGTTCGATTCCCGGCTGGGTCGGAAATTTTCTCCGCTCAGGGACTGGGTGTTGTGTTGTCCTAATCATCATCATTTCATCCCCATCGACACGCAGGTCGCCGAAGTGGCGTCAAATCGAAAGACCTGCACCAGGCGAACGGTCTACCCGACGGGAGGCCGTAGCCACACGACATTTCCATTTCCATTGCAGGGAGGTTATTCTTGGGTCCCATTTATTATTATATTTTTATTTAAATATTTCTGTGGGGACGATATTGCTTCTTGGCTCCATTTCTATTAAATATTGTATTTTTAAATTTTTGTGGGGAGGTTACAACCTTAAATAACAAAAAGTCATCCACATGAGCGCTAAAAGAAATCCGTTAAACTTTGGTTACACGATAAAGCAGTCAAATCTAAAGGCCATAAATTCAGCTAAATACACAGGAATTAGAATTAAATTGGAAGGAACACACAGAAAATGTTGTGGGGAAGGCTAACCAAAGACTGCGTTTTATTGGCAGGAAACTTAGAAAATGTAACAGATCTACAAAGACACTGCCTACATTACGCTTGTCCGCCCTCTTTTAGAATACATCTGGGTGGTGTGGGGTCCTTACCAGATAGGATTGACGGAATACATAGAGAAAGTTCAACGAAGGGCAGCACGTTTTGTACTATCGCGTGATAGGGGAGAGAAATGATGCAATATTTGGGGTGGACATCACTAAAACAAATGCGTTTCCGTTGCGGCAGAATCTTCTCACGAAATTTCAACCACCAGTTTTCTCCTCCGAATGCGAAAATATTTTGTTGACGCTGACCTACACAGGGAGATACGATCTTCACAATAAAATAAGAGAAATCAAGAGTTCGCACGGAAAGATATAGGTGTTCGTTTTTTCTGCGCGCTGTACGAGGTTGGAATAATAGAGAATTATTGTGAAGGTGATTCGATGAACCTTCTGTCAGGCACTTAAATGTGATTTGCAGGGTATCCATGTAGATGTAGATGTCTGTCTAACCGCCTCCAGGAATAAACATACTCCTGGTTTCCTCATCCGCCTGATGCTGCGGCCTCGAATTATCCACTGACGTCTCTGATCACTCTTACAGCGACGTTACAGAGACCGCTCGAGTAACGCCCCAAAACAAGACTACAGAGATACTAACTACAATAATGCGCCCATACATACTATAAAAATGTAGCCGCGTTGTCAGGGGCGCCTTGTCACGGTTCGCACGGCTTCCCCCGTCGGAGGTTCCAGTCCTCTCTCCTTAGCGTAAGTTAGTTTAAGTTAGATTAAGCAGTGTGTAAGCCTAGGGACTGATGACCTCAGCAGTTTGGTCTCATAGGAACTTACCACTAATCAATATAAAAAAGTATGTATGTATGTAAGTTTCACATCTCCTCTTAAATTATTGTGTCGATTTGAATCAAATTTGGTACACATATCACTCACTGTATGGAAAGAAGCTCTGTGGAGGTAAGAACCACTAACCTACCAAAGGGGTGGGAGTGGAGTCGGAAAAGATGTGCAGCGCACCATGCGCGAATACCCAAACTTCATCCATTCAGTGCTTGAGAAAGAGCGCACTTAGTTACTTGCAACAAACTTTATACATAATGAAGTTTGAAACGTTTTCTCGCAAAATTTTGA
Source organism: Schistocerca americana (assembly GCF_021461395.2). NCBI lineage: Eukaryota > Metazoa > Arthropoda > Insecta > Orthoptera > Acrididae > Schistocerca > Schistocerca americana. The sequence goes on from NC_060123.1 coordinate 150,614,708, forward strand.
AAGGAAAAAAAAAAGGTTTATCGTTTACTGCATTTTCGCTGTTCATGTCGAAAAACTGCCACATCAGGCATGAAGTTTTAATTTATTACTTCTTACTACCAACTCTGTTCACGGCACAGTTTGTAGACTGTATCCACATGTGCGGCTGAAAGTACATGAAAAGTTATATCATTGTACGACACATAGTTCGGGAGATAAGACGTCATAAACATTGAGCTGCGAGAGAACGAAATTGCAGGGCGAAATTCGCCAGAAATACAGATGAAATAAGTGCTCAAAAATGTGCGAAAAATGTTAAATAAATGTGAAATATATGTTAATGTGCGTGCGTCGGTGAAGCCGCGGGTGAAAAGCTCATCCCTGGAACGATTTCAACCAAACTTGGTGCACATGTTACTTCCTATCTGTAAATAAATATTGTAGGGATAAGAACCATCAATCTCGTATTGAAGTTGGAATAATGGACAGAGAGGGGTCGCGGACAAGAAGACGGAGAGACAGAGAGAGGGAAGGAGACGATGGACACACACAGGGTGGAAGAGGAGATGGACGTAGAGAGGAGGTAGGAGGTGAACATGGAGAGAGATAGGGGTGAGAAAGAGAGGGAGATGGTGAGAGAAAGGGAAGAGGAGGAGATGGAGAGAGACAGGAGGAAGGAGGCGATGGACAGAGAGAGGCAGAGGAGTAGATGGTCAGAGAGAAGGACAGGAGGAAATGGACAGCAAGAGAAAGGTGGAGGAAGTGGACAATGAGAGAGGGCGGAGAGGATGGATCGATAGAGGGGGACTACGAGATGGACAGAGATAGGGGAAGAGGAAGTAGACAGAGAAGGGGAGGAGGAGATAGAGAAAGAGGGGGGGAGAACAGGAGATGGACAGAGAGGGGGGGAAGGAAGAGATGGACTAATAGAAGACTGGAATAAATACGTCCTCATTCAACGCCTGGTTCTCCACTAATTATAGAATAAGTGGGGAAATACCAGTCAAATTACAACTTGTATGATTAGGGACTCACAAATTAGTCTCAATCTAAAATTACGTTTTCTGGGACTACTTTAAGTAGGTCTGCAGTAGTCTCCGTGGCTGAATACGAACCCAAGGATATGACTTCGATTCCAAGTTCACGATTTTTCTTGGTGGGAGGAGTGGAGCCGGCCGGTGTGGCCGAGCGGTTCTGGGCGCTTCAGTCTGGAACCGCGCGACTTCTACGATCGCAGGCTTGAATCATGCATCGGGCATGGATGTGTGTGATGTCCTTAGATTAGTTAGGTTTCAGTAGTTCTAAGTCTAGGGGACTGATGACCTTAGATGTTAAGTCCCATAGTGCTCAGAGCCATTTGAACCATTTGGAGGAGGGGAGTAGGGTGTAGTACGCCTCGTGATAACAGAGGAAGTGCTTTTTGAACGAGTGGTGGCTGCGGATTGACGAGCATACATTAGCAGCCTGGAGAGCGATGTTTTAACCTCAGACCTCGCCATACTGACGTACAAATGACAGCAATGGCTAACACACGACACAGCGATCAATAGATGTTGCATGTTTTCGAAGAGTCTTTACAGACTTTAGTTTAAATTACTTAACAAACTCATCACTTCCTAAGACACACCTGGAAACACAGAGAACATAACCAGAAATATTTCTAGCCTGTAATACCCACGCTATAAGAGAGCAAGTTTCCGCGGCTGTAAATAAGGCAGTTGACTCTCATCCCGTAAGACGGTAACTGTATTTCCTGTCCGGCCATCCGGATTTAGGTTTTCAGTGGTTCTCCGAAATCGCTTAAAGCAAATGCCAGGATGGCTTCTTCAGAATGATAGGGCTTGTTTCCTTCCCAGTCCTCCGCCCGTCCGAGCTTATGCTCCTTCTCTAATGACGTCGTTAAACCCGTTAACTTCCTACGTTTCTTCGTTAATTGTCTACTGTCGGTTGATTTAATGGTCGCACGTCCCGCTGGCGCCGAACACACCGCTGCTTGCAGCTCGGGTATTTGCGCACTGCCAACAGCAAGTGCTCCCACAGCCGCGACCTCACACAGCGCCCGGAAGACGCTCTGTTTACAAACACCATCCTCACTCTTCGGCACCGTTCGACACTTGCAGGCGCCACAAACACCCTGAGGCTGCCAACACAAACATCGCACCCAGCAAAGCCGAGAACAATCTTAACACAAGCTCCGCGCGTGCTAGGCAGCTCAATGCTCCATCAAATACTCTGGCCCATTAATGCAGTACTGTTCCTACCATCGATCAGTTACCTCCTTACGTCTCGTTTTTGTTACCCAATAAAAATTTCTTTCTTCCTGTTTTAGACTAGTCACAAGATAAACATCCCAGTCCGTAAGGTAAATAATTTTTTCTTTTGTATTTGGTTTTCATAAACTTAATACAGTCTTCTTCACAAAGACTTCCATTTACGGCCTAGGAGTTCGATGTGTGATTTCCTGGACTTTCGTAAATGTCACAGCTATAGCTATCAGTATTTCTTGTTATGTTTGTTGTCACTTGACCTTATTCAACTCATATTCAGTTAACTAAGTTAATTTTAGATTCACACTTTATGAAATTTCTAAATAATTACCATGATGCTGGAAGCTATAATGGTCAGGACTTAACATCACCTCTACCTGAATACAGATCGCGAAAGAGCCCAATTGGGCAAAGGACGGGGAGCAAACTAGTCGTGACCTCCTTGTAAAAACCGTCGGTAAGCGTCCTAAGTAAATGAGAAAAGCTACCGCATCAGCATAGCCGAGTGGGCACCGGGAATCCCGCTCCACAAAGGAACGGGTCCAGTGACTTACCTACAGGATCTCTCGGTTGTCTGAATGGTACACACAAAGCTATAAACGTGGTGCTCTTTATACTAGCTTACAAAATCAGGTGAGATCACTATGTTGCAGAGACTATCTCTTTTCACCCGGCCTTTTGAACACCTTTCGTGTGAAAAGAACAAAAAAGAATAAAATCAGAAACATATTGAGGACAGTGCATTTGAAATACGGTAGTACCAAAACGTACAGCTGTTCTACCAGAAACAAACTTCGCTTGGTCGGGGTACATTATGTTATAATTATACATACGTATACGACGACGGCGGCGGCGGCGGCAGGATAAATACTGTATACGCTGGCACGTTGTACATTATTCATGGCCCAAACCCCCAACATTTGGTCAAAAACTAGAAACGACACAGAGAATAACAGGAAAAATTCGGGAGACAGGATGCCAACTATCACGTACTTGGGTATAAACCGAATCTCTGTAATATATGATATACTTTCAGCGGCATCAAAACAACGTGCTTACGTGCATCTTACAACATTTTCTTGCTTATTACTGAATCAGATTAACCTCATGCTATTGGAAATAATTGACACTGCCAGCTGTGAGTGAGGCTCTGAGCACCGTACAACCGCAGGAACCACGGGTATTATCAAGAAAATCCCATTAAGCAGTAACACAGCACATGGCGGAATCGACCAAATGTCTGAGGATTGGTAGTCTTTAACCGAGTTTTTGAAGCCTATCAAGTTTTTCTTCTCGGCTCGATGAATCTCGTTTACTAGATAATGAATCCTTGCTTCTTGCATATGTTAGTTTCACGAAGCATGAAAAAAAAAATGGACAAGATCTGTTATTTACAAAGGAATTCAGAGAGTGATACCAAAGGAAAATATATATTTGATGTACTGGAACACTATTTTAAAGAAAAAGTGTTCCTGTCAATAATATCTTTTCTGTTGCTGCACACGGCGGTCCGGCGGTGGTGGGGCGATATTGTGGATTAATATTTCAAAAAGGCGGTTACTAACATAGTTGCTACGCATTTTGTAATTCACCGACAGCACTTGGTTGCAGTTAACAAAATCAGCAGGATTGCTCTCAGTGATGGTTGTTTCGTTAGCTCTGTGCAAAAACGGACGAAGCTTACAATCTTTTACCATGGCACACAGAAGTTTGTTGGCCATCAAAAGGTACCTGCTTAAGAAGATTTTTTTAACTGTATGTTGTTTTTTTGGAAAGGGGACGTCAGTAATTTTTGGAAACCTGTGAACTACACTGAAGACATTGATAGTCAGCTCGTTCCCTACCGCTAACTTATGGGCGTTCCAGCCTTCACGGAGGGCAATAGGCAGTTGGGGCTTAAAAACCTTTTCATTGGTTCTTCATAAAATTTTGACATACAGTATTTTGTAAGTAATTATTATTATATCTTTTAACTTGCCGTAATTTTGCTTTATAAATTTTGCAACGTAAAATGACTTTCTAAATTACAAAACATCATTACTAAGGAACCGGTGCTCCATTAGAAAAATTTACTACTAACACAGATACACAAGTGGGCAGTAGGTAAAAAGGGTTGACTTACCCATCGAGGCGACGTGTTCTCGACAGAACTGACAGACTTTAAAGTACATCTCAATGTTTACCTAAGTGGACAACGCGTATTTGTTGCCAGCACGTTTCTAGCGTATGTAAATCGTAGAATTTAGTGTTAAAATGACAAGAACGACAAGTCGTACGAACTTACGAAGAAACAGATACTGATAACAAATAGAGTAGATATACAATAGACAATAAGGCTAGGATACAAGGCAAGGAGCTGTCAAAACTAAGTGTTTCTGAGGACTCCATGAAACCGTAATCGTGTCTAGAACAGAAATGAATGTGCAGCACATAGATCAGGTTAAGTACTTTTTCATTAAGTTTGTGGTGGGTTAACTCCAGTCAGTAAAAGTGCGTTCAATTTATCGTACATATATCTCCTGTAGAAATGTTGTCGTAAATTGTGCACGGTTAAATGTTGACATAGTTCATCCGTGTGTATCAAAAGGCTTACTGCAGAAATTCCAAGGGCAGGTCTTCAATGAAACGCGTATAAACAAACAGTAAGAACTCGTCGCATCATTTTACTAATGTAACTTAGTTCAGTTTCACGTTATGTCCAGATATATAGTGTTCAGGTCCAAACCGGTCGTCAGAGAATAATTTCAAGCAGCTGGAGTTATCTTCCCAACGCCTTCAGGAAGATATTTCCTACCGCCGTTGACCCAAAGTCTGACTGAAACGTTACTTCTCGTATGTCGTCTCGCAGCTTCCATAGCGTCTGGAGAAGACCCATTCACGGGCAGAATCCACGCACGCTTATGATTAGCACCGTACGGGGCACGAGACAAATTATACGGCGTATTGCTTCGCAGACTTCCTTGGAGACGTTTGTTGGTGGACACGGGTTGTTTCTGTGCGCTGCTACACATATACTATCAAGCTAAATAAAGGTCGCCAACCTCGCTCAGACGCGTGAGACAGGATTACACTCACCACCTCTTCTATACCACCGATCACTACTCTGTAGCAGTCCAACTCTTTTCAAAAGACCCCCAAACGAGGGCACTGGTTTGGAAAACGAGCACCGTAAACAGGCAATACACAGTCTCCAACCGGTATCTCCTCTGTAAACACATCCGGACAACAGTCTCAATTTAAAAGGCAGAAGGACACGCACGAGAACCCAAGTTTCGACTGGAAGAGATGGAATTTATTGTCTGTAAGACCTCGATAAATGCACCTCATTATTATCAAACACTGTCTCCAGCTAGCTGATGTCTCCAAGTTCTAATATGAGACCTATGTCGACCTGGCACATGTTCGCTGATTAAGTCCGAGGATCACTCGCTACAGACTTCATATACCAAACAGTTACAAAACCTCACCTCCAACCCACAGGACTCACAACTCACGTCCTTCCCTCGCGAAGACTGCCAGCTGACTCCCAGTTCGCGAGCTACCAAACCGCTTCACTAGATTATTTTAACATTCAGATTTTTCGGCCATTCACCTTCCAATTTAGGCACTTCAATTAGCTATTTGCTGCTAACGCTGGTGGGGAAAATAAAATTGGACCGGAGAACAGAATTCCAGGGTATAAAGGACCACAAAAGGGAAATGAAATACGGTACTGACCTGACTATAGCAGATGTTGAAAGTGACCACCATTCATCTCCTGGCAATTTTGGGCTCTGGTCAACAAGTTGCTGAAGACTGATCGAAGCTGGTCTGCTGGAATTTGCTGCAGTCTCATCCGAAATATTCTGTTGCAGTTCTTGAAAACTATGAGGGATGCGATGCACCTTAGACTTGACAGATCAGGTGATCAGGGTGACCAGCTAGGGCTGCGACCAGACTGAGCTCTGCTAACAACTCTGTCAGGCATGAAGATTTTGTAAATATGCTCCAAGGTTTGGTCAGCTCCATGGGCAATTGCTCCATCCTGTTGGAAGTAACTGTGGGTCATTCTCTCCTCCGTTTATTTGCCATATATGGTTTCAAAATGTTGGCAACGTATCGCGCCGAAGTCAGGTCTGGTGAAAGAATACGGGACCAATAATGTGCCGTGCAAACACTGCACATCAAATCCCAATCTACTGGTGTTTCGAGAAGTTATGCGGGTTCTCCACTTCCCAGAACCTGTGACTCTGTGAGCTGACATAACAACTCAGGTGAAATCGGACTTCATCAAACATGAACAACAAATCTCTCTGTGAAAAGTCACTCACAAAACTGGAGGCGCTGAGGAACATGAACCACAGACATTCAGTAGGGATGCACGTGCAGGTCCAGATGGAGTACTCGTCCGCACGACCCACGTGATATGCCACTCCGTCGTGACCGGCGCCGGGTTGATTCGGTGGGACTCTGAAGCATTTTTTGGAGAACTGCAGCCACATTTTCTAGAGTGCGGGCACGTTTCGTAATGTTTTTTGACTTGTTCAAAAACAGATCCTGTCTGACGCTCTTTTCGGACTAAGCATTGCATGGCACTTTTTGGTGGCACTTTGACACCATTAAACTTCTCACCAAACAACTGACCACACCGTTCCCACGACTTTCTTGTCACGTAACTTTCCACAACGAACACCCGCTGTTCCACTGTATCATCGTCCTCTTTGCACTGCTCCACTCACACTGACACAGCCTGCGCTACGCTCTGGACCGATGTGGATGACGTGACGGGCGTACACGTGGTGTGAGTTATGGGGTGTGGTTATATGCATACATTCATATCCAGTCATATCCACTCGTTCGAGCCATTTTTATTTGCCCCACCCTGTACCTGCTGTAAAGTGCCGCTTCTGTCAACACTTTCAGCAGTTTCTTTCCCAAAGGGTATTTTGAAGCACCAGTCATGCTGCGGAAACCATTCGCCTCTGAAATAATCCATTTAGCCCCAGGCTGGGAAGACCAGCCTATTATCTCTAGGCCACAGAATAGTTCCCATGCCAGAAGTAGCCGACGGGCGCGGTCCAGGAATGATATGTTACGAGCACCGAGAAACGTTATATCGCAAAACTACTCAACAAGCTTCCTTTTTGCTCTGGGAAATCCCTCGTAGCTGTCTGATCAACAGCTACAGCTGTGGCATCGTCCAGCGATGACGTTGCCACACCACAGTCGGCAATGCAAGTCGATACCACAGACATTAACGAGGGCTCGTTGCAATCCGCAGCAACCAATGGGGGACATTGCAGAAGACACGCCCTCCTCCTCAGCATAGCACCGCCCTCGCACTGGAGCGTCCAGCATGGCAGAGCACCGAGCGAAGTGGCGCAGTGGTTAGCGCACTGGACTCGCACTCGGGAGGACGACGGTTCAAACCCGCGTCCAGCCATACAGGTTTAGGTTTTCCGTGATTACCTAAATCGCTTCAGGCAAATGCCACTATCGTTCCTTTGAAAAAGGCACGGCCGACTTCCTTCCCTAATCCAATGGGACCGATGACCTCGCTGTTTGGTCCCCTCCCCCCAAATCAACCAACCAACCATGCCAGAGCTCAGCCAGTTCGTGACCTCAGCTACAGCAGTCAGTGTAAGACAGTGACAGTTGTCGAAGTATATGATGAAATGTACTTTACTAAAGGTTGAAAATTGTACTGGAAGAGAACAGTTGTAAGTCTGTGAATCAAGTCATACTTTCATAGTCAATAACAGTTGTAAATTATCAAGCATTCCTGCCGCAAAGACGTGTGTCAAAGTAAAGTGAATCTTCGATTCATATATATAATAAAGTGAACAAACATCCATTTGTTCTAGTTTGATGAGCCTTCTCCCAGAACAATCAAAGAACCCGCAGCTATGGCTGGACGAAAGTAGTTTCGTCAGTCACAACAATGGTATAACTGATAGCAAGAACTCGACAAGTTGCATACTGTGTATGTATGGACAGGTCTAAACGCATACAGTGGCGAGATAAAGAGAAAGCCACGTGGAGTCTTTCACTGAGAAACTTCCGTTGCACCCTGTGTATGGTACTCTGATTAATCATGAGATGCCATCAGATGAGAAGCACACAAACCTAAACGAAGAACCTCTAGGCCGTAAACAAAAGTGCAAAAACGCCATCAACTGGGTTTTATGGGCCCATATTCTTGCTAGCCTCTGGCCGTGCTGCCATGGGAGCCCCGACTTGTTCCGTTTACGGTGGCGTAGCTCGAAGTGACAGCACGCCTTCGGGGCGCTGCTCTGAAGGGCGGCCTCTGCAACCAGGGAGACCTCCCGCGTTTCATTATACAAGGAGGACAAGGGCGCTCCGGTTCGTAAAGTCAGCTAGCGTCATGTGATCAGGGCTGGCCACGGCAAAGGCGTCCTTTTGTTGTACCGAGAGAGAGAGAGAGAGAGAGTCAGAGGGAGTATCGGGGGTGGGGAGGGTGAGTCGTCTCCATTCACGGCCACTGATCCGCCCGGAATGTGCCAGCTGAATGTGCCCACTATTCCGTTTCCCCTCGCGTGTATTGCTCCCTCTTTTCCTCTCAGCCCCACCCCCACCCCGGTTTCCAACGCCCCTGCTGTTCTGCTTGGTCTTGTGGCGCTGAATGCACACAAAGCCAGGTGCGTGCAGATGGGCCTACAAAAGCGCCGCCCCCCCCCCCCCCCCCTCCTCCGCACTGGATTCGAGGAAGTAGAAACTGGAGAGAAACGTGGTAGGTGTCACGCACAGCACAGGCCTGCTACTGCAAGGCCGCAGTTTGCCTGTCTTCCAGCAGGTATCAACAAACTCAGCCTAAGTCTACTAGACTCTTCAGAGAAGATGCACATAATTTTTTGGGCGCCCTCTCTGCACACTTGTTAGCTATACGATTTATTTAGTATTTTGGCCATTTGTATTTATAAGTTTCGCCCTTTAGCTTAGTCTTGGAAATTGCTCTTTTCTATTTAATTTTAGTGATTTACATGTTTCACTATAGCTGACATATTCGTCTTGAGAGACACCGGACTCGCATTCGGGATGATGACAGTTAAAGTACGCGTCTGGCCATCCAAATTTAGGTTTTCCGTGATTTTCTTAAATCGCTCCAGGCAAATATGCCTGTATGCTTCCTGAGCAAGGGGACGGTCGATTTACCTCCCCATCCTTGTCACAATCAGAGCTTGTGGTCCATGTCTAATGACCCCGATGTTGATGGGACGTTAAACCCAATCGTAATGTGTCTTGAGAGAGTCAGCAATTTTATTGATATTTAAGATAATTATCATAGTACCCTGATATGTGTTTCTCAGTAGACAAGAAGCGTTGCTGACGCAACTACTCATATCTGAAGATGATCCTGAGTAATCGAAAGATGTAATCTAATTAATAATGTGCAACTGAGACGGGACAATAAATGTGAATTATCTTAAATATTTACATGATTGTTGCACAACAAGAATAAATGAGTGTAGTGGAATTAAGTCACATGATGCTGGAGAAATGATGTTCGAAACTGAAACGTTAAAAGTAGTACACGAGTTATTCTAATTGGACAGCAAATAACTGATTACAGCCGACTAAAGTGGGTGTAAAAGTCTAACTGGCTATGCAAAAATAGCTTTTTTGGAAAAGAGAAATATGGTGGCGTTGAATATACATTTAGGTGTTAAGAAGTCTGAAAATTTTTGTTGAGAGTGTAACTTTAAACTGAAGCGAAATATTGATGCCGGCCGGAGTGGCCGAGCGGTTCTAGGCGCTACAGTCTGGAACCGCGCGACCGCTACGGTCGTAGGTTCGAATCCTGCCTTGGGCATGGATATGTGTGATGTCCTTAGGTTAGTTAGGTTTAAGTAGTTCTAAGTGCTCAGAGCCATTTGAACCGTTTTTTGAAATATTGATGATGAGATAACAGAAAAAAAGAATGCACAACGTTTTGAAATGTGGCGTTACAGAAGAACACTGAAGATTTGTTTAGGTATATGACATAACTAATGATGAATTACAGAATTGAATCGATTAAAAAGAGCATTGTGGCAAAAATTGAATGCAAGAAGGGATACATTGGTAAGTCATGTCCTAAGGTATCAATAAATGGTTGATTTGGAAATCGACGGAATTGGGGACGGGTGGGTGGGCGGTGGGGGGGGGGGGGGGAGGGGGGGGTTGCGGGGGGAGGGGGAGGAGAGAAGAGGGTTAAAATTTTACAGGGGGACCAAAACCTGAATACCGTAAGCCTGTTCACATCGATGTAAGTTGCAGTACTTACGCAGAGATAAAGAGACTTGGACAGGACGGACAGACTACGTGTAGAGTCGCAACAAACTAGGCTTAGGATTCAAATTTACAACATTTTCGTTTTGGTACGTGCCATTATGTTAAAATTCCGAGTCAACTACCAGCATTTGAGGCACAAGGTGAAGCAGTGTATGAAATGAGTAACAAAACTTCATTAAAAAAATTAGTGGGTTAATAAGCAAAAGATTACCGGGCGAGGATCACTGTGATCTTACCCTAGGACGCCTAAGGGGGGGTTCGTTGAACCCACAATTTTTTTATGTCCACTGCTTTTTCCCAAGTAACTTTCATATTTAAGTTATTGTTTGTTGCTATTTTATGAAACGTTAGTGTCAATATATTTTATAGAAAATTCCTGCTTTGAAAGAAAAAATAAATAAACTTATTATGGGTCCAACAAACGCCCCCTTACAAGATGTAATAAAGAGAAGAAAAAGAAATTGGATTGGGCATATATTAAGAAAGAATGACGGACTGATAAAAACATTTTTAGAAGGTTATGTAGAAGGGAAAAGGAAGCGAGGAAGGAAGAGATTCCAGATACTGGATGACATGATGGACGGTACAACATGCAGCAGTCTTAAGAAGGAAGCAATGGATCGCAGAAAATGGAAAGGCAAAGGACCTGCTAATATAGCAGATAACTGATGATGATGAAACGAACCCTTAGGCTTCCATGCTATAGAAAATTTCCCTTAGTTAGGATTTCGTATTTCTCATCTCTACAACAATGCAAGTTAGTTTCTTTTTGGTTGGTATTCTTGATATTCACAACAATCGGTTTACTTTCAGAGGAAGTGATTGTTGATGTCAGTCAGCTGTTATTTATCTTGTAAACTTGCAGTGAGTTAGTGCAGTTCCGAACATATAGGCCTCCAGTAACTTTGGTGTCCTACATAGCAAAAACGAAACCAAGTAAAAGCTTATTGATGCTGTCAACAATGCACTAAGATAAAGGCACTGTTGGAGGAGAGAAGAATAAAACCGAGATAAATGCATATTATAATTCCACTAAAGGTGGAATTGAACCCATGGATCAAATGGCGCGTATGTACACCTGCAAGAGGGTAACAAAGAGATGGCCTCTATCTGTATTTTACTGTCTCATCGACATTTGTGCTGTCAATGCAACCACCATATTCATCCAGCAACATCCAAGATGGAATGAAAAGAAACACAACAAACGGAAACTTTATCTTCTGCAAGCTGGGATATAACTAGTGAAATTGCAGGTAGAAGAAAGAAGTGCCAATGCAAGAGGGTTATCTAACCAAATTGTTCAATCAATGAAGACTACTCTACAAAAGAAAATCAACGAAGTGACAACAGAAGCACGTCAGCCTCCTGCAGGGAAAGGTCGGTGCCATATTTGTGTAAGAAAAGCTAAAACAAAGAAGCAGAAGTACAACAATCTAAGTAAACCAAAACAGTATTGTGGACAGTGTCATAAACACGTGTGTAACACACATTCAGAAAAAATTGTGAAGTGTGTCTCTTGCCTTGAAGTTCAGGACTCAGAGTAGTCTATTGTATATGAACACATCTATATTTTGTATTGTAATATATCAATTTTTTATTCACTCAATCCAATATTTATAACAATTAACAACATTTATAAACCGATGCCTTAGTTAAAATACATAAACCATTTTGAAAGTTGTAATTTTTCGTCAGTAAACTTATTTAATACCTGTGGGTTCGCCGAACCCCGCCCCCCCCCCCCCCCCCCCCTTAGGCACCAAAGTTAGAAAAAAAGGCTTGGGCGTCCAAGGGTTAATCGTCAAACTCAAAAATTTTGGCTCCTACAGTGTGGAATACACTAATGTAAGATTTGCGGCCGACAGAGTTATAGGGAGACTAGAACTATTTCTTAAGGACGTCCAAATGAAACAATCACAAGTTAATTTGTTATTTAATAAAGATTTCAATCATGAATTAAAAGACCGTAAAATCGGAGATCGAAAAATATTTGTATAGGTCATGACTTGCCCCGGGCTGAATGTACTATAAACCCCCACTACTTGAACCACGAGCTCATTGAACTGTAAACGGCCATGACTTAAACTACCGGTTGACTGAAGTATAGACCCTCAACTAACTTTGTCTACAATGCGCCGCACTATAGCTCTCGGGTGTCGTTTTACAGAAGTAGCATTTCACATTCATTGTTGTGGTCTCCAGTCCGAAGCTCTCCAGTTCGAAGCTAGTTTACCCAGTGAAAACCTCCTCATGGAGGACCTCTTACTGTATAAACGATTCCTTCTTTTAGCCAAGTTGTGCCATAAATGTCTTTTTTTCTCAATTTCGATTCAGTGCCTCCGCATTAGTTACTCGATCTACCCATCTAACTTTCAGCATTCTTCTGTAGCGACACATTTCAAAAGCATCTGTTCTCTTCTTTGCTGAATTACTTACCGTCCGCTTTTCTCTACAAGGTAGCACTAAACTAAAACTAAACTTTTACTGTCCAAAGAGAAAAACTGCTCTACTGTTTTTAGAGTCTCGTTTACTATTCTAATTCCCTCAGCATCACCTGATTTAATTCGACTCCATTCCATTACCTTGTTTTACTGTTACTGATGTTCGTCCAATAACCTCTTTTCATTGTACTAACCATTCAGTTCAAATGCTTTTCCAAGACCTCTGCCATTTCTTACAGAATTCAATGTTATCGTCGAACATCAAAAGTATTTTTTTCTTTTTTTCATCATTTGTAGTTGCTGCTCTTGCATTTGCTGAGTTTCAGTTAAAATTACTGAATACACGGCCCTCATGTTATGTAGAACAGTTTTTTCATGAGACCCAAACATGTTTCAGCACCTCTGTGCCATCATCAGTGGGTTTTCAAATCTGTGAAATGTGAAACACATTTCAAGTGATAACTAATCCACGAAAAGTACGAGTAGGTCTAAAGAACAGTTTTTGCGTGTTCTGTCGTTACCTTAATTGTACATCGTACGTTTATGCAAGACTATTTATACGTGTTGTTGCTTAAGTTCGTAGCGTTTTTCCGTAAGTTTAATAAACACAACAAATACAATAACACAGAATTTAGTAATCAATAATACATTCTCCTTCACTGCTTGCAACAGTCTGACAACGCTGGGGTAACTTCTCGATTCCGCCGCCGTAGAAATCACGTGTTTTGAACCGAAGAATTCTTTGAGCCATGTTCGGAGCGCATTTTCATTGGGACAGGAAGTTCCTTGATGTTATTCGATAAAGAGCGGAAAAGGTGGAAAACTGAGGGCACAAGATCAGGTGAATAAGGTGGAGTAGCATCACTTCACGTTCTTCTTGGTCGTTGCCCTTGGATTGCGTCTGCAAGACGTCACAGTTGTTGACCATAAATGTCAGCAGTGGTGGTTACATATCAGAGCAGCAATTCGTAGTACATCACACTGTCACTGACCCATCAGACACATAACATTATCTCTTGTGGACGCGCGCAGGTCTTTTTACGGGGAGTTGATACTTTCTTTTGGCTCAACCATTCCTTCTTTTCCTTATGTTAGCATAAAGATACCACTTCTCGTCGCCATTAACAACACAGGATAGGGATGGCCGGTGTTGTTCACGAACCAATTGACAAAGAGCAAGCAGAGATACACATATGGACATCCGCTGATTTTTCTGATTTTGGCTTAGAGTACACGGTAGCCATTTACCCGATTTTTCGACCTTCCCCATTGCATGAAAATGTCATACGATGGCGGAATGATCACAGTTCTTCACATTTGCCAGTTCTCGAATACACTAACGTGAATCACTGTGGATTAATGCGTTTGAACGATCTCCATCAAACGCCGAACGTCTTTCTGGACGTGCAGGGTTTCTACTCGTAGTCATAAAACAAGCTTCCTTAAAACAAGAAAGCCATTTTCTTGCCGTGCTCTGTCCAGTGGCATTATCCCCATGCGCGGCGCAAATGTTTCTGTCTGCCTCTGCTTCTGTCACCCTTCTACTGAACGCTAAGAGAAGAACACGTCTGAAATGTTCCGATTTCTTCACTTAGCACTCCATTTTATAGCGTCCCAGTTCCACTCACTATCTCCAAACACCAATGTGTAAACTCCAATAGCAACAGTGAAGTACAACTAAAAAGTGACACTCGATCAATAGCTAATGGCAGCCGGAATACCAACATGCAAAACAAAAACGTTACGAACTTATGCACCAGTCTAATACGTTGTCAAATACCGATAGCTTGTAATCTGCAACCAAACGCTATTAAAGCGTATTTGGGACTAGTTAACACAACGCTTTATATTTCAACGTAATTTTGCTGTGCGAAGATATTTCGTGCATATATTAGCACAACGTAAGTAATAGCAAACATATGCGCGAAATATCTTGAGACAACAAAATTACGTTTAAATATAAGGCGATGTGTTAAGCTGTCAACGAAATTCACATTTACGTCGTTTGGTTGCAGATAAAAAGCTATCAGGAAGTGATAATGTACAACTGGTCCTGCGTAAGCGTGTAATATAAAATTAAGGCAGTGACAAAAACGAAACAAAAAAAAATTTCTTTGCACCTAATTTTCGTAGATTAGGTACCACTTAAAATTTGTGTCACATTTCACAGACTTGAATAAAAAAAAAAACACTGATGATGGCCCAGGAGTGCTGAAACGTGTTTGGGTAACAAGATAAAACAGTGTTTTGCATAACAGGCGGACCTTGCATCCAATAATCCCAATTTTTATTTGTTCTTCTGAACTTTAGTTCCTTTTCCAAATTTCTCCTTGGTTTCCTTCACTGCTTCTGAAACACTGTCTGGTGGCACAGCACAAGGGCAGTTTCTGAGAGGAAATCCGCTAGGCTTCTAGCTCCAAAACAGACCTGCCTCGTTAGCTGCACACAAAATCCCCCATCTCGCGAAAGCCTACTTATAAAGCTTCAAGAACCAGTATTACGTAATGAATCTACGAATATATTTCAGTCGCTCACGTATCCCTCCCATAGGTAGTGATAGGACAATATATAAAACAATTGAAGACGTTGAAATGACAACATCTGCCGCCGACAAGAAGAAGAGTACCATAAAATCTGTCGCAGCACACTCACTACTAGATGGACCCGCTGTCTTTTGTGGATGTAGACTGAACTTCAGTATTGATCTGAATGATATACACTCCTGGAAATGGAAAAAAGAACACATTGACACCGGTGTGTCAGACCCACCATACTTGCTCCGGACACTGCGAGAGGGCTGTACAAGCAATGATCACACGCACGGCACAGCGGACACACCAGGAACCGCGGTGCTGGCCGTCGAATGGCGCTAGCTGCGCAGTATTTGTGCACCGCCGCCGTCAGTGTCAGCCAGTTTGCCGTGGCATACGGAGCTCCATCGCAGTCTTTAACACTGGTAGCATGCCGCGACAGCGTGGACGTGAACCGTATGTGCAGTTGACGGACTTTGAACGAGGGCGTATAGTGGGCATGCGGGAGGCCGGGTGGACGTACCGCCGAATTGCTCAACACGTGGGGCGTGAGGTCTCCACAGTACATCGATGTTGTCGTCAGTGGTCGGCGGAAGGTGCACGTGCCCGTCGACCTGGGACCGGACCGCAGCGACGCACGAATGCACGCCAAGACCGTAGGATCCTACGCAGTGCCGTAGGGGACCGCACCGCCACTTCCCAGCAAATTAGGGACACTGTTGCTCCTGGGGTATCGGCGAGGACCATTCGCAACCGTCTCCATGAAGCTGGGCTACGGTCCCGCACACCGTTAGGCCGTCTTCCGCTCACGCCCCAACATCGTGCAGCCCGCCTCCAGTGGTGTCGCGACAGGCGTGAATGGAGGGACGAATGGAGACGTGTCGTCTTCAGCGATGAGAGTCGTTTCTGCCTTGGTGCCAATGATGGTCGTATGCGTGTTTGGCGCCGTGCAGGTGAGCGCCACAATCAGGACTGCATACGACCGAGGCACACAGGGCCAACACCCGGCATCATGGTGTGGGGAGCGATCTCCTACACTGGCCGTACACCACTGGTGATCGTCGAGGGGACACTGAATAGTGCACGGTACATCCAAACCGTCATCGAACCCATCGTTCTACCATTCCTAGACCGGCAAGGGAACTTGCTGTTCCAACAAGACAATGCACGTCCGCATGTATCCCGTGCCACCCAATGTGCTCTAGAAGGTGTAAGTCAACTACCCTGGCCAGCAAGATCTCCGGATCTGTCCCCCATTGAGCATGTTTGGGACTGGATGAAGCGTCGTCTCACGCAGTCTGCGCGTCCAGCACGAACGCTGGTCCAACTGAGGTGCCAGGTGGAAATGGCATGGCAAGCCGTTCCACAGGACTACACCCAGCATCTCTACGATCGTCTCCATGGGAGAATAGCAGCCTGCATTGCTGCGAAAGGTGGATATACACTGTACTAGTGCCGACATTGTGCATGCTCTGTTGCCTGTGTCTATGTGCCTGTGGTTCTGTCAGTGTGATCATGTGATGTATCTGACCCCAGGAATGTGTCAATAAAGTTTCCCCTTCCTGGGACAATGAATTCACGGTGTTCTTATTTCAATTTCCAGGAGTGTATTTTCCCATGGTAATGGCTGGTTAACTGTAGCCATTGTAAGAGGAGGCACTGGAGTTCCATCAGTTGGTGGCCTGGAGAATTTCGTAGACAAAGACATCATCGCCTACCGCACATATCACGTGACTGAAAATGCAAATAAAGACTTCGGCAAATCATCATATATGTCACCCTCATCCTTTTCCTTGTATACACGTAATAGACGTAAAATATCTGTTAATGAAACTGTATTTATTTGGATTAAAGGTAAAGGTACTTGTGAATATGTTATATTTGTTGGAGTCTGACGGGGTATTATTCCTTATTTTATCACTATTGCACCACGCATTAGGATTTCTTCACTTTCCTTTCGCATGTGAAGCATGGGATAAATGACTGGTTGAATGTATCTGTGCTAGCTGTAATTAGTAAAACATTGTTCGAGACTGGATTAATAAAAAGTACAGAAAAGTTAAGATGGTGGTTTTAATGCTTCAGGTGTACTACACAGCCTCTCCCAACTTGAGTACAGCGCACAGAACGATCATACAACCATCACTAGTGATAATTTTTTTCATAAAATTGTTCGCTCTTGCATTTCAATGAAGATGCGGCAAACGTCCAGTCGCCGTCTTTTTTTTCCGGGAATCAGGGTGTGCTGGAGAAACCCCTTTGCACACACTTCTCTCACCGTCAAAATTTCTGGAGAATGTCTTCAATATTTGATTTAGAGATGTTGTTGCACTGAGATCTGTGACGCAACAACATTGACGCTGCTCACAGCTGACTGGTCGAAAGCACAACTGTCCTCGTAGTTATTGTCCTGACGTCACTTACACGCCGGTAGTAAAATTAGTCTCGGAACTTTCTGGCAGATGATGTGTGCCTTGCTTATAAACGAAAAAATAAATCATCTTTTACGAAGACAATGTAACAGGCCACATCAATTTCAAAAATGAAATATTTCATTTATAAATTGTTAGATCTGACACACTAAATTTGGAAAATTCTGACTTCCATCTGTTCCCATTCCTGAATAAATTCGTAACTTGAAACCGCTGTCTGTGAAGTGAAGATGTTACGGTAGCCATAGAGATGTAATTTGCAGAACTTCGAGGAAAGTGCTTTCCATGTGGAATTTACCAACTGGAAGAAAGTTTGATTATGTATAGTGCCCTAAAAGGGGATTACAGAACAGTTCCGATTAAAGGGGTTAAGCGAATTAGAGACTGCACGGATAACCGGAAAATACGGAAAATCAAAAGTACCCCTGTTTCACCGGAAACTACTATTTCCTTTATTTACGAAATGCTGCATGCCACATATGAAAAGTTGTTGCGTAACTTACACGTTACTCACACAAAACTGACAACTTATTTCAAAATTACGCCTAAAATGCTCCGTATTTTGTACCACTCGCATTCAGATCGCTTTCGGGAAATAATCATTCGCTCTTTCCTGTGCCCATTTTGATTATTCGTTACAGTGAAAATATGTAAGTGAAATACACTGAAGCGCCAAAGAAACTGGTGTAGGCATGCGTATTCAAATACAAAGATATGTAAACAGGCAGAATACGGCGCTGCGGTCGGCAACGCCTATATGACAACAAGTGCCTGGCGCAGTTGTTAGATCCGTTAGTGCTGCTACAATGGCAGGTTATCAAGATTTAGGTGAGTTTGAACATGATGTTACAGTCGGCGAACGAGCGATGGGACACAGCATCTCAGAGATAGAGATAAAGTGGGGATTTTCTCGAATGATCATTTCACGAGTGCACCGTGAATATCAGAAATCTGATTAAACATCGTATCTCCGACATTGTTGCGGCCGGAAAAACATTCTGCAAGAATGGGACCAACGACGACTGAAAAGAATCGTTCAACGTGACAGAAGTGCAGCCCTTCCGCATATTTCTGCAGATTTCAATGCTGGGCCACCAACAAGCGTCAGCGTGCGAACCATTCAACGAAACATCATCGATATGGGCTTTCGGAGCCAAAGGCCCACTTGTGTGCCCTTGATGACTGCACGGCACAAAGCTTGGTCCGCCAACACCGACATTGGACTGTTGATTACTGGAAACATGTTGCCTGGTCGGACGAGTCTCGTTTCAAATTGTATCGAGAGGATGGATGTGTACGGGTATGGAGATAACCTCATGAATCCATGGACCCTGCATGTCAGCAGGGAACTATACATGCTGGTGGAGGCTCTTTAATGTTGTGGGGCGGGTGCAGTTGGAATGATGTGGGACCCCTGATACGTCTAGATACGACTTTGACATGCGGCACGCACGTAAGCATACTGTCTGATCACCTGCATCCATTCATATCCATTGTGCATTCCGACGGACTTGGGAAATTACAGCAAGGCAATGCGACACCTAAGACGTCCAGAATTGCTACAGTGTGAGCATATCTGGGTTGCCTTGTAACGTGCTGTTCAGAAGAGATCTCCACCTCCTTGTACTCTTACGGATTTATGAGCAGCCCTGCAGGATTCATGGTGTCAATTCCCTCCAGCACTACTTCACGCATTAGTCGAGTCCATGCCACGTCGTGCTGCGACACTTCTTCGTGCTCGCGGGGGCCCTACATGATATTAGGCACGTATACCAGTTTCTTTGGCTCTTCATTGTAGACGCCTTACGCTATATGGGAGATTCGAGGAGGTGACTTTATTGTGAGACCGGCTCTTTTGAATTCACTCAGTCCCAATTCAATCGTAGGAACTCTAACGCTGCAGTCGAGTTGACGCGACAGCTCCGCCTCCGTGACCCGCTCTAGGTGGCATAGCTTTGCTTCGTGCGCACGTTAGACACTATTGCAAATCTAAACATATCATTAAATTTTTAACAAAAGCAATTTTCTGCATGTTGCCTGCGTAACTGCCTCATATTGTACACATGGAGGACTCGTAAATGCTACATTGACAGTAATGAGGGTTACTCAGTGTCGTGTACGACGCGGCCCTGCCCAGTGCTCTTTCCCCTGCACGCTAGGTTCGCGGTGGCGTCTCGCAGACCGCACGGAGTCCCGGCTCCCGCCAGATGCCGCCCACGTGTTCCGCGTTTCCTAGCAACGTCTGTCGCTCACACGTCTGCTTGCTGCGCAGATGGCTCGCTGCCAGATTTCGCACTCTTGAGCGTGGTCGCGGACCGACGTCACACGTGGAAATTCACTGCGTTGCAACGGTGTTTTCGGAGACAGCGAACAATGGATGTTTTTGAAAAAAAAGTCTAGCTCAGTTGTGTTTCAGCACTCAAATTGTTCATCAGTGTTACGAGGTCAAAATGAAAAGTTCGCAACCTGAGGGTGAAAACTGTGTTTTTTCAAGTCAAATATGAACTCAATACTTTTCTATATACAGGAAGCTCCCCTTTATCCTGGTGCTGGTTGTTCAGTTTACACATTATCATTGAACTATTCGGCGATTTAAAAAAAATTAAAGCCGAACCTAAAGTCTTCTACTATAAACAGATCGGTATTTTTCCTTTATAATACGTTGTTATGCGTGTCATTCAAGTTTTGTCACGCACAAAAAGGCGTTGATCTGTTATTAGCGTATGCAGGACAAAAATTCGTGTCAGTTTACCGGAAAATCAGTACCATCGCCAAGAAAAAAATGTAAATGAAAAAGACAGAGAGGAAACGTCTACCGTTGTACACATCCTGTAGCGTCGTAATCAGTCCTCCTATAGGTAGAATCACTTAGCAGACCATAGATCTTATCATCACACACACTACAAGGCAGCAAAACGGTGCCACTACCAGCATTAGGATGCTGCAGAAACAATAACAAGGGACACCTGGTGAGCTCTTTTGAAAACCCCTCCTCAGAGTAGTAACTTAACCTCCGCAGAAACGGTCCACACTATGAAACCTACGAGAGGACCCTGATGATGATAGCCCGCTAACTGATTCTACCTATAGCAGGACTGATTACGACCCTAAAGGATATGTGCAACGGAAAACGTCTGCGCTGCTGAATTTCTCCTCTTTACCTCAAGAGATCTTTACGAGGTTAAGACCACCTGGTTGTGTACCACCAAGACTGTCTGGTCTTCAGAAATTCATTAGGAAAGTGTTCCATTATACCCGACAGCCAGCAACATTGGAGCTCGTACATATAATTTAGCCAAGCATCTCGCTTCTTTACTGAGACCGCTGGTGAGTAAATGCTCACATCACATCCGTAACTCAGCTGACTTCATCAGTGGACTAGGGGTTCTCCGTCTCAGCAGGTCTGACCGTTTAGTTAGCTTTGATGTGGTACCACTTTTTACGAAGGTCTCTCTCTCTCTCGCAAACTCTTTGGTACTAACTGGCAACAAGTTTCGGATGGATATCACTGCTTTGTTTCGGCACTTTCTATTCTCAATCCACTTTATATTCAATTCAGAATATTTTGAATAGACTGACGGTGTCGCCATGGGCAACTCTCTGTCTCCCTTGGTGGCCATCCTTTTACAGAGGATTTCGAGGAGAGAGCGCATGAATCAGCTGTCTTTAAATCAACTGTATTTTGGAGATATGTGGACAATATTTCCACAGTGTGGCCTCATGGAAAAGATAAATTGATGGTTTCTCCACCACCTCAACTCCATTCATAACAATATTCGGGTCACTATGGAAACAGAGAAAGATGGTTGTCTGCCTATCTAGGATACCTTGGGTAGACAAAAGAAAGATGGCCCTCTAGGGCATTCATTTTATCGTAGGACAACTCCATCTGATTTGTATTTGCAAGCGTCAAGATGCCATCAGCAGTCGCAAACCATTAGCTTGCTTAAAACGCTTGTACACAGGACTCACACTGTCTCAAGTCTAGATAGTTTGCCTAAAGACCTCGGCCATTTAAAGACACTGTTCAGGAAAAACAAATATTCCACCCGGCAGATTAATAGGGCAAAGTCAGTCCAAACCAAAAATCAGGAAGTGGTTAAAGAGGAGAAAAGGCCGGCAAAAACTTTAGCCTTTATTCCTTTTGTGGGCAACATTCCTCCAACATCTATGATTGCAGTACTTTCGGGATCAGTGAAGGGCGACTTGTTTTTGTGGAAGGCGCAATTTACAAAATACCTTGTCAATGTGGTGTGGCTTACATAGAACATACCATACACACTGTGAAAGAACGCTGCTCTGAACATCAACGTTGAACTCGCATTTCGCAAACAAGCAAGTCCGCTTTTGCCGAACACTATATTGTCACTGGACGTTCAATGGAGTATGACAAAGCTACGATTCTGACTACACCAAAACCTTTTTGGGACTCCATTATTTAAGATTCCATGTGTAGGGAAGCAGCCTACTCACGCCGTAGTAAATTCACATCAGTCTTTCCATTGTGTGCCAGCCAGTCCACTGTAACTAGCTCTGACGTCATAAAGGTTGCGCAATACTTTAAAAATCAAGTGAATAACCTGAAATGGTTCTAGCATGTCAGGAGTAATACTAAATTAATGTGTGTTAAATATCAGTTCGATAACTTTAACCATTTTCGAAATTTGGACGTTTTTCTGTAAAAATCATTGGCGCAACAGAAAAGAGCTAGAGACTTCAAAATTTATAATTAGATTCCTTTTTCATAATTATTTAATAGAAACAGTCTTCTGGACCTCACAAATTAAGATTTTAGTTGAAATTTATGATTTTCTGGTTTTTGTCTTAAAAATTAAGGAAGCAAGATAGATTAAGTAGGCTAATAAATAAGGCTAGGATGTTTATATTTAAGTAGATTGGAGATCCGCTATAACCATAAAGATGTGAGAAGTTTCATTTGAATAACTATAAAACTATAGCGATAGCGTATCTCCAAAGGGCCAGTTCAGAGCTCGTCTACTGCGTGCAGTGCAATTAAATTAATTCTCTCGCCCAAAACATTTAACTTAGCCACGTCGAATTTTTATTATGATTACTTACCTGTGTGTTGAATGCACATTTAAATTGAGAGCTTCATCGGCCATCAGCAAAAGAAGCTATGATTTATTCGGTAACTTAAAGTGGTGCATTACTAGCCCAGCGGCTAGTCGGGAGAGCCGAGTTGATCAGGCGTTCCCTTAGCCGTCCGCACCGCGGCTTTATGTGTAAGAACGCTGCGCGAGGAAGCAAGGCCCCAGTTCTCTCCAGACGCTGAATAGCACGCCATCTGTCTCGGGAATCGCGTCGCGTCGGTATCATTGCTACAAACAGCCTCGGATGCCGTAATAAGTTACTCGAGATACGCGTAACCATGAAATCATTTTTGAGTGAAGTGTTAATTCTGGGTTGACTTCAATTATCTATCTTCAGTTTGCGTATGTCGTATTTTCACGTGTCGCCGCGGGACAAACATTCTATCAATATTTAGCGTGGCGTTTGATGAACCTAATCATCAAATTATGGCGAGCATTCATTTAAATATTTAATTTGGACAGTTATAGTGGCATCAGCGCATTAGACTCTGAACTGCTCTGTTAGTTAGATTGTGTGGATTCTTTTGTTTTCATCTGTGACTTTCAGAATACAGGACGTTTTTTCACGACTGTTTTTAATTAGAAATCCCAGACAATCTCCTAATTCCTCCGAGCTATAAGCTGTAAATATAAGTGTATTCTCAGATGAAGTGGGCACTAGGAATTCTAATTACAGGCTTCACGTTTTGTTAATCACTTTCTGGTTGCCAATATTGTAGTTAGAGAGCCAGTGTTGAGAACGGCGAAAGACAGCATAAATAACATTCTAAATAATAGGAACTGGTTTTACATTCTACAAAGATATATACAACAATAATAAATTCCACCTGCCGCCCCACACATGGCCTGACGGAAGAGCCGATGTACAGTGATAGCGAGTACCAGTTGGGTAGTGCATGGAACGTGATCCTCTCCACGATTTGTTCTAATCGAAGACGACAGAGTGCTCCACCAGCCTCGGCGAGCAGCGCTCTGTTATCGTGTAAAGTGGCTATAATTTCGCAACTTATAAGCACTCATCTACATACTTTGCCGTGATTTAAAACCGGAATTAGGTATTATTTGATAGGTTGTAGATCGTATATATGAATATTTAAAGAAGACTGGCATTGTCACGTACACCTTGTAAATAGTTGTTAACGCGTACTGCGTGAAAGGTGATGGATTGTCTTTATTATCAAAAAGGCGTAATGAATGATTGCCTTTACTAGCAGAGGTTGGAACGCCAGTGGAAATGAAACAGCAAGCGTAACTCAAGCCCTGGGTGGAAAATCCCGCACGAGTGTGTTGTTCTGCTTAACACAGGAAGTATCCCAAGACGGACGGTCGGGGCACCTGAGTGCTGAAGCACAATACAGCGGCGGCCGGCCGGCGGTTTAGCGGGTCAGGAAGGATAACCGGATAATACTTCGGAAACTCTGAAAATCTTGGACGCCTCAGAGAGGATCGAGGAAGCGTTGCCTTGAAAACCACGTAGGCTGGGTTATTTCAGAGGTTTTTTTTACTCTGAGAAGCGTACCATTGTATGAATTCCTAATTAATGGGTACAGGTATTTCCTCGCAAACTTTCTGCACTGGATGACAAAAGACTAAAATATGGTTGGTCGGCATTCGGAAGAATGTGTAATGAGGGAGAATATTCCGTGGTTTCGAGAATATGATTCGCCTTCTGCAGTTACGAGGGAGGGGAGCCGGGCTTTGCTGGGAAGCCAGCGGTGGAGAGAAAGAGGTCTTCCGTTCTGAGCGCCTGTATTTGACGATCGCTTGGTATCAGCTTTTGTTGGTACACACGGACTTGCTGTCTTTGCTCTCAGGAGGTTTTATAGTTGGAACGGTTAGGCACTGTACTGTTGTGAACTTATACGATTTTGGACTTCGCCTCCGGGTAGGGAGTCGTCATTGAGTACGCGGCGTTCAGTGATTGAGAACACTTCTTTTGTTTATATTCACGTAGAGA
Source organism: Schistocerca americana (assembly GCF_021461395.2). Taxonomy (NCBI): domain Eukaryota; kingdom Metazoa; phylum Arthropoda; class Insecta; order Orthoptera; family Acrididae; genus Schistocerca; species Schistocerca americana. The sequence goes on from NC_060123.1 coordinate 150,639,697, forward strand.
CGTTATCTGAATTCCGACCTTGCGGCTGGGAGTTCGCGTTTCTTGTCTGTAGAACACAGAGAGGAGAAGACAGTATTAGATTACAATAGTCAGAGGACCGCCTTCTGCCGTTCTAGTGTTTGAAAGAGTTTCTTATTTTGTGGCTGGAGTTCTTCCATCGTCGCAGACATGTACGAGGATCATTGCTCCGATGCACCGGTTGCAGTACATATGGTCATACTGCTAATTCCTTTGGCTTATTAGGGCTATAAAACTAAACAGCTGTGATCAAGTAAGTTGTATTTCCACTGAGGTTGCACACCACTGTAGATCATCTTTGAAAGTAGTGTCTTCTAGTGTTTGATACGTAGATGATGTCAGTCATCTCGCGTTATTTATGTTAGATTGCATTGCCATAAAAAGGGGCAGATTTGGGCAATTCGATCGATCATATTAGTTACGAAATTCACTTGTGTCTCTTTATGTCCACTGGACTTTGATATATAAACATTTGTAATATATAAAGGGATTGCAGTCTACAATAAATATGTAAGCAGAAACAACATTTATCATTTCTGTAGTTACTAGTTCCCTTAACCTTTCGCTTATGTTCATGTTGTAATTTATATGTTAAAGAGTAAGAGGGAGGAAATAATATCACAACTAAGAGATCCTAAGATCTGCTTCAGGGGGTAGTCAGACAGGGCCAAGTCTTGATTTTCATTCACAGCAGTGATCAAAAAGGATAACTTGGTGCACAAAGATTAAGAGGTCGAAAGTTAACTCAACTTGCAGCCAGAAATCAATGTCCGCAATGCACTCCGGATTCAAAATGATGATGGACCTCGCTTCTTACTGCGAATATTCTCAGAATCACCTGACAGTTATTCAGGCATGGGGCTTTGATTTACCTCAATAAGCATCCTGTACAAGCACCTAGATCCACGACACAAGCGTACAGATGTCAGTAACGCCGCCAATAAAATGATCACCTGACAGAAAATTACAGGAACCCACCCAATTGCCCTCGCTGCAAGCAAAGCTACCTTCACAAACAATACCAGAATCTAAATTCCCCCTCTATGTGCAGCATCTGTGGCCAACCTCAACACAAGTACTTTCAAAAATGGAAATTCAAACGCTCTCCCCAAAAGCATAAGCTCACTGAATCTATATGCACAGTTGATACACCACTCCAGATAAATAACTCCCTCTGTCCTCCACCCACTGTGAAGATACAATCTGCTCTGCAACATTAATCCTACAAAACATACATATCCCTGTCCACATCAGTTCTGACACAGATACCACCCCCAAAGCCATTATTGCCTCCCCTCCCTTTTTGAGGCTCACTACTGTAGAAGTCATAGATCGAACTGGGAGTGGTCACCTACCTGTTCTTCTCAAGAACTGATACTGTGTACCAAAACAAACTGGCTCCAATCTTAATCATCCATCCTGACATACTCAGGATTAGTGCCGTGCAGATTGGAACGTATACTGTGCCCAAATTCACAACATAAGCGAAACCCATGATTCCTACCTTCAAAACCCTGACGGCATCCGAAGTGAGGCTGACTTCCTACAACGAACCATCTTGTATGCAAGTTCCAACTATATCGCACTTCAAACCCTCTGCTACGAATGTCCTCCTCTCCCATTGTGCATACAGAGAATTCCTTAGTACTCGTGATCGGTAAACTCTCACACGTACCGACAGCTCCAGCGACATGTTTGCAGTTACTTACAAGCCAAACGACTGGGGAACTGGCACATAACATGCACTAAGCTAAACGAAAAACCAATTAACTTCATGAAGTATTGGAAAGCATTCCGTAGACTCGTCAGAAACAACCCCACTCCCACGCATCCCAGCCTTCGTAACAACTGACCACTTTTAGACGACTTCATTAAAGCCAACCACTCAGCATCCTACATGCAAGCCGCATTCACCATCCCACATAATCCTAACATTGATTACTCGATGGACCCCTATGTGTATGAACGTACCAACACAACGCAGCCACCTCTCGCATCAAACATCCAGTACTTAAACAGCACATGACGAACAGGACTAAATACGCCAATAACGGGTGACGACGTTACACAAACCCTCGCTAAAAAGCGACACACTGCGGCCAGTCACGATACAATTACCTACTGCCCCTTTAAGAAGGGTCCAAGAGCCTATCACGCAACCCTTGCCATCCTTTACAATACCGTCCTCTGCAAAGGTTATTACCTAGAGCAGTGGAAAACATTCACAGTCCTCCTCTTACTGCAACCTGATAAACCACCCTCGCAGATCTCACCGATCGACCTATCAGCTTCACACCAGTTTTCAGTAAAAGTTTTTGAAACTATTCTTGCCAACGAATCCATCATCACCTTGAAACCCACCTACCCATTCCCAATACGCCTTTCGTCCCAGCTATTCTATCGATGACCAACTTATTTACCTGACTAATCTGTCTCAGTAACTATATTTTAATAGCAATAAAAAAATCATCAAACGAGTTTCAAAACCGGATAATCTGTTCTGTTTACATGCATTTTACAAAAACCTCTTATATTGTTATTTATTTCATGTAAAAATCGTAATTATCATAAGCAATGTGTTTTTTTTTTCAAAATCATCTGTTGTCGTCATCTTTTTATGTATTTCATCCATCTTTTAAATACAGTTTATGTAACTTTTGGCTGAAAAGCGGCTTTTATCCGCTGCCAGCCTGCCTCCTGTAATCTCCCCACGGAAAATTACCCTCTACCACGCAATAATTAATAATGGTCAACCAAATCATCCACATGTATTTACGTTTGAAAAGTATCTGATCAGATTTTCTAGTAATATATGCGCCGACAGCTCGTCGACGCCAAAGTATTTTTCTAGTACGTTTATTCTTTGGAACAGAGGTACAGAAATATATGCTCCATGGTTATTATAGAGAGAGAGAGGAACAGCTTCGGAAGTATCGGTTGGAAGATTGTCGGATTGCTAAAGGAGATTTATTTACTCTTCTTCGCGCTAAAGCGAGCTAGGAAAGTTTGTGCCGCTAGCGTGATAGATAAAGAGAAAAAAAAACCTGTAAACGAAAATTACATGAGACTTGGAACCAACAGAAAACGGAACATGTACGGAAATGGATTCAATATACAATTTTCCTCAGAAATAAGGTTTGTGACCATTTTATTCTAGAGTGAATGACGAATGAGTTCTCTGTCTGAACCATTGATGATTGTCTGGGCCCTGTAATTAATTGGGAAGTTTCAGCTGTGACGAAGAGAGCCTGCAATCTCTGAGTTTTTTTGAAATCGTCCAAAAAGGCTTCGTCCACATCTGAAACTTTAGATCTGTCGTAAACTGAACGAATTGTTCAAACGATCGATTTTCCCAACTGAATGCAGCGCTTAATAATAATAACAAATGTAAAGATCTTTTCTAGCAAGCCAGCCGCTGAATATTAAGACGAAGGGCTCCACCAGAGATTCTACTAGGCTGATTTCACGTAAATAATATATTTAAACTGTACACAGATAAAGGACAGAGAGAGAGAGAGAGAGAGAGAGAGAGAGTGAGAGAATCCTCCATTAGCATAATTGTTTCTCTGTCTTTTCACGGGTCAGCCTAACTAGAAAACACGAAGCCCTGACTTTATTGTACCGATTTATATGTGAGAGGGAAAGAGCGATAAAGGCGACAGATACACTTCTGTACAGACAAAACATTACACCAAGTTAGCGGCAAGCTGCATTCACATAGACTTTCATCATTTACAAAAGCAGAGTAGAATTCATTATAATGGCCAATCCGTGACAGGACACGTTTTTGGACGTTGTTAAAATAATTTTGTTCTCTGTTTCATGTGAACTACGACGAGACAACTTAACTTGGAAAAGAGAAGAAATACTCGCAGGCAAATTAAGTGGATCTACAAATAAAAGCAGCACGCTGGGCGCAGAAAAAGGGTCAGATCTGTAGTTTTTTTATTAAAGCTTGCTAGTATTGAGGAAGTAGAAGTAGATTTGAACATTTACTAACGGTGTTTATGCCAGACGTACTTTGATTGACCCGCCCTACTTGCATTTAGCAGATAGTGCAATAGAACGCCCGGTAGACACGGCTGGAGATGTAACAGCAAGTATGCAACATGGATTAGATCCATTAGTAATTATCATGAGACAGATCTGTAGTTTTTTTATTAAAGCTTGCTAGTATTGAGGAAGTAGAAGTAGATTTGAACATTTACTAACGGTGTTTATGCCAGACGTACTTTGATTGACCCGCCCTACTTGCATTTAGCAGATAGTGCAATAGAACGCCCGGTAGACACGGCTGGAGATGTAACAGCAAGTATGCAACATGGATTAGATCCATTAGTAATTATCATGAGACAGATGCAGATGATAACCGAGAGCATGAATAATATGAAAACCGACATTAATGCGAAGTTAGCCTCAGTTACCGAGGGGCAAAATGATTTGAATGCGAAATTAGCCTCAGTTACTAAGGGGCAGGAAAATCTGAAAGCTGAGATTAAGCAGCAGTTACATGACAGTTTTTCCGAATTAGAGCAGCGGATAGAGGCGAAGACAAAGGAACTTAAAGATCAGGCCGAAGAGACGGAACGAAAATTAACTGCACAAATAGAATTGGTTGAAGCTCAATGTGAGGAATCTACTCAACGCGTACGTGTAGAAATGAAGGAGTATGTGGCTATTAAGATAGATACCGTACGGGAACAGGTGGAAATGGTTCCGCAATTAGTACAAAAGCAAGATGCCATGTCATGTGCAATTGCGCAACTTCCTGAATTGGCACGTACGCAGACGAACCTAAAGGAAAGTGTTGAACATCTGACCGAACGTCAAGACGTTATAGACCACCAAATTAATGTATTAACGGGTAAATTATCCGAAATCACATTAGAAAACAAAAGGCTAATGTGTGAAAACGTTGAGCAAAATGTTAAAGCAGCATTCCAGAGTCTATGCGGCAAACAGGAAGAGAATTTGTTTGCGAAAGGACTTGAGGAAGTGCGACAGCAGTTAGGTGCTGATTTCGAGCATTGGAAACAAACGATAGAAGAGTCGATACGCGTTTCACAACAAGGCTCAGAACAAATGAATACCGGCCAGCAGCAGAAGTTGGCAGCGTCTGTAGAGCCAGTTACTGCACATTCGCACACGATACCGACTTGTGTGAGTAACTCGAATATTAAATTGCCACGAGCTAGTTGTTCGCGTGAAGTTTTATCTGACGGAGATTACGAAAGCCTTTGCCATGCCGAAGAAAAAATGATAAAGCATCGGCAATTCCAGATTTTTAACACTGACAAAAGGGGGGTCCATCCGATTGTTTTTATCCGAAGTTTTAGAGGAGTGCTACCCAGAAATTGGTCGGAGTGGCAGAAAATCAGTTTCGTGACTGGGTATATACAAGGTTCGGGGGCGATCTGGGCCTCGGACATGACTTCTGTTTGCTCGACATATGACGATTTTGAGAAAGCGTTTTTAGCAAAATTCTGGTCAGAAGGGGTACAGGAACGCCTAAGGCAGCAGGTGCTCTACCCAGAGCCTTTCTCTTTTTCAAAAGGAAGCCTTAGGAAGTATATTGAAAAATATATAAACAAAACTAGATATTGGGACAGACCTATGCCTTTGCCAGACATAATAAACATACTTAAGGCAAGATTACCAACTAACATCCGGAATCAATTAATTTACGGGAACGATAAAGACTTGGAGTCGTTCCTCACGACGTTAGATCATATAGACATTATAGAAGAGAGCAACCAGAAAGCCCGTAACAACAGATTCCAATATAGGGAGATAGAACCTCCGCCAAATGGTAGGCAAGGGAACGCACAGAGATCGATAAATGGTGGAGAAACCCCTCAAAATCTCAATAATAATACCGGCAATAGTCTTACGAGGGGCTATCCAAGGAACAACAGGAATGGGAAACGATACAATCCCGTATGGGGGAGCCGGCCGAAGTGGCCGTGCGGTTAAAGGCGCTGCAGCCTGGAACCGCAAGACCGCTACGGTCGCAGGTTCGAGTCCTGCCTCGGGCATGGATGTGTGTGATGTCCTTAGGTTAGTTAGGTTTAACTAGTTCTAAGTTCTAGGGGACTAATGACCTCAGCAGTTGAGTCCCATAGTGCTCAGAGCCATTTGAACCATTTTTGAACCGTATGGGGGAACGAAAGGAATTTCAGACCGCAAGCCTGGAACAATAACAGTAATAGAAAGTGGAATCAACCGGGGGGAATAGATTCAAATAACCAACATCAGTGGGGACGGACATCTACGAATCAACCGGTAATTACCGAAGTGACGGACGATGTCAACCACCAGGCGAATCAAAATCCAACAAACTTGTAAGGACCCACTCGTGCCCCAGAGGAGCGGTCAACAATTGGTTGAGGGGCAACAGGATATGTGTGCCCATGCTAACGTATAATGATGGACGATTACTGGCAGATGAACTGACCGAGGACTTAGAACTCCAAGATGAGGATAAGGAACAGGTGGCAGTAGCCGAAGTGCAAGTCATTTCGGAGACTGTACCTATAGTGGCGGTTTTGGACACAGCTGCAACCACGAATGTTATTTCGGAGGCTCTATTCAACAAGATCAGAAATATAAGACGAGTACCAATTTTTCCAGTTCAAAATTGCAGAATAATAGGCGCCGTTGGGGCTAGATCGGCTAATGTAAAAGTGCAGTCACTACTTAGTGTAGAAGTCGGAAATGTAGCAATATTAAGCACATTCCTTGTTGTAAAAAAATTTGGTGGTAGACTGCATTATAGGAGTCGACAGCCTACGTCAATACGGATGCAGAATAGATTTTAAAACAGGAAAAATTTGGTTAAATGTAAATAAACAAGAAATTGAGTTGGACTTGTTGAAAAAGGAAAGCCCTACCAGAAAATATAATAGTGGGATCAGTGTGCAAGTAATCAGGACTGCACAAAATTCTAAACAGCACGTAAATAATGAGTTCCAAGTCAAAGGAGACTTCGGTCAATTAGTGTATGAGAAGTTAAATGAATCCGACTGCATTATTGAAGAGCAGAAGAAGCAGCTCAAAGAATTATTATTAGTGTATGAAAACGTGTTTGACGAAAGGCCAGGAGTTATTGAGGGATACATATGCCATCTCTACGTTAAGCCACACGAAACGTATTGTAGAACTTTCTATCCTGTTCCCTGGAGGTTAAAGGCTCAAGTTCAAAAAGAAATAGATCGCATGTTGAAATGGGGTTTGATCGAACCCTCTACAAGCCCATACTGCTCCCCATTGTTGGTCGTGCCAAAAGGAAATGGAACTGTGAGACTGGTACTCGACGCCAGGGAAATAAATAAAAAGTTTTGAGTATAGCTAAATTATATGACTTATCAAGGAAATATGGATGATGTCTTGGTATAAAATGAACTACACTTTCCATTATTCGATGATTTGAATCCAAAATCTATAGTAAGTTACATGAATCCTTTAAATTAAGAAAGAACAAATCAGTGATAGAAAATGTGTTAGAACTTTTGGACTTATAAGCACAAGTGGGGAGGCAAAGTCAAAAGGAGTATTCAAAAGGGAGTAAATCGGATGATGCTTTTGGCAACATCATTAGTTAATGGTTGAATTCCTTGAAGTACGTCGTAACAAAAAGGATCCATGAAGCCATAAGGATTTTGCTTTCAAAAAGGAGAATCTTGGACGGTGCAACCTAATCAGTTCTCTTACAGGAAGAGTTTTCCTTTTGGTCATTGCTAATTCTTTTGGAATGAATGTTGCATGTGAATTCGAGTATCCCTGTTCCTTCTACTCTTCCCATTGTGGGCCGCGTAGAAGATCAACTACAGAGGGGGCCGCGTAGAAGACCAACTACAAATGTGGACGTCGGGGACATGCAAGACCCGGGGGAGTTTAGCACCGCAAGATATTGTACCAGGAGCAAGACTGTAAAACGAGAATTCACGTTATTTATTGTAAAACATTTTTTTTGCTAGAGGCACAAACCACTCTTCTCCAAATCGTGATACAAATTGATCCCTGTCTTTCCTTTAGAGATCTATTTCAAAATTATATTTTTTTTTTCTTCTATAGGCTTTCCTATCTTCTATGTACCGTAGGCTGGGGGTCTAGGCTTAAGAGGTTTTCCAAGGTTTCCCTGCTTAAGAAAGTTCCCGAATGGGTAGACCCTGACATCAGTTCATGAAAGATCATCTTCCTTGGTTGTGCACAGCAAATATAACCACCTAGATGCACGTAAAAGCAATACAGCCGCGGTACCGGTCTCTTCATTTCTTCTGTCTTCAACATTTCTTTTCTTCGTCTGTCTCAAATATAATATTCTTTTTCAGTCGGAGGACTGACAATCATCACTTCCGGGTTATCCACGCTAATAGATAGCTCGCGAAGTGTGTTCGGTGAATCAAAATTGAGCTCACAAACTTCGCTCGCTGCGAGGGGCATTGTAATCTCCCCACGGAAAATTACCCTCTACCACGCAATAATTAATAATGGTCAACCAAATCATCCACATGTATTTGCGTTTCAAAAGTATCTGATCAGATTTTCAAGTAATATATGCGCCGACAGCTCGTCGACGCCAAAGTATTTTTCTAGTACGTTTATTCTTTGGAACAGAGGTACAGAAATGTATGCTCCATGGCTATTATAGAGAGAGAGAGGAACAGCTTCGGAAGTATCGGTTGGAAGATTGTCGGATTGCTAAAGGAGATTTATTTACTCTTCTTCGCGCTAAAGCGAGCTAGGAAAGTTTGTGCCGCTAGCGTGATAGATAAAGAGAAAAAAAAACCTGTAAACGAAAATTACATGAGACTTGGAACCAACAGAAAACGGAACATGTACGGAAATGGATTCAATATACAATTTTCCTCAGAAATAAGGTTTGTGACCATTTTATTCTAGAGTGAATGACGAATGAGTTCTCTGTCTGAACCATTGATGATTGTCTGGGCCCTGTAATTAATTGGGAAGTTTCAGCTGTGACGAAGAGAGCCTGCAATCTCTGAGTTTTTTTGAAATCGTCCAAAAAGGCTTCGTCCACATCTGAAATTTTAGATCTGTCGTAAACTGAACGAATTGTTCAAACGATCGATTTTCCCAACTGAATGCAGCGCTTAATAATAATAACAAATGTAAAGATCTTTTCTAGCAAGCCAGCCGCTAAATATTAAGACGAAGGGCTCCACCAGAGATTCTACTAGGCTGATTTCACGTAAATAATATATTTAAACTGTACACAGATAAAGGACAGAGAGAGAGAGAGAGAGAGAGAGAGAGAGAGTGAGAGAATCCTCCATTAGCATAATTGTTTCTCTGTCTTTTCACGGGTCAGCCTAACTAGAAAACACGAAGCCCTGACTTTATTGTACCGATTTACATGTGAGAGGGAAAGAGCGATAAAGGCGACAGATACACTTCTGTACAGACAAAACATTACACCAAGTTAGCGGCACGCTGCATTCACATATACTTTCATCATTTACAAAAGCAGAGTAGAATTCATTATACTCCTTTGCGGGGAATTGAAATTTTTTTTTTAAAAAAGGAAAAAGGTCTTCGTCAGTCTTTGATGGCTCACCAAAAGATGACTAGTAGGTGCCCAGTTGAAATATAATGGGATATATTAAACGACCCCCCCCCCATGAACCATGGACCTTGCCGTTGGTGGGGAGGCTTGCATACACATGGCCGTACCGTAGGTGCAACCACAGCGGAGGGGTATCTGTTGAGAGGCCAGACAAACGTGTGGTTTCCGAGGGCATGCAGATTTACTGTACGGTTAAATGATGATGGCGTCCTCTTGGGTAAAATATTCCGGAGGTAAAACAGTCCCCCATTCGGATCTCCGGGCGGGGACTACTCAAGAGGACGTCGTTATCAGGAGAAAGAAAACTGGCGTTCTACGGATCGGAGCGTGGAATGTCAGATCCCTTAATCGGGCAGGTAGGTTAGAGAATTTAAAAAGGGAAATGGATGGGTTAAAGTTAGATATAGTGGGAATTAGTGAAGTTCGGTGGCAGGAGGAACAAGACTTTTGATCAGGTGAATACAGGGTTATAAACACAAAATCAAATAGGGGTAATGCAGGAGTAGATTTAATAATGAATAAAAAAATAGGAGTGCGGGTAAGCTACTACAAACAGCATAGTGAACGCATTATCGTGGCCAAGATAGACACGAAGCCCATGCCTACTACAGTAGTACAAGTTTATATGCCAACTAGTTCTGCAGATGATGAAGAAATTGTTGAAATGTATGATGAGATAAAAGAAATTATTCAGGTAGTGAAGGGAGACGAAAATTTAATAGTCATGGGTGACTGGAATTCGAGAGTAGGAAAAGGGAGAGAAGGAAACATAGTACGTGAATATGGATTGGCGGTAAGAAATGAAAGAGGAAGCCGCCTGGTAGAAATTTGCACAGAGCATAATTTAATCATAGCTAACACTTGATTCAAGAATCATAAAAGAAGGATGTATACATGGAAGAATCCTGGAGATACTAAAAGGTATCAGACAGATTATGTAATGAAAAGACAGAGATTTAGGTACCAGGTTTTAAATTGTAAGACATTTCCAGGGGCAGATGTGGACTCTAACCACAATTTATTGGTTATGAACTGTAGATTAAAACTGAAGAAACTGAAAAAGGTGGGAAATTAAGGAGATGGGACCTGGATAAACTGACTAAACCAGAGGTTGTACAGAGTTTCAAGGAGAGCATAAGGGAACAATTGACAGGAATGGGGGAAAGAAATACAGTAGAAGAAGAATGGGTAGCTTTGAGGGATGAAGTAGTGAAGGCAGCAGAGGATCAAGTAGGCAAAAAGACGAGGGCTAGTAGAAATCCGTGGGTAACAGAAGAAATATTGAATTTAATTGATGAAAGGAGAAAATATAAAAACGCAGTAAATGAAGCAGGCATAAAGGAATACAAACGTCTCAAAAATGAGATCGACAGGAAGCGCAAAATGGCTAAGCAGGGATGGCTAGAGGACAAATGTAAGGATGTAAAGGCATATCTCACTAGGGGTAAGATAGACACTGCCTACAGGAAAATTAAAGAGACCTTTGGAGAAAAGAGAGCCACTTGTATGAATATCAAGAGCTCTGATGGAAACCCAGTTCTAAGCAAAGAAGGGAAAGCAGAAAGGTGGAAGGAGTATATAGAGTGTCTATACAAGGGCGATGTACTTGAGGACAATATTATGGAAATGGAAGAGGATGTAGATGAAGATAAAATGGGAGATACGATACTGCGTGAAGAGTTTGACAGAACACGGAAAGACCTGAGTCGAAACAAGGCCCCGGGAGTAGACAACATTCCATTGGAACTACTGACGGCCTTGGCAGAGCCAGTCCTGACAAAACTCTACCATCTGGTGAGCAAGATGTATGAGACAGGCGAAATACCCTCAAACTTCAAGAAGAATATAATAATTCCAATCCCAAAGAACGCTGGTGTTGACAGATGTGAAAATTACAGGACTATCAGTTTAATAAGTCACAGCTGCAAAATACTAACACGAATTCTTTACAGAAGAATGGAAAAACTGGTAGAAGCCGACCTCGGGAAAGATCAGTTTGGATTCCGTAGAAATGTTGGAACACGTGAGGCAATACTGACCCTACGACTTATCTTAGAAAATAGATTAAGGAAAGGCAAACCTACGTTTCTAGCATTTGTAGATTTAGAGAAAGCTTTTGACAATGTTGACTGGAATACTCTCTTTCAAATTCTGAAGGTGTCAGGGGTAAAATACAGGGAGCGACAGGCTATTTACAATTTGTACAGAAACAAGATGGCAGTTATAAGAGTCGAGGGGCAAGAAAGGGAAGTGGGCATGAAAGGGAGTGAGACAGGGTTGCAGCCTCTCCCTGATCTTATTCAATCTGTATATTGATCAAGCAGTAAAGGAAACAAAAGAAAAATTCGGAGAAGGTATTAAAAGCCATGGAGAAGAAATAAAAACTTAAAGGTTCGCCGATGACATTGCAATTCTGTCAGAGGCAGCAAAGGACTTGGAAGAGGAGTTGAACGGAATTGACAGTGTCTTGAAAGCAGGATATAAGATGAACATCAACAAAAGCAAAACGAGGATAATGGAATGTAGTCGAATTAAATCGGGTGATGCTGAGGGAATTATATTAGGAAATGAGACACTTAAAGTAGTAAAGGAGTTTTGCTATTTGGGGAGCAAAGTAACTGATGATGGTCGAAGTAGAGAGGATATAAAATGTAGACTGGCAATGGCAAGGAAAGCGTTTCTGAAGAAGAGAAATTTGTTAACATCGAGTATAGATTTAAGTGTCAGGAAGTCGTTTCTGAAAGTATTTGTATGGAGTGTAGCCATGTATGGAAGTGAAACATGGACGATAAATAGTTTAGACAAGAAGAGAATAGAAGCTTTCGAAATGTGGTGCTACAGAAGAATGCTGAAGATTAGATGGGTAGATCACATACCTAATGAGGAATTACTGAATGGGATTGGGGAGAAGAGGAGTTTGTGGCACAACTTGACTAGAAGAAGGGATCGGTTGGTTGGACATGTTCTGAGGCATCAAGGGATCACAAATTTGGTACTGGAGGGCAGCGTGGAGGGTAAAAATCGCAGAGGGAGACCAAGAGATGAATACACCAAGCAGATTCAGAAGTATGTGGGCGGTAGTAGGTATTGGGAGATGAAGAAGCTTGCACAGGATAGAGTAGCATGGAGAGCTGCATCAAACCAGTCTCAGGACTGAAGACCACAACAACAACGACAACTTTAAACGACGACCGGCTGCAAGCCCGGAATTTGTTTGAACATCCAATTCGCCGGGAAAATTTTAAAATTTACAAAGCAGTTGATGTTATTTATTATCTCTCTAAATTATTTTCTCGCTTTTCCAGTTGCTTAAAACAAAGCAAGTAGTTACCTTGCTTCACAGTTTCCTTGGTTTATCACATTTAGCAGCTACCCGCGCGACACGTTTCGTTGCAACCGTATGTTATACTTTCCAACAGATCTATATTTCAGTGACGTGTCTGTAGTCACATAAAATAAACATTTTCTTCAATATTTCGTTAAATAAAAATGTTACTCATATTAGTTACACGGTAAAAGTCTATTTTCTTTGCGTAACATCGCTTCTCAAATACTTTACTTCAATGGGACACATCTGTCCAACATTACCGATATGCGCAACACAGCACTCTCCCTAAAAAAAAGATACTAAAAAAACTAAGAGAGATATCTCGTATTTCGTCATATCTAGTTCTGCGAAACAATTTTCGTCGACCTCGAGTCGCAGAACTATTCCATTGCTCACAAGATGTCAGTTTATCAGGAAAATAAGTAATTCTTTGGGAAAAAAAAGCGAGCGTTTCTGACAGTTTGCGAGAGTGGTAACGGAATCGGGAAGTTCCAACCAGTATTACGCGACGACACTGGCGCCTTTGCAAGGCATTGAGAAAAGAATGCGCCACAGATTCCTGGGAGGAAAACAGTACTATAAAGAGACACAAAATGACAACGGCGATAAATCCTGTCCTCGCCGAAACGCCCCCCGCGAACACACACAGTGGCGGCGGCAGCGACGCCCTGGAGCGCCGGCGTCGCGACGCTGGGACCGGAGGCGCCGGCACTGGCCGCACACGTAAATTACGTGTCGGCGGCGGGGGCGGACGTTTATGGGGTGGGGCCCATTACGCTCGCAGGTAGTGGATGCGGCAGATGACGAGTGGCTCAGCGAGACGCGGGGGCAGCGGCGGCCCAGATTCCCGGCTGACCCACTTAGTGGGGCGCTACGTGCTACTCGCTGCTCTGCGCGGAAAACACGGCCGTCCGTCTTGCACAAGTTGAGCTTCCCCACCTGAGTTACCGATCCTCTAAGAGCAAGTCCAGGAGCTGCTGTCAAGAGGGTGAAGGCGGGGGAATCGGAGAGCCGGGGACGCGGTGGCAAATGAATGCTGGCTGTACTGCGAAGTCTACCGGCAAAGCTTTCAAAATCTAAGGGCCTTTACAGGAAACTGTGACATCCTTTTTTTTCTTATTGTTTGCTCTTAATCTCTCGACTTCCTAGTCTTGAAACAGCAAACTTCAGTTTTTGCAGTTATGAACTGCCTAATTTTTAGCATTTCGTGACTCAGTCTGTGTATACGGAGCTCTTACAGGTTCGCTTTCTTATCTGTCTCTCTGTCCGATATTAAAAACCAATTTTCTCTGGAACGGGTAGACGTGTCAGGCTGAAATTCACGTCACTTACTGAGGTCTATGGTCTCTCGGCGGTGTAAAAAAACTGAAGCTTCTAAGCCAATGCAATCAAGAGATACGCCATTTATGTCACATTTTTTTTCTTATTCGCAAACTCTCTCGTCAAAACCTACTTCCCGCGAGCACAGAATGAAGAAATTTGGCAGAAAGCAAGGGATCACAACACAACCAAAGGGAAAAATCCGAAAACTGTAAATCTGTAGCTATACCACGCTTTGCTCTTGCATTTCTCTCTTCAGAGTTTTCAGCCAACTTCATTCCAGATATCCAGTGCAAATTATTAATATGCTTACGAATCGTGTGTACTTTGATACTTTTCAACTGGATCTGTCTGTACAAGAGATGTAATGACTTTCAAAACCTGCACACAGCTTACGGGCAGAGCTTACGTTGTGCCAGTCAGGTGACTTTCAGAGGCAAAGTACGTTGTCGACAAAAATTCTGTTATGGGCATCTGAATGTTAACTCCACACATATTCCTAGCCTATGTCTGCAGGAAAATAAACAGTTATGAATATAGAAGCTTTCATTCTAGTGAGAGAAATACTGTTGAACAGTTACTGAAGGAAAAAAAAAATTAAACCGCAGACTCGAAGTGCTACGGCTATACCATAACTGTCCTGAAATTTTGATAACCAACACTGAAAATATATAAGAAAAATAGTTGAGTATCAGTGGCGGTATTTAATCTTTATCCTGATTCGAATTCAACAATACACTACACCATTTGGCATCGTGATGAGTTTTAATCCAGAAAAATACTGGCAATAACGACCACGAATTTTCTGAATATGTGAAAGAAGAAATAGAGCAGCATCCCAGACTATTAATGAAGTGGCTAAACTAATTAAACTACGTGCAAACAGGCTTCGGAAGGCCCAACAGTGCCGGCCGACCGCCGTGTCATCCTCAGCTGACAGGCGTCACTGGACGCTGATATCTGGGGCCACGTAGTCAGCACACCAGTCTCCAGGGCAACGACCAAAATTAACAGGTAAAAGATTAAGCACATATTTCAAGATACATTATCGGGTGAAGAGAATCGACAGAAATGTTATCACGTTTTGTTGAGCAGACGGGGAACTTAGCGATCACGTGTCAGGACTGATAAGCTAATCAGCTAAAGTGGGTGCAGAAAACTACTTCAGAACAGAAACAAATATGCAGAACGTTGAAGTATCAGGATGACGTTGGGGTGTGCCGTATTTAAATCTCGAATCAAATTTCTGTGCTTTGCCTAAACCTTCCAAGCGGAATCTGCGTAGATTACTTCTGCAAGGCGATGGAGTATTTGTGTCCCAGTACTGTAAACCATTCAGTCAAAGTACCGTTTTTAATAATCTCTCGTACTTATCGACCCAGGATGAATATACAGGGAAAAAAGTGAACGGCGCGAACAGCAGGCCGATAAGAAGGAGATCGGAAGTAGGTTACTGCATCGGTAACATGAATGGTTTTCGTTGTGCAGGAACATCTTGAATATTATATGTATGTGGTGTCTGTTCTTTCGGATATGTCCAAAAGAACAGCACCATTCTCGTTCCAGCAACCGTAAAACATAACTATGATGAAATTAAATAAATTCTGACATCGCTCGCAGTTGGACACTGAAACGAATTCAATGCCGACAAACGAAAATTTGTGCTGGACCGGGACACAGACCCGAATTTCCCGCTTTAGGCGAGAGGTCGCCTTAACCGCTTAGTCCAATTAATATGATACCATTGGCTAAAGTCTCAACAAAAATTCTACATAACGGGGAGAAGTGTCAGAGGGATAAATTTTTATTAGTCGAGGGTGAGAGAATTCTTCAGATTGGCTTACTTGTAATTTTGGCAACATCGCAAGGGAAGGTGTGGTAGAGCCTTATCTTTTATTCTCATCCTCATGCTAGATTCAAGACTGGCCATTCAGGGTAGAGCTTCAGGCTTGGAGATCGGGACGGATTCCACGTCCGACAATCGAGAAACGCTCGATGGCCTTCTGCAGTCCACAACCTGGCTGGGAGTGCAAAATAAAACGTGTTTCCCAGTCTTGGTTCTACAGGAAGTAGCCGAACTTCAGTAACGTGGCAGACGAATTGATTTCAGTCATCAGGCAGAGTAATTTGAATTCCACCAATATATAGTCTACAAAAAAACTGTCAGTATCACTGTTTGTTTGTAATCGATTTCCATGTAACAATTGAAACTATAGGCAATCAGTGCATAGTTTTACACTAAAAAATAAATAAAGACACATTGAGACAGAATACAGTAGGTATGATGTACATGTATAGACAAGCAAATGATTAGAATTTCAGAAAAAAATGGATGATTTATTTAAGACAAAGAACTTCACAAACTGAGCAAGTCAGTAACGCATTGGTCCACCTCTCGCCCTTACGCAAGCATTTATTAGACTTGTCACTGATTGATGGAGTTGTTGGATGTCCTCTTAAGGGCTAACGTGCCAAATTATTACACACTGGTGCGTTAGATCGTCAAAATCCCGAGATGGTTTAAGGGCCTTGCCCGTAATGCTCCATACGTTATCAATTGGGGAGAGATCTGCTGGCAAAGGTAGGGATTGGCAGGCACCGAGGCAAGCTGTAGAAACTCTCATTGTGTTCGCGCGCGAGTTGTTTGCTGAAATGTGAGCCCAGGTCTGCTTGCCGTTAAGGGCAACAACCAAAGGGGTCCTGCTATGAACAGAAATGGCGCCCCAGACCATCACACCTGGTTGCTGGGCCGTATGGCGGGCGACAGTCAGGGTGGTATCCCAAGGCTGTCTGGGGTGTTTCGAGACATGTTTTCGGCCGGAATCTCATTGACTGGAATTGTCTTCAGTGACGAGTCCCGCTTCGAACTGAGCCCCGATGACCAGCGAAAACGAATCTGGAGATACCCTAGACAGAGGAGCTAAGCTGTTAACTGTTCTCATTTTGAAGCACTGGATGAATATAGTCTGGGTAATTTGTTTTTCAAGCATCTCAATGTTTATAACGTCTTATCTCCGAAAATATGTGTCATACAATGACATAATTTTGCAGGTACATTCAGTGATATACAGATTGTCCCAGGAGGAATACTAAGCATCACAGACATGATCATTCGGAGCAAAACATTCTAGTAAACACGAGCTCTAGAATGGATACCACGAGAGCTATTGGCCCTCTTCAGCTTCAATACTGTCAAAAAAATCTCTTCTACTGCAAGCTCTTTTCTTTCCATATTTTGAAATGTAATAATCTGGACCAAAATAAGAAAAAATGTCCAGTAAACCTAGGCCCTTACGTGCATACCTTATCAACAACGAGCACTCGTTCATCTTCGCTACTGAGAAGCACGTCTCTTCTGCTGAAGAAGTGCTGACAACTCTTAAAGTATGCATTTTGAAGCCCATGTTTCCTAGACTTTTCCTCTTCGAATGATCGCTCCTGTCATATGTCTGAATGTTGGCCATCCCTCCTGGCCCTGTATGGGGATAGTCTCAGCAAACAGGGTTAGGAATAGAATCGGTATTAAAGACGTAATAAATTAAAATATCATGTGTGATGCTCAAGTTTACTGCGCAAACAGCGAAAATGTAGTAAACTATCTTCTTTTATTGTGTTAAACTTTTAACAGACGATTACACCTCTTAATAGTACATTATGAATCCATTTCAAATCTGATCAATAATTAGGATCCCAAAGAGAGCACTAACACGAATTCTTTACAGACGAATGGAAAAACTGGTAGAAGCCGACCTCGGGGAAGATCAGTTTGGATTCAGTAGAAATGTTGGAACATGCAAGGCAATACTGACCCTACAACTTATCTTAGAAGACAAATTAAGGAAAGATAAACCTACGTAGACTTAGAGAAAGCTTTTGAGAATGCTGACTGGAATAATCTCTTTCAAATTCTGAAGGTGTCAGGGATCAAACATAGGGAGCGAAAGGCTATTTATAAGCTGTAGAAAAACCAGGTGGCAGTTATAAGAGTCGAGGGGCATGAAAGGGAAGCAGTGGTTGAGAAGGGAGTGAGATACGGTTGTAGCCTATCCCCGATGTTATTCAGTCTGTATACTGAGCAAGCAGTAAAGGAAACAAAAGAAAACTTTGGAGTAGGAATTACAATCGATGGGGAAGAAATAAAAACTTATAGGTTTGTCGATGACATTGTAGTTCTGTCAAGGACAGCGAGGGACCTGGAAGAGCAGCTCAACGGAATGGACAGTGTCTTGAAAGGAGGATATAAGATGAACATCTACAAAAGAAAAACGAGATTAATGGAATGTAGTCGAATTAGATCAGGTGATGCTGAGGGAATTAGTTAGGAAGTGATACAGTTAAATTAGTAGATGAGTTTTGCTATTTGGGAAGCAAAGTAACTGATGATGGTCGAAGTAGAGAGGATATAAAATGTAGACTGGCAATGGCAAGGAAACCGTTTCTGAAGAAGAGAAATTCGTTAACATCGAGTATAGATATAATGTTAGGCAGCCTTTTCTGAAAGTATTTGTATGGAGTGTAGTAATGTACGGAAGTGAAACATGGACGATAAATGGTTTAGACAAGAAGATCATAGAAGCTTTCGAAATGTGATGCTACAGAAGAATGATGAAGATCACATAACTAATGATGAGGTACTGAATAGAATTGGGAAGAAGAGGAATCTGTGGACAACTTGACTAAAAGAAGGGATCGGTTGGTAGGACATGTTCTGAGTCATCAAGGGATCACCAACTTAGTACTGGAGAGCAGCGTGGAGGGTAAAAATCGTAGAGGGAGACCAAGAGACGAATACACTAAGCAGACTCAGAAGGATGTAGGGTGCAGTAATTACTCGGAGATGAAGAAGCCTGCACAGGTTGAGTAGCATGGAGAAGAGCTGCATCAAACCAGTCTCTGGACTTAAGACCACAACAACAATAATTAGGCGAAATATTGAAAATCTTATTTTTTGCGCCTGGAAGTCGTTAGAGAGGCAACCTGAATCTTGTACCGGGTTCCGGGATGGTAGCTTAGTAATAGAGACTACTTCGACTTCGTTCGTATTCGTGCGCCAAACAACTAATGTCGCGTGTCGACCATTGACAATTGACGTGTATTGCCTTCGCGTAATTATCGTTGTTTCGGATGTGTAGTAAATTTAGATGTTTAAATGTAACATAAAATTAAATATAAAATGTAACACAAAGAAAATTGTGAAATGTAAATAAAACAAAAGAAAAAAATGTGTAACCTAACTGACTGAAAAGAGTAAACAAGACGCTCCCAAGCAACCCGCCCTCCTCCCTCAGAGGGAGGATATGAAGAGAAATAAAAAGAAAAAAGCTGTAGCGAATAACAAAGAATTGTTCAGTGTTGTCCCAATTTTTCAAACTTCAAATTATTGTTTAGTAATACGTAGACTGAGTTACTCAGGTATCTTCGAGAACAGACCCAAGCTGAAGTTTAAAAAAGGCAAATCCAATCTTAAATGCAGCAGACAAATTCATATTTGGTAATATATTGTTCAGTGTCGTACAGGCCCAACGTTAATGTAGTTTCAGCAAATGAGTTACCCGAAAATACAGATTAGCGGAGAAAATCTTAAATACAGCATTTTAGTGTCTTGTACAAGGCCCAGATGGGATAATTTTTTTTAACCGTCAAACAGGGACATTTCTTACGCTACAAGGTGGTCGGCAACCTTAGGTCACAAAAATAGTACCACTGCCAGTTTCAACTTAATGCCAAGTCATCATCAGATAATATGAATAAGTTACATAACTCAGCTTATTAAGTTACCGAAATACTGAACATGACTTCCGTAGAATTAAGTCTACGTTAGTTTTAGCACTCCGCTTAATCGTGCCCTCTGCAAATAAGTCTAGAAATAATAGCAGTATGTCGCGTGTCGTATGTAGACCAATAAAACAATGCATCTGTTCTCCATAGCACAGATGCAGAGTCATGATTGGAACACATCATCTCTGCCATTTCGCAGCTTCACAGACGTTGCACATAAGTTAACGAAGAATCACCGCAGGTATGGCCATTTTACTGGCACCGTTCCCAGGAACGACTAAGCTCCCGCCGTGAGACGACAATAACGACCGTTATCAGAGAGAGGAATAAAAGAAATCGAGCAACGCAGGGAGCACGGAAGATTGCTGGAGGCTGGACGCCCCTAGTCCGCCGCATCCGCGGGGAGCAACATTTCAAAGTGTCGCCCTCGGATAAGCAAATTTAATTTCTTACGACCTGCGCTCTCTTAACCGCGCCGTCGAGCCACGGGCTGCCGTCTATCCTGCCGTTAAACCATTTATGCTTTCAATTAATCCCGCGGTTGTTCGGTTAATTACGCCTCGGCCGCGTCCCGCTCTGTGTAAATCACTGTCTTCCAAGGCAAATGGCAAACGGATTGAGAAAGACGTTCTGTCGGACGACTTGGCACCAAGCAGAAAGCAGACCTACGACGTGACTGTTTGGAGGTACGCCAGTTCAGCATCGTCGTCATTTTCGACTTCTTATATCTCCTCATCGCCACATCCGGCCATTATATTCTGCTTACTGCAGACCTATTCTGCACGGTTCTGATTTAACAGCTTCATCCATCTTTTCCTGGTATTTTATCCATATCGTTTCTCAATTGTTATCTTTCTGTGTGTACTCATAATGCATACCAGCACTATTACAGTTTAGAACTGTTACAACGTCGACAATTCTTACAGTTAAGGATGATTTCACACTTGACCGGCAGCCGCCTACACGGCATCGTCTGCACCTGTTATTTTCAACCATTTTTAGACCATTACCTCTGAGTGCAATAAGATATTAGTAGTGCCCCCTTCCCCCTCATCTCCCGCCCTCGCCTACATTATCACCTAACTAAACTTTACGACGAAAAAGAATTTTCTATGAACCCTTAGTAATCTGTATAAATAAAAATCGCTTGCCTCATGTATGGAAGATCAAAGATCATTACCTGAGAATGGCTTGACCGACATTTTTGGGTTCGTTATTGTCAGGACAAAATTTGTATGAAAGAAATTTTTTTGGAAAATCCACCGGAGATGCTGGAAATGAAAATCGATTGTGAACGACAGTTACATATACAATATATAAATGTATGTGTAATACACAAAGGGGAAACATTTTTACCAAAAATCTCGAGAAGTTCTTGACCGATTTGCTACAAATATTTACATGACACTTTAATAAACATTCGGACATAAATAAGCTATATATTTTTGTAAAGCTGTTACCCCAAATCACGTTCTTGACCGATTTCCTTCAAATTTTTGCACGATACAGAGAGTGGAGACGAGAAGTAGTGGGGGCTCAGTAAACGCTGGCGAATTTATACCTTTCAGGCAACAGCACGTGCACCAGTTCATTCGTTCTACTGTTATTTGCCTTTCTTTTTGGCTTTGTAACTGCCCGTAGGCCTACTCTTGGCTTGGGAAACAGACACCGAGCGATTAATTTCGTTAGTGGCAGAACGGACTGTTTTGTGGAACAAAACTCTAGAAAATTGTAAGTGCAAGATTCAAACAAAAAATGCATGGGTCGAGGTATTCAAGGAACTGAGGCGATCATTTCAAAACATGAACGACAAGGAAAAAATGTATTCGGCAACATCTGAAGATGTTTTATGGTATTATTTGCAAAAATTTGTTTACACTGAATGGAGTTATAACAATCTTTCCACATATATAGTACTTTAGATAACTTACAGCTAGAGTCAAAAAGGAATCCATCATTATATTCCTCACATTAATTACTGAAATTCCTCCAAGTACCTGTTTAGCTGTCTGCACTCGTTCTAGTCCAATTATTGATAACGAATCTTCAGTTTCACAGACGTCTCTGCCACGCACAGTTATGCACAATGACACAGGCTTCGCAAGTCTACAGAAAAATCCGGATGCAAGTTCAAAAGTCTTTGAAAAATTGTCAGTTTATTGCTCAATATTCCGAATGTACATTCTACGTGCCTTCAAGCTCTGGAAAGACGGTAATTGAAAATTCTATTGCCAGCTGTCAACGTATTTCCTCCATATGGTCGAAGGAGGTTTCTATGCAACACAAAAGCTTCAACCACCACGAAAATGTAAGATATATTGGATCCTTATCTTCATGAATTTCCAGTTCTTTAGTTATTAGTGATTTCCACATCTAACTGCTTTGAATATGCTTCAGTCACAATCCTTCCCATAACTTCCAATACCGACATATATGAACCAGTGATCCGAACATGTCGCCGCCATAAACACCACTGACGAATTAATTTTTCATCTCCAAGCAGAAACGAACTAAATCGAATGCCACTAGTCCATCCAAAGCAAAGTTTCATCTTGCATTAATTCAGTCTCTTCTTCTTATATCAAATACGGAATGTATATCCTATTTAATTGTACGACACGGACAAAAATTAATTGCCTGCCTTTTTTATGTTATGTGTGGGTCCCGTACTTGGCCCGCAGTAATCAGTTTCTCTATCCTGCAATGTTTGACACTGCACTAAACCAACGCGGACGCCGTTACTTCCGCTCGCGGCATTGACTCCACTCAGTAACTCGTTTTCATTGGTGGAAGAAGACGAATACAACTCTCATTACCATTTATTTTGTATTTTTAGTTACATTTCAGTAGCAAAATGTATGGCCTAAAACTTAGCGAATTGTAAGCTACACGCTATCGCACTTTCCCAATTCACTGTCTGTAAATAAAGTGCACGTGTTTGACACATAGTATCGTCTCTCTATGACTGTCGAGCTTTATGAGAAGGTACATGGTTTTTTAAGAACTTCGGATTCCACACAACCACAAGTGGAAAAATCTGATTTTTTGATCGAATACTTTCTTCATAATCGACTGAGAAATTATGCGGAACAAAGGAAAAAAACAGGCGATATTAAAACCAGGCGTTTTATTTTTTCGCAAGGAAGGTAAAGATTTTAACGAAAAAATAAGTTCAGAAAAAGATCTGGCGTAGTCTTACATACCGGTGAATGTTTTTACAGCGTGAAAATCGAAGTAGATTTTTCTTCTTTCCTCCGTGATGTGGCCTGCGCAACAGTAGCCGGGAAAAGGCCAGTCCACATTGTCCGTCACGTCACGCCACGTCACATCACATCAATTCGCTCAGCCCAGTACCGAATGGTGAAAGTGAGGTTACGAGCTACCATCCGTGATAAAGGAGTGTAGTACTAACAACGATAAGGTTTTTACTGCCCAATGCAGATTTCATAACGTATGTTCTTGATCAGTTTTGTGTGGGAAAGCACTGGAAGTGAAACAATATTTCAAAACATTGACGTTTATCTCCTACCAGAAATATATACATACAAACATATCAAACAATATTTATATTTATCAGCGAATAAATAAAGCCCTTTTACCTTATTTGTTACCTTTTTCTATTTTTTGCTTTCATATGCCTGACCTTGCTTGTGGAAGAAGAAAATCAATGGAAAAAATATTCAAGTGGCCAAGGAACATTTGCAATTTGCCACGAAAACACACAAAAGGACGAATTCCAGAATTCCACTAGAACAAAATGAGTGAGCGTCGCGATTTTTTTTTTTTTTTAGTTTATAGGCTTTCAGGAGATGACCTTTCAGCCATCTCAACAATGGAATGTCAATTTGACGACAGGAACGTAAGGACAACTCAACACCCAGTCCCCGAATGGAGGTTCTTCGACCTCGCTGGGAATGGAACTCGGGCTTCCTTCGCTTGACAATACGCCGCACTAACCACGCAGCTACCAAGGCGGACGCGAAAATAGTTTAACTTCCTACATTAGCAGACAATGAAACCGTCAAAACTTTCTTCCTGAGATACCTTGACCATGACGTAGCGAAACGTAAGATAACATAACGTAACGTGACGTGACGTGACGACCTGCTGGTGGTCTGCGTGAATGTTGCCGTTTGAAATGCATTTTGGAATGTATTGATATGACTTGACGGCCAGAGTGAATTGACCTTAAATGTGAAACCGCCGTGGCATGCCATCTAAATAGCCGTTTCGACGGCTGCCGGACGAATGTGAAATGGGCCTAATTGTAGGGGTTTTACTACATCTACATTCATCCTATATAAGTGGCAAGAGGTACTTCCCACTGTACAAATTTCTCGGTTTCTTCCGGTTTCATTCGCGACTGAAGCATGGGAAGAGTGACTTTTAAGTGCCTCTGCGCACGCCGTAAAGGAGCATAAGTATTTTTCAACCAGAGAATGAAGCATTCAGTGAATATAAACAGACAGTTAAAAATTTCGAATTTGGACTTCATGCTTATCGCTAGCAGTGTTCACAAAGATCAGGATACTTGAGTAAGTCTCCTTGTCCGATCCAAACCTTCGCTGTCATCGATCTATTGATCCTTTTAACTTCCCAACACTACCGTCATAACTTCTCCGTCGTAGTGGTAAGTTACTATAGGACCAAACTCCTGAGGTCATGTGTCCATAGCCTTACACACTAGTTAATCTAACTTAAATAATCTTACGCTAACCACAACACGCAAACCCATGCCCGAGGGAGGACTTGAACCTCCGACGGGGAGACGGGTGGAGGTAGGGGTGGGGGGGGGGGGGGGGGGGGGGAGCTGCGCGAACGGTGGCAAGGCGCTTAAGACCGCATGACGGCTACCCCGTGAGGCACCTTCTCTGTCGACTTATTTATTACACTGCAGGTTCAGTATTTATAAACGATCTTCACTGTTTGCGTGTCACTGCATCTTCATTAGTTCAATCCCCATTGACCCATGCCGGCCGGTGTGGCCGTGCGGTTCTAAGCGCTTCAGTGTGGAACCGCGTGACCGCTACGGTCGCAGGTTCGAATCCTGCCTCGGGCATGGATGTGTGTGATGTCCTTAGGTTAGTTAGGTTTAAGTAGTTCTAAGTTCTAGGGGACTGATGACCTCAGATGTTGAGTCCCATAGTGCTCAGAGCCATTTGAACCATTTTTGAACCGTTGACCCATATAGTTCATTTCAGTAAATCTAATTCAACTGACCACGGTCCTTCAACGATTCTGACTTCCCCCCACTGTGCTATTCCCACATATTCAGCGGGAGGAGCTGGGAAGTAGTAATGTCTCTCCGTCTTCGACCAATTTTTGTTTAATCATTTTATTTATTTTCTTCTTATTGAAGTACAGTGCAAAATCCGTTTAGACATTATTTTAATTTTACAATATGAGTCATTTGGAGATTATTATAATTCTATAATACTCCGTTTTTACTTTGTATTTAGTTGCTTTTTCTGATTGAGAAATTTTTGATAGAAGTTACTTATAACATGTTGACGGTAGTTCGGGGCTGACGGAGAGCGATATGAGGAGACAAGAATGAGGTACGACATATAAAACGTACAAAGCTTAAGTAGAGTGTTGGTACAGAGGTGAGAAGTCTTTAATTACTGTATACATAGACGAGAGATTATATATGGCCGCGCGGGATTAGCCGAGCGGTCTCGGGCGCTGCAGGCATGGATTGTGGGGCTGGTCCCGGCGGAGGTTCGAGTCCACCCTCGGGCATGGGTGTGTGTGTTTGTCCTTAGCATAATTTAGGTTAAGTAGTGTGTAAGCTTAGGGACTGATGACCTTAGCAGTTAAGTCCCATAAGATTTCACACACATTTGAACATTTTGATTATACAGGGTGTTAAAATGTGTCGAATACTTTGAGAGGTGGTAGTACTCATCGAAACAAGAAAAATAAGTCCAATAAACAAATATGGACCCGGAAACGCATATTTTCCGAGATAAACACGTGCTTATAGGAAGGGCGGTGCGACGCTTGGTTGGGAATATTAGCACAGTCATTGCATTGACACTCCGTCAAATGTGTGGTATGGTGTTATGATGTCTTATGTTATGTTGTTTTGTTATGTTAACCGGGGACCTAGAAACGACGGAGAGGCTCTGTCAGCGCCGCAGCCGCAGTGATCCGCAACCCCACGACGGATACCGCAGTCCACTTCACCCATCCGCCGCCCCACACCGAACCCAGGGTTATTGTGCGGTTCGGCCCCCGGTGAACGTCTGACACCAGACGAGTGTAGCCCCTATGTTTGCGTGGTAGAGTAATGGTGGTGTACGCATACGTGGACAACTTGTTTGCGCAGCAATCGCCGACATAGTGTAGCTGAGGCGGAATAACGGGAACCCGCCCGCATTTGCCGAGGCAGATGGAAAACCGCCTAAAAACCATCCACAGACTGACCGGCTCACCGGACTTCGACACAAATCCGCCGGGCGTATTCGTGCCGGGTACCAGCGTTCTTTCCCGCCAACCGGGCGGGCTATGATGTCTTACTCACAGTACTCTACCTACCATTAGGTGGCCTGCAGTCAGTTGCGTGGTTCGAGTCGTGTTGTACGTTACGTTAGTTTTCGTCGTGTTTGTGTGCCTTATTGTACAGCATTGTCAACTCTGAGTATGGTTCATGGTGTTTTAGCTTCTTCCAAACTCGGATTCAGTTATGTGTTTACTGTTATCGCGCTGTTTTGGTGTAGTACATTTACATTTTCTCTCTTCCACCACTTGTTAGCAATGGAAACCTACTACTCGACAAGTGAAATGGAGAATGTGATATTCAGCTACGGTTTATCAAATGGAAGTAGCCTAAGAACCCGTGCCCTCTACGCTGAAAAATATCCACAGCACAGAGTGCCCTCTGATAAACTGTTCGGCAGATTTTTCCAGTGTCTGAGGGACACAGGTACCCTTACACCTCGGAAGAGTGACAGTGGAAGTTCCCGCACATTTCGCATGCCTGACATGGAGGAGCGTGTGCTACGTTCGTGGAAGAAACCCCTGGAACCAGTGTGCGACGATTAGCAGCAGCAGAAGGCGTGTCTCACTCTTTTATCTCGGGGGTACTTCGTCAAGAGTTGCTGTACCCACATCGTCTACAGCGCGTTCAGGCTCTAAGGCCATACGACCGTCATAGTAGACGGCGGTTGTATCAATGGCTGTGCAGAGGTGTACCGCAGATCCACTGTTCACATCCAAGATTTTATTTACCGATGAGGCAGAGTTCACAAGAGATGGTGTTGTGAATTTCCATAACCAGCATATGTGGGCAGATGTAGATCTTCAATAAATTTAGGAAAGAGGGCATGAGCACCGATTCTCAATCACCGTACGGGCAGGGGTACTTGACGCATGCATTTCTGGATCGCTGGATTGGTCGTAGGAGGGGGGGAGGGTACACCTTGCCCTGCTCGTTCCCCAGTAAGCAATCCCCTAGACTTTTGGTTCTGGAGACACTTGAAGGAATTGGTCTAGGCCACGCCAATCATCGATGTGCGAACACTGCAGGGTTACGTCTTCAGTGCTTCGAAGCAGGTACAACAAGTAAACGCGTGTTTGTCGCGGAATGTGTGCCTTTCCAGATCCATGTTTATTGGACTTATCTCTCAAAGTACGTATTTCCGGGTCCATGTTTATTGGACTTATTTTTCTTGTTTCGATGAGTACTACCACATCTCAAAATATTCGATACTTTGTTTTGGACACCCCGTATACACCTGTCATGCCAACGTCTTACTACTCTGGCTCGCCTATTTCTACCTCCAACGGTCGTTCGCTGCAGCACGAGAATCCAGGATCTTGAGGTTTTCTTCCTTCTTGTTGAAATTGTTGTCTCGTTCATGAATTTCGATTGCTTCTCTGAACAAAATGGCGTAGTAGCTCTTCTCCACAGCGAGAATCTCAGACGTTGCCTTTTCGTTACACATAGGTGTTTTGTTTGCGTGCGCAGTTTGTTGCTCAAAGTTACAGATTAATAAATATCACAGTGAATTCCGTCCGAACAGGCCTCGGAAGACCCTAAAGGTACTGACCGACCGCCGTCTCATTCTCAGCTCACAGGCGTCACAATATGAGGATACGAAGGGGCGTGTGATCACTGCCAGAACACGGCTATCCCGGCCGCACGTCAGTTTTCGCGACCGAAGCCGCTACTTCTCAAAGTAGCTCCTCAGTTTGCCTCATAAGGGCTGAGTGCACCCCGATTGCCAACAGCGCTCGGCAGACCGGACGGTCACCTGTCCAAGTGCTAGCCAAGCGCGACAGCGTTTGACTTAGGTGATCTGACGGGAACATGTGTTACCACTGCGGCAAACCCGTTGGCTTAAATATCAGAATGGCTTAAGTTAAATAAAACGGTCATACACTGGGGCAGTAACGACGGCGGCAGCTTGAACTAACAACTGTAAACAAGCGATGAGTATTCGGCCAATCAGTTACGAGCAGGGAGTGTTAAGTAGTGGACGTGCGGCCGTAGTATGTCAGCGTTGTTGTGTAGAAAATCGCAATAGTGCAACACCTCAAAATCTAGGGTTCAAGACATTCTCCAGAATGTTTCCAAGAAGAGAAAAGTGTTTGCAAAGTTTGTTCCATGCACCTTGACTTAATGAACAAAAACAACGATGCGTGGACGCCTGCCTCGACTTGATTGAAATGCAAAAGGCAGGTTTCATCTACGAAAAAAAAAAAATCTTAACGGGTGACAAAACTTGATGTAAGATACAGACCTACCACAAAACGGCGAAGTGCACAAATTCACATAAACTATCGACGCTTTGGCAACGTAACTGACATTCAGACTAATATCACACGCGAGTTGAACAGCATACCAAAGAAGGACTTTTCTTACAGTTTCACATGGTTGTATGCTAGTTCCGTGCGTTGTACTTATGTGAGGAGAGACTATGCAAAGCACCCGAAGCATTAAAATCAGAAGCATTAAAGGCAATAAGTAGCCACGACAGCCTCAATAACTTTGTCGGTAGTGTTTGGAAATCACAGGCGCGAAATCTGTGACAATGGAAGTTTGTGTACGCTGGGAGGGGTGCTCAGGTAGCCATCCTCCAGGTGTAAGATCTGAGAGGGAGAAAGTGTCATAGTCAACGGCTCGTGATCTGCTGGTGG
Source organism: Schistocerca americana (assembly GCF_021461395.2). Classification (NCBI taxonomy): domain Eukaryota; kingdom Metazoa; phylum Arthropoda; class Insecta; order Orthoptera; family Acrididae; genus Schistocerca; species Schistocerca americana. Next base: position 150,668,871 of record NC_060123.1, read on the forward strand.
TCCGGGTTCGGATCCTGAAATGGCACTCATTTTCACTCATCACTACATATTGACTACGATACAGGCTCATCATAGCTGAACGGTTTGCACCGATATCATTTCACGTCATTGCGTCTCCACTGACTTCAGCCACATCGACCCATTCATTTCATCTCAGTGGATTTAATGAATTTCAAACTAGCCAGTGTTAAATCGCCGCTGGGAAAAAGCAGTATACTGTTTTGTCGGTTTGAATTTTCGTGTCACTTCCTTAATCACGTACATATAAAGTTACAATACTAAGAACACCTATCAAAACGCATCTTGAGACTATAAACAAATTTACACGCCTGCCTACCAGATTTGTAGAAAGTTTCGATGGCATTATTGGTATAACAAAATCATAACTCGCTCGAGGCCAGAGCAGCATTGCGGCATCCAAATTAATCGAGCGTTAGACAGCCGTAAAACAGACTGTCCGGTCGAATATTAATCGTGTGCTAATGAAGGGAACACCGGCTCTGCCCTATTGACACGTGTTAAATCATTGTTCGGGCTTAACGCGCACCATCAGCACGTTGCACGCTGCGCGCTGGACCTGCGCGACAACTGTTGACCAATGCTGTACATGTCGCCGTTGTTCAGGCTTGGCAGCGAGCCCTGAGCGAAACTTTATACAGGGGGCGGGATCCACTGCTCCGGGGGAAGCAAGACCACGCGTTACCTGCAGTGTGATTTGAAACTTGTCGCTACTTGTGTAATCACAGAATGCTTATACACTGATAAAGTACATCTGCGGTAGTGCGCAGTATGCTCCAAACCTTTTGTGTCAGAGTTAGTCCACGCTGACGGTAATGCAGGGTTACCAACCTGGGGGTAATTACCTCCTGCGGTGTAGAATGAAATTTTCTGAGGTACTAAAACTAAACGATTCGATTCTGTTTCACTCACGAAGCTAAATTATTTTCTGAAAATAATCGCCACTATAAGACTCTAATACTGATTATATAAGTTATCAGTATTTACCTTTTCTAAATTAGTAACATTAATGTGGTGGAGGTTACAAGTTCCTCACATAGTCCACCCACTACATGCATGTGTTGTGCTTTGTCCCGTACATCACTGATGATAAAAGTGAGACACATATATGTAAAAATGCTACATATCTCAACAAAATGTCGTCTCCAGATTGTACCTGCCGGCAGTCCAGAAATTGCTTTATTACTCGCTTCGAAACAGATAAGTGAATTAATTGACAGCACGACACAGCAGTAAATACATAAGGGCTAGTATAGTGCTGTACGTATTATTATTATTATTGTTAGTGGCTCTGGTCAAATACAAAGCATTAACAGCCTGAAGTCTTCCAATTTCTGCCAGTTCAGAAGTAAGAATTGCAGCAATCAAGTGATTTACGAACAGTAAGTATAGTGCACACATCTTAACTTGGTTTATTTTAAATGGGGCTGCAGTGTGGATGTCAAGCAAGTGCCGCAAGAGAGATGAGTAATGCAGGGGAAGTATGTTTTGTAACAAGTGCCTACCCTCACTGTGGAGCTTTGTTATCTGAGAAGGAGTTGCGAGTGGCACTTGCGATGCACCACGAATTCCTTCGTCATTCATTCTAAAACACACACACACACACACACACACACACACACACACAAACTAAATGCCATTCATCTTTCAACATTTTAAAAATAAAAGTGTTCCAAGGAAAACCTTTCATTCTACAGTTTAATTAGGTCCTAAAGTTGGTGGTAATGCCGAGGAGGGGAGGGGAGGGGAGGGGGGCAACAGATGACGAGGATGGGAAAGGGCGGGGTACTGCCTAACGTACAGTTGCATTAAGGGGTAATGGTCTAAGAAAGGTTGAGAACCACTGCGGTTGAGGAACCTAAACAGGGAACTCTGAGATAAGAAACTGATGGGCGGAAATGAATATTTCATTTTCCTGTTCCAATCGCGTCCACTGTGCAGTTAAAAACTCACGATTAACTGTTGAGGATTGAGCATTACTTGGAGATCTATTTAATATATGGCGTAGCAGACTGTCGTGGCTGTATAGCTGAACGAATTTACAGAGAATAGTTTCGCAAATGGCTTCATCCTAATTGGCAGAAATCGGATAGAAACTTACTAAATATTTCCGTTCAAGCCACAGAGAGGTGGCCAAGGTCCTCAATAAAGGATTGCCGGTCGCTGTGGCCGAGCGGTTCTAGGCGCTTCAGTCCTGAACCGCGCTGCTGCCTCGGGGATGGATGTGTGTGATGTCCTCAGGTTAGTTAGGTTTAAGTAATTGTAAGTCTAGGGGACTGATGAGCTCAGATGTTAAGTCCGATAGTGCTTAGAGCCATTTGAACCAATAAAGGATTGTTTGTGCAGGAGAACTTCGGGGATGGTACTGAATCGTGTGAGATAAGATTAAGTAGCTGTTAACTTGCCTGTGAAAAACACACTTCGAAGAAAAGAGTACGGATAGTACGAACTGAGTACTTACACCCCTATATCGCAAAGAATATGTGCAAGCTATGGTGTCAAATGGTTCTGAACCCAGAATTCAGTTCCGTCGATGGACTGTCCAGTGCAATACTGCCTCAGTACAATACTACCAGACTACCTACACTCGGTTGGTATCGTACATGGATGAGGTTTCTTTTTAACGCTGAGTATGTTTCCTACTGCCGGAATAAGTACGTCCGGAGTAATGAGAAACACACACGCCAAGCATGTCTCAGATCTCTATCAACATGTCTCAGATCCCCTGTAACAAGTCTCTATCAACATGTCGGGTGGAACTGAACAAGACCAATTAACGGGTTTTTATCCGCTGCACCCCATTTGAATGATGAGTCTTACCTGGCGTCATTTGATACGTGCTGCCATATTTGGTGGAGACTGTACCGTCTGTTGCACAAGAAAGGAAATGGTTTAAAAACCGCGGTGCCAAGACCCCACATTGATATCAACGTCCGTGAGCAGCTGCTCAACAAATATCCTCAGCACTGCATTGGAGTGGTCGTTCATATCCCATAACCACGCTATCTCCAGATCTCACTGCTGTGGAAACTATTTTTCCTGCGGAATTAAACAAAATCGTTTATGTATGAAATTCCAATTGGAACTGAAGATTAACTAGTTGGCAGCGTCCTAGCCGCCTGCCTCATTGTGGAGCAATCAATAGGGAGACCAGAAAATGCGAAAAAGGTTTACGCGCTACTGTAATGCTTGTACTGAGACTAGTGGTCATCATTTTGAACATTAGCTAAGAGCTTAAGTAAAATACTGAATTCTGTTTATTTCGATGGCGTAGCATGCAGCACTTATGCTTTCAAGCGCTGAGAATGGAGAGGTGTACCAGACGAAACATGTGGCTGATGACCAAAACAACAGTTCCTTATCCCAACTAGCCAGTTCAGGATTCTCTGCCATTTATATGATTGTTGCAGTGAGCTGAGTTACAACACAACAACAAGAGATACAACACAGTTGGTACCATAAGTACCGTGGACGTCATTCCGCAGCAGGACCATCGCTGCGCACAAATCACGCCGTGGTAGCGCCACAAGAGAGAGAGGAGCGCGGTTAGAAACTGTGCACCATCAGACGTTGTCAGTTGCAAGCTGTATGTCAGTCTGATTCTTGCAAGTCAAGTCGTCGAGTGAGAAACAGTGGCCGATGGGTAGACAGTCTCCAGTAAAAACAGACCAGTGAATAATTGTGTATCGACGGAGACCGCATGCCTAGATATTTAACTGAGTACTTAAGATCATCAATACAGAAGATTCGTTTTCTTCCTACTTTAGTTGAGAAAACATTCTTTAGTTTGTGTTCATGGAACTGTAGTCACCGCAGGACAGATAGGCTAAACTTGCATTCTACAGTCGCTGTGACCAGCGTCACCATAGCTGAGTAATATATTGTACTACTCGGTATTACGTGTTACTTTCATCGAACCCACGCATACGTCCTACCAGGACACATGTATTACTCTCTTTCAGCGGCAGCGAGATTTCGCCCCCAGTCCACAACAGTTGTGATACTTGAGAGCAGTACAGGGAAGGACAGGGCGAGATGGCACAGTTGTTAGTGGACTGGACTTGCGGTAGCGAAAGGAGGGACTCAAAACCTCCCATCCAGACACCCAAATTCAGGATATGGCGGTTTTCCAAAATCACTCTTTGCGTGTGTGCCAATGTTTTTCCTTCGAAAAGGCCGCTGCCGATCGTCTGGCCCTCCTTGTTCAATAGTGGCCTGTGCTTCATTTCTCGCGAAACCTTTCTGTCGTCAACAGCTCGGAACTTCCGTTGCGGCCAGCGAAAGCACACACTTGGCGATGTGCGGCGCGCGCGAAAGAAACTACGGGCCGCATTGCTCTGCAGATTTAGTCGGAAACGGTTATTGTCGGAGTCAAATTAGTTCGCTGCTCTGCTGCAACACTAGTCATTCCAAAAAAAGGGTCGTCAGCTTCGCTGGGAGCCGCGGGACACGGTTAAACTTCTCAAACAGTCAAATCAAAACTAGACAGCTCTAAAAAAAGTAGGTAAACTCTTTATTATGTCGAAAGTAATGGCCATAACTGTTAATACATTTATCCCACTCTGAGACGAGAGGTCAGTCCGTTCGTGAAAAAATGTCCAAACGCCCAGGAACGTTGACGGGCGGAATCATTCTGTTGCACGATGATGCCCGTCCACATGTTGCCAAGGCTGTTACGACTACGTCGCAGACGTTTCGCAGGGAAGCCCTTACCCATCCTCCATACAGTCCCGGTATCTCCCCATGCGATTTCCATATTTCTGAAGCTCTGACGGAAAACATTCGTGGCTGTCGATTTGTTTCGCCCGAAGAGGTGTGCGCCTGGGTTCAATCATGGTTTCGTAGGCAACCATACACATTTTTCCATGAAGACATTGACCGTCTTGTCAATGTGTTGTACTTTTAAATATTGTACTTACTTTTCTTCCATCTGTCTCGGTTTCGTTTGACTATCTCTCTCTCTCTCTCTCATACCTTCAAGAAAGATCCTGACATCCGACCATTCAATTGGAATATGTTAATCGCTAAATTCCACACACCGCCTCCAGCCAGCTATTAGCAATTTTCGTCGATAATCATCACAACAACGAACAGCGATACAGTAAAAAGCCTACAGGGACAGTCACACAAAAGCATCACTCTCAGATCTAGACGGTCACAAATGAAATTTATTGAAATAAATGAACCCTAGTCAAGTCCGTCACTTTTATCCTACATCACCTCCAACTAGCTAATGGCTACACGCTCTGCCTGGGCCCCCTTTCTACCGATCACGCTGACGCTCACTAACCCGCAACACTCGCCGAGAAAAGCAGTACCTAACCAGAATTTCACGCCCGCACACAGGAATACGGTTGCGAGTAATTTGTAGGTCTTCCTTGCCGGAAAAAGTAGCCTCGTTGATCATGAAAGACTACACACTCCAGACTTCCGAAATGATAACCACTTTCAAACACAAACTCCGCCCAAGTGGACCTACGACCTGCTATTTCAATCCCACGACGGCTGCAGACTGGCTCCTCGATTTCGTTGAGCACCAAAACCGGCATGAAATTATTTAACGTACAAGATTTTTAGCATTCAGACTCAGGAGCAGAATGTTGACAATCTCTTTGGCCATTTCCTTCTCCCACTTACAGCGTTTTGAAGGTGCTGTCTACTGGCAGGACTTCAAGAACTTTTTTTCTGCAAGGGATCTTGGAAACACTAGCCGTCATAGGGAAACTACTCGCCCTTAAAAGTAGCCTAGTCTGCTCCGAGCACCACCCATTTAGAAGGATCAGGGAAAGCCGCTGTGGCCGAGCGGTTCCAGGCGCTTCAGTGTGGAACCGCGTGGCTGCTACGGTCGCACGTTTGAATCCTGCCTCGGGCATGGATGTGTAGTTCTAAGTCTAGGGGACTGATGACCTCAGATGTTAAGGTCCATAGTGCCCAGAGCCATTTGAACCATTTTGAAAGCCTGGCCCATCAAGTTTAGGCCGATGAAAGACCCCTTTCTCATGCAAATAGAAAATGGCGAACAGGGCTAGCACACCTGGATGGCCAGGAAGAATGTTGCGCTTGTTGTAGGCTGGTCGTCACACCCTAATTTCCCTTGATTTTCTTAACGAGACCTGCAAGTGAAAAATGATCAAAAATTTGAAAAACAATATTTCTGCTCTATAGAAAAGAGTGTTTCATCAAGATTATAAAATGCATGGTTTATGAGTATTTGCATTTCCTGATTGTTCGTAAAGTTAGTTTGAAAATAATGTTGTACCACGCCCATCTGTCATCTTGAAGTCCGTCAGAATACGTGACGTGTTCTCCTTTCCCTTTCTTCGGCTTTTACATACTGATCATAAACACAGAAGTATTCTAGAAGGCACTGTCTACCGCAACCTAAGCACAGGAGTATCTAGAAGGCTTTGACATAGCTGCAAGCAAAGATCTTATGATATATTTGTTTACTTCTTGCTTTCGGAATTTGAAACACGTGTGGTTCGGAGTTACTGCCTTGGTGTTCTATTTCAGTGTAAGCGTTTCCTGTGTTCGAAATTCCGAGGATTAAGTATCAAATGGAAGTTTCGAGGCAACATCGAATAATACACATTTCGTTCAACAATCACCTACAGAAATTGGGTGTACAGGCATATAACACACTTACAAGCACACCTTGCCGTTATGGAGGCAATTAAGCCTGAAGATAGGAATCCGGAAAATACGAATCTTATTACGAGATATGTCCATGATCTCTCACAGTATCCCACGGAATCTTCAACAGCTGCATACGGAGCGAATACCGGAAACGGTATTTACCGGGCTGATAGTGCTGAAGATAGGATGCAATATTAACTTTCAATGATGGTGCAATTTCTAGCATTCACGTTCTGAAAAAATTAAATACACACTGGAACGAATGTGGTTTCAGCTTTAATCGTTGTTGATTGGCTGCAAGTAACCGAAGCGGAGAGAGCTGCAGGAACTGCTACCGAGAAGGCTATGATAAATAAAAAAATTAGAATAAAGAGTATGAAGCATAAAGAAACAAGTGACCAACAGGGATATGCAGCTTCAATGACGTAAAACTGCATAGTGGTAGTTAGTAAGTTTATGAATTTTCTTTTGTGATTTATTGGAAACCTAAATTATTATCATTCAGGTACATTTTTCTCCTAAATGACTGATGTTAGATTCATCGAAATTGGTATATATAATTGGAATAACCTTCTCTAACTTCCTTGTCTACTATTTTCAGAAAATTCTTTTCCCTAAATCGCTTCAGGCAAATGCCAGGATGGTTCCTTTGAAAGGGCACGGCCGATTTCCTTCCGCATCCTTCCCTCACCCGAGCTTGCGCTCCGTCTCTAATGACCTCGTTGTCGACGGGACGTTAAACACTAATCTCCTCCTCCTCCTCCTCAGAAAATTCTAAAATACGATAATGCTTATGATCTAAATTTTTACGAGCGCTATTAGAAAAATAATGTCCGATGGATTGCGAAATGGACACCACAGTGAAAATCCGATTAAGCTTTGCATGAATGTGTTGGATAGCGTCTTTAGGATGTCCATCGACTGCGTCACGTCTCTCTTTACAGTTCTGAGCGCACAGTGAGAACGCCAAGAATATAGTGTCTTCTGGTAAGTACGAGTGCCTGTGAAAGATCTTGCCTATTTCATGCAGCCTACACAACTCAACTGTCATGCATTTTCTCTTCAAGACAATAGTTTTAAAAAAATGGTTCAAATGGCTCTGAGCACATCTGAGGTCATCAGTCCCCTAGAACTACTTAAACCTAACAAACCTAAAGACATCACACACATCCATGCCTGAGGCAGGATTCGAACCTGCAACCGTAGCAGTCGCGCGGTTCCGGACTGAAGCGCCTAGAACCGCTCGGCCACAGCGGCCTGCGACAATAGTTTTCCTCGGCCGCAGGCTACAGGCGCAAGGAGCGGTTTCGATGGGAAATGTTTAAAAACCCACCACCCAGCCCGGACTTGGCTCCCTCTGACTTGTAAGTCTCCTCACATGAACCGCTGGCTATAAAGAAAACATTTCGGCACAGACAGCGAACTGTAGAGCATCACTGAGAACTGACAGAAAGCCCTGGCGGCTGTCTTCTATGACGAGGGTATTGGAAAGTTGGTACAACCCTACAACAAATGCGTCAGAGCGACGACTATGTAGAGAAGTAGCTGGATGGTGTAGCAGTGTTCCAAATAAAACATTTTTAATTTTCACTGTAGTTTCCATTCCGCGACCGATTACTTGTAGTAAAACAGATTTTGTATATTTTTCACAGATCAGCATGAGAAGAGGAAATTGGAGGCATGGTATACTTCCCTAATGTTAACTGTAGCCTGTTTTCATACACTCTGAAGTCTGTGGTGCCAAAGAAAACTGTATGTTAGTTAAACAGTGTTTTGTTTCGTAGCCTTCTATAAATATTGTTGTCAACATCACAATATGATAAATATTTATACCGATTTTGTCAGAAATGTTTTGACTAATAACCCTAATTGTTTGAGCAAATTTTTAGTTTCCGCTGCTTTATACGTCAGTAATACTGTGAGTGGGAAAATAGTGCTAAAAACGCACTCCGTAGGGGCGGGTCCTCTTAACACACTGATAGTCTCTAAACAAGAACTGATTGAATTTCATTGTAGTTGAGACGGACACCTGATGAGTGAGCGGCGGCTTCGTCAGGAAGTAGCGGCTGGCAGGGCAGGGTGAAAGCGGTGAGGCAGTCCCTTCCCCTGCCGCCCTCCTTGATTAAAACTTAGGGCCGCCACACCCCCTCTCCCGCCCCCGCCACAGCCGAAATGCGCGGGCTGTAAAGTCGTTAGAGCAGCGGGCGTCTAACTCAGTTTAGGTGGCCGAGCGGCCGACAGCTGCCGACCAGAACAGCGGCCTGGGCAGGCGTTGAGGGGAAGGGAAAGGGGAAGTACCGGCGAGGACCTAAATCCGCCCATCTGCCACCGCGGCTGACCCAGCAGTAATGCAGGAGGCGCTGAAGGTGCGGCGCCAAACGTAGTGGCCAGAGCGTTATCATAACGTTATGCCCGCAGAACGAACACTTTCAAGCAACACTCACACATAAAAGAGGATTTATTCGTATACACACAAATATTACTACACATTGTAAATGGTCATAAACACAAGGATATGCAATGGTGAAGAGGTAGACTTGGACATTCACAGGCAGCGTAGCAGGAAGTAAATGCAGAGTGGGGGTAATCATTTGTGGCGTCTCACAGGGCTCGATACTGGGCCTGCTTTTGTTCTTAACTGCATAAAAGGTCTTTTGGTGCCTTCAAAGGGCGGTTCACAGACTGTAACCAGGGTTGCCAGGTCCAAAGGTGGAAAAGTCGGACTCAGTGCTATATTTAGCTGGACGTTTTACCCTAACAGCCGGATAAAATTTTTAAATGGAAATTATGTCACTTGGATTTTTTTCAATGGTTTATTAATAATCAAACAATATACATTTTTTGCTCTATATCAACATTGAACGTGCTTAAACTAAAAAAAAAAGAATGTACAAAGCTTTATAATTTATCAATTATGATAGCAACTAATTGCGCAGGTTTCCTTACTATGATAATCTTAGGGCGAAATGAACTGACGTTCTTCATTAAATGAAACAAACGATTATCTATTCTTCCGGGAGGGAAAACGAAAAGATATTCAGTAACTTCGGTCATTTCAATTACATCTATAAAGAAATTACAATAACCTGTATTTAAGTATTAATATTTCTCAATTGGACACATTTTCATCAAGAACGTTATTTTTTCTGAAAATCATTTCGTGGAACTCTTAACAGGATAATTTTAAATTACACAACAATATCATTACCTTTGTGCTTGTGTGTGTTTGCATTTTGTGCATTCTTTTATTCGCTGAACGTTTATGAAAAAGAACACCTATTCGAGGTTGGCAGAAATGGCCTGGAATTACAAATTAACATTCCACTGTAGGAAATATTGCAACCAGTTACAAGTTTTCTTGAAATCATTTCATTATACCATTACTAGTTTTGGGTGTGTGCCAATCGTCAGATGGTAGCACTGACTTCTTGCAAGTTTTACATTTGTGTCCTAAAATATAACATTTTTGTGATGCATAGTTTACAAAAGATTTTACATTTGCGTTCTAAAATTTAACAAAGCTTTTGTGATTGCATAGCTTTACACTTAAATGTGCTCTGTACATTGTACTTATTTCCTGAAAAGCCCTCCTTTACATAGGATAGAGGATTGATTTTTTCTTACAATCCATACTGATCAATGAACTGAACTAAAAACAAGATGGCGGATACATTTTAGTTCAGTTCATTGATCAGTATGGACTTTAAACAAAAATCAAACCTTTGTCCGATAATATGTAAACGACTTTTCAAAAATTAAATACAATGTATAGAGCATACCTAAGTGTAAAACTTCGTAATCACAAAAACTTTGTTAAATTTTAGGATGGAAATGTAAAATCTTTTGTAAGCTATGCAACACAAAAATGTTGTTACGTTTTATAACACAAATGTAAAGCTTGCAAGGACTCAACGCTATTATCTGACGATGGACTCAGGCACAAAATTAGTAATGGTAAAATGAAATGATTTCAGGAAAACTTGTACCTGGTGGCAGTATTTCCTACAGCGTAATTTACGAAAACAGCTGCGGCATTATTCAGCCAAAATGGAGGAAATAATGAAATTAATATTCTGCCAACTTCACTAATTCCGAATAAAATTCTTCATATGGGCGTGATTGGATATAAGCTGTCCACTTTTCATGAGTCAAAAGCTTTTTAAAGGCAGTATTGCTTTTTTTCCCTTGAATTTCATGCACTTTTGACTGATCAAAGAATTTACTTCCATCCAATTTCATATTCTTTTCTAGAATAACACTGGATTGAATATCCAAATGTACTTAAGGTTTATCTTCTTATTCCTCTAAATACTTCCTATGTCTTATTAGCTCGGAACGGGCTTTAGTTGTGCATTCTCTGCTTCATCGTTAAAAAGCCTAACAAAAGCCAGACAGGGCGGACTTGTATATATTTGGTCGGACATTGTTGATGGCACATGCATACTTATCAACCCACTAAACCCAGTCTTACCAAATAAATCCCAGATCATACTCAACAGGCCTATATCTGACGAAAGACATTTTTTCGTGCAGCTGTATTTACTGGTATTAATTTTACACGCTGTTGGTTTCTAAGCTCGATACCTTGATCTTCAGATCCCTTAATAGGACACAGGAATCAGTCGAGATCGCAAACTTATGGTGTTTTACCCAAACCAGAGGTATAGACTCACGATCTGTATGCACAAACTTTACTTGAAAAATAGTCGTAACTATAAAAATCGTGGATACTCAAATGACCTTTACCGCGGCGAGGCGGCATAAAGTGTGGGAGGACCCTACCGACGCACCGCCCTCGTATAAAAAAAAAATTGACTGAAGGTTGCCAATGGTTTCATTGTTATAGCGACAATCGAAGGAATTCAAAGTGACACGCTTATAGATGGGAAAAGTCGTTCTTTTTACGGAACGCTTCCTCTTGAGAAAGTTCTTCCTCTTGAACTAGTTCGATGATATAGTTCAAATGAACTACATACTTCATTTTCAATATTAAGGTACCAATAAACCAGTCAACTTAGAAGTACCCTTACACCAATAAATAACAGAGCAAATCTTTACAGTCTTCAGAAACTGAATGAACTTTAGTAACAAACCCAATCTGCATGCTTCTAATAACTTTCTTTGTACATGCAATCTTTTTCGTAAGGATGGGCTGAGTGTTTTCGGTTTACTTGGGAAGCTGGGTAGTGGAAACCACTAAATTATTTTCATTGTCATCAAGAGCTTTTATATGCTTCCTAGTAGTTTCTGTCATCTCATAGGGTAAGACCTGTAATACATTCCGTAAGTCGGATAAATTGAGGTGTAAAGATAGAACATTGTTTTTGCTCACTGACGGGGTGGAATACATTACAAGAGCTGCACGGGAGAGGAAATTACCCTGGGTAGTTTTAAAATGAGGTACACTGGATTAAAATTCCCTCTGTAGCTGATTCTGCGCGTTATTACCGTTCCTTTTTACGTTGCGATGAGATTAATGCAGACGCAGAATTCGCTGCTGGACAGCAATAAGTTGGGTGATTTGCGTCCGTGTGAAATGGCAGTACAATGCGTTGATATATATCGCAGGGCACAACAAGAAAAAGCGGACTTTGAATTTAAGGCAAATCGGACTGCAGGCTCTAAAATAAATGAAGTAATAAATCGTAACAGTACGCAGATGGCGTGTAGTTATCAGACCACCGAACTTATGTATGCTTCACAGCGGAAATGAATAGCTGAAACATAAAAAGCGAGCACGTAAATATTCATGGATTATATGACAGATAGGCGTAATAAACATAAACTCAAAATGTGTCAGAATTATGGTAACTATCAGCAGCTTACTTAAGAGTGTCACGATTGACGTCTTACCTTTAAGACAGCAGAAGCGAGAAAGGCGATTCTGGAAGACTCGATGCTGATTCATTTGTCTACACACAAAGAAAGTACGAAAGTGGAAGTGGAACAAAGACACATCAGAGATACTGAATCGATAAAATTAATATGTTGTAAATCAAAGGATTGGGACTGGAACCTGAACTGAACTAAGTGAAATAACGGAATGGCTTTGGTCTTCCGATTAGACGCAGTTCGCATAGTACATAGTTAAGAGTTCAGAACTTCGGACGCTTAGACCCTGGGAGTGGGATGTACTCAGTACCAAGGGAAGGGAGATCTGTGCAGGAGTATTCTAACTTCTAATTGGTAGGGCAAGCGAGAGATAAAAGTAAGATGGTTCACTAAAAGAGAAACCGCTCAAAACAGTTCCTTTCCCGAAAGACATCATTTTCGTACATGAACTACACATCCCTAGACAAATCCAAAGGTGTTTTCTTGTGACTGTAGTCTGGGACATGTGTATTTCATGCAAGGAGGCGACTGAAAACGCTGAAACAAATACTGTCACTCTCATCCAACTGTCACTGAACCTACATCTACACCTGTGTTGGTATAACGGTAGCGGTCACCTGAATGCGATGTCTCACTGGTATTATCTGTTGTTTGGAAACGACAGAAATACTAGTTGGATAAAAACTGGGACAGTTCTGATGAAGAAGCTAAAGCCACTGACTATAGCGAGCACGATTCATAAAGCAGGCAGGAATACCATCCCGAAGATGACTGTAGTAAGGCAATAGGGGGCTTGCAAATGAGGTGTATATCATAGAAAGAGACAAACAGAGCAAATGAAGAAAATCTGTAGCGTCAGTAAAAGCAAGACAAAACGAAATAACATTATGAAAAGTTAGAAATTGTGACTCTTAACAAAATAAATCATTAAATAAAAATGCTTTATCTCATAAATTTAGCAAACTTTTATATATTACTATGCGCGCTGCTTCACTCGCATAGACTGTGTGACCTGCACTGATTTTTTTTCTTTAATCGAATTTTTATATTGTTCACAAATTGCAATACATTCTAAACTTTTCACGACAGTTAAAGCCACAGAAGCATGCTCTTTTCCGAATTTACTTCTCACCAAAAACCGATTCTGGTAGCTGGAGACCAAGGTTTTTGTCAGTCATGCCCTTTGCGTTCTCGTGGTGGTATTTCAATAGAAGCACATATGTCTTTATGTCCAACCGAGAAACGAAAAACGATTTCGCTTTAAAATTTTTTTAATACATCGAAATATTTTCCCCCTTAGGGACTGAATTTCCAGAAACTGTGAATCACGTATTTTTTATTTCTAACGCGGAAAGCAAGATTTCATACATTTACCTCTGAAATGGTTTAATAATGAAATAATTTAACAAAACTTTTCATCCCCTATTTCACTCCGTTAGGGTGTTGACTTTCCAAAACCAATGAAAAACTTTTTTTTTTTTAAATTTCTAACCTAGAAGTCTAACACCAATTTTCATAATGTAGCTGTAAATGCTTTAGTAGTTCTTTAATAAAGATTAATTTTCAAAAAAATGTTCACCCACTATTTCATCCCCATAGGGATTAAATTTCCAAAAATTCTGAAACACGTTATTTCCTTATTTCTCACTGAGAAACCAGAAACAAATTTTTGTAGTTCTATTTTCAAAATTTCCACAATATCTATATATTTTCAACAAGATTTTCATCCCTATTTCACCCCCTTACGAATGGAATTTCAAACAGACCCTTCTTACACAATGCCTACAGTATAAGATCCACACCCTCTCCAAATTTCAAGTTTCTACCCTTGGCGGGTTGGGCTGGGCGATGGTGGCTCAGTGAATCAATCTGGCGCTATTTCACACCCTTAATGGATGAATTTTGAAAAACAGTGAAACAAGTGTTTTTTATTTCTAACCGAGAAGGCATAATTTCACAGATGTAGCTTTCAATATGCTTTCATAACGAAATAATTTCATAAAACTTTTCATCCCATACTTCACTCCCTTAAAGTGTTGAATTTCCAAAAGTACTGAAACACGAATTTTTTTAATTTCTAACTGAAAAGTAAATAGCAGTTTTCATAGATGTGGCTTTAAAAAGACTCTAGACGTTCTTTAATAAGGGCATGTTAAGAAACTTCCACCCACTATTTCACCACCGTAAGTGTTAAATTTCCAAAAATGCTGATGCCAAATACGAATTTTCATAGTTGTAGCTTCGAAATTGATTTAATATTTTCAAAAAAACATCTGATCCCTTATTTCACCCTCTTAGGGATGGAATTTCGAAAATCCCTTCTTAAACGACGTGTAAAGTATATCAACACCATCTACAGATTACTGTTTGGACTGGGCAACGATGAGCCAGTAAGTGAGTCAGGCAGTAGGGACACCGCCTTTTACATAAAGAGATGGGCTCAAATACATAATTCTCCTGCCGGCCGCGGTGGCCGTGCGGTTCTAGGCGCTCCAGTCCGGAGCCGCGCTGTTGCTACGGTCGCAGGTTCGAATCCTGCCTCGGGCATGGGTGTATGTGATGTCCTTAGGTTAGTTAGGTTTAAGTAGTTCTAAGTTCTAGGGAACTGATGACCACAGCAGTTGAGTCCCATAGCGCTCAGAGCCATTTGAACCATAATTCTCCTAGAACTAACAAATGAGGTATTCGTGAAGTACTGCTCCACTGAAGTGCTGTGTATGTGATACACGGGTGTGGAGCACAAAAGTACGTGTATACCGCGCGCCTGCTAACGTAAGAAGCATGCAATCGCCCGCTCCAGGGTTAAGGATTGATCACCATATATAACACACCGGTGAAGGTAAATATTTTGTCGAATGTGGTCAAGAAAAAAACAAATTTGAAATCTTCTAAAAGTATCAAAATGGCGTTAATTGGTGCTAAAATATCTGGATCAATTTCTTCAGGATGTTCTAGAATAGCACTAAACACATCACAAAGTTGAGTTCTGGTAGTGCACACACTGTTTACCAGTCTTGATGAGTAATTCCATCATGTTGGACAGATGCGTGGAACACGACGTGGCAAAAATTTATCCCAAACATTTAAACCTGTTTGGGAGATCTTGTAAAAAAATCTGCATGACCATTAAGAGAATTAAAAAATAATTTACACCCCGATATCTGGCTGGAACGTTGAGATGACGGCCTATTGACACACAGTCAACACGGGTTTAGGAAACATCACTCTTGTGAAACACAACTAGCTCTTTATACACACGACACGGGATTTCAAACTGATCTCGTATTTCTAGATTTCCAGAAGGCTTTTGACACTGTGCCACACAAGAGGCTTGTAGTGAAATTGCGTGCTTACGGAGTACGTCTCAGTTATGTAACTGAATTCGCTGGCTGGCTCTGAGCACTATGCGACTTAACTTCTGAGGCTATCAGTCGCCTAGAACTTAGAACTAATTAAACCTAACTAACCTAAGGACATCACACACATCCATGCCCGAGGCAGGATTCGAACCTGCGATCGTAGCGGTCGCTCGGCTCCAGACTGTAGCGCCTAGAACCGCACGGCCACTCCGGCCGGCAACTGAAGTCGCAATTTCCAGTCAAAGTAACTTACGGAAATTCATTGAGAAAAACAAAAGTGATTTCTGGCGTTCTCCAAGGTAGGGTTATAGATCCTTTGCTGTTCCATATCTTTATAAACGATTTAGGAGCAACCCGAGCAGCCGTCATAGGTTGTTTGCAGATGACGCTGTCGTTTATCGACTAGTAAAGTCATCAGAAGATAAAAGCAAATTGCAAAACGATTTAGAAAAGATATCTGTATGGTGTGAAAATTGGCAGTTAACCCTAAATAATGAAAGTGGTCAGGTCATCCACATGAGTGCTAAAAGGAATCCGTTAAATCTGCTTTATTTGCCACATCTGAAGTTTCGTCAACCGTAACATACAAAATTTCGTGCTTTATAGCTGATAAAACGGTTCATCATTTTGAATTCGACTGGAAATTCCTTTACACAAAGCAGAAGTTTCTATGTGGTCAGCCGAAAGTGTACTTTTGTAAATGTCAAGCTGTCAAACCAAAAAGACAGCATTTATGAACCAAAAAGAATAGAAAACACAAATTTAAAGATGTGCATTTCGAATTATAAGGCACATTTCGAATTATAAGGCATAGTTTTCTATTGCAAAACCACAGCATCACTTGAGAATGGACTACAAGGCTAAAATTAGTCGTGAACAAATAAATTTAATACAGCAAAAGTGGAAACAACACCCTAAATTCGACGCTGTGATATCTTTTACGGAAAACAAACTTTCAAACTAAATTTGCTCATACACTCACTTTTTTTACGACCTTCTGTACCTTCTTGACTTGCAAGGGTGGTAACAATAAGTAAACTCAATATATTAATTTTATTTACATAATTTGAACCGTTTAAATAAATTTAAATTTATAATCAATTACTTAAATTGTAACGTAGAAAATAAAACTACAAAAATGTTGGTAGGCGCATCCATCGAACCCAGGCCGTATCACCAGTCAGTGCAACTAACCGCTCGCCCAAGGAGTCGTTACTGTTGCTGATGTTCCTTCTCCGCCTCCTCAAAAACCCCTCATACGCTACGCTTGCACAGTATGTTACACGCAGTTTTAAAGAAAAATATTAACTGGGTGCTGTGAGCAACGTAGCACTCCTTGTCAGAAGGGATGACGTCACATCAGGGCATGAGTAGTTGAAAAGAAGACAGTTGCGTCCCTTTTCTGAATTACCTTAGAGCAGCTGACCATCACTTCAGCACTCGTCAATGGATTCTAGTCTCTGAGGAAAGAGCGCTCCAAAACATGTTTTCGTATGTTTTATTCGCATACCAGGACACATTCGAAGAGGTTTCCGACTCCCATTCGAAGAGAAATGACAATTTTAGTGACATATTTACGGTGCGCTGTAGCACATTAGCACATGATAACCGACCGCTACTGGGCAGTTCGATTCGCTAGTGTGCTTTATAATCATGAATTAATGAAGGTCTGCCCACTTTCGAGAGCACATTGTGTTCTGCAACAAAGGGATGTTAGGGCAACACATGAACGGAACTTTTGTTTAGGCTATTACCTTTAAACTATGTATTCTGGTAAAACAGTTACACATTTGTATGTACATACTTGCTCTCTGCAAGCCACCATACGGTGCATGGTAGAGGGTACCTAATGCCGCTACTAGACATTTCCTTCCCTGTTCTACTCACAAATGAAGCGAGGGAAAAGCGACTGTCTACATGTGTCCGAACGAGCCCTAATTTCTCTTATCGTGTCCCGCACTAGACTTGCGAAAAGTGTGCTGGTGGCAGTAGAATCGTTCTACATTCTGTCGCAAGTGCCGGTTTTTTAAACTTTCTCAACAGTGCTTGAAAGTCTGGGGCATGCAGCCGGATTAATTGATCGTTGTAGAACGAATTTTCAGCGCGTATTGTGCCATCATCATGAGGTTACCCCTACTTAGTGACCGCCTGAACCAGTGGGTGCGATATGTAAACCGGTCCTCTCCCCCTTCCACAGACCCCGTGTATGGACAGCGCGGCGCGCCGGCCGCGGTAGTGGCTCGCGCTCGGGAGTCGAGTGGCGGTCCTCAGTCTGCGCTCCGCCTTCTCCGAGCTCGGTATTCCGTTTCCGTTAGGTTTGGAGAATTTTTAGTGCCTGCCGGTGCCCACGCTTGACTAACATGAAATCCATTGTCCCTGTTGCTGAGATTCTCATGCAGCCGTATTTCGATAGCCTCCTTGTATACACAATCCCAATAGTGGGACGCGTTGTGCAGAACTTTTATATCTTCGTATTTCATTTTATGGTTGGTTTCAAGGCAATGTTCAGCAGCTGTTGATTCTGTGGGCTGCTGGAGGTCGGCGTGCCGTTTGTGTTCCGTGCACTTTTCTTCCACAGTGCGAATGGTTTGTCCGACATACGCATTCCCGCACTCGCATTATATTTAATATACTGCAGATTTCCCGAGTCGCATGTCGTCTTTTACTGTTCCTAAAAGGAATTTGGTCTTTGCCGGCGGGCGGTACACACATTAGATACTTCGCCGTCATAAAATCACACACATTTCACAATAGTGTTTCACGAGAAGAACGTCGTCTTCCTTCCAGAGCACATCCTTTGAATTCATAGATCATGTCCGTAACACTCGCTTGTTGATCGAACCTACCAGTAGCAAATCTTGCAGCACGCCTCCGAACTGCTTCAATATCTTCCTTTAATGCGACCTGATGTGTGTCTCAAACAGTCGAGTAGTACTCGAGAATGGGTCGCACAAGTGGTTTGTACGCTGTCACCGTTAAAGATGGACTACGCTATCCTAAAATTCTCCCAATAAACCGAAGCCTATCAATCGCCTTCCCAACCACAGTTGTTAAGTGCTGGTTTCATTTCAAATCGTTTTACAACGTTACGAATAGACGTTTAATCGACTTGGCTGTGTCAAGCAACACATTACTGATACTGTATTTGAACCTTACAAGTGTGTTTTTCCTACTCAACCGCATTAACTTACATTTTTCTATATTTAGAGAAAGTTCAAAATGATTCAAATGGCTCTAAGCACTATGGGACTTAACTTCTAAGGTCATCAGTCCCCTAGAACTTAGAACTACTTAAACTTAACTAACCTAAGGACAACACACACATCCATGCCCGAGACAGGATTCGAACCTGCGACAGGAGCAGCCGCGTGGTTCCGGACTGAAGCACCTAGAACCGCTCGGCCACAGCGGCCGGCTTTAGAGCACGTTTTCAATCTCCACACCAAACAGAAATTCTGTCTCAGACATCCCGTATCGTTCTTACAGTCACTGAAAGTCGATGATTTTTTTTTTAAACTTGCCATAGCTGTGGTTGAGCTGTAGTGAGCTGTGCCTGGTTATTACTTTGCTGCTAAATGTGTCGTTACAAATTCGCAACATATTCTATAAATAGCAAACTGTACCTAACACTCTTCCAACCAAAATGTCATGAAGGTTTACCGATTCTCACAGTTCACTTTAAACATAGAAACAAAAACTACAACAACACATTCAGCAGGCAAATAATAGCCACGCGCAGTTCATGAAATTCAGGCTTTTCGCCTTACATAACTTATTTCAGATCACATCCTGTACTACACTGAAGCGCCAAACAAACTTGTATAGGCATGCGTATTCAAATACAGAGATATGTAAACAGGCAGAATACGGCACTGCGGTCGGCAACGCCTATACAGGGTGTTACAAAAAGGTACGGCCAAACTTTCAGGAAACATTCCTCACACACAAAGAAAGAAAATATGTTATGTGGACATGTGTGCGGAAACGCTTACTTTCCATGTTAGAGTTCATTTTTTTACTTCTCTTCAAATCACATTAATCAAGGAATGGAAACACACAGCAACAGAACGTACCAGCGTGACTTCAAACACTTTGTTACAGGAAATGTTCGAAATGTCCTCCGTTAGCGAGGATACATGCATCCACCCTCCGTCGCATGGAATCCCTGATGCGCTGATGCAGCCCTGGAGAATGGCGTATTGTATCACAGCCGTCCACAATACGAACACGAAGAGTCTCTACATTTGGTACCGGGGTTGCGTAGACAAGAGCTTTCAAATGCCCCCATTAATGAAAGTCAAGAGGGTTGAGGTCAGGAGAGCGTGGAGGCCATGGAATTGATCCGCCTCTACCAATCCGTCGGTCACCGAATCTGTTGTTGAGAAGCGTACGAACACTTCGACTGAAATGTGCAGGAGTTCCATCGTGCATGAACCACATGTTGTGTCGTACTTGTAAAGGCACATATTCTAGCAGCACAGGTACAGTATCCCGTATAAAATCATGGCGGTGAATCGAGGAAGTACAGTACATACTGACGAAACTAAAAGGAGCTCTAACATGGAAATTAAGCGTTACCGGACACATGTCCACATAACATCTTTTCTTTATTTGTGTGTGAGGAATGTTTCCTGAACGTTTGGCCGTACCTTTTTGTAACACCCTGTATAAGACAACAAGTCTTTAGCGCAGTTGATAGATCGGCAGCTACAATTGCACGCTATTGAGATTTAAGTGACTTTGAACGTGGCGTTGTAGTCGGCACACGAGCGAAGGGACACAGCATCTCCGAGGTAGTGATGAAGTGGGGATTTTCCCGCACGACCATTTCACGAGTTTAGCGTGACCATCAGGAATCCGGTAAAACATCAAATCTTCGACATAGCTGCGACCGGAAAAAGATCCTGAAAGAACGGGACCAACGACGACTGAAGTGAATCGTCCAACGTTACAAAAGTGCAACCCCTTCCACAAATTGCTGCAGATTTCAGTGCTGGGCCATCGACAATTGTCAGCGTGCGAACCATTCAACAAAAAGATCATCATCATCGATCCGGGCTTTCGGAGCCGAACGCCCACTCATGTACTCTTGATGACTGCACGACACAAAGTTTTACGCTTCGCCTGGGCTCGTCAACACCGACACTGGACTGTTGATGACTGGAAACATGTTGCCTAATCGGACGAGTCTCGTTTCAAACTGGATCGAGCGGATGGACGAGTACAGGTATAGAGACTATCTCGTTAATCCATGGACGCTGCATGTCCGCAGGAGACTATTCAAGCTGGTGGAGTCTCTGTAATGGTGTGGGGCGTGTGGAGTTAGAGCGATACGGGACTCCTGATACGTCCAGATACGACTCTGACAGGTGTCTCGTACGTAAGCATCCTGTCTGATCACCTGCATGCATTCATGCCCATTGTGCATTCCGACGGACTTGAGTAATTGAAGGAGGACAATGCGACACCCCACACGTCCAGAATTGCTACAGAGTGGCTCCAGGAACTCTCTTCTGAATTTAAACACTTCCATTGGCCACCAAACTCCGAAACAGTGTCATACAGAGTTAAGACTGGTTTCTGTTGGCAGCCACAGGGCATAGAGAATGTTCAAAGAGGTACATACGTATGTAATCTAAAGAACAACGAGATGCAATATCAACATACTCCTAATCTATTTAAAATTTGAATGAATACATTTCAGAAGAAATAAAAAAAAAACTCCACTGAAGATGCCACAGTTATAGTGAAACACGTTTGGACATTAAACATAAAAAGAAATTGTGTTCTCGGAAGAAGGTGGGCCCTCCTTAATTCATTATTATTTTCTGCAAGCGCGGGAACAGAGCTTTAAATTCCGCTATGACAGCTTTGTAAACTACTGGATCTATCGTCAACAGAGAGGTATGAGCAGGGCAACAGAAGAGAAAAACGCGGCAAGTGTACTTTGAAGGATAATTTGTAGCGAAATTTAAGGCCCTTTATTCGGGGTAACGGTGTGGGCCAGTTGTAGTTCCGTCCGGCAGGAAGCGCAGTAACGGACGTATAGCAGCCGCACCCCGGGCCGATGGCTGGGAATGTAGGGCGATCCGGCTGTAAACGCGCGGCGATAACCACCGTCCTGGAGGGGATTTAAGCACTGCTCCCCGTCCGGGGCTCCTGCATATTGATGAACCGACAGCGCCGGCCAAATCTCTTTAACAGTCTGCTCCAGCGGCAAATACGACGCTCCGCAGTAGAAAGGACGAACAGCTCTTCGCAAGGCGCTCAAATCCCACTGCAGTCTCATGCCGCAGCATGGCAAGCATACCGATTTTCGACGAAACAGAGATTAAACGAACTGAAACAAAAATTCGAATATTTTATATCGTAAATAATTGTTCTAGTATATTATTCATCGCCGGCCACGGTGACCGAGCGGTTGTAGGCGCTGCAGTCCGGAAAAGCTCGACTTCTACAGTCGCAGGTTCGAATCCTGCCTCGGACATGGATGTGTGTGATGTCCTTAGGTTAGTTAGGTTTAAGTAGTTCTAAGTTCTAGGGGACTGATGACCTCAGATGTTAAGTCTCATAGTGCTCAGAGCCATTTTTTTATATTATTCATCAGTCTGATATCTTTCCCGGAGAAAAAAATGGCTCTGAGCACTATGGGACTCAACTGCTGAGGTCATTAGTCCCCTAGAACTTAGAACTAGTTAAACCTAACTAACCTAAGGACATCACAAACATCCATGCCCGAGGCAGGATTCGAACCTGCGACCGTAGCGGTCTTGCGGTTCCAGACTGCAGCGCCTTTAACCGCACGGCCACTTCGGCCGGCCTTTCCCGGAGAGTGATTAAAAGAAAAGGTAGAGGAATTCAGAGAAGAGATGTGGGATTCGCCAGGGATTTGTTCAATCAGTACGAGAGCTTCATAGTAATGTTCGACACTGTCGAATGGGAGGCTCTACAGAGGCACAGAGCATCGCAGAAAGTTTTACTCTTCATATTCCGAGAAGGGGCGATCAAAGACGAGTCACAAAACTCATTAATTTCCTTCAGAACTCTGTATCATGCATCATGTTCACAACACCAAAGTTAAAGAGATTCGGGCTTATGATGAGGCATATCGGAAATCGCTCTTTCCGTGAATGGACTAAGAAGGGTGATCGTTGTACACAATGCATCCCCTGCCACTCACCGCACTGTAACTTCACGTGTACTTGTTTGTAAGGCACTGGTCGTCAAACTTTTCTGCTTAAGAACCAATATTGAAATTGTACGGCGACACCTTGGGCCGTATAGGAAAGAGGGGAAGGGGGGGGGGGGGGGGTTTAAAGCAGCCAATCAAACGAAATTGAAATTTCGCTAAACCATGGTCATGTCACTGATAGAATCTTACCACTTACAAATTTTGAATCTACATGTGGTAAGCTACCACAACTGCTATTTTTCTTACAAAGCGACCAATTTTCCGTACCGAAGCGGGTACTGTGACCAGAGCTATCGCAACAAGATTCCATGAGTCTTTTTCTGATTTCCGAGAACATTCTCTAGACATCTTCACACCATAGTATCTGAAAGCGGCTTAATCAGACTGTTTTCAGTCGGACTAATGTATAGGGCCAATAATAGAACAGAGGCGGTTTTAAATAATATTACTCAATTTATTCAAAATTGTCGGCAAACGACAGAATGGTCCATTATAATGGCTCTGAGCACTATGGGCTTTAACATCTGTGGTCATCAGTCCCCTAGAACTTAAAACTACTTAAACCTAAATAACCTAAGGACATCACACACATCCATGCCTGAGGTAGGATTCGAACCTGCGACCGTAGCAGTCGTGCGGTTCCAGACTGAAGTGCCTAGAACCGCACGGCCACACCGGCCGGCTGGTCCATTATAGCTTTGTATATAAAAGGGTTTCGAAGCCAATTTTACTTCTTGTACTGTGCGTGTTTTTTGGAAGTAACTAACTCTTAATGGTGTGAACACCTTGTCCAAATTTTCCCGATCGTACGGCACGTCGACATTAGTGATCTACAGAAGAAACTATCAAACTGAAATAAATAAAAAGGAGATGCGGTACATTTGAAGGCCACAAGACGTTCTTCAAACATTGATACTGTAGAAAATTATTACTCTTCATACAACTGAGGTAACAAGAGTAATATAAATGACTTACCATGCATCAGGCGACTCAAAAACAAAAAATTCTTTACTAAAAATAACGGAACAAGCTTACACTGTTAGTCTCACTGACAACAATGGCGTTGTATATCAGAACTAGTCTGATCTCTTCTCGGCAGTACTGTTCAGGGCAAAAAAATGCGCCATGGCCCCTTCCACAAACTAGTAACTCATATGAATTAATAACAGTAATTGCAATACGAAACACGATCACGAATGTTAGTAAATGTTTTGAATGTTATTTCTCTTTCAGCCATTGCATTGTATCACAATAGCCTTAATATGATTTCGCTACGGTCGCAGGTTCGAATCCTGCCTCGGGCATGGATGTTTGTGATGTCCTTAGGTTAGTTAGGTTTAACTAGTTCTAAGTTCTAGGGGACTAATGACCTCAGCAGTTGAGTCCCATAGTGCTCAGAGCCATTTGAACCATTTGAACCTTAATATGATTTCATATTACTTCCTGCAAACAAGTACCACATTTGAAGTTGACAGTTTCTATAAAGCGCATTCACTATTCGATGTTACCTATACCATAGCAGCTGGTCGGTGCTAGATGCATACGCTACTGAGCTTTGAGCACCGCAAGACAGAGTTAAAATATTCCCCCTCTCACTCCTACGAACCCCTGCGGTGGCCGCGCTGCGTACCATTCTGCCCCTGACGTAAGCGGCGAACTCTACTTGGCTCACGTCCAAATTCACTAATGTCAACTAAAAATTAAGCACATCGTAAAATATTACTGTCTTTGTATTTTTGTTTGTTAATGAGCAAGGAAAATACGTTCTTAAGAATCTCTCAATGTTAGCTGACGTTTTTGGACTCGGCTATTGGTTGTTAGAAGGATATTATTATAAAATACGGCTGAGGAGCGTGGGCCGCGTCCCGCTAGCAGCAGTCTGACGTTAGTTGGTCAGTTACAAGTTCCATAGGTCATTTTGCACGGCAGATCGTAATGGTGTGGAACAAGTCATTTCACATTCACATCGCAAATTGATTTGTACATACTGTTGAACTCTGAACATTTATAAGAGTATTTTTAATATATAAAGAAAAAAATACAGATGTGAGATAGTAAGTCCTACCCACCACCTTTTATACATTACAGTAATGGAAATTCTTAAATAGACGTTGTTCAACAATTTCTAATAAACGCTTCCGGAAGTGTTGATAAAGTTTTACATAGGAATACGCAGAGTGTCCCTAGCCTCTAAGCCGAGATTACTATGCGCTGGGCCGGATCAGAATATCAAACCCACTGTGCGGCGTCGTTCAGCACGTTTAATATTTCCGAAGTGAGCCGTGGAAAGATTACGAAGTGTTATGGTAGTCAGCGGTATATCAACCGCAATGTTTAACGTTTGTGTGTTGATTGCATTTTTCTGCGCACAAACACGTGCACACACACACACACACACACACACACACACACACACACACACACGCACACACACACTCGCGCACACGCACACGCACACGCATTGACATTCATTCACGTCGTGTGTTCATTAGCAGGCGATGCTTTGGAGGTGCTGTAGACAACCTCGTCACACTGCTCGTGTCACCACTGGTATGAAACCGATAAACGGAAGTAGGCTACTTGGGATCAGACTCCAGCAATACCACAACTGTGATGGCGAACGCAGATTATCGAATGAAGTGGCAAAGGAATGCTTTGCAAATGGTTAGCATGAAAATAAATTATCTTGCTTTATATGTCCTATTGCTTTATGTAGCATGAGCTGACACTGACATACAGTGTGGTAAATTGCCCAATACTTCGAATTTTAAAACTATTCTTGAAAGATTAACGAATTTTTTACGATGGATTTCCGAAAAAATACGTTATTGCAGCGCCTGTGTTATTCCCAATTACGATGCAAAGTTCCTTCGGACACACACGCACGCAAGTCCGAAGGAACTACCCATCGTAATTCGGTATGACACCGGCCCTGCAATAACGTATTTGGCCGCCGACAGCTGGCAAGCGACTTTTAAGTTGAATGTCTACCCTGTACGGGAATATACATAATGGATGTACGTGTACAGGTTAGGAGACATGGTCGACGAGTTGTGGAGGTTTGGGTCAGGCTGTGAGTCGTGCTCGGATAGCCAAATGGTAAGGCGACCCCTCGCGAAAAGCGAGAAATCAGGGTTCGAGTCCCGGGCCGGCACAAATTTTCACTGTCGTCATTCCATTATACAGCTAATGGTAGTCCATATTCGCAGTTGCGAATGCATTTCATTTATTCCAAAAAAATGTTCAACACAATGATTTCAGACCGTTTTCGAATGTGATGCGTGATGTCCGCTTATCACGTTGTTACAAAACTGCTGAATTTCAACATTGCATCGTTCTTCGTCAATGAAAAAGAACAGCAGCCGGTCACTTACTAGCAAAGCATTCGACACTTAAAGAGAACGTTAATATTGAGTCCTATGAGGCCCTCATTCCTTGGGACAGAAATGATCATCATTTCATATAATAACCAACATTTAAGATTAACACAAACGAATCTACGTTTGCTAAGAAACAGAAGCGACTCTCTACTCGTCGAAAATTTCGATACACTTACTTTTGCTCCACAGAAGCAGCTACAAGACGTTAGGTGTTCTCCTTACCTGAAACAAAAAAACAACATTAATTTAGATATTGTGTCTGATGTAATTAGTTAAGACGAGTTATTAAGTGTCGTTAGCAATTAAGAGTTTAGAACGGATTGGCGGTACTCCAGTCAGTTTCATTTTAACGGAATTTTAAAAAAATACGTAATTTGGCACCGATAATATACTTCTCCACTGACGAATCAGTCTTTTATTTCACACAGCAACGAATGTTGCAGATAAAAACATGAGTTAAAAACACAGATACTGCATGCAACCGATATGTCGCATCAAGAAAAATAGGTAGCACAGGTTGAGGAAAAATTCATCGAACGTCTTCCACAAAAACAATAAATCTATAGAGGTAGGATAAAAATTACGTACATTCTTCTGTTTCTACGTGCTAGCAAGTTAATTGCGTCCCTTTATTTCTTTAGTAACAATGGAACAAAAGAAATAATTTCTAAATCTTACGACAGATTACAGATAGTCAGCTAATGAATCGTCTAACATGCGAAATGAAACACCATTTTTTCTGTTCCTTATAAAGTCATTCTGAGTTCGCACCTGAGATATCTATCCAGTTGCCGTCACAAGATAGATCGACTGCATGTGCGCGTCGATAGCTCACCAACTCCTATAGAATGGCATATCTGATTTCCAACATAAAATTGTGTCATTTTTTAAGGAAAGCGTTGTCTTTTATAACAAATAATTCTAATTCTTGTAATGTACTGATAGTAGATTTCGTGGATGACTACTGCAAGGTGCTAATCCGATCAAACCGGTAATACAAAAATTAGCATACGACGTATTTAATCCCTTTGTATGAGTACCACAAAGATATCAAAGTTTTGTGTTACTGATAGGAGCAGTACAGGTACATATACGGCACAGACATTCAGATCCAGTCAAAAGATTATATAATTATCTCGTTAATGACATTAACAATTATTAGAACACGAACATGGATAAAAGTCACTTCCAGACGCAAAATCTGCAGTAAATTGCGCCGAGTAATATAAATATCAACGGCACTTTAACTAGTTTACATTTTCATCGATTTGTAGTTATACTTGGTTAGTAACGTCATCAATATTCCCCGCTACGCAGTCAACGTAGTTTAATAAATTTTGCCAGAAGCGGCAATCCGCGAGAGATCCTGTGTAATGCACTGGTATTTATTCAAGTTAAAAAGTCAACGTTTGTGTGTCCCTTAACTACGAAACCTGGCGTCACAATCTGTCTTGGAAAAAGCATTGGCACTAGCAGAGGAGGCACCGCAACTCGAACAGTTGAAACCGTATGAAAACGATTTTAAAATACGGAGATGTGTCTCTTATGCCACCCATCAGTGCCATCTATCTGTAAAACTATGAGTCTGTGCACAAGCGATGGCAGAAGGTTAACGAATGTAAATACTACACAGTAACACGTCCCTCCACCCCCTCCCCCATCCACCCCCAAAAAAGGACACGATTATGGTCTGCAGATTTCAGAAATTATAGGTCAGACATTATTTGACAAAATGTTAAATGTTTTCTTGAAACAATTTGTTAACATATGCAATAATTACATAATCATATTTCACAAAGTAGAAAGAAGTTGTTCAAATGTGTGTGAAATCTTATGGGACTTAACTGCTAAGGTCATCAGTCCCTAAGCTTACACACTACTTAACCTAAATTATCCTAAGGACAAACACACACACCCATGCCCAAGGGAGGACTCGAACCTCCGCCGGGACCAGCCGCACAGTCCATGACTGCAGCGCCCAGACTGCTCGGCTAATCCCACGCGGTAAAATGTGCACGAAACGTATTGTATATCCAAAGACACACTGTCTTCTGCTTAGCAGTGTTAATTTAGGTTACTTTGGTCCTAAATGGTAATCATATTTCAATAATATACGAATATCAAAGTACACCCTTTTACGTTATTACTATAAATATAAACGTCAACGTTTTGATTCAACAATCTGAAATTACATCCTCACATGATTCAATCCGCGCTATCCAGCGAGATAAGAAATAATGCTAGAAACTATTCACAAAATTAATTTACCCAGACTCCCATAATGTTAGCTTTAAACTGACAGTAAAAAAGTTGAAATAGGGAAAAAGTCAGAATGACTCAGAAAATCCTACTGGATATCAACACACATACCGCATTAGTAGTCCTTGGAGTGAAGGAACAGGAAATAAACTTTTAAAAAATAAGGGCATTCAACTTTGGTGCCACCTATAACGACTACGACACATCGTTTGCTCACGAAACTTCACATCTGTTCACGCCAGTGAGCTTATTTCATTACTTGCAAGGTTTCTATTTTTAGTGTCGACTGGCTTAACTGAACTTGAACGAAATACGTTGTGAAAGCAACGTTTTTTTTTGGGTTGGTTGGCTAAAGTATAGCCCAGGGCTACTATGCGAGTTGATGAATGTGGGAACTTCCTAAAACAATCCCCAAATTGGCCAGTAGAATCAACTTTTAGTGTCCTGCTACTGTACGAAGTACTGCTCGTCTTTCCAGTTTGTCAGATTATAGTGCGATCTGAGAACTGGACTGCTAAATTCGTAGCTTTGTGACTGCGTGTGGCGTTGTCCTGCCCTCTTAAACTGTGAGAAGGTCCCAATCCTGAAGAACACATTTTCTTGACCTTGAAATTTCACGCTGTTTTCTCTCCTTTTCTAGCGCAAAAAAATGGTATTTTCTTTTTTCGACTCATTTGTTAGGTATTAAGTGCTAATGTACACACCAAAAATATAGCATGTCTGTGTTCTTCCTAGCCTAAAACTAAATGCGTAGTCAGCAAGGCACAGACTTCCGTTGCATTATCAAGGGAAGGGGGTGTCCTTATCGGAACTGAGGATGGATAACCGGCACGTGTACTGATTCCATGTTTAAGGGCTGGGAATTGGCGGCGGAATCCTTGCGCCAGTGTGTTAGACCGGCTCCTTTCTGCAGCTCGGTAAGGGCTGAAGGAGAAGTCCACAGAAAGGACTGAATACATTATTTCGGCACCGTTCTGTAAAGATTCCATCTTGAGTCGGCATAATTTCCCGTGAACAGACTGACAAGTAAGAAAACCCAAGGTGTATAATCAGTTGCTAATGCTGCAAAATTTTTCGTCACGGTTGGGAATATTGAATCTACAGTTTAGCGGAGACGCTAACAATGATGGTTAGAAATTCGAAAGAATTCCTTAATGGAAATTGGAAGTTTGTGGTAAGTTCTATGGGACCAAACTGCTAAGGTCATCGGTCCCTTGGCCTACACGTTACTTAATCTAACTTACGCAAACGACAACACACATACCCATGCCTAAGGAAGGACTCGAACCTCCGACGGGGGTAGCCGCGCGAACAGTGGCAAGGCGTCTAAGACAGCACGGCTATACCATAATGAAGGAAGACTTGTGGAGAGATTCCAGACGAGGGCAAATGCGCCCTCTTGCCTCTCCTTGCGGATGCTTATCTACACATTACGTCATTTTCGGTGTACTTTCATTATAGTAATCCAGTATCAAAAGCCAATGAGATCACATTAACCAGATTTTCGGCGGTGTTTTAATCATTTCATTGAAACTGCATAAGATAAAAAAGGGAAGGAAGCACGACAGCAAAGCAACTTCTGTTTAGTGAAATCTGTCATTTCTGCTAGTTGATTTGTTGAATCTATATCTGTCACTGATCTCTAACTTTCTCTTTGTTTTATGATCGGGTTTGATCCGTTAGATCGTGAGATGCGTCTATCTCCCTAAACTATGTAGTAAAGAATATATAAAAAATTCGTAGGCAAGTTATGTACGATGATGTAAATGGTCTAAGGGTTTAGACCCTAAACCAGCGGTCGCCGTACCCGGCCCGCCGACAGTACTTGAATATGCATGACACAAAGCATGGAAGACGAGAACTTGTGATACAAATTAATTATTATGTTCAGAACACTATATCTTCACACCTGCGGAGACCACTTGCCTATGTTCCTTCAATTCACAATGTTCCAATTTTAAACTATTTATCTAGATATTGTATCTCTGTATTGCACGGAATAATGATGCGGCCCACGCTCGTCATTTCTGTCAGTTACACGGCCCGCTCTTTGCTGACCTCTGGTCTAAACCGATCAAAAAATGAAGAAAAATTAAGCGGTCAAAAAGTGTTTACGATTTCATAAGTTCTTAAACACTTAATCGTTGTTTACTTTAATGTGAGCTTGTCACACATCACCATTACTACATGTGTTAACTTACTTTATACTGTCTCATGGAAGTGGTCAGCTTTTGCTAAACAAAGTTCCATTTACGACTCTCGTGACGCTGTTGCCGGAGTTCTCCGCTACACGGCACTGATTCTTGAGCGACGTTTTGCTTCTGTAGTCTTTAGACTGCTTAAATTTCCAATATCGAGTTTTAACATACGGTATAAATGATTTTGATGGATGGTAGAACACACACATCCCTGTACTTTAAGAATCAGTTTATTTCCCTTGTCATTCGTAAGTTACGTAGTAAATCTCTAATCTTTTGTGTTTTCTTCGCTTCTATCAGTGTAGACAATGTTGTCGTGTAGGTAGAACTATCTTCCGATTATGCAGATGGAAAACTTGAACATCACATGTGAAACCACATTTAGGACCAATCTTTTATTTGGGGGTGGGGTGAGGTGGCGTAGGAGAGTGCACGCACTGCGCTGCAGACTATCGACAGCGTATATAAACAAAAATGTCTTCGTAACCGAACTCGCCAATCCAAAAAGTTTCGAGACTGGTTAAATAACAAACTGAGAAAAGGTAAGATGGCGGTATTAATGCTTCAGGTGTTTTACCCTGCCTCCTTTCACATGAGTAAAACGCACAGAACGTTCATACAACCACGGTTTTTAGGTGGTTTTCCACATCGCACGAGGTGAATACCGGGCTGGTCCCCTCGTTCCGCCTCAGTTACACGCGTCGCAGATATTTGAAAACACGTTCGCACTATTTCACGATTTACACTAGATGCAGACAGCTGGGGTACACTGATTCCATCCCTGGGGGTACGGGATGGCGGCAGGAAGGGCATCCGGCCACCCCTAAAGCTAACCTTGCCAAATCCGTTGTGACCACGCCAACCCTGCGATCGCTGCGGGACTATGGCGTAAGCGAAAGAAAGAAAGAAAGAAAGTTCATACAACCACGGGGAACTGTCAGAAAAGTTCATCTTCGGGATGTTGTTCAACTTGTGCGTCACACTGGCTTGAATGTCGGTTATATCGTCAAAGCGTCGACCTTTCACGTGAATTTCTGCACACTGTCGTTTTGTGGTAGGTTCATATTGATAACACCAAGTCTCGTCACTCGTGATAATTTTTTTTTCCAGAAAATAACTGTCTCCGTTTTGCATTTCCACCAAGTCACGTCGGGCGTCCATGCGTCGTTCATTTTGTTTAGGAGTAAAGGTTTGTGGCACAAAATTTGCACACACTTACTCTTCTTAAAAACATGTTGGAGAACGACTTCAACACTGCATTTAGAGATGTTCCATTGCGATTTGTTACAGAACAACGTTGTCACACTAAGGGCGCACGGCCATTAATTAACACTGCCTGTTCACAACTGACTGGTCAAATGCACGTCTGTAATTTACAGTTGTTAGTTCAAGCTTCCACCATAATTACTGCGCTGACGTTGCTTATAGTGCTCCAAGAATAAAATCAGTCTCGGAACTTTTCGATGAACGCTACGTTTCAATAAAGTTTCAATCTGGAAAAAGGCGCCACATGGAATGGTTATAGACCGTTAGCAAATGTATCCAGCAACATTCGTCGTTAACGGTTCAAGTGTTTGCTGCCGGTAAAGATATTTCATATATATGTGGTGTCTGATCTTTCGGACATGTCCAAAAGGACGGACGCCATTTTAATCCTGCAGCCACTATATATCAAGACACAAGGGAATTAGTGGTAATAGCTGCCAGTGGGCATTGATTTAAATCAATGGGAACAGTTCAAAATTTGCGAATGACCGGGAGTCGAATCCGGGTCTCTTGCTTACTACGTAGTTGCGCTAAACACTACGCGTCCCGGACACAGCAGTCACCACAACCACATGTATTACCCTACAACGCCGCCCGTCAGACCAGATTCTCAATTTATTCCACATAGTATTGATGCAGTTCCCTACTCACTAGCGTCATCACTCGCAGCATCAAGCTGGTTCCTGTCAGAGTTCCAGCTCGGGGTGCATCTGGACTGAAGGAATCATTGGCCGTCATCGCTGTAATCATATATACAGGGTGAGCAAAAAGTCTTGCTCTCATTATAAAAACTTATAACAGAATAATAGTGTGACATAAGTTACATTTGATGCCGTTACATAGGTTAGTGTTACTAGTTGTTGTGACCGATAGATGGCGCTAGTGTTCCACGACGCGGTCTGTTAGGTCACGTCAGTTGCTGGCGAAATGGCGTCGAAGCAGGAGAAAGCGCAATGTGTGCTTTGGTTTCGCGAAACAAAATCGCCCATCAGTGTTCAGCGTAAGTTTCTGGCTTCTTATGGAGGCATCCCTCCTGACGTTAAATCAATAAAGCGATGGTATGAAAAGTTTAACGAAACAAGCAGCGTTGAAGATCGTCCTCGAAGTGGCAGGCCTCGTGTGAGTGATACAACTGTTGATCGTGTTCGGCAATCGTTCAACCTCAATATCCACAGCCGTGATCCTGCCGACCTCCAGCGGTGGCATCAGTTTCTCACCACTCTCCAGGGAGACCTGGTTCCCCTGCCTCAGCACACCTGACCCGAATCCAACACCACTCCTGATGTGGTCCTTGCCTCTCCCAACCTCCTTGGGCGTATCACCGCGGATGTCCTTGACCTCATTGGCAGTGACCATGCTCCTGTTCTCCTCACTATCTCTAATGGTCGCCATCCCCGCAACGCTCCCCGCCCTGCCGCCCCTCCTAAACTTGTCCATGATTACTCCCGTGCCAACTGGGATGCCTACCGGGACTCCATTCACACCCAGGTTGACAGCCACGACCTTACCCTCCAGTCTCCTGATGACATCTCTCGCACTGCTGCCTTCCTGCACCAGACCTTGTCTGACGCCGTCGCCACCCATATCCCCACCAAAGCCATCCACCGTCACCGCCCCGCCCTGCCTCCACAGGCCGTCCTTCTCCTTCGAGAGTCCCGCCGCCTCTACCGCTCTTTTCTCCGCACTCGTGACCGGGATACACTTACCCGCCACCGGCAATTACAACGACACATCCGCAACCTGCTTACTGCGAAGAAACGCCATGCCTGGCGCCAGACATGTACACAACTCAACACCACGCTCCCCATACACTCTTCCAAGTATTGGTCTGCTTTCCACCGCCTTACTGGGAACCGCCCCACCCCCCAGTACCCTCTCCTCCTTAATGACCATCCCTTTCCTGACAACCTCAGTAAGGCCAACCACTTTGCCTCCCACCTCTCTGATGTTTTTTCCATCCCAGATGATCCCCACTTTGATTATTCCCTCTTTCCTGATGTCATGGACCGTACGAATACCTCTGTTCCTCCTCTTGCTCCTAGCTTCCAGTACTTGGGCCACACACCACCATCTGAACTTAACACTCCCATCACTACCCAGGACATCATCCTCACATTCCGCACCAAACGCAACACTGCTCCCGGCCACGACTGCGTTACCTACCGCCACCTCAAACACTGCCCTCCCTCGTCCCTTTCACTCCTTGCCACCCTCTACAATGTCATCCTTGCCACTGGCTTCTATCCCAACCTGTGGAAAACCTCCCGTATCCTGATGTTCTCCAAACCCAACAAGCCTCCATCTGATGCCTCTTCCTATCGTCCTATCTGTCTCACATCGGTGTTCAGCAAGCTCTTGGAATCCATCCTTTCCTGGCGCATCCATCACCATCTCCGCCAAAACCACCTCCTCCCAAACACCCAATGTGGCTTTCGACCTTCCTTCTCTGCTGATGACCAACTCCTCCGCCTCACTCATCTCCTCTCCCTCCAGCTTAACTCCCGTCGCTCCACCATTTTTGTCTCCCTTGACCTCGAAAAGGCCTACGACCGTGTCTGGCATCCAGGTCTCCTGTTTAAACTCCAAACCTACGCCCTTCCTATCAACTACATCCGTCTGGTGGCCTCCTTCCCCTCCCACCGCCCCTCCTATGTTACTATCCATGATGCCACTTCCTACACATTCTACCCCTCTGCAGGTGTGCCCCAGGGCTCTGTCCTCTCCCCTCTCCTCTACCTCCTGTACATGGCAGATATGCCCCAACCCCCCCCCCCCCCTCCAGTACACCTCTTGCAATATGCGAATGACACCGCATTACTCGCCCTCGCTCCTACCCTCCAACGGTCCCAACGCCTTCTCCAGAATCACCTTGACCTTTTTGCTGCTTGGTGTAACCAGTGGCTCCTGAAACTCAACCCTTCCAAGACCCAGGCAATCATCGTAGGTCGTACCACTCGCTCCTTCCGGCTCCTGGATTTCTCCCTTACTGTCTGTGCCCGTCCTGTCCGCCTCACCCCCACCCTCACCTACCTAGGCCTCACCATTGACCATCACCTAACCTGGATCCCTCATCTCCGCTCCATCCAATCCAAAGCCCACAACCGCCTCCAACTCCTCAAACTCCTCTCTGGCCGGACATGGGGGTTGCACCCCTCTACCATCCTCCACACCTACAAATCCTTAATCCGTCCCATCCTCTGTTATGCCAGTCCTGCCTGGATATCTGCCCCCCCCCCCCCCAAATTCTATAAGTCCCTCCAGACCCTTGAGCGTCATGCACTCCACCTCGCCTTCCGTATACGTCTCCTGTCCCCCACGCGGATCCTCTATGATCTCATTCCTTTCCCCCATCTGCTCCTATTCCTCGAACATATCCGCATCCTCTACACCTCCCGTCGTCTTGAACCCTCTCACCCCCTGGTTGCTCCTCTCCTCTCCAATCCCCGCCCCTTGCCCCGTCTTCACCATTGTGTCCCCCCTACCCTCCATCTCTACACCCTACATCTCCTTTCCCAAGGTGGCTTCCATCAACTCCCCCTCCCGGATGATGCCCTCTCTCCCTCCATTTATCCCTCCTATCAACTCTGATCCTCACTCCCCCTCCTTTCCTCTGTCCTTTTCCTGGGCTCCCTCTCCCACCCCTTCCATCCTCTTTCTTCCCCACCTCCCCTCTCTTTGCCCCCTTCTCTCTCCCGCGTCCTTTTACATTTCCCTCCTCTGCCTCCTCTCATTCCCTCTCGCGTCTGCCCTTCTCCCCCTTTATTAGTCCTCTCCCTCCTTGGTTCCCCCCCCTTTTTCGTTTTTTCCTCTCCTCCCTCCTTGTTTTTCCCCCTCCTGCAGGTCCCCCCCCCCATCTGCCTTTGGCTCAGGAGTGTCGTCTTTGTGCTGCCACTTTCGTGCAGTGTTCTACAGTGAGTGTTCTACAGTGCGTGTTTTACAGTGAGTGTTCCGTGTTGTGTTTTTTGGGACTTGTTGCGAACGGCCATCATACTGTCGCTGGGTGTGGCTTTTATCTCTTGCGAACAGAAACCAGACTGTCGCCATGTTTTTTAATTGTGTGTCTACTATGTTACTTGTCTGATTCCTGTATATTTTATCTACATTGCCAACCCCTTTTGCTTTCTGTTTTAACTTTCCGCAATTTTACGCCATTTTACACTTTAAATCACCATTTTATCGCCTGTTTTTCCTTGTTTCTTTCTTCTTCCTTTATTTAAAAAAGTCTGTAGTCTGTAGAGCAGCGTAGTCAGCTGCTGCCAGCCCGCCCCCTTCGGGGGGAATTGAAAATCAATAAAGAAAAAAAAAAAAAGGCAATCGTTTCAATGGAGTCCGTCTAAATCAACTCGTCAAGCATCACGTGAACTTCACATACCGCAAGCAAGTGTGGTGAAGATTCTTCATGAAAGGCTTAGGTTGCATGCTTACAAAGTGCAAATCGTGCAGGTCTTGCTACAGAATGATTTGCTGACACGTGCTGAATTTGTAGCTGAGATTCTCAACAGGATTGATGGCGCTATCGATTACTTAAATCGCATATGCTTTACCGATGAATCCGCCTTTCGTGTCAGTGGAATGGTAAATAGGCATAATGTCCGTATATGGGGTTCAGAGTCTCCACATGCTACTGTACAGATACAGCGAGACAGAGAAAAAGTGAATGTCTGGTGCGGCCTCATGCATAACAAGGTTTTTGAACCGTTTTTCTTCGCGGAAAAATCCATTACCGCTAACATTTACTTAGACGTTTTGCAACAGTTCATTGCCCCACAGTTAGAAGAATATCAACTATGGATACTTCTCCAGCAAGATGGAGCACCCCCCTCCCTCTCACCTCCACCACTGAGCTTCGATAGTGCGTGATTTCCTGGACGAAACATTTCCGGATCGGTGGATCGGAAGGAACGGTCCAACACCCTGGCCACCCCGCTCTCCAGAATTTCGCCCCTTGACTTTTTTTTCTGGGGCTATATCAAGGACAGAGTCTTCGTCACACCAGTTTCTGACGTCGACGAACTGAAGGCTAGGATACAAGCTGCTGTGGGTACTGTGACAGGACACATGTTACGAAACACCTGGCGGGAACAGGAATACCGCCTCAACATTCTCCGATCTACAAAGGGAGCACACGTTGAGGTTTCCTAACGTAAGTGGTCTTTAAAAAAAAAAAACTAGTAACAGCAACCTATGTAACGGCATCAAATTTAAATTATTATGTCAAACGGTTATTCTGTAATAAATTGTTATAATCAGGGCAAGACTCAGTGCTCACCCTGTATATTGTGACTGTTCTTTGGGAGGCACCAAGCTCAAACACTTACAGGCATCGGCTAATGAGCAGGGGCACTACATCAGCAGTGTGTGTGGTATAGGGTGAGAATTTGGGTCTGACTGGAACCGTGCGGTTGTGGTGACCACTTTGTCTGGATGGCGCAGTAGTCAGGGCATCTGAATAGTAAGCAGGAGACGCGGGTTCGAATCCCACTCCGTCACAAATTTTCAACTCGCTCCACTGATATAAATCAATGCCCACTGGCACCTAATGTCCTTAATTCCTTTGCGTCCTAAAAGATATTTCAGACGACCAAGAAAAAGTTAGTAACATAGTGGAAAATGTTTCCCACTACGTCGTTTACAATGTTGTCAATTTCAGGGTGTCAGTTGAACAGATGAAATATTTTTCACGAGATACCTAACAGACAGTGCCAGGAAGAGTAGCTTTCTATAAGTGCACAGTTGTTGGCTTAATAACCAAATTTATCTGCGAGCCGTCCGTTGCGCGCACTGCCGAACCGTGCAGAGGCGTAACACCGCCCACCCCCGTTATCATGAGGGCCGTGGTACGCCGTGGATTCCTGCGATTAGATAGCGGCCGTCAGCTGCGGAGAAGGGAGTGCGCCGACGTAGGACAACACACTGCTGGGCAGTGCAGTCTCCACCGCGGCAGCCAGCACGTATTCTCCATTTTACACAGATTTCCACGAGAATGTTACGACTGTAACATCAGCACGTTCTGGTTCAAATGGCTCTGAGCACTATGGGACTTACCATCTATGGTCATCAGTCCCCTAGAACTTAGAACTACTTAAACCTAACTAACCTAAGGACGCCACACAACACCCAGTCATCACGAGGCAGAGAAAATCCCTGACCCCGCCGGGAATCGAACCCGGGAACCCGGGCGTGGGAAGCGAGAACGCTACCGCACGACCACGAGCTGCGGACTCAGCACGTTCTCCTCGTCCTAGAGATCCAGAAAACAATAGATAACGGACTCCAAGAAAACGAAGTGAGCTTAGACATCCGGACGGCATTCGAAGCATTCGCACACTGTAGCCCAATGCGCAAAATCCGACCTTACGGGATATCGGAAAAGCTTTGTTGAATTCACGACTTCCTGTTGCCGCTGTTGTAGCCTTTAGTCTGAAGACTGGTTCGATGCAGCTCTCCATGCTAATTTACATTCAGCAGGCCTCTTCATCTCTACGCAACTACTATAGTCTACATCGGCCGGCCAGTGTGGCCGAGCGGTTCTAGGCGCTTCAGTCTGGAACCGCGCGACCGCTACGGTCGCAGGTTCGAATCCTGCCTCGGGCATGGATGTGTGTGATGTCCTTACGTTAGTTTGGTTTAAGTAGTTCTAAGTTCTAGTGGACAGATGACCTCAGATGTTAAGTCCCATAGTGCTCAGAGCCATCTGAACCATTTTTTCTAGTGTTCCACGGAAAATCTAGTTCCAACAGAATCACCTGATTTCATTCGACTACACTCCATCACCTTTGTTTTATTTTTTTAATGTTCATCTCGTTAACCCCTTCCAGCAGAGACTTCGAGAGTACTTAAAGAAATAAGGTTACCTGAGAATGGCAGAAAATTACAGCAAGTAAAGGCCGAGCTCCAGGCGATCGACGCTTCGTTCGGTGACTGCTGGTAGACTATCGACATACATAAATCTGACACAGTGCGCTCAACTAGGAAGAAAGAGCTGTTATTGTTCGATTACACGACTGGCAACGGAACTAACAATCGTAAAATTCGCAAATCCGCAGCCCTGTAGTGGCATTACCACATAAATCTAGCGTTAAGGCAAGTAAATTTCAAAATGAGGTCCATCGGAACCTTCGTCAATCTGAGAGTTTCACCAGGTAGAATTGACAGAGGAGAGCTGCACGTTTGGTCACGAATTCGCTTAACAAGCTAGGCAGCATCACGCACATGTCCATTCAACTACAGTACCTGTCGCTAAACGCAAGGTTGCAGCTAGACCTTTAGCGTCGAAATTCCTAGAACATAAAATGTTAAAAAAGAGTAAAGCAAGGTGTTATTTTCTGCCACGTAGAGCTTTCGAAATGATCATGACGGGAAAATCATACAAATTCAAGCCTCTACGGAGGCATACCAACAGTCACACTTTCTGCGCACCATTCTACATCTGCATATATACTCCGCAAGCCACCCCATGATGCATGGCGGAGGGTACCTTGTACCACTATTAGTAATTTCCTTTGCTGTTTCACTCGCAAATAGAGCGAGAGGAAAACAGCGAGGGAAAAGCGACTGTCTGTATGCCCCCTCACGAGCCCTAATTTGTGTTACCTTACCGCAGTGATCCTTACGCGCAGTGTGCGTTGGTGACAGTGGAATCGTTCACCAGTCAACTGTTCTCTAAATATTCTCAATAGTGTTTCGTGAAAAGAACGTCGTCTTTTCTTCACTCATATCCATTTGAATTCACGAAGTATCTCAGTACTACTCGCGTGTTGATCGAACCTACCGGCTACAAATCTAGCAGTCTGTCTCTAGCCTTGTTTCGATGTCTTCCTTTAATTCGACCTGGTGGGGATCCTAAACACCCCAGCAGTATTCAAGAATGTGCCACAGTAGTGTACTACACTAGTCTCCTTTACAGATGAACTATAAATACCTAAAATTTTCGCAATAAATCGAAATCGACCATTAGCCTTCACTACTACCGTCCTTACGTGTTCGTTCCATTTCACATCCGTTTGTAACATTATGGCTAGATATTTAATCGACGTGACTGTGTCAAGCACCACACTACCAATTAGGTAGTCGAAGTTACGGGATTATTTTCCTACACATCCGCATTAAGTTACATTTTTCTACATTTAGAGGAAGCTGCCGTTTATCACTACGAATTTTGTCTAAGTCACCTTGTATCCTTTTACAATCACTCAATCACGACACAGCCCCGTACAACAACACGGCATCATCAGCAAACAGCCGCAGATTGCAGCTCGCCCTGCCCGTCAGATAGTTTATGCATACAGAGAATAAGAGCCGTACTATCGCACTTCCCTCAGGGCAGCCGCGTGGGGTAGCCGCGCGCCTTGCCGCAGTTCGCGCAGTTCCCCCCGTCGAGGTTCGAGTCCTCCCTCGGGCTTGGGTGTATGTTGTCCTTAGCGTAATTTAGTTTAAGTTACATTATGTAGTGCGTAAGCCTAGGGACCGATGACCTCATCAGTTTGGTCCCATAGGAACTTACCACCTCCTCCCCTGAGGGCACTCCTGCCGACACACTTGTATCTGATGAACACTCGCCGTCGAGGACAACATATTGGGCTCTATTACTTAAGAAGTCTTCGAGCCACTCACAGATCTGTGAACCTACTACGTATTCTCGTATCTTCGTCAACAGTCTGCAGTGGAACCACGTGTCAAATGCTTTTCAGAAATCTAGACTATGGAATTTTCTTGTCGTCCTTCATCCTTGGTTCGCAGGCCATCATGTGAGAAATGAGTAAGCTGAGTTTCGTTCGAGCGGTGCTTTCTCAGTCCATGCTGATTTGTGGACAGAATCTTTTCTGTGCCAAATAAAATTTACTGCACCTGAACTGAGAACTGTTCCATTCAAGGAAGGAACAGAAAAGAGGGGGAACGATTGTAGTACCCGAGAAACATCCACCGCAATGCTTGTTGTGGCTTGTGATATACAAATGTAAATGGAAATCTAAGTACAGTGTGATTCATTTTCAGAAAGGAAAGCCGGCCGAAGTGACCGTGCGGTTAAAGGCGCTGCAGTCTGGAACCGCAAGACCGCTACGGTCGCAGGTTCGAATCCTGCCTCGGGCATGGATGTTTGTGCTGTCCTTAGGTTAGTTAGGTTTAACTAGTTCTAAGTTCTAGGGGACTAATGACCTCAGCAGTTGAGTCCCATAGTGCTCAGAGCCATTTGAACCATTTTTTTTCAGAAAGGAAAAATGTGACTCCCATTTAAGCATTTAGTTTTGTTGCTTGGGGTAAAGAGAAAAGCTGCGCGGAATGCACATTTCTTTGACACTGACGATGACTTTGAACATACTACGAGCACTGCAGTCTTGCATGTAGGGCACTTCAGTAGAAATGACCAGCACTAGCTACACTCAATTGCTCAAAGTGACGAGTAAGCTTCTGTAGCAACATACTTTCTAAACGTAATGGGCAACGGGAGTACCGAATTTTTCCTTTATTACTTTCAGAAATCTACCACACAGAGGTGTTTCACGTTTTTGTTTATCGCATATACGAAAAGAGCCGCGAAATATCTGTTAATAATGCTGTGCTTTGCTTTTCTTTATCGTCATTACCTTTTAGCGGAATAAAATGTATATATGGAAGTCTTATTGTTCTGTATCTGGCCTACAATTTAAGGAACGATTTTTCATAACTGCAACTCATGCTAAGAATCAATATATCTTCCCTACTTCATAGTGATTAAAAGTTGAAATTACTTTGTTATGAACACTGCTGTTACAGTTCGTGTGATCGTTCAAAAACACAAGTTCGCAGTGGATTTTATTTCTCGTTAAAATGCTATTTCATACCACGACTAGCCCAAGAACATGAGACTCTCATTAAAAAATACGTTGTCACTATAAAGTTTGCCAGATCAGAACGGAGCACAGCAAGATTCCTATCAGATTCTGAAGGTACATTAAATTATTTGCACTGTAAATTATATCCTATCAGCAGCCCGCGTCAATCTGCAACACATCATAAAATCTGCTGATCTTCACTGCCAGTCTGGGAGCTAAAAGAAATAATATTATTTTACTATTATTTTACCGCTTCCTTGCGGTATGCTCGACTATATTGTAAGTCGTTTAAATACGCCGCGGCAGCGGCTCTTCGTTCTCCACGCAGCTCAGCACCACAGATAATATTTATATAACTGAAAAATGTCTCAACAGGATGGGATAATATGCAAGCAAGCTTAACAATAAGTAATACAAGTTTTCATTTAAACACCTCTATTAAAACCTTTAAATATCTCAGTGATTACAGACCTTTGTGAATTCACACGTAATGGCGTACATTGCTTAGTCTCGACAAAAGAATGCTACATTGGCGTTCTCTACGACAACAACAGGAGATCTTACTCGCACAACTTCCAAATTAAGACGACAAAGACATTCATATTCAACACGTATTATATACTAGTTCCTTTTTTAATCTCTGTTTAACATTTATCTTCTGTGTCGGTTTTATTACTCGCCGACGCAGACGTTTTCAGAAATAAATAATAAAAAAAAAAAAATAATTTTATACAATGACACAATATGATACATCTAATTCTCTAATTACTACATAATATATTGTTTTTGTTTCTCTAGACGTTACAGGTGGCAGAAAAAGAACAAATCTCGGTTGCTGCAAAACAACTTGTGTAATTCACTGGTGACCCAGTCCTTTGTTCTCATACGGAACTCTGCGCACGTTCTCGAAGTAGGCAGCTGGCGGTGCAATTCTACTGCGCTGAAATTCTCTTTGTCCTCTTAAATAACTTACGGTTGACGAGGCTGCCCCGCTATGCAGCCAGCACCAGATTAGTCCGCTGCACCTGGTCAGATTCAGAGACAGATGACTGCTTGATGGTGCTGAGCCAGATACGAACTAGTGAATAAATGAGTGGGTGGATGAGCGAACAGACTGTTGTGGATCAGTCTTGATTGTAACTGTGTCGCGATGCGTACAGTGGAGTGTCGCGTTTGTGATGCTGCTAATGGCGCCGCTGCTCAGTATACAAACACACTGGCCACTCTTCATGAAAAGCACCAGTTTTAATGTCTTCATCGAACGGACGCACAACTAGTACCAGATCACCTAACTTACTACTTAACATAAAATCCCAAACACAGAGCAAATTAACGTTTGCAGTAATAGTTTTAAATCAGTCTAACAGTTTCCTTTTCAATACACCGCCACACAATGAGTCCTGACGAATTGAGAAAGACGCACCGGCTAATTTATAGCACTTCGAAGAAGCCCAGAATTCACGTCGACGCCGTCAACAATTTTAACATCAGTGTTTAATTTTCGATATGATTTTATGCATTAGACCACAGTGCTGTTTAGAATATAAAAGAAACACGTAAATAACCAGCTCGGCTACTGTTCTGCACAGTGCTCTGTTGTCATTACCGCCTACGTGCTAAGATCGTCATCGAGTGACTTCTGGTGCAAACATACAAAGAAAAGACACCCCAGTGTCGATTCTGCGATCAAAATTGACAACCTGGAAAGTTACGCTCATATACAAGAGTGGAACGTGCCGTTACAAACTGCTTTGAAACATATTTGGACAAATAGTTAATTATATGTTGCATTTCAGAAAACATTCTTCATTTGGTTTATCGCTACAACAGGGGATGGCCAAAAGTGTACAAGCACCAAGGACAGAGCACATTACCACGTCCAAAACGATACAGGAAACCTGTTGGCATACAAAACACCTTCCACTGGTATCGAAACCGGTAAGTACAGGTCCTGGATGGTTTTCAAGCAAATCTTATACCATTCTTCCTGCAAAATAGTGGCACGCTGAGGCAACGGTGATGGAGGTGCATGGTGCTCAAGCACCCTTCCCTCCAAAGTAGACCAGAATGGCTGAATAATATTGAGTTCTGGTGACAGAGGTGGCCAGGGGAGATGCGACGATACGTCCTCCTGCTCACAAAACCAATCCTGGACGATGGGATCTGCGTGAAGAAGGACCCTGTCGTCTTCGAACACAGCACCATCGTTGAGAAACAAACATTGTACAATAGGATGGAGTTGATCAGCCAAAATAGTCACAAAATCAAATGGTTCAAATGGCTCTGAGCACTATGGGACTCAACATCTGAGGTCATCAGTCCCCTAGAGCTTAGAACTACTTAAACCTAACTAGCCTAAGGACATCACACACATCCATGCCCGAGGCAGGATTCGAAACTGCGACCGTAGAAAACGCGCGGTTCCGGACTGTAGCGCCTAGAACCGCTCGGACACCGCGGCCGGCCGTCACATAATCCTTGGCGGTAATGCGGCCTTCCAGAACAACAATGGGGCCCCTGGAATACCACGATATGGCTGCCCAAATCATCACCGAACCCTCAACATGTTTCAGTCTCGGGAAGTATACTCGACCAGACGTTGGAAATATTGTAAAACAAGACGAATCCGACTAAATGACATTCTTCCACTGTTTCACAATCCAGGTTTTATGACTTCGGCACCACATTTTCCTGTTATGGGCTTTTGCATCACTGATCAGTGGTTGCAGTATTTTAGCTCGCCCCCCAATTTCCTTCTTATGGAGCTCGCTTCGTGTTATTTTGGAGTTGGCAGGTTCGCGAGAGCGACATTCAGTTCTACAGTCACATTTGCTGCTGTGCTCTTATTTTTCGCCAGCATTCTCTTCAATGACCGTCCGTCACGACCACCCAACACACACTTTCGTTCGC
The DNA here is from genome assembly GCF_021461395.2 of Schistocerca americana. NCBI lineage: Eukaryota > Metazoa > Arthropoda > Insecta > Orthoptera > Acrididae > Schistocerca > Schistocerca americana. The sequence continues at coordinate 150,713,733 of NC_060123.1, forward strand.
GTTGTGACTTGGCGGATGATGTTTCTCCGCTCTCTCCGTAAGCGGTAAAAATCTTCAGTACGGTCCTTCTTTAAAACACCAAACACTTCGGCTTCCCTGGCTACGGAAGCACCAAGCATAGAAGCGCCGACAGTTCGCCGACGTTCGCATTCACTTAGCTCCGACATAATGCACTCGCAACTACACGAAACACTGTTCTGGCCACGATGGACACATCCAACGTACAGGTGCCGTTCGTGGTCAAACACAGCGGCGCAACCTGCAGGCTTGGCTGGCATCTGCGTTTATGTTCCTGCATGCATTTCTCGCGCTGTTGCCATATTTTAGTGCAGCCTCTGTACGTAACAGTGGTAGGGGTACATGAACGAATCATATCGTAACGCCGTGGTTAATGCTACACTGCACTAAAAATTATCCTTATATGTTTGAAAACACTCTGTAAAGACACATTCGACATATCTCGCCCGACGATGTTCACCTGAAGGTGTTCTAACAACATAACCGGTAGTGGCAACAAAGAACTCTAACGAATGACAGCTGATGACATTATTTTTTAGTTTCATATATACTTAATTTTTGTTCTCAATTTCTTGGGATGCTCTGGCAGACGTAGTATGAATTGCAAAATATTTACAGCTCAGCAAGAAACTTGGGAGTTTGATGTGTTGGCAGGTACAAGAAACGGACGAAATAGAACGGATTTATTAAACTTCTTTCTCTCTCTCTTTCGCACTTCTAACGCCACACTTACACAGTATACTTTCATCATATAGTGTACCGCGTTCAACGATAGCTTAACGCACAATGAATTGATGTAGATTTCACAGGTTTCATGTGATCGAGATTTATTTCTTATAGTTTACTGAATTTCGCTGGGTTAGGACATGTTACCGCGAAAGAAATACACCTCACGCGTATACTGAGGAACCAAAACATTATGATCACCTGATTAATGGCTTCTTTGTCCTTTTTGAAGCGAAATACAAAACTGATTCTGCGTGTCAGGGATCCGACAGTTTGTTGGTAGGTTTGTGGAGGAGGGCAGGGGGGGGGGGGGATTGGGTTGTTTGGGGAAGGAGACCAGACAGCGAGGTCATCGGTCTCATAGGATTAGGGAAGTACGGGAAAGGAAGTCGGCCGTGCCCTTTGAAAGGAACCATTCCGGCATTTGCCTGGAGCGATTTAGGGAAATCACGGAAAACCTAAATCAGGATGGCCGGACGCGGGATTGAACAGTCGTCCTCCCGAATGCGAGTCCAGTGTGTTTGTGGAGGTATGTGGCATTAGATGTCTACGCAAAGGCCATGTAATTTGCGTAAATAACTCAAAATGGCTCAAATGGCTCTGAGCACTATGGGACTTAACTTCTGAGGTCATCAGTCCCTAGAACTCAGAACTAATCAAACGTAACTAACCTAAGGACATCACACACATCCATGCTCGAGGCAGGATTCGAACCTGCGAACGTAGCGGTCGCGCGGTTCCAGACTGTAGCGCCTAGAACCGCTCGGCCACTCCTGCAGGCCGCGTAAATAACTGGCCGCCCATTTGCATACGTGATGATGGTGCCCGATAGTGACCCAGATGCGTTTCATACGATTTACATCAACGTGAGTTCACTATAATGCTCCTCAAACCACTGCAGCACGGTTCTGGCTCCGACACACGGACAATTATACTGCTGAATGCTGACATCGCCTTCGGGGAAGACAATCCGCATGAAGGGCCGCGGGTGGTTCGCAGCTGTCAGGGTGTCTTCGAGTACTACCACAGGTCCATTGCAAGCGCAGGAGAATGTCTCCCACAGCACAATACTGCTCTGCTCCCACCAGCCTGCATCGTGTCGCGCTGCACGTTTCAAGCCGCCGTTCACCTCGATGACGGCATTTGTGGAAACGACCATCGACCTAGTGTGGCAAAAATGTGATTCACCCGAAGAGCGGACACGATTCCACTGATCGATGGTCCTATCCCGATAGTCCCGTGCCCACTGCAATCGTAACTGACGATGTCGTTGGGTCAGCACGTGAACACATACCGGAAGTCTGCTGCAGAGCTGTATGTTCAACAGCGTAGAATGAACGGTGAGCTCCGAAACACTTGTGCGTGCACCAGCATTGTGCTCTTTCTGCGGAGATGCCACAGATCACCATCTATCCTATTTTACAGGGCAGACAAGGATCCGAACCCCATGTTCTGTGAAGAGTCGTGGGCACCCAACCATCTAGCGCCTAGCGATAGTTTCAGTACCCTTCTTCCTCTTTCTGTAGATGTTCACGATAACATTCGACCAGCTTCGCCGTTTTCGAGATTCTAGTTCACAGGCCCTGCGTAACAATAATCTGCCCTCTGGCAAAATCCCGTATCTCAATGGATTTCCCCCTTTCGCAGCCCATAACTTTGCTACGGTGATCCCCCGGCCGTTCTACTCCGTCTACATACTTTTTTTAGCGCGTCACGTGCCCGCAACGCCACCAGGCGGCCTCCAGCGTCTTGGGGCGGGGGGGCAGTGGCCATATGTTTTGTCTGATGAGTGTATTCAGCAAAGGGAAAATCGGGGATGAGATCATGGTGAAGTATCATCTTTCATACTTTTGTGTCTATGCATATTATAGCTACACTTAATACCTATCCGGTTTTCATCTAGAAACGCCATTGCTTGAGGCAATGGTTCGATGTCTGGCTGCTTAACCAAATGTGGCACTTGAATCAAACTTACCTACAGTTTCTAACTCACAAAGTCTCGATCTCTGATACGTCAAAATGTTTGAAACTGCAACTGCACGTGTATTCAGTTCTGACTCTCACGAGGCTTCAGGTACAAATAGGAACATTTAGATAAATAATCCTAATTACATCCTTGTATTACAGTTCTTTTAAAACCACAAAAAATAAAGGAATATTAATATTTGAGTAGCTGATGCCCTACAGCTCGTAAGTACACTACGTGATCAAAAGTATCCGGACACCCCCAAGAACATACGTTTTTAATATTAGGTGCATTATGCTGCCACCTACTGCCAGGTACTCCATATCAGCGACCTCAGTAGTCATTAGACATAGTGAGACACCAGAATGGGGCGCTCCGCGGAACTCACGGACTTCAAACGTGGGCAGGTGATAGGGTTTCAATTGTGCAATAAGTCTGTACGCCAGACTTCTACACTCCTAAACATCCCTAGGTCCACTGTTTACGATGTGACAGTGAAATGGAAACGTGAAGGGACACGTACAGCACAAAAGCGTACAGGCCGACCTCGCCCGCATCTCGTGGTCGTGCGTTAGCTTTCTCGCTTCCCACGCCCGGGTTCCCGGGTTCGATTCCCGGCGGGGTCAGGGATTTTCTCTGCCTCGTGATGGCTGGGTGTTGTGTGATGTCCTTAGGTTAGTTAGGTTTAAGTAGTTCTAAGTTCTATGGGACTGATGACCATAGATGTTAAGTCCCATAGTGCTCAGAGCCATTTGAGCCGACCTCGTCTGTTGACTGACAGACACCGCCGACAGTTGAAGAGGGTCGTAATGTGTACTAGACAGACATCTATCCAGACCATCACACAGGAATTCCAAAATGCATCAGGTTCCACTGCAAGTACTACGACAGTTCGGCGGGAGGTGACAAAACTTGGATTTCATGGTCGAGGGGCTGCTCATAAGCCACACACCAAGCCAGTAAATGCCAAACGATACCTCGCTTGGTGTAAGGAGCGTAAACATTGGACGATTGAACAGTGGAAAAAGGTTGTGTGGAGTGACGAATCACGGAACACAATGTGGCGATCCGATGGCAGGGTGTGGGTGTGGCGAATGCCCGGTGAACGTCACCTGCCATGGTGTGTAGTGTCAACAGTAAAACCCGGAGGCGGTGGTGTTACGGTGTGGTCGTGTTTTTCATGGAGGGGGGCTTGCACCCCTTGTTATTTTGCGTGACACTATCACAGCACAGGCCTACAGTGATGTTTCAAGCACCTTCTTGCTTCCCACTGTTGAAGAGCAATTCGGGGATGGCGAGGGCATCGTTCAACATCATCGAGCACCTGTTCATAATGTACGGCCTTACGCGGAGTGATTACACGACAATAACATCCCTGTAATGGACTGGCCTGCACAGAGTCCTGACCTGAATCCTATTGCACACCTTTGGGATGTTTTGGAACGCCGACTTCGTGCCAGACCTCACCGACCGTCATCGACACTTCTCAGTGCAGCACTCCGTGAAGAGTGGGCTGCCATTCCCCAAGAAACCTTCCAGCACCTGATTGAACTTGTGCCAGCGAGAGTGGAAGTTATCATCAAGGCTAAGGGTGGGCCAACACCATATTGAATTCAAGCGTTACCGATGGAGGGCGCCACGAACTTGTAAGTCATTTTCAGCCAAGTGTCCGGATACTTTTAATCACATAGTGTATTTGGGAAACACTATAATTCAATCGCCAGAAGTTACTGGCAAATAATTCTTTAGTCATTACCATATGAAAACTTTTGTGCCAAATGACATAAAAGTCATCCTGCGTCAGTTTTTAATCTCTGTCTACATACTACAATATACCTCTATCTGTATGGAGACACACTGCATACTAATATATAGAGTGTCTCTACATGAAAAGATGTGACATGATTTTAATAGCAACCAAATGCAAGTATGTCTGAATCATCCTGTATTCTCAAACATTCACTCACGGACATTCTGCCGCACGCTACAGCGTCATCAGAAAACAGTCGCAGATTGCTGCTCGCCTTATACAACAGATCGTTTACGTATACAGAGAACAAAAGCGGTCCTATCACACTTCCTTGGAGCACTCCTGACGACACCATTGTCTCCGATGAACTCTCGCCGTGCAGAACAACATAGTGGATCCTATTACTTAACAAGAGCTCGATCCAGTTACGCATCTGCTGATCTACTCTGTAAGCTAGGACCATCGTTAAGAGTCTACAGTGTGGCGCACTGTCAAACGCTTTCCGGAAACCTAGGAATGTGGAATCTGCCTGTTGCCCTTCTTCCATGGTTCGCAAGATATCGTGTGAAAAAGCAGCAAGCTGAGTTTCGCACGAGCGTTGAATTCCAAATCCGAGCTGATTTGAGGATAGAAGCGTTACTGTCACCAGTACAGATGAATCCGCAAAGGTTGGCTGATGTGAATGGGCCATTTGCTAAGCACTCGAGACTGCTGGGTCAGAAATTCGGTCCCGTATTCAGAGCTGGTGCAAGTATATTTGGCTCCTACGCATTCCCGATAGCGAGTGGCAACCCTGTGTCGGGCCATGACGCGCCACGCAGCTGCCAGTGCGGGAATCTGAGTCAGCAAAAAGAGAACGCCGCGCGCGTAAGGCGCTGGAGTATGTATTTAGCGGCCTCTCACTCGACGGACAGATGCGGTTACACCGGTATACACCCTGCTCCTCCGTGTCTTTTCAGCGGTCAGAGGCACCAAGCCCACCGTCGGAGCCTTTGTGATTCATCTCACACGTACCTGTCCCCCCCCCCCCCCCCCCCAACTATCTTTCCTCTCTCCCGGCATTCACGTACGTTCCTGATTCGCGGTGAATAAAGCAAACGTAACGAAGTCTCAGTTATCACATAAGCTCAAAGAGCGCAAAATAAAACTGGCCTAATTGAATTTGCAGAGAGTCGCTAAGGCAGGGCGAAAGTTCTGAGCTTCTCAGTGCATGGCGTCATAGCAACAGAAAGGTCATCAGAGACGACACACACGCAGGGATTGGTGAAGTATTGTGAAGGAAAGAGGCCTTGTTCTTTCAACGGAACCGTCCCTGCATTATCTATGAACGATTTAGGAAAATGTCGAATAACTTAAATCTGGATGGCTAGGTGCGGATTTGATCCACTTTCCTCCCGTATGCAAGTCTGTTGTCTTAGGACTCAGCGACCTCGCTCGGTGTCATGATTAGAGAAAATTTCCAAGGAAAATGCTAATATGAAACACTATCCGCATTGCCGTAGTACAATGTTTTTTGGCAATATGGCAGAAGACAATCATTCGTTGCATGCAGTAATTCGGTTGGGAAGGGTGTCAAAAAAGATGTTGTATTCTCTACTGAGGCAAGGTGGCCTACAACTGTTATACCTGTTCTTTGATGTCCTGCATGCTAGCATTGGGACGGAGTTGATGCACGAGGTGTTCCCAAACGTGTTCTGTCGGCGACAGATCTGGGATGTCGTTGGCCACGTGATCTGGGATGTCGATGCCCACGTGAGTACCTCAACAGCACGCACACAGTTCATAGAGACACGTGACGTGTGTTGACGAGCACTATCCTGGTAGAAAATGGCACCACGAGTACTGTCGCGCGAGAGGTAACATAGGAGGACGCAGTATGTCCGTGACATACCGTTGAGCTGCCAAAGATCCCTCAACCACTATCAGCACTGACCAGAAGTCATAGCTGATTGCTCCTCGTACCGTGATGCCAGCAGTAACACCGCTGTGCATCTCCAAAACATTGGGAGAATGGACCTCTCGCCAGGTTATCGCCATACTCGCCGATAATGGACATCCCGGGGTGTGCCGAAGAGCGATTCGTCGCTGAACACAATGGGCGCCATCCATCAGCAGTCCATACTTCCAGATCACGGCACCACTCTAAACGCAGCTGCTTGTGTTGTGGTGTAACAGCAGCCTAAGCGTGTGACAGCAGAGTCCGGCTGTTGATAGTCTCCGACCAATGGTGCGGGATGGCATAAAATGTTGCAATGAGTCCATTACTTGTTCTGCGAGGCCTGGCGCAGGTGTGAACGGGGTTATGGTGTGCTTGGTGCGCAAAACGGCAGTGGTCCCTCTGGTTACTCGTGGTCGGCCGAACCTTGACAACGAGTGTGCATCGGGCCATTGTCACATCTGAATGACCTAAAACTCTGGATACTGCACGGTGAGACCAGCCGGCAAATTGAAGACACACAACGAGGTACCTTTCAAACTCTGTCAATTACTGACAATGCTGTCTCAGACGGGTAAGCGGCATCTCCGTATCCTTCACGGTGAGCACTCAAGAGCTAATGCTTTTCAGACCCTTTGTATGCCTACACTGAAGAGCAAAACTTAACTAGTACAACTGCCTAATATCGTGTAGAATCTCCGAGAGCATGCAGAAGTGCCGCAACATGACGTGGCATGGACTCGGCTAATGTCTGATGTAGTGCTGGAGGGAATTGATACCATGAACCCTGCAGGGCTGTCCATAAATCCGTAAGAATACGGGGGGAGTGTAGATCTCTTCTGAACAGCAAGTTGCAAGGTATCCCAGAATTGCTAATAGTGTTCATGTCTGGGGAGTTTGCTGGACAGCGGTAGTGTTTAAACTCAGAAGAGTGTTCCTGGAGCCACTCTGTAGCAGTTTTAAACATGTGGGGTGTCGTATTGTCCTGCTGAAATTGCCCAAGTCCGTCGAAATGCACGATTGACATAAATGGATGCAGGTGATCAGACAATATGCTTAAGTACGTAAGAGTCAGAGTCGTATGTAGACGAATCAGGGGTCCCATATCACTCCAAATGCACACACTCCTAACCATTACAGAACCTCCATCAGCTTTAACAGTCACCTGATGGCATGCAGGGTCCATGGATTCATGAGGTTGTCTTTATACCCGTTCAAGTCCATCCGCTTGATACAATTTGAAACGATACCCGTCAGACCAGGCAACATGTTTCCAGAGATCAACAGTCCAGTGTCGGTGTTGGTGGGCCCACGCGATGCGGAAAGCTTTGTGCCATGCAGTCATCAAGGGTACACGTGTAGGTCTTCGACTCCGAAAGCCCATATCGATGATGTTTCGTTGAATGGTTTGCACACTGACATTTGTTGATGGCCCAGCATTTAAATCTGCAGCAATTTGCGGTAAGGTTGCACTTCAATCACGTTGAACGATTCTCTTCAGTCGTCGTTGAAGCAATTTTACCAGCAGTAACCGATCTAACAACTACGCCAGCCAGTCACTGTCTTATACTGGCGTTGCCGACCACAGTGCCAATTTTGCCTATTTATATATCTCTGTATGTGAATACGCATGCCTGTATCAGTTTGTTTGACGCATCGATGTACAAGGCCTGGTAACAACATTAAACACAAGCATTACTGCACTCTGGTCCAAAAATGGTTCAAATGGCTCTGAGCACTATGAGACTTAACATATGAGGTCATCAGTCCCCTAGAACTTAGAACTACTTAAACCTAACTAACCTAAGGACATCACACACATCCATGCCCGAGGTAGGATTCGAACTTGCGATTCTAGGGGTCGCGCGGTTCCGGACAGAAGCGCCTGTAACCGCTCGACCACTGCGGCGGCCTGCACTCTGTTGGCCGTTCTACCTCACAGAGGACTACAATTCTAATCATTTACACTCCCGTAGATGGTGTTTCCTATTAGGAATTTAAATTTTTACCCAGTATGTCTTCTGAGTGCTTAATTTTTTGTGGTCAGGCAGTGTACTGTGAACTGTACTGGTTCTTCATAATTATTTAGTTCGCGTCTAATAAAGCTTCCGCATTAAAAAGTACACACTGTGTTTCGTTCGATAGCTAGTCTTCAATCCAGTCGCATATCGGTCCGCATATTCCACTGCAGTGCAATCTGTTTACTAGGTAAGGGTACGAAACTGCTTCGTCGAAGAGAAGGAACACGGCCTCAAGTTGTGTTCCGTCTCTCTTGTCTTCTGGATCTCAAGAGTTAACACAGCAAGTAATTTTCAGGCGGCTGCCTTTTGCGCATACCATGTTCATTCTTACAGACGAGTTGTTTGTCTCCTAAAATGTCTTCAGACGATAGCACAAAATGTGTGTTGCATTATTCTACAAGGTGCTGACATCAGTGAGATACGTTTATATACTTCTGTGTATCAGTCCTGCGACGCTTCTTACGCACTGGAAGATAAGGTGCCTTTTTCTAGTCACTCGAATCGTTTTGTTTATCTAGTGACCTGTTACAAAATGAATATGAGTGATAAGTTAGTGTTATAGGCTGCACCAGGTTCGAACCTAGTTCCTTGTTTTTTTGCTACCGATCGTTTCAGACGAACACAATGGATTCAAAGATTCAACCTGCTTCAAGTTCCCCCTCTTTTCTTCGAAATTCTAATCTCTGCCGATACGGTCGGCAACGCCTATATAAGACACCAAGTGTCTGGCGCAGTTGATCGATCGGTTACTGCTGCTACAATGGCAGGTTATCAACATTTAAGTGAAAAAATGGCTCTGAGCACTATGGGACTCAACTGCTGTGGTCATTAGTCCCCTAGAACTTGGAACTACTTAAACCCAACTAACCTAAGGACATCACACACACCCATGCCCGAGGCAGGATTCGAACCTGCGACCGTAGCAGCAGCGCGGCTTCGGACTGGAGCGCCTAGAACCGCACGGCCACCGCGGCCGGCTCATTTAAGTGAGTTTGAACGTGGCGTTGCAGTCGGTGCAAGAGCGATGGGACACAGCATATCCGAGGTAGCGATGAAGGGGGATTTTCCCGTACGACCATTTCACGAGTGTACGTACCATGAATATCAGGAATCCGGTAAAACATCAAATCTCCGACATCGCTGCGGCCGGAAAAAGATCCTGCAAGAACGGGACCAACGGCGACTGAAGAGAATCAATCGTTCAACGTGGCAGAAGTGCAACCCTTCGGCAAATTGCTGCAGATTTCAATACTGGGCCATCAAGTGTCAGCGAATGAATCATTCAACGAAACATCATCGATACGGGCTTTCGTACTCGAAGGCCCATTCGTTTACCCTTGATGACTGCACGACACAAAGCTTTACACCTCCCCTGGACCCGTCAGTACCGACATTGGACTGTTGATGACTGGAAACATGTTACCTGGTTGGACAGGTCTCATTTCAAATTGTATCGAGCGGTTGGACGTGTACGGCTATGGAGACAACCTCAGGAATTCATGGACCTTGCATGTCAGCAGGGGACTGTTCAAGCTGGTAGAGGTTCTGTAATGGTGTGGAGTGTGTGCAGTCGGAGTGATATGGGACCCCTGATAAGTCTAGATACGGCTCTGACAGGTGACACGTACGTAACCATACTGTCTGATCCTGTCCATTGTGCATTCCGACGGACTTGGTCAATCCAGCAGGACAATGCGACTCCCCACGCGTCCAGAATTGCTACAGAATGGCTCCAGGGACACTCTTCTGAATTAAAACTCTTCCACTGGCCACCAAACTCCCCAGGCATGAACATTATTGAGCGTATCTGGGATGTCTTGCAACGTGTTGCTGAAAAGAGATCTCCACCTCCTCGTATTTTTATGGATTTATGGACAGCCCTGGAGGATTCATGGCGACATTTCCCTCCAGCACTACTTCAGACATTAGTCGAGTCCACGCCACATCGTGCTGCTGCCCTTCTGCGTGCTCGCGGGGGCCCTACACGATATTGGGAAGGTGTACTAGTTTCGTCGATTCTTCAGTGTAATATTCAATAGTCGGTTCTTCATCGAGCAACTGGCTTTCAGTAACATGCTCACGTATTTCTGTCTCTTTATTTTTGCATCTGTGGGACGCCGAAAGTAGAAACTGCTTTATGATCTACGGTGAAGCACACATTGTCTCCTTCTTTCCGCTGATGGAACAAGAGAAAAAAATGAACTTACATGCTTCGGTGCGCGCTCTAATTTCTATAATGTTGGCGGTGGAGTTGTTGCAAAGTCTTCCTTAGATAAACGTTCTCTATATGTGCTAGACATAAATTATCGAAAATAATGTTGCCTCTCTTCCAAATACTCCCACTTACTTTCCCTGAGCATCTCGTAGCATTTTAATTACTTGTAGGAAAATCAGTGCCAGGCCAAGATTCATTACGAAAATGTAATGCCTCTAGGAAGTAGCTGGATTACACAATGTTCATTTGACCGATTCTCGTCAGTCCTAGATCCTTCCAAGGTTGCATTAATGGCAGAGATAGAAAAGACCGAACGAAGAGTGACGCGTGTGTCGCGGAACCGTTTAGTAAGCGCACATCGTTAAGGAGATGCTGAACGAACTCCAGAGGCAGACGGTACATGGGAGGCGTTATGCTCACGGGCAAGTTTATTGTTAACTACCTGTAACTGGCCACGCTTTGCTGTGGCTCAGTCCGCTTAAGCAGAAAAGAAAGAAAGAAAAGTGCAAGCACACGTTTCTAATGTGTACGGGAATTCTATATAAGCCCTAATCTCCTTGTCTCCTCTGTCTCCGTCCATCCCCTCCCCCTTCCTTTGTCCCTCTTCTCCTCCTTTTCTCTCCTTTTCTGTCCATCAACTCCACCCGCTTTTTCTGACACTCTTCTCTCTCTCGATCACCTCAAACTCCCTTTCTCTTCCTCTCTCTCAGTCCATCACCACTTCCCCCCATTCTCTGCCCTTCTCCTCTCTATCTTCTCCTACTTGTTTTCTATGTCCATTTCCTCCCACCGGTCTGTTCATCTCCTCGTCACCTATCTCTCTAACCTTCACTCTTGTTTATTGTTACTGCAAATTCAGAGTTTGCAGTAGTATTCTAATGATAAATCAATAAGCCGTAAATACAACTTTCCTTCTTGCTAAGAACTTTGCGCTGTGGTCCATTGATCGTAACCGGGCCAAACATCTTACGAAATAAGCATCAAACGAAAAAACTGCAAAGAACGAAACTTGTCTAGCTTGAAGGGGGAAACCAGATGACGCTATGGTTGGCCCGCTAGATGGCGCTGCCATAGGTCAAACGGATTTCAACTGCGATTTTTTTAAAATAGGCACCCCCATTTTTATTGCATATTCGTGTAGTACGTAAAGAAATATGAATGTTTTAGTTGGACCACTTTTTTCGCTTTGTGATAGATGGCGCTGTAATAGTCACAAATATATGTCTCACAATTTTAGACGAACATTTGGTAATAGGTAGGTCTTTCAAATTAAAATACAGAACGTAGGTACGTTTGAACATTTTATTTCGGTTGTTCCGATGTGATACATGTACCATTGTGAACTTATCATTTCAGAGAACGCATTCTGTTACAACTTGATTACCTGTAAATACCACATTAATGCAATAAATGCTCAAAATGATGCCCGTCAATCTCAATGAATTTGGCAATACGTGTAACGACATTCCTCTCAACAGCGAATAGTTTGCCTTCGTCTTCCGTAATGTTCCCACATTCATTGACAATGCGCTGACGCATGTTGTCAGGCGTTGTCGGTGGATCACGATAGCAGATATCCTTCAACTTTCCTCACAGAAAGAAATCCGGGGACGTCAGATCTGGTGAACGTGCGGGCCATGGTATGGTGCTTCGACGACCAATCCACCTGTCATGAAATATACTATTCAATAACGCTTCAACCGCACCGACCTATGTGCCGGACATCCATCATGTTGGAAGTACATCGCCATTCTGTCATGGAGTGAAACAACTCGTAGTAACATCGGTAGAACATTACGTAGAAAATCAGCATACACTGCACCATGTAGATTACCATCGATAAAATGGGGGCCAATTCCTTTCCTCCCATAATGCCGCACCATACATTAACCCGCCAAGCGAAAAAAGTGATCCAACTAAAACTTTCATATTTCTTTACGTACTATACGAATATGTAATAAAAGATGGGGGTTCCTATTTTTTTTTAACCTATGCAGCGCCATATAGCGGGTCAAATATAGCGCCATCTGGTTTCCCCCTTCAAGCTAGACGAATTTCGTTCTTTGTAGTTTTTTCGTTTGATGCTTATTTCGTGAGATATTTGGCCCGGCCACGTCACGTCGACAACGAGGTCGAGGTCATGAGAGACCGAGCACAGCCTCCGTTTGGAGAAGGATGGGGAAGGAAATCGGCCGAGTCCTTTCAAAGGAATCATCTCAGCATTTGGCTGAAGCGGTTTAGGGAAATCACGGAAAACCGTCATCAGGATGGCCGGACGGGGGTCTGAATCGTCGTCCTCTCGAATGCGAGTCCATTGTGCTAACCTCTGCGCCACCTCGCTCGGTGAACATACATATAATTAGGTACCTAACGACAGTCCCGTATTAGAATTCTATGCTGTGTCAAAATTTTAAAGCACTGGATCAAGATCTTTCGGAAACACTATTTTGAACAAAGGAACATGTACATTTTTATTTATATAGATATTCCGAAAGCTACGTTCCAAGTTGAACAAAGCAACACTACTGCCTCTCACATACCTCTCGCGAAACGACCACGACGAGAGAAATTAAAGCTCATACAATGGTTTATCGACAGTCGTTCTCTCGCCGCACCATTCGCGAGCGTAACAGGGAAGGGACAAATGATAATGGTACCAGAAATAAACCTCCACCACGCACCGTGGCTTGCAGAATATACCTGCAGATATATGCACTATACCGACCTGGTACTATCCTATCGTCTCGACTTCGTTAGACATCTGTGTGCCAACTGGATGATGACTGTAAGTGTTACAGCAGTATTTTGGAGTTAGTCGCATTACCGTTTCCTGTGCTCTTTAGTACACAGACAAACTACAGTTTTCCGGAGTTCTCCCACTGGATCTAAGCATTCAATCCGCCTTCTTCACAAGTGACTTAACGTGTTCATGTAATAGCGCTTCGCAGTACTACTCCTAGAAATTTAAACCGTTTGACAGACTCCAGAAGTGTAGCACTAAGCATGCAATTGCATACTGTTGAATTTATAAGCAGTTAAATAAATTCTAAGTCATTGTGATTTTCCTTAAGATCATCCGGTGACGAATTTATTGCTGTAAACAACAGCTTAGTCAGCGAACCATTTAAGAGTGTTGCTCACTCCACACGTTTCGGTAGCTGCGCGGCCAGCGCGTCTTGACTCCCATGCAGAGGACTGGATTCTACTATCGATACAGTCGGGGATTTTCCTTGATCGGAGGTCTGGAACGCCGGACACTCAGCCTCGTGATGCCAACTGAGGAGCAACTTGACTAAGAAGTAGCCTAGAAGTCAGAACGGCCGGTAGGGCAGTGTGCTGAAAAATGGCTCTGAGCACTACGGGACTTAGCATCGGTGGTCATCAGTCCCCTAGAACTTAGAAGTACTTAATCATAACTAACCTAAGGACATCACACACATCCATGCCCGAGGCAGGATTCGAACCTGCGACCGTAGCCGTCACGCGGTTCCAGACTGTAGCGCCTAGAACCGCACGGCCTAACCGGACGGCAGCAGTGTGCTGACCCTGTGCTCCTGCATAACGTATCCGGAACATGCCATTTGGCAGAGTATCAGACGGCGACCAGTGGCTATCTGGGCTTGATCGCCGAATAACTCCTTTTTCTACTTACACACAAAATCATCCTGTGTTGATCGCAGTTCATTATTTTTGAAAATGAGTTTAGATTGAGCTATCTTCAAATCTGCCGTAAGACAAAAAGTATGAACATGGGACATAGGTTATTTCGCACCAAGTATTTCAGTTTTACTTCACGTATCGTAGATGTGTATTACATAAACGTTAATTCAGTTATTACATAAATCTTTAATAATGTAATAATCGAATTATTATGTAACCCAATAGAATTAAATTTATTATTATATTATGAAATGAGACTGTAAATACAATAGATGAGTTTTGCTTTTTGGGTATTAAAATAAAGATATAAAAAATAGACTGGCAATAGCACGTAAAGTGTTTCTGGAAAAGAGAAATTCGTTAACATATAATATAAATTTTAGTGTGACAAAGTTTATTCTGAAGATATTTGTCAGGAAAGTATGCTTGTACGGAAGTGAAACCTAGACGATCAATATCTGAGGCAAGAAGAGAATAGAAGCTTTCGAGATGTGGTATCACAGAAGAATACTGATGATTAGATGGATATGGTTCAAATGGCTCTGAGCACTATGGGACTTAACTTCTGAGGTCGTCAGTCCCCTAGAACTTAGAACTACTTAAACCTAACTAACCTAAGGACAGCACACACATCCATGCCCGAGGCAGGATTCGAACCTACGACCGTAGCGGCCGCAAGGAAAGGCTCGGTTCATAAGATACATCCTGAGGGATCATGGAGTCGTAAATTTGATAATGGGAAAGCACGTATGTAGGGAGCGAAAACTTTAGAGGAAGACCATCCCTTGACTACAGCAATCAGGTTCAGATGGATACAGATTGTAGTAATTACGCAGAAATGAAGAGGCTTCGTTGCACAGGACAGATAAGCGTGTACAGCTGCATCGCACCAAGATCACATCAGCAACACGTACTGTCATTTCTGGAATTAAAATCTAAAATCCTAGCTGAGAACAGAGCACAGAAATATGATCTTCGGCGACAACTGCCATCTGCGTACCTCGCAGACACGTGTATCGAACGTTATCTTGATGTCTAAATCAAGCAAATCACACCCCGGCCATGAAAAACACGGAATTACTGTCACTGTGGACTAAGCAGCGAAGGTCGGCTCTGGCTCCGCTAAACGCGGCATTACACCTCGCGCCGAACTGCCCCGCCGGAGATAAGCCGCGTGTGATGACGCACGGTGGCGACCGTCGACGTCCGGCTGCAGCGGGCGTGCGTCCGCGCTACAGTACAGTACCACGAAACTACATTAGAGCGCTGGTGTCGGCGCCGGCTTAACCCACTCACTCACTCTTCCTGGATTTGCCGTATCGACAGCTGCAACTCCGAAGTGCCGTGCGGCCCGAGGTTTCGCTGTCAGCCTGAGACTACGGCGTGAAAAGTTAACAGAGCCTTCATCCAGTTACGGCACTAGATGTGGTCCCCATCTATAATGGCGTATCCTGCCTGCTGCCGACGATATATTTTCGGGCTTCTCGTCCAGTCGACGATTCCATTTTCCGCTTCGTTATTTCAAATGGTTCAAATGGCTCTGAGCACTATGGGACTTAACATCTGTGGTCATCAATCCCCTAGAACTTAGAACTACTTAAACCTAACTAACATAAGGACATCACACACATCCATGCCCGAGGCAGGATTCGAACCTGCGACCGTAGCAATCGCGAGGTTCCGGACTGAAGCGCCTAGAACCGCACGGCCACAAAGGCAGGCCCGCGTTATTTCGACGACTAACTTACACCCTAAGAAGTACGACGAAGTAGTTGACAGCTGTTTGTTTACATGACAGCTGTCACAGCAACATCAAACGCCGGGATGAGCTCGGTCGCGCCTTCCGCTCTGCTCGCCGTCTGTCACACTGCTCTGCTTCCTCAAGAAGGCCTGCCTGGTATCCGACTTAGCTGACAGCTCCGGTTTCCTATTGTAGTGCGCGGCCAAATATTTGCAAGTCCGACCTCTCCGGCTTTTGATAGGCCTTTAAAAGATGAAGTAGAGGAGGTCTGTTCCAAGCTAACGACATAAGCGCGAGGAATAACTACGAGGGTTGCCCAGAAAGTAATCCACCCCTTTTCTTTTTCTCAGCTGAAAACAATGCTAAGAATGCGAGACGTTACGTACGTATTATCTGAAGTCTCCTGAGAGAGCGCGCCAAATTCCCACCACTTTCGACAGCGTAGCTGCAGGGCAGTTTCAAAATGGCGTCTGTAGGTGATGTATGTTAGAAGCAACGTGCCGTCATTGAGTTTCTCACTGCACTATTCACAAACGCATGTGCAAAGTCTATGAAGCATCTGCTGTCGACAGTACAGTTAGTCGCTCAGCAAAGAAGGTGAGGTCATCAGAAGGCGGGTCCGGCGGAGCTCCACGATTTTCAACGGTCGGGGAAACCACCCACGGCTGTCACACCTGATACACCTGCCTAGCCCTTCGGACTTCACTTGTTTGGGCCATTAAAAATGGCTCTGAGCACTATGGGACTTAACATCTGAGGTCATCACTCCCCTATAACTTACAAGGGAACCTCCCCATCGCACCCCCCCTCAGATTTAGTTATACGTTGGCACAGTGGATAGGTCTTGAAAACCTGAACACAGATCAATCGAGAAAACAGGAAGAAGTTGTCCGGAACTATGAAAAAAATAAGAAAAATATACAAACTGAATAATCCATGCGCAAGATAGTCAACATCAAGGATAGTGTGAGCTCAGGAGCGCCGTGGTACCGTGGTTAGCGTGAGCAGCTGCGGAACGAGAGGTCCTTGGTTCAAGTCTTCCCTCGAGTGAAAAGTTTATTTTTTTATTTTCAGACAATTATTATCTGTCCGTTCGTCCGTCCGATGCGATCACTTTTTTGGGAGTGATTATCACATCCACAAGAAAACCTAAATCTGGCAAGGTAGAAGAATCTTTTTACCCATTCGCCAAGTGTACAAGTTAGGTGGGTCGACAACAAATTCCTGTCATGTGACGCACATGCCGTCACCAGTGTCGTATAGAATATATCAGCCGTGTTTTCCTGTGGAGGATTCGTTTGACCTATGACCTTGCGATCAAATGTTTTCCGTTCCCATTGGAGAGGCACGTCCTTTCGTCTACTAATCGCACGGTTTTGCGGTGCAGTCGCAAAACACCGACACTAAACTGATTACAGTGAACAGAGACGTCAATGAACGAACGGACAGATCATAACTTTGCGAAAATAAAGAAAGTAAACTTTTCACTCGCGGGAAGACTTGAACCAAGGATCTCTCGTTCCGCAGCTGCTCGCGCTAACCACGGGACCACGGCGCTCCTGAGCTCACATGATCCTTGATGTTGCCTATCTTGCGCATGGACTACTCAGTTTGTATATTTTGCTTATTTTTTCATAGTTCCACACAACTTCTTCCTGTTTTCTCGATTGATCTGTGTTCAGTTTTTCAAGGCCTACCCACTGTGCCAACTTATAACTAAATCTGAGGAGGGGTGCGATGGGGAGATTCCCTTCTAGAACTACTTAAACCTAACAAACATAAGGACATCACACACATCTATGCCCGAGGCAGGATTCGAACCTGCAACCGTAGCGGTCGCGCGGTTCCGGACTGAAACGCCTAGAACCGCTCGGCCACAGCGTTGGGCCATTAAAAGATGCCATTCGTGGAAGAAATTTTGAGGATGAGGAGGAGGTGATTCAAACGGTGAAGTACTGGTTCCGCCACCAGGACAAGGACTGGTATCGACAGGGCCTCCACGCCTTTGTTTCGCGCTGGAGCAAGGCCATAGAACGGGACGGAGATTACGTGGGAAGACAGTGTGTATGGATAAAACACCAGTCTTTCGTGTGTGTAATTCTCATTATGTTCAATAAATAATTGTTGAAGAAAAATAATGTGGTACATTACTTTTTGGGCAACCCTCGTACAAGGAGTGACAAGGAGATATATCAACAATTGCTGTTTTTATATCTGTATACTACGTTTTCCTGCGTAGGTCGAAATGTATCTAATTATTGCGTATCATCGTGTCAAGAGTCCCACGGAACGATTTCCAAGAAAAACAACGTCCTTGGTAAAGTGGGATCAAATGAGAAACACTAATATTTAACAATACTTTACAGATATTTCTTTATAAGTCTAATTTGAATGACTGACGTTACTGAATGTCTTCTAGTTTTCCTTCCCATAACAACAGATAATTGTTTATTTTCCTCACTGAAGAACTTTTAGTTTATTCTGACATAAGATGATCTTAGGAACAAGACTGAGCGCTTCATAAGACCGAACACTTAGTTGCTGTCGTAATTGTCTAATTATAATGCTGCTGACTGATTACTTTTTTTAACCACATTTAAGATTGATCTCGCAAAAAACTGGCAATAATTTATTATTTATAAACGGCTGAAAGTACCCAAGTGATTCTATTTCCACACAATGGAGTTACAGGTATTGGTTGCGAGTGGGCATTGATTGAAATCGATGGGGAAACTTGAAAACTTGTGCCGAACTGTGATTCGAGCACAGGTCTCCTGCTTACTAGGTAGACTAGGTAGGTGCGCTGACCGCAGCCGTTCGAACCTCGGTCTGGCACAAATTTTCAACTCTCCCCATCGATTTAAATCAATACCCACTCGCAACCAACGTCTGTCATTGTAATATTTCTGGCTTATTCAGCCATCATATTAGACTCCAGGAAGCTATTCCCAGGGCAGTGGAGATGCAAGAAGCATAGAGATGACGCAATGTGGGATGAGGTACAAGTGACAGATGTTAGATTCGGTACCATTCCCGTGAGAAAGACCGCCTGTGATTGGCTGCTGTGTAAGCCGGTAGGGCGCCAAAACATTAAATTTTAGTTGCTATTATTAATTAAACCTGTCATCCAAATTACTTCATTTCTTTTAAATAAACATCTCTCAACAACCAGCTATCAATCGGTCATTTCAAAATTATTAAAATCAAAGTATTACTAAAACAAAAGACTGACAATATTACTGCCGATGCACTTCGGTGGCGTTTGGGTCACGCCTTGCTGGCTTGGCGCGCGAAGTGTCTCGGGCAGTTCAGACCGTTCCAGTAGACAGACATGTTGTTTGTTATAGCAGTATTTGTTTCATGCAATTTTATTTACTACAGTTCCTACCGTCGCTAGGTACAGACATGTCGTCCGTAATAGTAGTATTTGATTCATGTAATTTTATTCTCTAGTTCTGACGGCTCCAGTAGACAGACATGTTGTCTGTGGCAGGATGTATTTCATGTTAATTTAGCCAGATATAATGACTGTGGAAAGATATGTTCAATACGTTGTGATCAAGAATAGTTTCTCGTGTCTATATCAATAAAAACGCGAGTGGAATGCCAAATGAGTTATAGTTTATCCGTAGCAGCAGTTCCTTGTGAAATTAATTTCAGCCGCAAGAATAAGAATCCACGGCCTGCGTGCTGTTTTCTGCACTGGGGACATCATCATCATCATGAAGACAGCAGGTAGCATGTTAGTGAAGTGTACAAGAACTTATGTATTCCACTCAGGGCAGTGGGAACAACTAGGCACCTCACGTGTACTGCATGCACAGTACAAATGTGCTCAGTGACACGTCATCTGCAGTAATGCAGAGGAGGTAAAGAAGGATGAAAGTATTAACACTATCTCACTTGCACTCCTTTTTTCTTGCCGTATCATTCCTTTGCGTTTTAATTCACAATGGCTGCTGGATGAAAATGGTGTGTGTTCTTTCGGGCATGTCTGAAAGCACACACACCACATATATACAGGGTGTATCAAAAAGAATCATCCGATTTGGCACGTCTATATTTCTGAAACTAATAAACATATACAATAAATTTTGGCTTTTGATGAACGAGAAACTCAAAAAGTTTTTTTTTTTTTCATACTTCTTCATAGGCGTTCAATATACCCCCCTTTAGATGCACGGCATATGTCAATGCGGTATTCAAGTTGTTCCACACTGCAGCGACCATGTCTTGAGTTACAACTTCCGCAGCTGCTGTTATGTGTCTCAGTTCATTCATTGTTTGCTACGGTCGCAGGTTCGAATCCTGCCTCGGGCATGGATGTGTGTGATGTCCTTAGGTAAGTTAGGTTTACGCAGTTCTAAGTTCTAGGGGACTGATGACCACAGATGTTAAGTCCCATAGTGCTCAGAGCCATTTGAACCATCATTCATTGTTACTGGTAACGGAGACACATAAACAGAGTCTTTTATAAGCACCCTCAAGAAATAAACACATACAGTCAGGTCCGGTGACCTTGGAGGCCAGTAACGTGAGGATGAATCATTTGGTCAAGTGCGACCGATCCATCGTTCAGTAATCCTTTTATTTAAAAATTCATGCACTTCCAGATGACAGTGACTGTGGGAAAATAAAGTTCTGAAGCATATAGAGATATGTGCTTCCCGTAACAGTG
This sequence comes from Schistocerca americana, assembly GCF_021461395.2. NCBI lineage: Eukaryota > Metazoa > Arthropoda > Insecta > Orthoptera > Acrididae > Schistocerca > Schistocerca americana. Next base: position 150,734,444 of record NC_060123.1, read on the forward strand.
TTCTCGCCAAAGAAAAATGGACCATAAACTGCACAGAACACATTAAAATTTGCAGAGTCCCTCTCAATTGGTACAACTTCATGTGGTTGTTCCGTACCCCATATCCTCACATCATGACAGTTCACCTTTCCATCCACGTCACTGAACTCTAAGCCTGGAAGAAAACAGTCATCCTCCATCTTGCCAAGAACGAAATTACATAACTCCACACGTTGTTGTTTGTTACCTTCACGAAGAGTTTGCAATAGATGAATTTTGTATGGTTTCACATGTCAACGTCGACGCAACACATGCCAGATGGACGTCTGGGGCATCTTGAGCTGCCGAGCTGCGCAGCGAACGGATTTCTGCGAACTCCTTGTGAAACTATGGCGGAACTGTTTCACGTTTGTGTCATACACTCGGGGAGGCCCGGTGATTTGCCTTTACAGAAACAAGCTGTTTCTCGGAATTGTTCATGCCATCGTCTAATGCTCTGCGCTGTACGAGGATCCATACCATACCTAGTGCGAAAGTCACGCTGAACAGTTATTACTAAACCGCAATGCGCAAAACGTAAAAAACAAAACGCTTTTTGTTGTTCCGGCACCGTTTTTGCTAGAGCTGAAGTGCGCGCACACTGCTGCTACCTAGCGGGAACCATGTAAAACTCGATACACCCTTTATATCATAAGACGTGGAGAGCTAATAATCTCTTCAGTGCAGATGCACATCAGGCTTGAACTCCTACGGATATCGGCGAAATGCCGCGAGTAATGAGAGTAATGGGCAAGGGGCACTACATTAATAGTATGTGCACGAGTTGAGATTTAGGGTCTGACCGGAGGCGGGCTAGAGTAGTCCGTGCAGCTGCGGTAACAGTGCGTCTGGATGGCGTAGCCGGCACGGTAACTCAGCGTGTTCGGTCAGAGGGCTAACTGCCCTCTCTAATAAAAAAAAAACTGAGTTAATGGCTGAACGACGAACTGAAACGGGTGTCTTGCGACGTCCGCCCCGAACAGATACAACGAACGATAACGAACAAAACGAGATTAAAAAAAAAAAAGATGGCGCAGTGGTCAGTGCATCTACCTAGGAAGCAGGAGGCCTAGGTTCGAATCTTAGTCTGGCACAAATTATGAACTTTCCCCATTGATTTAAATCAATAATCACCCGCAACCGACGTCTGTAATTTCTTTGTGTCTTAATTCGTAGTAGCTGCTGAATCAAAATGGTGTCTGTTCATTTTGGACATGTCCGAACGAACACACACCAAATATCAATTCTATTTCTATTTAAAAAGGTAGTCTGGCTCTTAGAGCAAAAGGTCCATCTAAACAAAAAGCAAAGACTGGCTTTCCAACATTGGACCTTGCAACACATCATCAAGTCCCAGTTACAACAGTCAGATGTAGACGATAAACACTGCTGCTATCTGAACTGTTGCGATGTGGCCGCGCGGTTAGAGGCGCAATGTCACGGACTGCACGGCCCCTCTCGCCGGAGGTTCGAGTCCTCCCTCGGGCATCAGTGTGTGTCTTGTTCTTAGTATATATTAGTTAAAGTTACTTTAAGTAGTGTGTAAGTCTAGGGACCGATGGCCTAAGCAGTTTGGTCCCTCAGGAATTCACACATTTTGTCGCGATGTGTTTTCATCGCCTGGCTCTATTTCTCTATGCTGATTTTCTTTATTTGACAGAGCGGTGGTCTGAAATTAGCGGGGGAAGTGCATGGAAAAGTGTTCAGGCTGTTACAATCTTGCGAGGTGAACTTAGCACTGCATGTTAGCGTGAAACGTATGAGCAAAACTGAGAACCGAATGTTACAGCTCTTGCTGCCGTAGCCATTAAGCCCAGGCGGGCACCGCGCAAAACACAACACGTGGAAAACACAAGATTGCTCCCTTCCATGGTCATTCGCTCTGCTATTCTGGTACACATTGGAGCGCCAAAGAAAACGGTACAGGCTTGCGAATTCATATACAGAGATACCTGAACAGGCAGAATACGGCGCTGCGGTCGGCAATGCCTACGAGGTGCGGCTAGAAAAAAAACCGGACTGATGCTGGAAAAAACATTTATTTACAATTATTTACAATTTCATGTTATCTCCTTCAATGTACTCTCCTCCTCGGTCTCTACACCGCTCCATACGAATTTTCCACTGTTCATAGCAATGCTGCAGATCATTTTCGGTAACTCCATACATTACTTCCGTCGCTTTTTCTTTTACTGCTTCAACAGTCTCAAATCTAGTTCCTTTCAAAGCTGACTTGACTTTAGGGAAAAGAAAAAAGTCACAGGGGGCCAAATCAGGTGAGTAGGGTGGATGATCTAAGATGGGAATGTTGTGTTTTGCCAAAAACGTCTTCATTGGCAACGCACTGTGAGCTGGGGCAATGTCTTGGTGAAGGATCCATGACTTTTTTCTCCACAAATCGTTCCGTTTTCTCCGTACTCGCTCACGTAGGGTAGCCAGGACGCTAATGTAGTAATGCTGATTCACTGTTTGTCCCTCTGGTACCCAATCATTGTGCACAATCCCTCTGATGTCAAAAAAAAAAATCATCATTGCCTTGAATTTCGATTTTGACATTCGTGCTTTTTTTTGCCGTGGAGAACCAGGAGTTTTTCAATGCATCGATTGGCGTTTAGTTTCGGGATCGTAAGTAAAAAACCACGATTCATCGCAAGTAATAACATTTTGTAAGAAGGTGGTATCACTTTCAATGTTTTCCAGGATGTCAGAACAAATCATTCTTCGGCGTTCCTTCTGTTCAATTGTGAGACACTTTGGAACCATTTTTGAACACACTTTGTTCATGTTGAAACTTTCATGAAGAATCTGCCTAACACTTTCCTTGTCAACTCCTGTTAACTCAGACACTGCTCTGATTGTTAAACGGCTATCTTGTCGAACAAGTTTACCGATTTTTTCAATGTTTGCATCACTTTTTGCTGACAATGGTCTGCCAGTGCGAGTGTCATCACTGGTGTCTTCGCGGCCATCTTTAAATCGTTTAAACCACTCAAACACTTGTGTTCGCGATAAACAATCATCGCCGTACACTTGTTGTAACATTACAAACATTTCACTTGCAGATTTTCCTAGCTTGAAACAAAATTTGATGTTAACACGCTGTTCTTTCTGTACACTCAACATTTTCCGACGCACAGACAAAACGTCAACTACTTAAAACAGACGCCACGGGCAGACTGAGTGCAGGAGGCAGATGAAACTCGAGCAGTAGGCGGAGCGAGAGTCACGTGACAGGCCACGCGACTTTCAGCCTTATTGCATTCGTTTTATTGTTTCACCAGTACTAGTCCGGTTTTTTTCTAGCCACACCTCGTATATAAGATAAGTGTCTGGCAGTTGTTACATCGGTTACTGCTGCTACAATGCCATGTTATCAAGATCTGAGTGAGTTTGAACGTGGTGTTGTAGTCGGCACACGAGCAGTGGGACACAGCATCTCAGAGATAGCGATGAAGTGGGAATTTTCCCTTGCGACCATACCACTAGTGTGCGTACCGTGAATATCAGCAATCTGGTAAAACATGAAATCTCCGACATCGCTGCGGCAGGAAAAAGATCCTGCAAAAACGGGACCAACTGAAGAGAATCGTTCAACGTGACAGAAGTGCAGCCCTTCCGCAAATTGCTGCAGATTTCAGTGCTGGGCCATCAACATGGGTCAGTGTGCGAACCATTTAACGAAACACCATCGATATGGGCTTTCGGAGCAAAAGGCCCGTTCGTGTACCGTTGATGATTGCACGACACAAAACTCTACGCCTCGCCTGGCCCATCAACATCGACAATGGATTGTTAATGACTGGAAACATGTCGCCTGGTCGGATGACTCTCGTTTCAAATTGTATCGAGCGAATGGACGTGTACGGGTTTGGAGACAACTTCACGAATCCGTGGACCCTGCATGTCAGCAGGGGACTGTTCAAGCTGGTGGAGGCTCTGTAATAGTGTGGGGCGTGTGCAGTTGGAGTGATGTGGGACCCCTGATACATCTAGATACGACACTGACAGGTAACACGTACATAGGCCTCCTGTCTTATCACCTGCATCCATTGATGTCCATTGTGTATTCCGACGGACTTGGGCAATTCCAGCAGGTCAGTGCTGCACCCCACACGTCCAGAATTGCTTTAGAGTGACTTCAGGAACACTCTTCTGAGTTTAAACTCTTCGATGGCCATCAAACTCCTCAGACATGAACATTATTGAGTATATAGGGATGCCTTGCAACGTGCTATTCAGAAGAGATCTCCACCCCTTCGTATTCTTGGGGATTTATGGACAGCCCTGGAGGATTCATGGTGTCAGTTCCCTCCTGCACTACTTCAGACATTAGTCGAGTCCATGCCAGGTCGTCTTGCGGCACTTCTGCGTGCTCGCGGCGGCCCTACAGGATTTTACGCAGCTGTACCAGTTTCTTTGGCTCTTCAGTGTACATTATAGCTGTCTTCTCCAGGTGATATGTGTGTGTTGGATCCCTGTATTCCAACACACTGCTCACATATTTCTGGTACCTAGTGTTACCGCCGATTTCGACTACTGTAATCGCTCCTGATGGGCCCTTCATTTCACCCGTTTCTATGCGCGGAAAAAAATTTGAACTTTCAACAAATGTTCACAACTGAAAGACTTACAAAACAAACATACGTAAATACGATGACAATAAAACTGAATAATCGGACGTTTTTGAAGTCCGAGCACGCGGTCTACTACATTCCAAAGCAAATTTTGCTGTTGACGAAACATGTACAGAGCATGCACGAAGGAAACATGACTAAACCAATAAAACTCATGAATCCAATAGCGAAAGAGATACTGAGAGACCGCACTAGCGATGATGTAACTCATGAAACGCCAACAGGCTGGAAACGTAATTCTCGGTACCAAGAGAGATAGTGCTGGGGTACAACACCGGGCTTGCAGTCGGAAAAACAGTTGTTCAAATCCCCATATGGTCATCCAGGTTTCCCGTGGTTCCCCTTAACCGATGTCTCAGGGCATGCAGTGTCAACCTATTCCCTCTTTTAGTATAGTGTTGCCACAAAACTCTTTTATCCCAGATTCTGTTCAACTCCTTTTCATTAGTTACCCGATCTATCCACTTAATCTTCATCGCTCTTCTTCAAAACACTTTTCAAACGAATTCATTCTTTTATATGAAACAGAAGACGGGGAAAGAAAGCGAAAGCAGGGGTGGGAACTCGTGACTTCCAACCGCACAGAGCAATGTGGTAATGCAATGGCGAAAGCTGAAAATTTGTGCCGGGTCGGGAATCTAACCCGGGTGCTCCATTCTCAAGAACGGATGCCTTAAACCGCTTCGGCGTCTGGACAGGCTTTCCGTCCCGCCCAAAATCTCAACTTATCGCACAATACAATGCAGTGTCCCTCGTCCATTAACCCCCGCACCCGCAAAGTATTGATTCCTGTAGGAGTTGTTTGCACTGTTTATCGTCCACAGTTCACTCCAAATAAATGGTTCAAATGGCTCTGAGCACTATGGGACTCAACAGCTGAGGTCGTCAGTTCCTTAGAATTAACTACTTAAACCTAACTAACCTAAGGACATAACACACATCCATGCTCGAGGCAGGATTCGAACCTCCGACCGTAGCAACAGCGCGGTTTCGGACTGAAGCGTATAGAATCGCTCAAGCACAACGGCCGGCACAGTTCACTTCCATATATTCGACAGACAAACACTTCCAGAAAATACCTCCTAAGCTTTAAATTTCTATCCAATGTTAATTTTTTTAGAAAAGTATTTCTTGCTGTTCCCAGTCTGCATTTTATATGTTTCATATTTCTGCTTTTGACCGTTAATTTGCTCCCAAAATAGCAAAACTCGTCCACAACTTTCAGTGTTCCCATTTCCTATCCTCGTCTCACCATAACAAGTTGACTTAATTCATCCAAACTCGATTATCCACCATTTTTCAATTTTCTGATATCTCAATAGTCACTTTTCATGACTCTGTCAGTTCCGTTTCCGTTCAACCCCATTTTCAAGTTTGTTGCCGTCTCGACCAGAATTAGTATTTCATCGGCAAACCTTGAGCGTTTTATTTCCCCGTGAACGAGAGTTTCTCCTTGATTTCCTATATTGCATGCAGTAAGTGCAAATTTCATAATATGGGGGATAGGCTACATCTCTATCTCGTTCTATTCTCAACTACTGCCTCCCTTTCATGTCCTTCGGCTCTTATAATGTCGTCTGGTTTCTCTACAAGTTGTAGAAAGCCTTTCGGTTCCTGTACCTTTCCAGTAAAACACACACGAACACACACACACACACACACACACACACACATATATATATATATATATATATATATATATATATATATATATATATATATATATATATATCCGTCATGAGGGAAATGCAAAACCTTTTTTGAGCAGTTTTTATGAATACTTGCAACGAATTATTCTCTTTGTAGACGACGACGAAGTTAGGCGATTGCCTGGTGACAATAATACTTTCCGAAAATGAAAAATTAAGCGGAAAACCCTCAATGCTGAAGCTGTGCGGTCTCTGGCAGACCGAGATCGACGTTCTGTGCGGGGCGCCCCTGCTGGGGGCTCAGCGTCTGATTCAGGGAGGTGGACTCCATCCACTGCAGCCAATTTAAGAGGCGCCTGACTCACAGATGCTTTGCTCTGCGGCGTTCCATTCCACGGCCGCTGCTGACTCAGTGTTCGTGAGCATGTCTCCACTTCACTTGCAACACGGCATGCGTAACTTTACTGAGTGGTTGTTTTAAGAAAAATCAAAACTACTCCTCCAGTACAGCAGAATGAAAACGTAACTAGAGTTTCAAATAGAATAGTACCCACGAAACTTCAATCTAACGAGTTTCCACTGTAAGCAGTCGTATTTGTAGAAGTTCATACGGAAATGGGACACACAATTCGAATCTGTCACACGTAATTAAATCCTCTAGTTATTCTAAAACAGATAGAAAGAAATAATAAATTATCCAATTCATATAGAAATTGCTTTCGAAAGGAATCGTCACAAACTTACAGTATTAGATGGGCCAAGTTGTATACACATCTGCATTAAATGATGATACAATGCAACTGAATGACAACACTGTGAGAGATAATTCATAAGCTCCAAGTATTTTGATAACTGATATTTAAATATAGTAGGGAAATGAGCATAAAGAAGTTGAAAAACCAAGGAAGTACGTTGAAAAAACTATTTCAAAAAAATTAGCATTGACATCAGTTGCTGAAATTAAGAGATTAGGATATTCTAGAAAAAAAAAATCTGAAGAATTGCTCTAGCTCTACAAGTCACGCACCTCGTGATGTACTGGGTGGCATGCTTTTGTAGACAACAAGGCATGAACCGTTGCTTTTTTTCTCCTGGACTTACTTTGCACACAATAAGCAGAAGTTAACCATCTAACGAGACACAGAAGAACCTAAAGATGTGGTCACAGTAATCTCCTACAGATGCCTCAAATGACACATCAAAGTCTTTATTTGCATCAGCCAGCCCAGGAAACACATGGGGAGAAACTCATTTTACCGTTGACTGCGAGCAATAGTATAAGAACATGTGAATCACACGATGCCAAGCCGGCCTGGGTGGCCGAGCGGTTCAAGGCGCTACAGTCTGGAACCGCGCGACCGCTACGGTCGCAGGTTCGAATCCTGCCTCGGGCATGGATGTGTGTGATGTCCTTAGGTTTGTTAGGTTTAAGTAGTTCTAAGTTCTAGGGGACTGATGACCTTAGAAGTTAAGTCCCATAGTGCTCAGAGCCATTTGAACCATTTTTGAACACGATGCCACATGTGGCGCCAGAGCTGTGAGCGGAAAGAGTGGCCACTGTCTCAAGGAAGCCAGCTGGTAAATTGTGCAGTCCTTTCACTCTTTTCCTTTGGCTTACGCAGACGCACAGCAACATTCGAAAGTTCCCTTCACATTTCTGGATCTTATGAAATTAATCGCATTTGCATTTGCTGACACTGGAAGTTGGGAATATCAGTTTTGTGTTTGTATCCCAGTGCGTGACACTATGCACAAAACATTTTTCATCATTTATGGTTCGCCTGTATAAAATCCACCACTAACACAGAAAATTATTTCCGACACAAAATATGACTTTTCTAAACTTCTTTCCATTCAAGGTAACAGGAAAGATGTAAATAATTACCTGTTATTATTAGTTCTTCCGTCTTAAACTTAGATCAATTTAATTAAGTACAATTTTACATCAGATGCGTTTAGCTTTTATTTATAAAGAAACTTCCGTGGTTATTCTGAAAACTGCATACCTATGTTTGCACATTTTAGTTGTTTCAGATTAAAGACAGCGTTTTGATTATAAAGTTGGAGTGTTGGAGTGCCAGTTACTTACGGTGTTTTTTTATGCATTGTCCAAGCCACTGCTTCTTCCCTCCTTGCTAGCAATGGCTGGTGTCGAAAGACTTCGTTTCACGTGTACGCGGGGCAATTTTTGCCGTTCTGCAGTATTTCTCGCGCTGCATTGGGTTATTTACACCTCACCTTTTTAGATCGAACTAATGTTATGTACAGTGTTTGTGTTTGTTCGTTTGTTTTCGCCGACCTGTGAAACTACATTTCTTTTTAAAAAATTCGTGTGTGGCTGTAAGTGTGTGTGTGTGTGTGTGTGTGTGTGTGTGTGTGTGTGTGTGTGTGTGTGTGTAAGAGTGTGATGGGGAGGGAGGAGAGAGGGAAGGTGGGAGGGGGTAGTGAGTGAAAGAGAGAGAGAGAGAGAGAGTGGGGGGGGGGGAGGGAGATGACAGAATGGAGGGAGAAAGAGAGAGAGAGAGAGAGACAGAGAGAGAGAGTGATTAGAAGGTAGGGGAGGTTAGAGAGTGAATGTGTGTGATGTGTGGTGTGTGTGTGTGTGTGTGTGTGTGTGTGTGTGTGTGACAGGGAGTTAGTGTAAATTAGTGGTGTAAATTAGTTAAATGTCTAGCATGTTTAGCAGAAATGTGAGAGGAGATTGGGGGTGCGGGAATGAGAGTTGTGTTTTTTTCTTTTTTGTGTGGTAGGAGCGAGAGGAGCTGGATGGTGATTGTAGGACAGAACCTGGGAGGAGATGGTAGTGGTAAATGGAGCATGAGATTATATTTGTATATTTAATGTTATATTAAGTGGTCAATCAGTTTAAAGAGTGCAGAACAGATCATATTAACAAAATAGTGCCAAGTATGTACAACATCCTATACTGAATTAGGTATATGGATGTGATCTTGTGCTTCATAGATGAACCATGCAATAAAATTGACCAGTTACACAAATAAATTATGTTCACGGTAAGATACATTTTACACCAGAGAATGAGCACAGTAGGTAGTTACATCTTTTGGACATAACCATAAAGATGCAAAACAACCAACACAAATTCGACATACTGTAGACCGAAAACCGACACAACAGACACAATTATACATGAGACATCACAAAACCCCAGTTCTGAAAAGCAGGCAGCACTTCGATACATGACCAACAGGCTAAACACAGTGCCATTAGATACAATTACCAAAAGAAACGAATACTGTAATAGAAATAGCCACAAACAATGAATACAGAGATAAAACTTAGTAACAAAGTTGAACAATAAAATCAAGAAACAGAAAGGAACATACACCCAGCAGTCACCAACACAAGGAGAGAATCACACACAAATAAAAACACAACATAAATAACAGGAACAATACAAAGTGAGAAAGAAACAGAGAACAAAAGATGGTACACAGTGGCATACAACCACAAATATACACACGGAAAATTCAATATTTTCAAAAACAACGCATAAAAATAGCCCACCAAACCAACAATTCAATTCAAAAACACCTCGCAAAAACAAGTGGTAAAACTGATCTATAGCAGAAATCAGGAATATACCACCTAAAACGCAATATACAAAGAACATGAAAGAGCTGTGAAGCACAGGACAAATCGTTCAACTTTTGCAGAACACTTAACACCAACCCCAACATAAAATTACCATCACAAACAGCAACAAAAAACATTTCCTCGCCTTACTATACCATAACGATTCAAAAAACCATAACAGAAAAGAAACAACTCATAAATGATCAGACCAATCTGTGAAACCACACACTCTTCAAACTGACTGACCGCTTAATGTAACATAAAATATACACATATAACCACAGGCTCCATTAACCACTACCATCTCCTCCCAGGTTCTGTCCTGTAATCACCATCTAGCCCCTCCCAAAAACAGAAAAAAAGATACAACCCACAATCACCTGCCCCCCCTCCCCAAAAAAAATCTCCTCTCAGACAGATTTACCCTCCCTCACGTTCTAATCTCTCTCTCTCTCTCTCTCTCTCTCTCTCTCTCTCTCCCTCTCTCTTTCTCCCCCTCCCCCTTTCTCTCTCTCTTCTCTCCCTCCCTCTCGGCCCCCCCTCTCTCTCTATCTATCTCTCTCTTCCTCCCCCTCCCTTACCATTACCCTATTACACACACACGCACACACACACACACACACACACACACACACACACACACACACATACGAATTTTTTAAAAAAAAATGTAGTTTCACAGGTTCGCAACGCTCACAACCTGCACGAAAACAAACGAACCGGCACAAACACTTAAGGGGAGACGGAAGGCAAGTGGGCTTCAAAAATTACATTTTTATATTTTAGCATATTTCAAATGCCTGGTCTTTCCTGCGTGAAACCGTTTTTGTTTTATATAAATACGACAATTTTTTCGCGAGATATGACGGTTTTCCTGAGGCTCTGTACAATCTGGCATTTAAATGCCACGCCTTCCTTTTTGCGCTATTTTCATGCTTCTATTGTTTTATCGCTTCAATGTTTCCTATACTGTATCTACTATCGATACTCGTTTTTCCGATCGTGTTCGTTATTGTTTTTGAGCGTTAATGGTTGTACTTAGTGAAGTTTGTTGTGAGTGAAGTACGTGTTGATTTACATTTTCTTTGGTTCCGGGGTTTCATAAAAATGCCACAAAGAAATTCTCGCCTAAATTAAAATGGCTTCAAATGGTTCAAATGGCTCGGAGCACTATGGGACTGAACTGCTGAGGTCATTAGTCCCCTAGAACTTAGAACTAGTTAAACCTAACTAACCTAAGTACATCACAAACATCCACGCCCGAGGCAGGATTCGAACCTGCGACCGTAGCGGTCTTGCGGTTCCAGACTGCAGCGCCTTTAACCGCACGGCCACCTCGGCCGGCCCTAAACTAAAATTCAGAGGAAATAAATACCGAGGTAAATGAGTTTAGTGGGTCAAAGGACCCAAGAATGTTAGACATAAAGAAAATCAGCACATCAAGAAAGAAACTGCAGTGTCTTCAAGGCATTTCCTATCAGTCAGCTTGTGGAGATAATAACAATGGCGTGTGACGAGGCCCTCCCGTCGGGTAGACAGCTCGCCTGGTGCAAGTCTTTCGATTTGACGCCACTTCGGCGACTTGCGCGTCGAAGCTTGTGGAGATAAAACATTCGTTTGGAAATATTATGGTGAACCTTAGCATGCTCTGTGATTTCATTTCCAAAAATACTGTGTGCAGAATATGTGCTAGTGACGTATCTTTGGGTGAGAACCAGCGTCTTCGTAAAGGGATTGTGTCAAACCTGACATTGAGTTGTACAAAATGTGGTGCAGTTGCTACAACAATGACATCAAAAATGGCAAATAATAATTTATATGAGAACAACATAAGGCTAGTTTATGGTCTCAGATCTATTGGTAAAGGGATGGGGGCAGGCAAACTCTTATGTGCATTACTTGACATTCCAAATCCTCCTGCAAAATTTATGACTTACAATAATGTTGTTGGTATAGCTGTTGCTGAAAGTGGTGATATTTGTGCATGTTTTGATGGCAGCTGGCAGAAACGTGGACATACTTCACTAAATGGTGTCGTGACAGTTACATCATTTGATACCTTGCGGTAATTGGTGTAGAGATTCTAAGCAAGTACTGTAAAATTTAGGGCACTGTAACTGAGAAAGAGCATGAACGTAACTGCCAGATGAATTATACTGGTCCAAGTGGTGGGATGGAAGTAGAAGGAATTTTCAGGATTTTAATCATTCAGTGGCAAACAGAGGTGTCAGATACACATAGTATTTAGGGGACGGTGGCAGCAAGCTTATGACAGGGTATGTGCAGAATAAACATATGGTCCTAATATCACAATTTCTAAATTAGAGTACATTTGGCATGTCCAGAAGAGGATGGGGTCCAGGTTGACAAGATTATTGAAAGACAAATCGAAAATAGTATTGGAAGATGGTAAGAAGATAGGTGGTAAAGGTCGCCTGACAAATGTTGAAATAGATAGATTACAGAATTGTTATGACTTGGCCATAAGAAGAAATGTAGGGAATTTATAAAACATGAAAAAAGCTGCAAGGGCTATCTTTTTCCATAAGCTTTCCACAAATGAAAATCAGGTGCACAGTCTTTGCCCAAATGATCCTGACACTTGGTGCAAGTACAGGAGAAGTCCCAGATATGACCACAAACATTCTTTACTTGCATCAGAAATGAATGAAATTAAACCCATATTTAGAGACCTTTGTAAAGATACCTTGTTGAAGAAATGTCTCCATGGGAAAACCCTAAATTTAAATGAATGTGTGAATTCTGTCATTTGGAACCAGTTACCGAAAACTGTATTTGTTCAGCTTACAACCCTCAAATTTGGTGTTTATGAAGCTACACTCCTGGAAATTGAAATAAGAACACCGTGAATTCATTGTCCCAGGAAGGGGAAACTTTATTGACACATTCCTGGGGTCAGATACATCACATGATCACACTGACAGAACCACAGGCACATAGACACAGGCAACAGAGCATGCACAATGTCGGCACTAGTACAGTGTATATCCACCTTTCGCAGCAATGCAGGCTGCTATTCTCCCATGGAGACGATCGTAGAGATGCTGGATGTAGTCCTGTGGAACGGCTTGCCATGCCATTTCCACCTGGCGCCTCAGTTGGACCAGCGTTCGTGCTGGACGTGCAGACCGCGTGAGACGACGCTTCATCCAGTCCAAACATGCTCAATGGGGGACAGATCCGGAGATCTTGCTGGCCAGGGTAGTTGACTTACACCTTCTAGAGCACGTTGGGTGGCACGGGATACATGCAGACGTGCATTGTCCTGTTGGAACAGCAAGTTCCCTTGCCGGTCTAGGAATGGCAGAACGATGGGTTCGATGACGGTTTGGATGTACCTGCACTATTCAGTGTCCCCTCGACGATCACCAGTGGTGTACGGCCAGTGTAGGAGATCGCTCCCCATACCATGATGCCGGGTGTTGGCCCTGTGTGCCTCGGTCGTATGCAGTCCTGATTGTGGCGCTCACCTGCACGGCGCCAAACACGCATACGACCATCATTGGCACCAAGGCAGAAGCGACTCTCATCGCTGAAGACGACACGTCTCCATTCGTCCCTCCATTCACGCCTGTCGCGACACCACTGGAGGCGGGCTGCACGATGTTGGGGCGTGAGCGGAAGACGGCCTAACGGTGTGCGGGACCGTAGCCCAGCTTCATGGAGACGGTTGCGAATGGTCCTCGCCGATACCCCAGGAGCAACAGTGTCCCTAATTTGCTGGGAAGTGGCGGTGCGGTCCCCTACGGCACTGCTTAGGATCCTACGGTCTTGGCGTGCATCCGTGCGTCGCTGCGGTCCGGTCCCAGGTCGACGGGCACGTGCACCTTCCGCCGACCACTGGCGACAACATCGATGTACTGTGGAGACCTCACGCCCCACGTGTTGAGCAATTCGGCGGTACGTCCACCCGGCCTCCCGCATGCCCACTATACGCCCTCGCTCAAAGCCCGTCAACTGCACATACGGTTCACGTCCACGCTGTCGCGGCATGCTACCAGTGTTAAAGACTGCGATGGAGCTCCGTATGCCACGGCAAACTGGCTGACACCGACGGCGGCGGTGCACAAATGCTGCGCAGCTAGCGCCATTCGACGGCCAACACCGCGGTTCCTGGTGTGTCCGCTGTGCCGTGCGTGTGATCATTGCTTGTACAGCCCTCTCGCAGTGTCCGGAGCAAGTATGGTGGGTCTGACACACCGGTGTCAATGTGTTCTTTTTTCCATTTCCAGGAGTGTATTTTATGCTTCAATGAGGTGTAATTAGGAAACTGGATGTTCTGGAACTATTGGGCATAATATCTAGTGCAAATACTCCAAAATACTTGGTACAAATAGATAAAGAGAGAATCCGCAAAGCAGATATTGCTAATTTAAAATGCACAAAAGAAGCCAGACAGAAAAGAAGAGGGACCAAGAGAAGAAGAGAATATCGGTATGATTCAGATGATGCTCAGTATGGTGCAGGCAATTATTAGTGGTAAGTAATTCTCATCAATAACTATACTAGAATTGCAATATTAAACTTTAAATGTATTTTTCTGAAAACAACATTTTTTTTTACTTTCAGGTACCATTATTTGATAAACGAATGGGGTTAGAAACATGAAATTTGGTCAATTTGTACTGCAGATGGTAATAAGTTATTACAAGTAAATTGAGAACCACCAAACAATCAGAAACTGTTTTATAATAATTTATGTACAAAAAAAGTTAAATTTTACTAGTGAAAGAATAAAATTTTTTTCTTCAAAGCCATAAGAGGTATTATGTTCATTTTACTTGTAAATTGAGGCACAGATGTTAAATACATGCAGTAAAAATTTCACTGTTTTATCGCTTTTAGTTCTTTTGAAAAGTGTACCTATTCAAAGGGTTAAATAGCATTGGCAGGATAGGGATAAAAATTGCTTTCCGTCTCCGTTAATACTGTGTAGAGTGAGAAACACACATAACTTCAGTTCGATTTACAAAGGTGAAATGTAAATCACGCAAATGCGGTGAAAGAAATACTGCAGAATGGCAAAAACTGCCAAGTGTGTATGTGAAACGAAGTATTTCGACGTCGGCCGCTGCTAGCAAGGCGGGAAGAAGCAGTGGTTTGAAGAATATGTAGAGAAACACCTAAGCAGCTCGCACTCTAACTTTATAAACAAAGCGCTGTTTCTAATCCAAAACAACTAAAAATGTACAGACATATGTATCCAATTTGCAGAATAACCATGGAAGTTGCTTTATAAATAAAAGCGAAACGCATCTGGTGCAAAATTCTCTTTACGGAATAATTGCAGTAACCTCAAGACAGAAAAACCAATAATAACTGATTTTAAGAGCTGCTGCGGACGATGTCCACGCAAAACAAACGTAAATAACTGATATCCTTCTTTTCTAAAGTATTCGAGATAGTGAGAAATACCGTGGAATTTAAACAGAAACTTTTTGTTTTTGCATCCTACTTCTAGTACCAGAACGGTTGCCCATCTAAGAATATCATTTATACGAATTTTTATGGGATAATGTTACAAAAAACTGGTTTGAATCATAACAGCAAAAATAATACGGTTGAGTTGTTATTTCTTCACAGATGTCAGAAGTGTCATAACCAATCCTTGCAAAGAGAGGAGGGAGAGGGAGAGAACAAGGAAGACAGTAGAAAGTGGAGAGAAAGGGAGAAATGAAATGTCGTGTGGCTAGGGCCCCTCTTCGGGTAGACCTGTCGCCTGGTGTAAGTTTTTTGAGTTGACGCCGCTTCGGCGCCTTGCGTGTCGATGGGGATATGATGAAGACAACGCAACACTCAGTCCCTGAGCGGTGAAAATCTTCAGCCCAGCCGGGAATCGAACCCGGACCCCTTTGCATGGCATTTCGTCGCGCTGACCACTTCTTATTTTGTTTGTTATTGTTCATTCTGTTGGCTCGGGGCGGACGTCCCATGACGCTTTTTCAAGTTCATCGTCGACCCATTACCTCAGTTCTTTTTATTACAGAGGGCGGCTAACCCTCTGACGGAACACGCTAAACTACCGTACCGGCTTCTACGCAGCTATCGAGGCGGACAGAGAGGTAGAGAAGAGGGAATACAGTAGAGGGGATATAGGAGAGAGGAGAGAGAGGAGAGAGAGAAAGAGAGCACTGTAAGACATTGCAATGTCTTTCTAAAGTTATTATATAGTGCTCTAGAAATGGACAATCCCGTAACGTAGTACCGAGCGAGGTGGCGCAGTGGTTAGCACACTGGACTCGCATTCGGGAGGACGACGGTTCAATCCCGTCTCCGGCCATCTTGATTTAGGTTTTCCGTGATTTCCCTAAATCGCTTCAGGCAAATACCGGGATGGTTCCTTTGAAAGGGCACGGCCGATTTCCTTCCCCATCCTTCCCTCACCCGAGCTTGCGCTCCGTCTCTAATGACCTCGTTGTCGACGGGACGTTAAACACTAATCTCCTCCTCCTCCTCCGTAACGTAGTAAAATCTCAGTGTACTCATCACTGTTCAACGAACTGAATAAATCCAGCGATAAATGTAACACAGAAGTAAGGTCAGTGAGTAGGGCAAATTTTTGGCTGAAGTACTGACCGTCGAAAATGTGAACCGAAAGAAACATTTTATTGGGCTTTTCAAATAGCTAGGTTCAAGTTTTTCTCTTTGTGCAGTCGTTAGTTTCGCAAAGAAACAAATCGACTTCGTGACATACTTGTAAAAATCCTTTCACTAATGACTTGTGGTATAATATTTTGATACAACGATCGAAAAACGTGTTAATTTGTTTAGCGCTCCTGGCCTGACAGTCCTCAGTTGCTAGTTACATAACGTGGTGCAGTGAGAATACAGTTTGTGTGTTGACTGACAAGTAGAGTATTAGAAAGAGAGCAACAATACACCAAAAGAAAAGCAGGCTTACGTGTAGTGCAATATCAACGCATACAGCCACTGAAGATGCTTCAACTGAACTCGGGCAAATCTCAAATTGCAGAACTCACGACCAGCTGCTGTTTGACTACTTTATGTTTCGCATGGATTGATTACAAGAGGACTGGTGGAGAGAATGCCATCTGGTGATGGCAGTAAGTTTTGACACCACTAGAGTCAGTGTTAACAAGAAAACACGATTGTAAAAGGTAAATAAAAGTGAATATATTTAGCAACTGAGAATCGCTGAAGGTCTTGCCATTTGACAGAAAATATAAGTTCATTACGTATCATAAAAAGTGTCAGTAGCTAAAAAAGCTGTCCAGTATGCAGACACAAATATCTTTGATCATTTGCGCTGTAGCCTAAACAACTGACAGGAAGCAAACCAAACTTTTCGTCTGCACAACTTCTGTTCCACTTCATAACACAAACGTTTATTAACCTTTGCTACTGTTTATAAAAATCAACATGAACGATTAGTCTACTTAACACTATTAGCTCTTGGAGGATCTGCACATTAGTCTTTCCATGTTTTCTGTGATCTTTCACTGCCACGTTTCCCTCTGGGCGCTGTGATTATACATTACCTTTGGATAGCTACTATCGACAATTCTTTCAGCTTGATTTATTTTATCTGATGTTCAATTTTTCCCAATACACGCTTTACACGTAATCTGATTTTATATCTTAATTTTAAGCATTAAGACAGTAAAAGAAATTTATAAAAAGGGGGCTAAGAATATGGAATGATGTTGCCAAGAACACTCATGTTGAGAAAAAAAGAACTCCTTGAACGACTAGACATAGAACGTTCGTATTCACAAGACATGTACGTTAGTATGGTCTGCAGAAATTATTAGCATTTCAGTCACCTCGGTTCAGCACGTGTCTTGTTGGCTAGTAGGCACAGGGTCCGCCATAGGTCCTGATGCATTGTTCCATGCGTGATGGCATCCACGTGTATAAGGCGCGAATAGCGTCCTATGGTATAGCCATTCACGTTGCATTAACTCGAAAGTTTATCTGTAGTGAATGGCGGTGAATCACAGTGCTGCACCCGTCCTTTCACCGTATCCCACACATTTTCAATTGGCGACAGTCTGGTGATCTGGCGGGCCAGGGCAAAAGGCTGATACCCTGTGTCACCAAGAGGGCACGTACGTGTCCGTGCAGCACCATGTGTTTGTGCATTGTTTGACTTAAAAATGGCGTCTGCTATGTTGTGCAGAAATGGTATGGCTACGGGTAGCAGGATGTCAGTCACGTGGGGGCACACTGGTCACAGTGCCCTGGACACGCCACATGTGTAATTTGTGGTTATACCCAATAGCACCCCACACCATAAGGCCTTCAGTTGGCGCTGTATGTCTTGCGCGAATGCACTCACTGCGATGCCGCTCCATTGTCTGAGACGAACCAAAGTGCAACAATCATTTTCGAACAAACAGAACCTGGATTCGTCCGAAAAAAACTATTTGATGCCATTCTTGCCCCCTGTGGCGTCGTTCCGTACACCATTGCCGTCTAGCGTGTTGCTGCACATTCGTCAAAGGTAGGCGGAGAAATGGACGACGCGCATGCCGTAATAAACGGCTGCGGACTGTTGCCCCTGACAGTGTACGATATGTTATACTGTTCCACTGTTGCGCCAGAGCCGAGGAGGACGCAGATCAGTCCTGAAATGCCATTCGTTCTCCTTGGACCGGGGCGGGGCCTTCAGTGAACCATTCTGTACACACTCGTTGCACTGTCGAAACACTTCGTCCCACACGAACAGAAATTTCCCGAATGGATGCATCGCAGTCTCTCATGCCAGTAATGCGCCCTCTTTCAAACTCTCTGAACTGGCTGTACGGTTTGCGGTTACGTCCGCGAGACATTCTGCACGCCTGCTCAAGTCGCACTGATGCACTACCTTCGGTTTATAGCGACAACGAGAGCAGCAGCCACATTGTACCAGTAGGTGGTGTTAGTCTGCGATATTGATGTTGACGGTGACCTCGCGTGCCGACATGGCTCAAATGATAATCATTTCTGCAAAACATTCTCTTGTACATGTCCTGTGAATATGTACGTCCTGTCTCTATTCGTTCGTTCAAGGTGTTCTGTTTTTTTCTGAATATGAGTGTATCTCAGAGACACGAAAGAATCTTAACAGAAATACTTAAATAGCAATAACGCTGAAGATAAAATACAATCTAAGAGAAAATATACAACAGTACTCTCGAAATAAGAGAACGAAAACGAGAGAGCTGGGAAAAATATTTCAGTGAAATAGAGACGGGGACACGAAAATAAGGCTTACAAAATAATTTAATTCCTCAATAGAAACAAAAAGACAAGGTAAAACCATATCACTAGGAGAAATGGAAGAACACCAGTTAGAATTTTGAGTAGGGATAACAAAACAAACATTACAACCAAAGAGCATAAACCATGAGTATGTTTGATAACTGTAGATGAAGTCTCACGAACTCTGAAAGAGTCTGAAAATAATTACCAGAAACTGGCACTATATTCAACTAACCTCCTCCTGTAAAGATTAATGGACTTTACATATTCTCGTTAGAATATTGGTTATATACCAAATGTCTGGTATAACGACCTTAGGAAAAAAGGTTAAAAACAAAAATAACTGGGAGACTAAATGAATGTTCAGCTTACATAACTCGCAATACAAAATCTATGGCAAAATATTAGCGAGAAGACTAAAGAATATTTTACACAAAATGCAGTAGACGAGCAACACGGCCTTATAAGCCGCCATTATACTATACGATTAATAAAATTTATAGCCTTCGTAGATAATGATAATGCTTTTGAAGGAGTGGTTAGAGATAAACTAAGTGAAATTACGGAAGAGAAAGGAGTCCCACGATCTGATCATAACTTCGAAGAAGGACATTATTCCACCAGGGTGTGTTTTAAAATATTTCATAAGCACTAAAAGTTTCGGGTACTGACCATTTTCAAGTACATCTATAGTAACTGCTATGGATACATCTGTTATTGTAGATGCACTTGAAAACTAGGACTGTAAATAAAATATTTTGAGCACAGCCTGGTAGAATAATGTCGATCTTCACAGTTGTTGAGGCTGGGGGTCCACCCAGAAGAAAATGCTTATAACTAATGCTTTTGTTGTCAAAAAGCTAAAAGGAGGTAAGTGCACAAAGAGGCAAGTAAATAACTGTAAACTAAATGGCTGGCACGTGTGTCCTTTAATAGCTACATTATTTGATTTTTATGTGGATGAGATGATTCATTATTAGAAAAATTGCTTGCCTCTGAAATATAATAGGGAGTTACTAATGATGAATTTATTATTTGCACGTGATTAAATAATTGTAACAGAATTAAAAAATCATGTAGAAAAGTCAGTCCACGAATACGAACAAAACATATAATTTTGAAACATGTGTATACAGGGTGTTACAAAGAGGTACGGCCAAACTTTCAGGAAACATTCCTCACACACAAAGAAAGAAAATATGTTATGTGGAGATGTGTCCGGAAACGCTTACTTTCCATGTTAGAGCTCATTTTATCACTTCTCTTCAAATCACGTTAATCATGGAATGGAAACACACAGCAACTGAACGTAACAGCGTGACTTCAAACACTTTGTTACAGGAAATGTTCAAAATGTCCTCCGTTAGCGAGGATACATGCATCCACCCTCCGTCGCATGGAATCCCTGATGCGCTGATGCAGCCCTGGAGAATGGCGTATTGTAGCATAGCCGTCCACAATACGAGCACGAAGAGTCTCTACATTTGGTACCGGGGTTGCGTAGACAAGAGCTTTCAAATGGCCCCATAAATGAAAGTCAAGAGGGTTGAGGTCAGGAGAGCGTGGAGGCCATGGAATTGGTCCGCCTCTACCAATCCATCGGTCACCGAATCTGTTGTTGAGAAGCGTACGAACACTTCGACTGAAATGTGCAGGAGCTCCATCGTGCATGAACCACATGTTGTGTCGTACGAGTAAAGGCGCATGTTCTAGCAGCACAGGTAGAGTATCCCGTATGAAATCATGATAACGTGCTCCATTGAGCGTAGGTGGAAGAACATGGGGCCAAATCAAGACAACACCAACAATGCCTGCCCAAACGTTCACAGAAAATCTGTGTTGATGACGTGATTGCACAATTGCGTGCGGATTCTCGTCAGCGCACACATGTTGATTGTGAAAATATACAATTCGATCACGTTGGAATGAAGCCTCATCCGTAAAGAGAACATTTGTACTGAAATGAGGATTGACACATTGTTGGATGAACCATTCGCAGAAGTGTACCCGTGGAGGCCAATCACCTGCTGATAGTGCCTGTACACGCTGTACATGGTACGGAAACAACTGGTTCTCCCGTAGCACTCTCCATACAGTGACGTGGTCAACGTTACCTTGTACAGCAGCAACTTCTCTGACGCTGACATTAGGGTTATCGTCAACTGCACGAAGAATTGCTTCGTCCATTGCCGGTGTCCTCGTCGTTCTAGGTCTTCCCCAGTCGCGAGTCATAGGCTGGAATTTTCCGTGCTCCCTAAGACGCCGATCAAATGCTTCGAACGTCTTCCTGTCGGGACACCTTCGTTCTGGAAATCTGTCTCGATACAAACGTACCGCGCCACGGCTATTGCCCCGTGCTAATCCATACATTAAATGGGCATCTGCCAACTCCGCATTTGTAAACATTGCACTGACTGCAAAACCACGTTCGTGATGAACACTAACCTGTTGATGCTACGTGCTGATGTGCTTGATGCTAGTACTGTAGAGCAATGAGTCGCATGTCAACACAAGCACCGAAGTCAACATTACCTTCCTTCAGTTGGGCCAACTGGCGGTGAATCGAGGAAGTACAGTACATACTGACGAAACTAAAATGAGCTCTAACATGGAAATTAAGCGTTTCCGGACACATGTCCACATAACATCTTTTCTTTATTTGTGTGTGAGGAATGTTTCCTGAAAGTTTGGCCGTACCTTTTTGTAACACCCTGTATAAAACTAAGAAGCATTCACAGTTGACAAGAGCAATAATTTTAATAGGAAACATACTTGTGGAATAGATCTGTTTTCGAATGACTCGTTTACAGTTGGAGTATTGACAATTATAGTGACACTGACTCCAAAAATAAATCATTTTCTAGCTTACGTGGCACAATTAAAAAAAACCCTTAGATGGGCACGTGTTATGTCAACGATAAAACTTTTTAGAACCGTGGCAGTGACTGTAGTCCTTCTCGGAGGAGAGTGTTGGGCCCTGACGTAAGAACAAAGAACGAAGAACACAGACTGCAGAAATGAGTTTCCTACCCTCGAGTTTTAAGGATATGTAAACATGTTCCACTAATACGTCCATTTTATTTAACTTAAGCCATTGTAGACTGGCAGCAACAAACTACACACCAGCAAAACACGCTTACGGAGTCTGTAAACTGACTAGCTGAATACTGGATGCAGATATCGGAACAAGCCGCATTAGGACTTGGCTAAGCATTATCGGAGCACCGGTGAGGGGAAGGCAGCCGCTTGATTAGATAGCGTGGCCGACAACTGCCCTGGAGTTATTAAACCTGTAGCGAGAGAATCATGGCGCTGTCAGTGTCTGGTACAGATAGCGGAGCGGAGTGGGAGCTGTCAGACGACACAATGTATGGAACTGTTTCAACTGAGGCGCGTGTTGCTTCTATGGATGCAGCCACACACACAGACACACACACACACACACACACACACACACACACACACACACAGACCACACGCATACACGCAGCCTTGAAATTATCAACAATTTTGAGCTTGATTTTAAGTTTGGGTTACATACATGAACGAGCCACCGACAAATTTTTTCTAAAATTAAGGCTTAAACTTGGGCAGTTATTTTATTGTGAGTACTTTACTGAACTTAGTACGGCACCATTACATCGGACTTGAGCACACTTCCTTACATCAAGATCCTCACTCCCCATGGCATCGTACTATGCGACGCGGACTGCACAAGGTCTATCAAAGTTATTTTGCACTGCTCCCTATTCGTGGACGGCGCGAGTATTTGCAGAACCGGTGGGTGCCCCATTGTATACACATTATTTTACCTCCGTGATCATTACGTGAGATATGAATTGTGGTTCTCGGAATTTTGCGAGACAGCTATCCGCTGTGCAAATCACTTTGTTAGCAGCATCTCCCAGTGCAGTTCGGCGAACATCTCTCTGGTACTCGCACGCTGACAAAACAAATCTGAGACGTACTCTTCTTCAAATCGTCTGTCCCTCGGCTCCCCCGCTCTCTCTATCTCTCCCTCCCTCCCCTGAATCGAAGTTGGTAAGGATACGATACCGACGAATAACACTACAAATGCAAAAAAATTTATGTTTTAGACTACTCTTTCGTTTTATCATATGTACATCTTCTGGGAACACTTATTTGTATGTAGTTTAGCCTCTGTGTTTCCAACCGTGTTACAACTGTCGAAGGTAACTTTACTGTGACCTTCTAACAGTTAGGGCGGCTCCCCCCGTCGGAGGTTCGAGTCCTGCCTCGGGCATGGATGTGTGTGTTGTCCTCAGTTTAAGATAGTTTAATTAGTGGGTAAGCTTGGGGACCGATGACCTCAGCAGTTTCGTCCCATAGAACCTTACCACAAATTTCCAAAAATTTTCTTTACTCTGAAAAATCTTCTCGAGATCGAAAGTTGTAAGTGAAAATGAGGGCCTTTCAAATTCACCTCTGATCTTCATGACGATTAGTAATACCCTTTCGTACTAATTTTATTCATCAGTACAATTAGAGCTAAGTGCCACATCCGCAAAAGTTGTTAAAATTTGCTGACTGAAAGCTCCTCATCATCCAATCTGTGCATCTTCGGAACATAGAGTCCGCACAGTGCCTTGTTGTTCTACGTCGTTTGTGCTGCAGTACGATTATGACGGTTTCCCTTATGCGCTGTAACGCTGTTGGAGACACAGAATGGGCCGGAAGTCTCCTAGTGAGTACTTGGTCAGATTCTAGCTGTCAGCTTCCCTATTGTTTCTAATTGTTCGTCCGTACACAAAAATTGCGTCTGCTAATTCTGTGACCGAGTACCACGCCGTTTCACTACGGCTGATCGACTGCACACTCCAAAGCATCGATTGTAGTCTTACAGGCCTTTACATCGGGACTGATCATGTCCGTGTACATATATTACGTCATGTGCAGTACGTCAGACGAGTTCTGTTGCCACGCTCCACGAAGTGCGCCTGTACGATGGTCACGTTTATCTACCCAAAAATATCAGGAACGAAGCCCATAATAAATAATCTTCTTACACTGTACAAACAACGATTGGAAGATTCTCATACTTCGCTGGCACAGTTTGCCCTTAATACGTTTGATTTCGTAACTTTTGTTCCAGTCCAAGGCTCCTTATCTTACATTGACATATCTGTCCTGCTCCATCATCCTTCAAAGTTTTTACCATTCAACAAAAAAATTATACACTGAAGCGCCAAAGAAACTGGTATAGGAATGAGTATTCAAATACAGAGATATGTAAACAGGCAGACTACGGCGCTGCAGTCGCCAACGCCTGTGTGAGACAAGTGTCCTGTACGAACCATTCAACGAAACATCATCGATATGGGCGTTCGGAGCCGACGGCCCACTCTTGTGCCCTTGGTGACTGCACGACACAAAGCTTTACGCCTCGCTTGGGCCCGTTAACACCGACATTGGACTGTTGATGGCTGGAAAAATGTTTCCTGGTCGGAGGAGTCTCGTTTCAAATTGTATCGAGCAGATCAACTTGTACGGGTATGGAGACAACCTCATGAATCCGTGGACCCTGCGTGTCAGCAGGGGACTGTTGAAGCTGGTGGAGGCTCTGTAACAGTGTGGGGCGTGTGCAGTTGGAGTGATATGGGACTCCTGATACTTCTAAATACGACTCTGACAGGTGACACGTACGTAAGCATCCTGTCTGGTCACCTGTATCCATTCATGTCCATTGTGCATTCCGACGGACTTGGGAATTATTGAGTGTATCTGGAATGCCTTGCAGCGTGCTGTTCAGGAGAGATCTCCACTCCCCCCCCCCCCCCCCCACCCTCCCATATTCTTAAATATTTATGGACAGCTGGACAGCCCTGCAGGATTCGTGGTGTCAGTTCCCTCCAGCACTATTTTCGACACTAGTCGAGTCCACACCACGTCGTGTTGCGGCACTTCTGCGTGCTCACGGGGGCCGTACACGATATTAGGCAGGTGTACCGTTTCTTTGGTTCTCCAGTGTACATTATAAATCGTAACGGTCTTGTTGCGCTTCCTAGAGGTACACTAAAACTCGTTAGTTTATAAAGGAACCTGAATTCTATATGTTAAAAGATCGGACATGAATTGCAAATGGAAGCAGCTTCCCTCTGAAAACGATCCACTCGTGATATGTAACACAATTGAAGGGTCACTTTTCCGAAGCCAGGTAATTATCTCCAACTGCGTCGATCAAGTTTGAAATTTTGCTCAAAGGTGCCAACAGCCTTCCTCGGTAACGGTGCAAAAGCACGGCACCCTGCGATGTCACCCTCGAGCTCGGCAGTACTTTCATGTGAGTTGTAAGGTGGTATAATGGCGTCATAGTCGCACGCAATTTCACCACAGTGCTACCCAACGCCACCGTGGACGAGTCACGTGATGGCAAAATCGTCACACCCCCTCTTACCCACATTTCAAAAAAAATTGGAATTTTGTGGTAAGGTCTTATGGGGCCAAACTGCTGAGGTCATCGGTTCCTAAGCTTACACACTATTTAATCTAACTTAAACTTACGCTAAGTACGACACACACATCCATGCCCGAGGGAGGTTGGCTGGTTCAAATGGCTCTGAGCACTATGGGACTCAACTGCTGTGGTCATAAGTCCCCTAGAACTTAGAACTACTTAAACCTAACTAACCTAAGGACAGCACACAACACCCAGCCATCACGAGGCAGAGAAAATCCCTGACCCCGCCGGGAATCGAACCCGGGAACCCGGGCGTGGGAAGCGAGAACGCTACCGCACGACCACGAGATGCGGGCCCGAGGGAGGACTCGAACCTCCGACGAGGGGGGGGGGGGGGGGGCGCGCGGACCGTGACAAGACGCTCCAGAAGGCGCTGCTACCCCGAGAGGCCCCACAATTCATCCCTTCCTCAGACGCCTCTGCGATGGAAGCCAGAACCGCGACAGCTAGAGTTGAAATGACGCGGTTTTCTTACAGGTGGTCGAGGGAAACATTTCAGACACATCGCCGCTCAGTATCGACAAGAGAAGGCGTCAGGAGGTAACATAAAGGGCGTCAACGGGACCACCTTTTCCCTATGGAGCACTGTGTGATGAGCAACAGGAGGACGTTCTTGACAACCTTCGACAGTGCTGACATCCCCCTGGACGATTCAGCCCTCCTCTTAAGGACAGCGTGGGCCTGCAGCCCCAATGAACGTGATGGCAGCTCTTTGGAGTAAGGCGCGACCGTAATTTTTACTATGGTAGACAGACTGGGACCATTGCGGACCGTTCAAAACCATTCGGCGGAATTTGAACGTGATACGAAGGAGCAAAGGCAGTTTATGCTTTTTCAGTCCTCATGTTTTGCATAATTCTGTGGCGTCATCCACATCAACAAGGGAGGAGGGGGGGGGGGGGGGGGGGGCTGGCGGAGGCGACACTGTCGCAAGCATGAATAAAATGGCAAAGGGTCCCTCTATGACCCTCTAGTTCGGCAACACTTGCGCACCACTATTGAGCACTTGAAGAATGTAGCTGTACAGAGACAGCCAGTCACTGATTATTAGGCCCCAGTGTGACAGACATCCCTTCCGACAGTCCAAAGATTTCGCATGCAGCCAGCAGGAGCTAGTTCAGCGACATAGTGCGATTCAGTTCAGGGGTGTCGAAATACAGTCTGCTCCGCGAGCCGACACTACAGCACAAGCCAATGCTACTTTAATATGAGTTGCCGCACATGCCACCAAAAGTGAATTCAAACATCTTTCACTCAATGGTAGACAGTATCTGCCATCTTCCTATCAGGGCGGTTTTCCACACTTTTTAAAAGCAGCCCCTAGGGGTTGGCCGAACTTTTTATTCCTCTTTGGTATTCCTCTTTTATACATGATCCCGTGAAGGACAGACAAGAATTGTGGATTGGTGCTCTCCCACTCCGTGAAGGATGCCTCGCATTTCATTTGATTTTATGGTTCAATATATAAAGAAAAATGAGTTGAATTTCTGCCTCTCTCTTCCTTGTTTTTGGTCTGCCCCCTATAATTCATTCTGCAACATTTTCTGGCTGAAGTATCTGCTGTAGGTTTCGTTCTCCAATGCTGTTACGGTCTAGGAGACAGAAGGATCTTCAGGTAAGCTGTTACCCAACTGGAGATAATGGGAGCAAGGTAAAGTTAAGGCAGTAATTCCGACATTATTCCACCACTTCATCACGTTATCTCTTTGATGTGATTGTACTGAGACAATACATATACTGAGGTGCCAAAGTCATAGGATAGGGGTATGCACATATATATATATGGTGGTACTATTGCGCACACAAGGTAAAAACGGCAGTGAAGTGACGGAGCTGTCATTTGCACTCAGGTGATTGATGTGAAAATCTTTTCGTCGTGGTTGTTGCCGCGTTGCCGCATGACGGGAATTAACAGACTTTTAATGCGGAATGGTAGTTGGAGCTAGACAGAAGGGGCATTCCATTTCGAAAATCACCAGGGAAATCTGTAGTCCGAGATCGACAGTGTCGAGAATGTGCAGAGAATTCCACATTTTAGGCATTACCTCTCACCACAGACAAAGCATGGCCGACTGCCTTCACTTAACGGCCGACAGCAGCGGCGTTTGCTTTGAGTTGTCAGTGCTAACAGACAACCAACACTGTGCGAAATAACAGGAGAAATCAATGAAGGACGCACGACGAACGTATCAGTTAGGACAGTGCGGCGAAATCTGGCGTTAATGGGCTACGGCAGCAGACGACCGACGCGAGTGGCTTTGCTAACACCACGACGTCGCCAGCAGCGCTTCTCCTGGGCTCGTGGCCATATCAGCTGGACCCTAGACGGCAGGTAAACCGTGGCCGGGTCAGATGAGCCCCAGTTTCGGTTGGTAAGAGGTGACAGTAGGTTTCGAGTGTGGTGCGGACCCCACGATGAAACGCACACAAGTTGTCAACAAGGCACTGTGCAAGCTGGTGGTGGCTCCATAACAGTGTGGGTGTGTTTAGATGGAATGGAATGGGTTCTCTGGTGCAAATGAACCGATCATTAACTGAGAATGGTTATTTTCGGCTACCTGGATACCACCTGCAGCCATTCATAGACTTCATGTCCTCAAACAACGGTGAAATTTGATCGCGATTGCTTTCAAACATTCTGGTCGATTCGAGCGAATGATTTGGCCATTCAGATCGAGCGACATGAATCTCATTGAACATTTATGGGGCATAATCGAGAGGTCCGTTAGTGCACAAAATCCTGCACCGGCAACACTTTCGCAATTATGGACGGCTATAGAGGCAACATGACTGAATATTTCTGCAGGGGACTTCCCAGCGCCGTGTTGAGTCCAGGCCACGTCTAGTTGCTGCACTACGGCGGGCAAAACTAGGTCCGACACGTTATTAGGAGGTGTTCAAATGGCTCTGAGCACTATGCGACTTAACTTCTGAGGTCATCAGTCGCCTATAACTTAGAACTAATTAAACCTAACTAACCTAAGGACATCACACACATCCATGCCCGAGGCAGGATTCGAACCTGCGACCGTAGCGGTCACGCGGTTCCAGACTGAAGCGCCTTTAACCACACGGCCACACCGGCCGGCGAGGTGTCCCATGACTTTTGTCACCTCAGTGTATAAAGACAAGTCGTTGTTTAACATTGTTACCAAAAATCTCTAAAAGTTCTTGAGCGATTTACTTAAAATTTTTATACGATATTCCCAAAACTGTGGGATGGACATAGGACGGGGCAAGTTGTCGTTTAAAATTTTTACCATAAATCTCGAAAAATTCTTCACCGATTTACTTCATATATTTATCCGATACTCTAGTAACTGTTCAGACAGATGTGCTACATTTCTTTTAGACAAGGAAGTTCAGGTTATTTGTTAAAACCGTCTGCAAGAAACAATATACTATGCTGTGTTGTGAAAAATGTGTGGTTTAATTTTATTTCTCGCAGTCAGTCGTAACTATGATAGCAGGGCATTCAAACAATTATATAAATCACTTCTTCCATATACATTCTTCTTCCTTATGTATAACGATACACAAAAATTGTATGGACAACGATCTACTGTTTTGATTTCTTCCTCGCAGTAAGTTTTAACAGTAAACAGGAAAGGAGTATTTATGGGTAACTTTGTAACCCTATCCGTTCGAAAATTAAAACTATGCGAAATGTTGTCATTGAAACTACTCATCACAGACCCAGCAATTGGAGATGTATCTCTCATATTCTTTATAGCAATGTTCCCAAACGATTTACCCATTCATTTTAAGCGACCTCACTTCCCAGTCAAGGTTTGCAATACCAACAAAACAGGGCTCAAGATCAGTGGCGAAGAGAAAAAGGACCGGGGGGGGGGGGGGGGGATGGACATAGATATGGGGAAGGAGTAGATGGGCAGGGAGAATGGAGAGAAGAAGATGAGCAGGGTAAGGGGGGTGGGGGTGACGGACGGAGAGATGGAGGAGAAGGAGCGAACCCCCCCCCCCCCAGTATAAAATGGTGTCGACAGTACAGGAGCAGTGACAGCAGAATGGGTCGATCAAGAGAGCTCAGGGACTTAGAACGTGGACTGGTCACTGAATGTCAGCTGAGTAACAAACCCATCAGGGATATTTTAGTTGGTGACGTGATTGTGAAGTCCAAACGAGAAAGATAAATGAAGACGAGGCAGACTTCATTTACTAACGGACAGGGATCGTTGCGGAGGGTGCTTGCAGAAAATCACATGAAATGTGTGGAAGGAATCGCTCATGAATCCCGAAGTGTTACCAGGAATCTAATTAGCACAGTGGCTGTGTGTAAAGAGTTAACGAGAATGGGGGACAATGGTCTTCATATATCTCTGTAGTTAACGACGCCACTGGACAGAGGATGATAGGAAACGAGCCTGATTTGGAGAGATGAATCACGCTCTATCCTGTAGCAATGCGAGGCATGGGTCTGAGTTCGGTGATGTCTGGAAAACGTTACCCGCCATCGCATGTAGTGCGAACATGAAACACAGAGGAGACGGTGTTACGGTACGGGGGTGCTTTTCGTGGTTAGGGTGTGGTCCCCTTACTGCGCTTAAGAAAAGACTAATGCGAACAGTAGAGGAACAGCTCGGAGACAGTGCTTATCTGAGACGATGCTTATCTGTATCAGAATGAGAATATATCCTATCATAAACCAGCATCTGTGAAACAATAGTTTGTGGACTATCACATTCCTGAAATAGACTGACCTGACGGAGTCCCGACCTGAACACCTTTGGGATGAGTTAGAGCGCCAACTTGGCACCACAGCTCAGCATTCAACATCAGTGCCTTCTCTGGTTTCGGGCCTTGATGAAAAATGGGATGCCACTCCTACGCAGACATTCAGTGATCACATTGAACGAATTCCCAGCAAGTTCAAGCTGTCATAAAGGCGGAGGGGGACACACCCCATATTAATGCCCTCTAATTGGTGTACGGATACATTCGGTGACAGCCAACAGCTACAGCAAAAAATTTTCTATCCAAATGAGCCTATCAATAATTTACATTTCTTACATGTATTCTTTTTACATGAAAATTATTGACATTACATAAAAATAGCATTTCCACACATTTTCTGATCGTCATAACATCTTATACAGGATGTCCCAAACCTTAGAGTCAACATTATACAGGGTGTCCCAGGAGGAATGATCAATATTCAAGGATACGACAGGAATGAAACAAAAAAAGTGTAGTAAACAACGGCTCTAAAATGCACATCTTACGAGCTATGACCTCTTGTTGATATTAGAAACTGTGAAACACATTTCTTCTATTGTGCAAGTGGCCATAGCTCCAAGCTACGGACGGTAGGGCTGATATTTACAAAACAATGTTCTCTTTTTTTGGTCCAACACATGGAAAGCAAAGAGCTGGTAGTAGAAGGAAATTTGTTTCACAATATCCAAGATGAAGAAGTTCTTGTTTCTATCATATCCGTGAATATTCACCATTCATCCTGGGACACCCTGTATAGAGGGTAAAGGATCCTAATTTGAGTACTTTGACATAAAGCACTAGTGATCGCAAATTATTATTTGCTTCTTATTGACATAAATGACTTACTCTTTGTATCAGCAATTTGAGGTGACAGGAACTGTTGAAAGCGAAGACCACAGGTCTCAATGGATGCTTTACAACGTAACACATTGGTATAATCGAAGTCTGGGTTCCAAATCGTTTGGCCTCATTGCTTGCATACATTTTTTTAATGAGATGTAGGTACCTACTTTTCCACCAGTTCCCTACAACTGGTCTTCCGCGAGGTGTGCGTTTCACGGGCAAAGTTGCAGCGATATTTTTGTTGGCATCTTCTCTTCCGCGACACAACATCTTTCCTGAGAGAACCATTCTCTGTCGAGCATTTGACCAGCCCTGTGAGGTTAAGGGTAATTTGGGGGGAGGAGACCGAACTGCGAGGTCATCGGTCTCATCGAATTAGGGAAGGACGGGGAAGGAAGTCGGCCGTACCCTTTCAAAGGATCCATCCCGGCATTTGCCTGAAGCGATTTAGGGAAATCACGGAAAACCTAAATCAGGATGACCGGAAGCGGGATTGAACCGCCGTTCTCGCGAATGCGAGTCCAGTGTGCTAACCATTGCGCCACTTCGCTCGGTGGCATGTGAGGTTTGAATTATTTCGTTTCTCGTACGTTTAAGTGGACTGCGATTAATTTCTTCCAATTAGGATGAGGTGTATTGCGAAACGTCTCTTTGTACATTCGTTCGCTTTGCGGACACTACACCCTACTACACCGTTCGTTAATCTCGTGTAGGAAAGTTCTTGTAACGAGGAATGCTGGATATTCGACAATCCAACATCAGCTGTAAACCGAAACGAACTGCGCCGTGACGACTGTGGGTTACATTTCAAGGCAACGCCACCATCGTCGATGCCGCTGGCAGTTGTTTGTCACGAAACATAAGCAGTTCGCAGACGGGTATCAGTAACATTGCTCGTTCAAGATCTAGTGCCGCCTTATACGGGGTGTTCAAAAAGTCTCTCCGTAGTGCCGTATGATTGTTAGCCGCGCGTGCCGTATGATTAGACTAAGTGAATTGTGTATTCAACAACAGGGGGCACACTTTCAACATTTAATGTGAAAATTTGTAAGTAAAAATGAATATTCAATAAATTAATAACTTGTATTTCACTGAGTTTCATTTCGGTATATTCACTGCGTCACAACGGCACGCGCGGCTAACAATCATACGGAAAGACTTTTTGAACACCCCGTATATTCATCTTCGACCAGTGGTTCGTAATCTAAAAATGTTCACAATCAGCTTGGGATTTTCTACAGTTTGCACAAAAGCAAAACAAGGATAATGGAATGTAATCTAATTAAGTCGGGTGATGCTGAGGGAATTAGATTAGGAAATGAGGCACTTAAAGTAGTAAAGGAGTTTTGCTATTTGGGGAGCAAAATAACTGATGATGGTCGAAGTAGAGAGGATATAAAATGTAGGCTGGCAATGGCAAGGAAAGCGTTTCTGAAGAAGAGAAATTTGTTAACATCCAGTATTGATTTAAGTGTCAGGAAGTCATTTCTGAAAGTATTCGTATGGAGTGTAGCCATGTATGGAAGTGAAACATGGACGATAAATAGTTTGGACAAGAAGAGAATAGAAGCTTTCGAAATGTGGTGCTACAGAAGAATGCTGAAGATTAGATGGGTAGATCACATAACTAATGAGGAAGTATTGAATAGGATTGGGGAGAAGAGAAGTTTGTGGCACAACTTGACCAGAAGAAGGGATCGGTTGGTAGGACATGTTCTGAGGCATCAAGGGATCACCAATTTAGTATTGGAGGCCAGCGTGGAGGGTAAAAATCGTAGAGGGAGACCAAGAGATGAATACACTAAGCAGATTCAGAAGGATGTAGGTTGCAGTAGGTACTGGGAGATGAAAAAGCTTGCACAGGATAGAGTGGCATGGAGAGCTGCATCAAACCAGTCTCAGGACTGAAGACCACAACAACAACAACCATAATTTTCAGTGTAACGTTTGGGAGACTTGGCGTTTCAGCATGGCGATGCTACTATCTGACCAATACAAACATTTGACGGGTTTATTATCATTTCATCTTTGAGAGCAGTCCGTGACTGCTGCTTTTAACACCCAGCATGGAAGAGTTTTAGATGTCCCGATACGCAGTATAATGAAACTGCGTTGTGAATGATGATGAAAGGCCGAATATTGTAATATCTACATATGTAGTCGGCAATCCACCGTACGGTGCGAGGTGGAGGGTACCTGTACCGCTAGTAGCCATTTCCTGTCCTGTTCCACTCCCAAACAGAGGGAGGGGAAACGGACAGTCTATATGCCTCCGTATGAGCCCTAACTTCTCGTATCTAACCCTCATGGTTCTTACGCGAAACGTATGTTGGCGTCTGTAGAATTGTTCTGCAGTCAGCTTCATATGCCGGTTCTCTAAATTTTCTCAATAGCGCTTCTCGAGAAGAGCGTCGTC
This sequence comes from Schistocerca americana, assembly GCF_021461395.2. NCBI lineage: Eukaryota > Metazoa > Arthropoda > Insecta > Orthoptera > Acrididae > Schistocerca > Schistocerca americana. Next base: position 150,768,041 of record NC_060123.1, read on the forward strand.
TTCCATCGAGGGATTGCCATTTGTGTTCCTGAAGCATCTCCGTAACACTTGCGTCTTGTTCGAACCTACAGGTAACAAATCCAGCAGCCCGCGAATTGCTTCGAGGTCTTCCTTTAACCAAACCTGGTGGGGATCTCGACCATTTGCCTTCCCTGCTACCATCATTACATGCTCGTTTCGTTTCATATCGGTTTCCGAACGTAGCGCCTAAACATTTAATAGGCGTGACTGTGTCCAGTAGCGCCGGCCTCGGTGGCCGAGCGGTTCTAGGCGCTTCAGTTTGGAACCGTGCGACTGCTACTGTCGCAGGTTCGAATCTTGCCTCGGGTATGATGATGTCCTTAGGTTAGCCAGGTTTAAGTTGTTCTCAATTCTAGGGGACTGATAACCTCAGATGTTAAGTCCTATAGTGCTCAGAGCCATTTGAACCATTTCTTGTCTCCAGTAGCGCATTATTAATGCTGTAATCGAGCATTATAGGTTTGATTTTTCTGCTCATCTGTGTTACCTTATATTTTTCTACATTTAGAGCTAGCTGCCATTCATCGCGCCAACTAGAAACTTGGTCAAAGTCATCTTCTATCCTTCTACAGTCATTCAACGACATCTTCCCGTACACCACAGCATCATCAGCGAACAGCATCAGACTGCTGCCCACCCTGCGTGCCAGGTAATTTATGTATACGGGAAATAATAGCGGTCCTATCACACTTCTCTGGGGCACACTTGATGACAATCTCTGATGAACACTCGCCGTCGAGGACACGTTCTGGGTTCTATTACTTGAGAAGTCTTCGAGCCACTCACCTATCTGGGAACCTATTCCGTGTGGTCGTACCTCCGTCAAAAGTCTGTAGTGGAGCACTGTGTCAAATGCTTTTCGCAAATCTGGAAGTATGGAGCCTGTATGTCGACCTTCTTCCATAATTCATGAGAGAAGAGGGCAAACTGAGTTTCGCACGTGTGATGCTTTTAAAACTTGCTGATTCGTGGACATAAGCTTCTCGGTCTCAATATAATTTATTACATTCGATCTGAGAATATGTTCAAAGGTTGTGTAGCAAACGGATGTTAGCGACATTGGTCTGTACTTTTGCAGTTTCTTTATTTTCTCTTCTTATATACAGTATTCACCTGCGCCATTTTCCAGTTGCTTGCGACTTTGTGCTCGGCGAGAGAGCCGCGATAATTGCAAGCTAAGTAAGAGGCCAGCGCCAGTGCACGTATACGTCTGCAAAAGGTCTACAGTTGTCATCAGCCTCACGACGCTGCTGCCAATGTGCAGTTCGCTTCTGTAAATATCATTACAATGTGACGTGAGAGTGCAGTGATTTGAAAGCTGGCTGATAGGAATATAAATATTTACAGACAATAACCGGTGACTTGTTGCTGCACGGGTAATCAGATGAGCAAGACGCAGGCAGCGCGTTGCACGTAAAGCGATCCGCAATGTAAACATGTAAAAGTTTCAGATAGGCTGAGCAGGCCTGGACTGGAGAACATCAGCAGGCAGAGGAGGGAAGAGAAGGAGGAGGTAACCGGAGCCCGTGGGAGGATTAGGGCAGGCCCAGGGCCACCACCGCCACACATCTGCCTCTCGCCAGCTGGCAGGAAGTCCGGCGCGGCAGGTAGCGAGTTCAAGTACCAGCCGGCTCCGACAAAGGAAACAGTCTGCCTGCACGCCACCCAGCGCGACCCGCCCTGAAGTCAGTTCTACACTCAGCTGACCACAGGGATGGGCTAAACTGTGACTTTCCGATATCAGTGATGTCTGTGATTGCTACTTTTCGGTACTTTTCGATTTCTATGAGGGATGTTCCATAAAGACTGACAGAGTCTTTTCCGTCTATTAAGTGCCTGCTTGCGACATCTAGCCGCGTGTCGTTGAACTAAGTATTCTAATCGCTAGCAAATTTCAAAGTTATAGCTCTGACAGTTGAACTTGCCAGTCTGTATAGAGAACATGTTTCACAATCGGCTCTAAACATCGTCATGACTGAACTTCCTGAACAGCGTTATGTAATAAAATTTTGTGTTCTCTTGAAGAAAAATGCTACCGAAATCTATGACTATCTGAAGAGAGCTTATAGGGACTCCGAAACCTCGTCGAACACGTTTCTGTTGGCATCATGCCTTCAAAAATGGCCGGGAAAAGCAAGGAGGAGCAGACGCAACTGTTACTGCCATAAAAGGAACAACAATCAACACAGCAGGTGTCATTATTTGTGATGATTCATATCTCACTGACAGTGACACAGCTGGCACACATCCTTGGGATATCAGTTGGGAGATCTTACACAACTTTAAAGAACATCTGCAGATGTATAGGACGTATACGATGGATACCGGAACTGCTTACTCCAAAGCAAATGCAGCCTCGCGTAGCTGCATGCTGCTGTCGGAAACAATGTGTTAAGGACAAAGCGATGTTTGGTGGCAAAGCATCGTTACTGCTGATGAAACATGGATGTACTGTTATGACCCAGAGATGAAGCAGAGCAGTGCAGAACGGGTGCAACATGGTCAGCCCCCACCACAAACGGCACGAACGAGAAGTCAGCCAATAAGATCACGGTTATAACTTTTTTTTTATTATCAGGGGATGGTGTCACTACGACACACCATAGTCACTGCAGATTAGTATAACAACGTCCTGAAGCAGTTGTTAAAGGCTCACATCTCCTAAAAACGAAGGAACCTCATTGGACAATAGAAGCTTCATCACGACAACGTCAGGCCACATGTTGCTGATGCTGATATCGAGTTCCTAGCCTAAAACGTATCTCTATGGTACCCCATTCGCCTTACAGCCCCGAACTGGCTCCGTGTGACTTTCTTTCTTATGTTGAAGGCCAAAAAGGAATTTGAGGGACGTCGTTCGATAACGAGCCCAAGGCAGCGAAAGCTTTAGAGGCGAGGCTGAAGAGGATGCCAAGGAATGGCTTCCCACAAGTCCCCTAGGAATGGCAAAGGAGGTGGCACAAGTGCATTGCATTGGCGGGGAGGGGGGGAGGTGGTATTTTGAAGGGGGACAAAAGTCTCTATGAGTGTTTTTTTATAATAAATTGTTGTATGAGCATTGGTACCAGGCCAGTCGAAGTGGCCGTGCGGTTCTAGGCGCTACAGTCTGGAACCGCGGGACCGCTGCGGTCGCAGGTTCGAATCCTGCCTCGGGCATGGATGTGTGTGATGTCCTTAGGTTAGTTAGGTTTAAGTAGTTCTAAGTTATAGGGGACTGATGACCTCAGAAGTTAAGTCCCATAGTGCTCAGAGCCATTTGAACCATTAGTACCAGTCTTTATTGAACATCCCTCATAGCTGCGATTTGTCACAATTTACAAATTCATAACATTTATCCCTCCGCGCTCCACCAACGTTAAAATTCTATTTATCACCGTAGAAGTCACACTGTGGTTACTCGCAAGTTTCCACTAACAAGCACTCGCGAGTATATCGGCTAACTCCTATACTTGGCCAGGTGAACTGTGTCAAGACAACGGAAATGGTACAGTCAGTTCCACAAGAAAGGGTAGGTCATAATTGTAAGTGTAACATCTGGAGCAACAACTCTCGTAGTAGTCTCTAATCCGTAATCAATGCGCTTTTGTACAGTGTATATATAAACAGAGTGAGGGTTGAATGTTTTGTTTTGTCGGTTGCAGTTTAAAATCTGTGCAAAATATTTTATCAAAAATGGCTACTGAGGTCTATAAAGGAAGTAAGCTGGGTGCTTCAAGAGGATAATGATCCCAAACATCGCAGGCGTCTCTGTACAGCGTGGGATCAAGACAACTGGGTGTCGACGATGGATTGGCCTGCAATGTCTCCGGATGCAAATCCGATGCACAATGTTTGGTGCTATATTAAGATGAAGCTTAAAGGAAAGCCAATGTATACTTTGAAGCAGCTGTCACATAAAATCAGAACGATATGGAGATCGTTGCCGAGAGAATATGCAGAAAATCTCGTGAAAAGCACGCCAAAAAGGTGCCAAGCTATAATCGATAATGGCGACAATTGGATTAATTATTAGATGATTGTACACTTAGTAACTACACGTATTTTCATGTAAACATATATTTATAATAGTGTCTTTTATTTCATACAGACACTTTCTTGTGGAACTGACTGTATGTTCTGGGCTGCAAAGTGTGCAAACTGAATATTTCAACAGTATGTCACTGAAGTCATTATGCGATTTGAAAGGCATGATAAATAAATGTAACATATACTGTGAGTGAATAAGGACAATTTCTTCTTTATACGTTTACAAAATTAGCTGCAAATAGTTGTTTCTTGTTGTTTTCACGTAGGTTCCCGACTGTTTGCAGCTAATTGTATAAAAGTATAACGAAGATGTCATATTCTGAACTTCTGCAGGCTGCAGGCCCAGCAAGGAAGATATGAGAATTCCATGCTTTCTTGTTAAAACCGTCCCATAACCCTAAATTTTCTGCCAAGTGGTTGTTGATGAAGACTCAGTCATGTCTTTTAAGGTTGATAATATGGAAGAGAAATGAGTGGGAGGTACGGATCTCTCAGTGAAAAGATGACGTCGGGAATAGTTTAAGAACAAAACTGGAAGATACATACAAAAGTTTACTTGTGTATTGCAGTGTAAAATACCTTGCTTGTATATTAAGTACTGTTAAACATTTTGTGAAAGTGACGTAGTGGACCACTCCTCATTGAACTTTTCTTAGTTTATGTACGATATATGAGAATAACACGCATCAAAATACTCGTCGGAGCATTGTACATACGTTTTCTGAATTCACCTTGCTGTTTTGGTTTTTATTATGGAAAATGTGTTAAGCGTATATAAATATGGCGTGAACGTAAGCATTAGGTTACAGTATAGACGAATCACAACTTTTGTTTGGCATTCACATTTGTTGGCTGCACCGACTCTCAACCGAATTATGACCTGTCAACCAAAACCAGATCTCTGGATAAGCTACACAACCACGATTTCAGGAAAAAGGGACCGGAGGGTCAGATAGCACACTGTAGCCAAACGTAAAAACACCGACTACAAATTTTTTCTCAGAGCGATGTAGCTTATTGATTCCTTCCTTCGTCCATAGGTAGGTGACGCATCCATGGCGTTTGACACAAGGTTCTTAGAATGAAGTACAAACGCCGCTCAATAGAGGCATATGGTGGAATGTTAAGTGCTACTTTTAATTACTAATTGCGACTTCTAGTTGCGACTTGTCACTAAAATCGCAGCTAGACTATAAAGCGTGTCACATGATTCTTGGAAAGAAGTACGAACTTCGGCCGACAGATCGCAAACGGCGTAGAATGCTAAATGCTACTTTTAGTTTCTATTTGCAATTTATAGTCGTGACTGAAATCACAGCCAGATGCTCTAAAGTTACTGTTATGAAAACGGCGACTTCTCAAAGACTGTGCTTTGTAACAAATACGCGGTTCTTGCCAACCCCTGACTGACTACCCGAGACACGTGAGTCTACTGCAGCGACCCTGGTGTATTATTCCTCTACAGTCTCGTGCGTCTGAAGTGGTCGTTTTCGTTTACACGCCAGCGCCAAAACTACGTGTGTTGTGAAAGTTGTCTGCTGTGCAGGTTGCCACCTGAACAGTGAAAGTTAAGTTATAAGCGACTACCCTTTTTATGAAAAGTATCGAAATACGGTAACAAAATAGGAACAAAGATGATAATAGTTTACTAATGACCAAAGCAGAATTCATAGCGGAAGTTCTTGTCAAAGGTCGTGTGGTAAATTCTTTGCGCTCCTGAGAACTGAAAGAACAGTGACAGTGTCACGCAAACATTTCATATATTTTCATTTGCTCGAGAAAAAACACACTCTTTTATTCTTTGTACCTTATTTTCTAGCCTAGTGCCAAATAACATCAAAAATTATTTTTCTCGTCAAATAATTCTGACTTTTTACATTAAAAGACGTTTGTCTACTTACGTTCTTATTTACGAATAGCGCAGGCTTTTTCTCTGTAAAACGTAGTCCCGGCGGAGGTTCGAGTCCTCCCTCGGGCATGGGTGTGTGTGTTTGTCCTCGGGATAATTTAGGTTAAGTAGTGTGTAAGCTTAGGGACTGATGACCTTAGAAGTTAAGTCCCATAAGATTTCACACACATTTGAACATTTTTTTGTAAAACGTAAATACCTTTTTGCTTTCAGATATTTCGTCTCTCTTGTAGAACGGTAGTAGGGATAATACCAGGGCCTCATGCAACCTTATCAACGTGTTGCGAAAATAAAGCAAACAATACAATTAAGATTAAGAAGACCCGAAAGCACAGCCGCGCGGGGTTGCCGTGCGGTCTGAGGCGTCTTGCACGGTTCGCACGGCTCCCCCCGTCGGAGTTTCGAGTCCTCCCTCGGGCATGGGTGTGTGTGTGTGTGTGTGTGTGTGTGTGTGTGTGTGTGTGTTGTCCTTAGGATAAATTAGTTTAAGTTAGATTAAGTAGTGCGTAAGCCTAGGGACCGATGACCTAAGCAGTTTGGTCCTATAGTCCTTACCAAGAATATCCAAAGGTCCGAAAGCACAATATCAAATTTCCATAACAGGAGTGAGTTAGGTCAGAACAGGTTAAACTTCCTAAGTTAACGGACGCCGGCAATAGTCCTCTGTTTTCGCGCATGCGCAGCGTGCAGCATACTTGGAAATATAGAACTCCACACTCGGCAACGTCACTGACGTCACAGACGCACTCGCGCCGTGGTTGGATGCTGATTTTCATGCAGGCACGAAAGGCGCACGCACTTCAAGCAGTCGATTTTGACCAGAAAGTCACTCGTATAAAACGGGCTTAAACTGAACCACACACGTCTGAAAACCAAAATAAACGGCCAGTGTTAGTTTCTCTAGGTGCCTCCATTATTTTCATGTGGTCACCATATCTGTGTCATCCAGAAAAGATGTTTTTAGTACCTGCACCTAGTGGCGTTATTATGGTAATTGGTGCTCTGGGTAATTTTGCAGCCCCCACAACGCCGGCGCTCTGGTGGTTTTTTTTTTTTCGTCACTGCTTACCCGTCTTAGATCAACACAACTTAATAATAAAGCAAAAGTTGCGCCTTTCAATAGATCGTTTTTCCATCATACACTTAAACATGCCAACACTTAGTCCGAAGAAAAACTGCTTGCAACAATATTGCAAATGTTTTTCATTATTTTATTGACGATTAGTGCAAAGCCATGAGAAACAAAACAAACACAAAACATCCTTTTTACACTTTCATTGCATTAGCTCACTGCATTGACTCCATGTAGTAGCTGGAAACTAGATACAGGCTTCTCTGAACTGGGGACCCGCAGATCTTACTGAATCGTTACTCAACACGGTCCAACCCGAATCTAAACACGATTCCCTTTCATAAGTCACCGACTCCTTCCCCTTTTAGAGTCCTTTAGTCCTTTCTCTGCTTTATGTTCTTCTTCACATTTAGAGCTATTCACGATACATATTCCAAAGGCAGACAGAATAATTGCGCTTGTCCGTCAGACGTACTCGACAAACCAGACAGGAAAAGCCTTACGTTCTGGCTTCAAATTAATGCTCCAGCCAGACACATGATTTTAGACTGACGCTATTACAATCGGTGCTATACCCAGAAAGGAGCATTGCAGACGTGGGCAAGGTTGTGGTGAAGGCAGTTTGTTCTGCCTTCCTCAGCCCTTCTACGAGGTGTGAAGTGTACGTATGTGGCTCATGTAAATGACTGATGAATGCTGGCTGAATGTGGCTAGTGTTTGTCTTGTTATGGAAGACCAGAAGGGAGAGGACGTAACGCGGTGACGACACACAGCCAACTCCTCTAGAATAGCTCCGAGGTAGCAGCCGAGCTTAACGCTTCCATCCGACAGACGTATCAGCACCAACACTGTCCCGCGCCCTCACTCGGTGGGACACTGCAGAAAAGATTGAGGCTTAATTCAGAATATTGGTGCAAAGCCTGATGATAATTTCTCCTACTACCAGAATTAGAACCGGCTGTCAGGTGTGCGTTAGCGAACTGAGCTGTAGAGGCACGTTCACTTTTGTGAACAGTACATCAGTCCAAGACACGAAGCTATTACTACTTGCAAGAGGTACGACAGCAAAAGTGGCCCGGCAGGTGCCAGATGACATACTTTGCATAAACCTGCAACGAAGATTTGTCATCCCCGATATTTTACATGCACTGTCGTTCACCGCAAACTTACGATCTGTCGTTTGTTTTCCACAAATAACGACAACGGCGCTTCCATATACTGTCTAGTTAGTTAACGGGAACCCAAAAATGTTGAGAGCAGACTCCCCTGCAAGGTGTTAGTCTGTAGTATGAATCAAAGGATTGACAGTGGGGCTTCGAAATTTTTCCACCGAACGAAACTGATACCGTTACACATTCATTTAGCTGAAAGCTGCCTACTTCCCCATTTTCACCCAAACTAAATATTCTACAGACATTTACAACATGTAAATCAACAAGAAAATCAATCACACGACTCAGTATGGCGTGGTATTTCCGTCTGTAGTGGCTACATTAGTAGTCACATATAACAGCCTTACAGTTGCCTGATAACAGCCTTGATCTCCTGAACAGATCAGCGAGAAACAACGTGCCTGTACTTGGACATCACACAATTAAAATTGATTAACGAGATACTGTGACTCCATATTTACTAACTGGAATGTAAGACTTCCGCACATGCGATTAAATTAAAATTAACTTTCTAACTGCTTTTCGTGAATATTAAATCTCGAAGGCGTTATTTATGCAATGAAAAAGAAGATATATGTAACCAAGCATCTTTGTTCGCCAGATACTGGACACAATGAAAGAACTTTTTATCTGAAAATTGCAAAAATATCCCTTCCAACGTAGAAGGTAATCTTGCCATTATCTCACTGGACTAGAGCTGTTTCAGATGTAATTCAGAACTACATCAGGATAAGAAGCAAGTCGCGGAGGATGGCTGTGTAACGATTACCAAATGATAGCACAAAATCTCAGTCAACAACATGAAATACAGCTTTGGCAAATAAGGGAATTAGGGACACGTTTGCCACTTTGATCGGAGGTGGATTCTGCCCTTGGCAGGTGAATATCAATCACATCTTAAGAGCGTTGACTTCAGTAATATAGGGTGTCTCAAAAGAAAGTTTATATCTGAAGAGTTCTCTGCACAAGCGCAACAAATCGGAGGACGCTAGAGGTTACGTTCATCGCTTGCTTGGCCTTCTAGGAATTCAGTCGATACAGAACGCTTCTTGGGAACGGACCGCGAGTTCTGTGTGTGTGAATTTTACAAAAACGGTGATTCGGCGACAGTAGCACAGAGGAAATTCTGCAGTGATCGCGGATTGCATGATGTAAATGAAACTCCAAATGTTCCCCTTACCGGGAAATGGACCTTTGCGGAGACCTATTCAACACTGGCAAAACCGAAATCCGACGGACCAAGGCCATAAAGTATGGGCGAATCCACAGAGAGTGTAAATTGGTCAGTTCGTGACGATGCTAACCTCTCCATTCCTAAGCGTTCAAGTTGTTTGAATGTGTATAGATCATCAGTGCACTGAATTCTGCCAAAAGACCTGAAACTGCACCCTTATAATATCCAGTTGGTACAAGACTTAAAGCCTCGGAATGCAAAACATAGACTGCTGTTAGTTAATGATGTGACTGAGCACCTGTCATTTAACAACGTGTTTTTTCTGACAAGGCTCATTTTCATCTGAGCGGTCACATCAGTAAGCAAAATTGGTGCTACTGGAGAGCAACGAATCCTAAACAGAAGCACAAGAAACACTTTCATTACCCAAAAGTTACTTATGGGTTGCGATGTCGGCTCGAGGAATAATTGGCCCGTATTTATTGGTGGACGAGAGTAATCATGCCATTTAGTGGTTTCGGAACGTCATGTGGCGATGTTAAATGATTGTTTAGTGCCTGAATAGCAAAACTTCCCTGGTTATAACCAAAGAACATGGTTTCAGCTAGAAGGTGCCACAGCACACACATCCATTGCGTCTACACTGCGAGTTCGTGAAATTTTCCCTGGCAAATTGATTTCCAGGAGGGGTAACACAAATCGGCCCCCACACAGTCCAGATTTAAGTCCCACGGATTTTTCTCATGAGGATATGTCAAATCTAAACTGTATGTCAATAATTCGACTTCTCTGGAGCAATTGGAAGAAAATATTCGTGGCGAAATGGCAGCCATTCCAGTGCCTACATGCCGACCCGTCACGCAAAGTTTTGTTCGTCGTTTAAATGAATGCTGTAGGCGTGCTGCATTGCATTTAAATGACATTATTTTTTAAAAAAATTCCTGAACTGTGCATTTCAATAATAAATAGAGATTTTGTCGACAGACTTCAATCTCTATTTTATTTTGACGTATCAAACATAAACTTTCTTTTGAGACACGTGTACATCGATCTGTATGCCTTGAGAGTGGTTACGAGAGACAGGGCTCTGTCCTACATCTACAGCTATATACTAGAGATCAGTATAAAAGAATCGTACGGTAGAGAGTACTTCTTATTGTACCACATATTGGGATTTCTTCTAATTCCGCTCACGCATGGAGCGTTGGAAGAATCATTGCTCATAACCCACTGTGTGAGCCGCAACTGGCCCAATTTTATCACTCTCTACAGGAATCATACGTACGGATGTGAAGAATAATGTTCGTAAAAGGAAGGAAGGTAGATTGGTTTTAACGTCCTGTCAACAACGAGGTCATTATAGACGGATCACAAGCTCGGATCGCGTCAAGGATGAGGAAGGAAATTGGCCGTGCTCTTTCAAAGGAACCATCCCGGCATTTGCCTCGAGCGATTTAGGGAAATCGTGGAAAACCTAAATCTGGGTGGCCGGACGCGGGTGTGAAACGTAACCCTCCTGAATGCGAGTCCAGTGTGCTAACCACTGCACTACCTCGCTCGTTAATAATGTTACGTACCGTTCTCAAGAGAAGCACTTGAACCGTTTCTAGATACTTTCACGCGAGATATTCAGTTTTCTTTCTACCAATGTCTGATAAGTTGTGTCATATTTCTCAGTATTTCTGTTTCACTCAGTCGCCTATCCATATACGCGCCATCCTTCTTTGTATATGCTTGATGTTCCTTGTTAGTCCTATCTATTGTGGATTCCACACATTTCAGCAGTAGGCCTGTAACGTATACAATTGCTTGGTAGAACAGTCAGTATTTTTGCGGTCACCAACATTGTCATCAGGCATCTGATATCACTGCTGGACAAAGACCTCCTCCATACTTTTTCGGACATTACGGTTTTTATCTAGTAGTATCCACATGGATCATCCGTGTTTTCTAGTGTCGTCTACCCTCCCATTATGTCGTCCTCTTAGGACACTTCATATCTATTCACTTTCAGCAGAGAACTTCCTCGGTCCAACTATTACCTGTTCACCTGCCTACATCTGCCGTCCACTTCCATTTCATTTTCGTTACATTCATAATAACATCTTCTACACCAGTCTGTTCCTGATCGATGTGTTTTTATTCCTGTCTTCCCTTATTAATCCCACCATGCATCTTTCCATTTATCGCTGCCAAACCTCCAATTTTTCAACGCTTTTCGCATTTTAACACCATGTCTCCTTCCGTAAGTCAAAGCTGGTAATATACACTGATGGCACACTTTCCTTGCGAGACACATCGTATGTTTAGTTTTATAAACCCTAATTAGTTACGTAAAATACTCCACACCATTTTTACTTTGATATTTACTTCTTTTGCCTTCCATCTTGTCACTGACTCCAGCTGACCAAAATACAAAAACTCTCGACTGGTTCTACGACTTAGCTGTTTATTTGCCGCGCAGTGTGAGGCGCCATGTCACGGATTGCGCGGCCCTTCTCGCCGGAGGTTCGAGTCCTCCCACGGACATGGGTGTATGTTTTGTTCTTAGTATAAGTTAGTTTAAGTAGTGTGTAAGGCTAGGACCGATGACCTCAGCAGTTTGGTCCCTTAGGAATTCACACACATTTGAACATTTTTAACTGTTAATTTGTACTGTACTATCTTTTGGTTCGCTGATTAGAATTTATTTTGGTATTACTATGGCTGATCTTTAGTCGTACTTTCAACATTACACTATTAAGTTCCTTCAATTGTTGCTGTTTACCTGCGCTAGAAGCACCCAGTACAACATCAACAGCATTTTCGCAGTCCCCACCAGCGAATCGAAGACGGACATTTGATTTACCTACAACAGACTGAAAGTGCTCGTTCTCCCTCATGCCACGCAGACTGGTGCTTCCAGACGTTTCTTATTAATCCTGCAGTCAAATCTTACCATTATTTAAGTTTCGTCAGCTATATTATTTTACATCTTACGCGGGACTGCAACTAACTGGTTCGTTGACATCCAAGGTCTCGTTTTATAATTGCTCGAGCTCCTAACACTACAACAACACAACATGTTGCATATTCTTTCATTTGAAATACTCTGAACGCAGTGTATGGAAAATGCAGGTACACCTGTGCCTAAAAGAAGTAATGTGTGCCATCTGCTTGACAAAAAAGACCATGCTCAATCATGCAGTTAACTGTAGATTAGACTTATAACAATGAATTTTCGTTTGGCTCAATGGCCGGGCCAAGTCTTTCAATTGGCGGCTACTTCGGTGACTCGCGTATTCCAACGGTGAAAAGGCACCTGAAGTTTAGCTTTTTAACTTGGACTCTGAAACACGTGTCGTTTCTCGCGACTCCTGACATCGCTGAAAGGTGAAAGTTAAGTTAAAGGCAAACCGAAAATTTCCCCGGTCCTACCGGGATTCGATCCTCTTGGTTTCCTGGCACGCACTTTACCACCAGAGCAACAGATCCCACACTGTGCTCATGAAATATAACGTTACGGTATGTCTATCGACATAAAGGCTGTTTCATAATATGGGCATCATGCTAGACGTCTTACAGATCTCGGGTTTTCTACACGGACAGTGGCGTCCCACAAGGGGCGGCAACATACACGATCCAGTCACATTAATGTGACCATCGCTTATGTTCGACGTCAACTTGCAATAACCACTAACAGACGGCAGGTGGAAGCACTAGCATTGGAGAATAAAGCGTGTCTGGGGACGCAGAATACAGTGCACTCGTCGTCGTAGTGTGTAAGTGGATTGATTTGTCATACGTCAAATGGTTCAAATGGCTCTGAGCACTACGGGACTTAACTTCTGAGGTCATCAGTCCCCTAGAACTTAGAACCACTTAAACCTAACTAACATAAGGACATCACACACATCCATGCCCGAGGCAGGATTCGAACCTGCGACCGTAGCGGTCGTGCGGTTCCAGACTGTAGCGCCCAGAACCGCTCGGCCACACCGGCCGACTGTCCGACGTCCAGAAGGCCTTGATCATTGGCTTATGGGCCAAAGTTGGAAGCATTTCTGAAACGGATAACTCTGTGAACTGTTTGCGTGCCACCTTGGTTAAAGTATATGGTCAATGGCAAAACGGGGCTACCCAAAACTCGCGTCACCTGTGGTGCACCAGGTGCTATAGATGACAGGGCTGAACGACGGCTGCGGGTATGTGTACGGGCAACTTGAGCAACAGACCGCCCAGATGAACCAAGGAGCTACCAACAGTGTCTCGCCAACGACCGTTCAGCGAACGTAGATGTGTATGAGCCTCCGGAGCAGGTGCCTCGTTCACGCACCCATGGTGACTGCTGTTCATCGGTGACGATGCCTGGAATTTGCACGCCATTACCACAGCTAGACTAGACGTCCACTGAGTGGCTACATTCGTCAGATAGATAGCCACTGGTGTGTACAACGTGAAACGTCTGAAAGCAAACACCCTGCAAAACAACCGTCGGAGGAATCCAGGCCGGACGCCATTCTGTGGGTGATGTCGTCGTTCTGGAAGGCGCAGTGGGACAACACAAGTATGCATCTATCCTTGGGGATCGTGTCCATCCCGTTATGAAGTTTATGTTTCCTCGGCACGATGGTATCTACCCGCAGGACAATGCAACGTGTCACACAGCTCGCAGTATACGTGCGTGGTGCCAAAGAGCACCAGGACACATCAAAACTCCTCTATCAACAGATATTAGAGAACCCCATTGCACGTGACCGGCCACTTAGCTATCTGAATTTAAACACAATCGAGACTCTTTGGGACGACCTCGATCGGGCTGTTCGTGCCATGGCTCGAGCTCAAGCGAGAAACATAGTGCAGGTGGGCATGGTAGTACTGGAGTCGGCGTGGCTCTGATGGCATATTCCAGAACCTCATGAACTCTCTTCCTGCAAGTCTTGCAGCTGTCCACACTGCAAAAGCTGGTTATTCAGGCTGTTGACAGGTGGTCACATTAATGTGACTGGACGATGTACGAGGGTTGTCCAGAAAATAAGTTCCGATTGGTCGCAAAATGAACACCACAGTGAAAACCCGATGAAGCTTTGCAAAAATGTGTTGGGTAGTGTCTCTAGTATGACAGTCGATCGCATCAAGACGCTCTTTTCATTTGTGAGCGCACTGTGAGCGAGTAAAGGTGCCTAGAACAACTATGTCTCCCGCCAAGTAGGAGCGCCCGCCGAGTTGGAGGGCCCGCCGAGAGGCTTCGCCTTCATTAATGCAACCCACCTAACACAACTGCCACGCAATTCCTTCTTCATGGCAATTCACAGCCGCACTCTGCAGGGGCAGTGAAGACTCTCCTGCAGCCTTTTCGATGGGAAGGGTTAGATCACCCACAACACAGCCCTAATTGGCTTGTCCTGAGTATCATCTCTGTTCACATGAAACGCTGGATACGAAGACAACATTTGGGCGTAGACTACGCGCTATAGACCAGCGTAGAGAATTATCGGGAAGCACAGGTGGCTGCCATCTACGACGATGGTGTTGGAAATTTGTTATAATGCTCCGACAAATGTCTAAGTCGGAGTAGCGACTATGTAGATAAGTATCTGGAAAGTGTAGCTACTCTTGCAAATAAAGTTTCTGATTTTCACTGTGGTTTCCATTTAGCGACCGATCGGAACTTACTTTCTGGACAACCCTCGTATATACGCTCTATACTGCAGACAACCAACAATCTGAACAATGGAACGAGGAGCTGGCGCTGTGCGCCTTGACATGAGCTGTTAGTGTCACGCTCATTCAACAGAGCATCCGCTGCAGATAAACACAAAATGTGTAGGGAAACCAGAATTCTAGCTGCAAAATTTCCATGGTCCTATACCGGAATTCGATCCTCCTGGTTTCCACGCAAATTGTTTATCACCAGATCCTAAAAAGTTAGTTTCTTGTGTTTTAATACATGCAAAGAACCCAGCAACCGCAGAAGTTAAAAAATGAGATAAGAAACTAAGAGTTCGCGTCCAAAGAAATAGCTATTTACTTAGGCGTAACCAAAAACAGAGTCTCTTGAAAATCCCACACTGACTACGTGAGAGTGACGGTACCGTGAAGGTGACAAGAGCCAAGGCAAATGGCACGAGAGGCGACACATTCGTCGACCAGTATAAAACAGGCATTCGATCTGCGATACAGCGCACGGTTCCAAAGCGCATGGCTCATCCACAGCTGATTAGCGGGCTCTTCGAGGCCTAAGGGCGAGTACTTCGAGTTGCACTTTGGACAACCGATACTAAAAAACAGCACGATAGTGTACAAATAGAGCAGAATAAGAAAGCGAGTGTAGCAATTTTTCAAATCAAAAACACGGACTGAAATACAAAATCTAACGATCGACCTTATTAAATTGACGATAGGACAATTTCACTTTTCGAGATGTAAGTATCCTTACCGCCCAGAAATTAACGTGGAATCTCTGCACGCAGAGGAACCGATTCAATAGAGCGCAACACCGGATCAAGTCAGAAACGTGAGAGCATACCAACTGGAGAATGATGACCAAGGAGGTACTATTTTAACTCGTAAATAAGCTCCCACCAAAGTCTACAATTGACAAAAGTCACACGAGTCTAACTGAGGTTTTCCCTCGGCATTAAGGTAAATCCCACGTTCTTGATACTCCTCCTGCATTGAGCATGTACTCATAATGGAGCAACATACCAAAACAAAAAGAAAGGAACTCACTATAGTATTAAATTAACAGAGACTCAACGGAACAACCTAAGCAAGCTAGAATAGCAAAATATAGTAACCGCTCCACGAGCCCGCCTCCTTCAGTCAGAAGGAGAAATGGAAGAGTGAATGAAAGGAAACCACAAAATCTAAGTTTCTCTATCCACAGAAGTTAGAGCACCGCAGTAAAAGTGAGTGGGCTGGTTTCACAATCGGACTCTGAATATCTGTCTGGAAGTAGTAATCTTATTGGTGCACAAAGAAGCAAGAACAGCACGTTCAAACGCGATTACCCAGGGGTAACGTGTCTAGTCTGTCTTTCCGACAAAAATCAGTGCGCTATCGCGGAAACCTCAACCGCCTCGCCTCACCCTACACGACATTTAAACATTTATGCAGTAACTGCGACTTCCTTTTATGCTTTTTCGCACGCGGGGGACGCATTTTATCTACTGCGGTCGACAAGAACACGTACGACGACGGTATCCCCGTCCTCCCTTTTCTCTAAGGATACTTTTTCCTGCACATGTTATCCAGAGAAAAGTTTTCTCGTGAATGGACGTACTTGGAATTTGCATAGTGTAATAGCCTAAGGGGGTTATCTCTTCTCTCTCGTAATGTTTGCTCTGAGACTTCTATCACAAGAACAGGGACATATTGTACATAAATTCAAGTGCATTCCGTGTTAATGCCTCGTAGATTAGGAAGGCATCTGCACAATTTTTATTCCATTGTGACAAAAAAACAACAAAGTTAACATTAGTTTTCCTCTTATGTAACTCAACGAGTTTACTTCCCGATAGCTCTTAATAACTGTTTCAAGATATAAATTGTAATCATTACGCTCTTGCAGTTGTATTGTAAAGTAGGCGATTATTAAACACTTTTTTCATCGCTCAAAGAATTCAATTTCAAAGCACAACTGGCGTCTTAGCTCTGTCAGTTATCAGCGTATGGTAACACGTTCCGGATGAAAGTCTCAACTGGCTGTTTCTTCCTTTCCACATTACGTGATTTGTCTGTAATCAGGGAAACGCATATTTGTTTTCCAGTTGACGAGGCGTGGATAATTCACTTTCATTTGAGTCACCCCCACAACATCAACAGCTCACGCATTTCTTTGAAAAGCTATTAGTTGCAAACTGTATGCAGGAAACAGCGGCGGTACACTTTTATGCCGTAAACCAACAAATTTAAAATTCTCCCATGATGGAAGCAAACAGTTTGTGGTTAATCAGATTTCTTAAATTTGCGTCCGGTCTACAGACAGCGGAGCTCCTCGGCTCACACACAAGCGTGCAGCATCGGCACTAGTGCCGGGGTCAGTGTCGGCCGCAACCACCAAATCGCCGTTTACTGAGAGAGAGAGAGAGACCTCGAACTGTGTTCCTATGGAACTTGGACCTGCCAAGAAGTCACATTTGCCGAGTGCTGCGTGTAGAGAAGCTGCTGGAAATCACTGTAAGCGAAGTGAAGTGAATACAGGAAAATGAGAGGGTGAGATGTTTTTGTCACACGGATGTCTACCACTTCGACGGATCTCCTTTTCAGTTTTAAGATACTGCAATTTCTTGTGGAACTTGCGTTCTCATTTGCAACCAGGTGTTGTGTTAAAAATATTATAATGAATTTATGAACTATTAATTACCTCATAATTTATATACTGATTTCCACTTTCAAAAATATAAATAAAATTCCTTCAGTTTTACACCTTTGATATTGATCTCACACATTTTCCTGACGATTTGGGGTAAATAACCAAGCGGGCAGCGTCAGGAATAAAGTTAACAATCTATAAAATTTTCTGCCCATCCATAATTCATAATTGTATCATTTTACCTTTCGGGAGGAAAATTCACAACCGTTGAGTAACCTGAGGGGAGCCTCCTCGACATATGAACTGTTTATACACGCATATCTCTAACAAGTTAAAAAGTTTTTTAAAGCATTTCGTCTTTTTTCAGCTATTAGAATTTTATTTTGCGACTGTAATTTCGGTATCAATCCGTCTTCAAGCACCTACAGAAAATAATACAAAGTAATGAGAACAATTTACAGTAGGATTAAGTGTAGGTACAACCAGTTTTGTAGGTTTTTTTTTTTTTTTTTTTTTTTTTTTTTTTTTTTTTTTTTTTTTTTTTTACGTCCATATTCCGTACTCACAACATTTTGACATATGGACGAATACAACGTAATATGCACTAGTTGTACCTACTTTTAATCCTACTTTAAAGTGAGAATGGTCCGCAGCTCGTGGTCTCGCGGTAGCGTTCTCGCTTCCCGAACACGGGGTGCCGGGTTCGATTCCCGGCGGGGTCAGTGATTTTTCCTGCCTTGAGATGACTGTTGCGTCGTCTTCATCATCATCATTCATGCCCATTACGGTTGGAGGAAGGCAATGGCAAACCACCTCCACTAGGACCTTGCCTAGTAAGGCGGCGCGGGTCTCCCGCGTCGTTCCCCTACTCTCTGTGAAGAAGTATGGGACTTCATTCCCATTTTTTTTTTTTTTTTCAAACTGAGACGGAAGTAGAGCACTTGCCCGCGTAAGGCAAAGGTCCCGAGTTCGAATCTCTATCCGGCACACAGTTTTAAATCTGCCAGGAAGTTTCCTACTGTAAATTGTTCTCATTAAGTTGTATTAACCGAGCGAGGTGGCACAGTGATTAGCACACTGGATTCGCATTCGACAGGGCTACAGTTCAAACCTGCGTTCGGCCATCCTGATTTAGGTTTTCCGTGGTTTCCCTAAATCGCTTCAGTCAAATGCCGGGATGGTTCCTTTGAAAAGGTGCGACCGACTTCCTTCCCCATCCTTCCCAATCCGATGGGACCAATGACCTCACTGTTTGGTCCCCTCCCCCCAACCCGCCAACCAACCAACATAGTATTATGTTTTGTAGATGCTTCAAAATGGTTTAATGCCGAAATTGCAATCGCAAAATAAAATTCTATAAGCTGGAAGCTCGATGAAATCCTTTAAAAAATTATCGAAACTATGGACCCATTCTACAAGAAAATAAGTTACAGTTTCCATGTTGGTAACGGATCGCTGATAGCCCCTGTATGACAAGCTGATCACATTTCAGATTAGCGGACGCATAGGGGTCACGTTTGAAGGTGAGACAGGGCAGCCAAAAATCACGCCCTCCCCTTGTGTTGGAAACAATACAGCATGCACCCTCTCGCCTGCCTGGAACGCGACGGCTGTTCGCACCCAACTGTTCTAGACTTCGCGCGCTCTTCCCACCCCCTACTATGCTGTGTCGGTGTGGTAGAGGGGGCAGGAGGGAAGGCAGTAGAACAAAAGACCTTCTGGTACAGCACACGAAAGTAAACAACCGTTCATTCCAATCCGATGGCTGCAGTACACGAATGAGAAGAATATCATTTTTGCTTGTTTCTGGGTCCATGGATGAGAGGACACCAAGAGGAATAATTATCTCGTGGCAGTATCACATTAAGAATACCATCGACACAGCACGCAGCAAGCATAACTTCATAAAACCACACGACGGGTAGCACTAATAACGCCATAACTGAAACTGTCATTCGATTGCAGCAACCGAAAGATAAGCCCAACAATAGCACGCGACACACATAGAGAGGTAGTGTAAAGAACACCAAGAACAAATTAACAGAGACATGCAGCAGTATTCGGCAACAGTAGAGTGCATTCATTACACAACTGTAACCGCAGACCTATATAATACCTACATAAGAAAGGTAAAAGAACGGACCTGCATAAACACAGACCAATATCCTTAACATCCGTTTGCTGCAGAATTCTTGAATTCACTGCTAGCTCGCAATAAACTAAGAGATCATGCTTCACAGCCATGAAATGTGTCGATCTTTGGGTAAAATCTGGTCAATGCCAAATTGCAGTTTTCATCTACGTCAGCGTGGCAGTAACTCAGTAACAGAATACGGTGAGGAAGGACATAATAAATCTATTACAACCACGGTAACACGGCTACTCTTTCCAATAACCCTTGTGCTGTGTATTGGCAGCCCACTGTTTTTAAGGGGTACTACTGTAGAAAGTGGTATGACGTAGTCATTCGTCCCCTTATGCACTGCTGGTTCTCTGAAACTTTCGGAGTTGACAAAGGGACCCTACCAACTTCTCCTCACCGATCCCTTTCATAACGCAAGGTGTGTGGGGTACGACTAGGTCTTAAACATACAGGTATGCAAACAGGAAGACGCAACTCTCAACCATTTTCGAGAAAAACGTGTTTGAAATTTGTAGGCGTGCTTATCTAGTTTGTAGTGTTGCTTGCATTTAACGAGTCCGCAGCGGATCGAGTAAGCGCTTAGTTTCATAAGTGCAAGGCCTCTGGATCGATCTCGCCCCCAGTACTTCGCTTTAAAAAAAATGTTCAAACGTGTGTGAAATCTTATGGGACTTAACTGCTAAGGTCATCAGTCCCTAAGCTTACACACTACTTAACCTAAATTATCCTAAGGACAAACACACACACCCATGCCCGAGGGAGGACTCGAACCTCCGCCGGGACCAGCCGCACAGTCCATGACTGCAGCGCATAAGACCGCTCGGCTAATCTCGCACGGCTTCGCTTTTTATTCCGACGTAATTCTAACAACAGATTTATTATAACTGTGCAAATTATCAATATTTAATGCTTCATTTATTATGTTCGTAATTTTCATCCTGATAAAAGCAGGAAAAAGAATTTTCTTAATGAGGCTGGAAATTAAAGAAAAGGATACACGAGAACTTTCAAATCAGTATATTGATTTTATTAATATTCTTGCATACACATTTGTGGGAAGAATAACATATAAACCTATGAATCATTGCACGAGTCACGATAATACTGGTCGTAGAAGCACGGAAAAAAATAATTACTGCGATGTACAACACTTATAATGAACGTCGAAGTTTTCCATGTGCATGGTTTTCTCGTTGTGTCTTCTTCAAAAGAAGCCTGGTTTACATTCGTAGCCGCGCGATCGCTACGTTCGCAGGTTCGAATCCTGCCTCGGGCATGGATGTGTGTGATGTCCTTAGGTTAGTCAGGTTTAAGTAGTTCTAAGTTCTAGGGGACTGATGACCTCAGAAGTTAAGTCCCATAGTGCTCAGAGCCATTTGAACCGTTTTTTTTACATTCGTAAACAGTTCTCAGCCGCCAAACAATTTTGCGGCATATCACGCACATCGAAGCATATCACCGAACATTGGTGCAGATAGCTCACGAAAGACTAAAACCGGCAGTGAGTTTCCATTCGGCGACCTGACGCTTATAAAACAATGGGCTTACTCGCACGGCTGCAGAGTCCTCGAATACCAGCGACCCTGAAAAGTATATAAGCAGCCTATAACTTTCTAACTCGATTTTCACGAAAACGGTTGAGGGTTGCGTTTTCCCGTTCACTCTTAGTCGTCCCGTACACACCCTGCGAAAATGAATCAAATCGCCGAAGGGAAGTTCGCACGGTCCCTTTGTGAGTGCGCCTTTTGCGGCAGGGCACTCAGAGTTGCTGCTTCATTCAACAGCGACCAAGCGGTGCCGCGCAGGTGCCTTTATACGAAGAGAGGCCGGTCGTTGTTCAGGTTTGACGTGGAACGGTCATATGCAGTCGAGTCGCATCAAAAATACATGAACAATTGTCTATAAAATATGAGTTCTGAAGTTTACTGAAATGGGATGTGTGTGAAATCTCTGAAATGAAATGTGTGTGAAATCTTATGGGACTTAACTGCTAAGGTCATCAGTCCCTAAGCTTACACACTACTTAACCTAAATTATCCTAGGACAAACACACACACCCATGCCAGAGGGAGGACTCGAACCTCCGCCGGGACAGTCCGTGACTGCAGCGCCTGAGACCGCTCGGCTAATCCCGGGCTCTGAAGTTTACTGTCGAATGGTAGGGCACCAGTGAGTGATTAGTAGAAGGTGTGCTTAATTACACACAAACTCAGTGGACAAATCAGTATTATCACTCTTAGTCAGCAGACGCCGTTGGTGGCTTTTATTACCATTATTTGGTGAATTATTAAGGCTGCAGTGAACTGCTACGGAGCGATAATTTAATTTGGAAAAGCAGTAGAGCAACTGAAAACATCAATGTGAAAACTGAAGTACATTTAACAGCTAATATGAGCACGGTTGGGTCTAGCCATTGTTAGGAAGTGTACTACGTACCAACTGAATAAACGAAGTAAATGTTATGGACCGTTATCCTTTCAAAGAGACCCTTCTCACTTATAATTCAATAACTGATATTCGTACGGAAAAGAGGCACCTTTTCGTTAGAACCTTTTAACTATCTCTTATATATGAAATTACAATGAAATACAAACCTTTAGCTGCTTACAGGCGTTGATAAATATCAACGGGGACGGTTGAAAATGTGTGCCTCGACCGAGTTCCGAACCCGGGATCTCGTGCTTGCATGGCAGACGATCTATCCGACTGAGCCACCGAGGACACAGCAGATAGTGCGACTGCAGGTACTTATCTCTGGCTCTCTCCCCGTGAAACCCACACTTCCAACTTACTGTACACACAGTACACTTGTAGTAACCCTGCCCACTATACTCATTACTCGCGGCAGTCAATCTACCGATTCCCGTAAGAGTTCGAGCAATGTGAGTGCATCTGCACTGAAGAAGATCATTGGCCGGTAAGCCTTATCTACATGAAGATAGTATCTGTTCTTTCGGACGTAACTATCTCCCGGACATGTCCGAAAGAACAGATACCATCTTCATATAACTCTTATCTACGTCCGATCGCAGCACAGAAAACTGTTTTTCAAATATCAACAAAGTATAGCCGGAGAGAAGTTACAAGCTCAATGTGATGGCAACCGATCGGGTATGATACTCATCACGTCCACACAAAGATGATGATGATGATGATGATGATGATGATGATGATGATGATGATGCTTGGTTTGTGGGGCGCTCAACTGCGCGGTCATCAGCGCCCGTACACATTCCCAATCTGAACACAATCCAATCTCGCCACTTTTCACGAATGATGATGGAATGATGAGGACAACACAAACACCCAGTCCCCGGACAGAAAATCCCCACCCCGGGCGGGAATCGAACCCGGGACCCCGTGATTCAGAGGTAGCAACGCTAGGCACTAGACCACGAGCTGAGGACACCATACAAAGAGATTGTAATAATTTTCTTTTAGGAAAGATGTGGTCACGTCAAATAAATTAATGTTTACGTAGAACGCATCTCCCCTTACTATTTCCTTCGCCTAGCATTAAGTGCCGCACTAGGAAACATGACCGCCATGCCGATCTTCTACCTGTTCCTAGAAGGTCACAAAGAGCAAAGCTGTACTCACATGGGCTATGTTAATCTAACGTCGACGTGAAACTGTACGATTTTTGTGACGACATTTCTTGCTATTTCACGTTGAGGAACCATTTCGTCACGGAAACGCAAAATATGTTCTGCGATATTGCGGCAACGTACGACGTAAAGCAGGACCAATAATAAGCAAGAAAGCAGTATAAGTCACATGCAGAACTTGCGACACGCCACATTCAATTTGTCGTTTCCGCTTTATGCCCGTATTTGGTGGGTTTTATACACTGAAGCGCCAAATAAACGTTTATAAACACGCTTATTCAAATAGAGAGATATATAAACAGCCAGAATACGGCGCTGCGCTCGGCAACGCCCATATAAGACAATGACTGTCTGGTGTAGATGTTAGATCGGTTACTGCTGATAAAATTGCTTCAACGACGACTGAAGAGAATCGTTCAACGTGACAGAAGTGCATCCCTTCCGCGAATTGCTGCAGATATCAATGCTGGGCCAACTACAAGTGTTCGGCTTTACGCCTCGCCTAGGCCCGCCAACACCGACATTGGACTCTTGATGGCTGGAAACATGTCAGCTGGTCGGACGAGTACCGTTTCAAATTGTATCGAGCGGGTGTACGTGTGGAGGTATGGAGACTACCTCATGAATCCATGGACCCTGGATGTCAGCAGGGGACTGTTCAGTGTGGTAGAGGCTCTTTAATGGTGTGAGGCGTGTGCATTCCGACGGACTTGGGCAATAACAGCAGGACAATGCGACACCCCACACGTCCAGAATTGCTACAGAGTGGCTCCAGGAACAATCTTCTGAGTTTAAACGCTTCCGATGGCCAACGAACTCCCCAGACATGAACATTATTGAGCATATCTGGGATGCCTTGCAACGTGCTGTTCAGAAGAGATCTTCCTCCCCTTGTACTCTCAACGATTTAGGGACAGCTCTGCAGGATTCACGGTGTCAGTTCCCTCCAGCACTACTTCAGACATTAGTCCACTCCATGCCACGTTGTGTTGCGGCGCTTCTGCGAGCTCGTGGGGGTCCTATACCATATTAGGCAGGTGTACCAGTTTCTTTGGCTCTTCAGTGTAATATCACTCACACTCCATGAATACGTGCTGTTTCGGAGGACCAGTGCGTTCGTGGTCGAAAAGGCGTCGTTATTGGCACTATTTGTTGTTATACGATGACGAAAAACGTCATACTGGCAGTTAAAGAATTTTCGTATTTTGTTATTTTCGTGCTATAACTCACGAGTTTTGAAAGTACGCCGTTTTAATGCAACGCAGCATTGAAAATTCATCAAGAACGCCTCGTTCTTTGTAGGATTTGTTATAATTAAATGTCAGTTAATAACATACCGGCGAGCAAAGCCTTCAGGAGATCGTAACATAAAATACAGGGTCGCTCGTTCCATAACTCCAGAGTAGCGTAGCTGGTAGAGGCGTCAACTTACGGAACACCGTGCAGCGGGTTAGCGCCCCACTATTTTCAGTTTATTTTTTCCTTTTTTTCCATCTTCGCGTTTCCTAAAAGGTCGTGGGACTTCCTTATTAAGGCAATAGAAATGATTTCTGCATTTTTCGTTGTTATGTAAATATAAAAACTCTCTCTCGAGCGAGAGTATGTCCGATTTTGTGAAGCTTTATGTCAGCAGCTGGGGGGTCTTGAGGTTAGCGTTCACGAGGTTCCAAGTTCGATTCCCGGCCGATTTTTTCCGCGCGGGACTATGTGTGTGTGTGTGTGTGTGTGTGTGTGTGTGTGTGTGTGCGTGTGTGTGTGTGTGTTGCACTCATCATCATCATCGACGCGCAAGTCGCCGAAATGGCGTCAAATAAAAAGATTTGCACTAAGCCAGACTACCAAGAAGGGGACTCCTAGCCAAATATTCCAAACGCAGATTTCATTTTTATGCAGTTTTATAGGTTGATGTCCTTGCTGACTTAACATGGAACTCTCGTTTTTTTTTTATAGCATGTTCATGGATACTGCAGTTTTTATTTATGTATAATGCAGACGGGATAACGCGATCAGCAGGTGGAGGAGGTAGGGAATGTGTGTTATAACAGAGTTAACGTATGCATTTTACGTGTGTCCACTTCCGTAAACAAACTGCGTGGTTTGCGAGCCAGGCACAGCCGACAGCTGCCGCAAATCACGTAAACCAGTAAGTCCCATGTGAGGCGGGCGAGGTGTCTCGTGAGGCTGGAGTTCCCGCCAGCGTCCACGTTATCGTCAGCTCCCTCGGAGGACGGCTTCAGCTGAGAGCGGCGCCGACACGCAGAAGAGGTAAACTGTATCTCCCTGTCACAGCATCAGCCTTACAGGTACCTAAGCGAGCAGGTGCGCCGCAACTCGTCGGAGATTTTTCTACTGGTTTACGTCTAGGAGAGTGCCCCGGCTGAGTAAACGAGTGGAAGATGGATGTCGTTATGAATGTGCCCTTGTTTGGGGATGACAGCCGAGGCGCGTCCACTCGGCCACCCCCGCGACACAGCAAACAGCGGGCCATCGCCCGGCGGGGCTGTTTGCGCAGACATAAAACGGCCGACGACGCGCGGAGGTGTTTGTCCGGCCGTCCGCGCCATCTCGCTGCCCCATAACAGTAAAGGCCAGAACAGGCCGCGCCGCCTGTCACACAATCGTTACGAGCGCCGCCGCACTCGTCGCGCGGAGACGAGGCAGCAGGCGACGCCGTAAGGTACGAATCGGCAAGCCTTTTACAGTTTAGAGTAACGGCAGTGGCTTTTATCTGCAGAGAATGTCGAGCACCTGCCATCGCCAGTGTATTCGGGTTAGCACTTTCTATAGTGTTCACTGTAAAACACCTCTGGCTCACTTTCGGCATAAACTCATTCTAATTTCTATACCACAAACGTTCCTTCGGGCTCTCCCCCCCCCCCTCCCCCACCTCTTTCCGTCCTGTTTTTTCCCCGCCTACCCTCTCTCTGCCACCCTTCTTCCCCCCTCCCCCCGATTCCTTTTGCATTCCCCTCCTCTGCCGCTGCCCATTCCCTCTCGCGCCTGCCCAGCCCCCCCCCCCCCCCCTTATGAGTCCTCGTCCGCCATCGGTTCCTTCCCCCCTCCCCCCACTTCGTTTTTCCTCTCCTTCCCCTTTTTCTTTACCATCATCTGTCCAGGTTCCCCCAATCTGCCCTCGGCTGTGGTGTGTCATCTTTGTGCCAACTTTTTAATGCAGTGTTTTAAGTGAGTGTACAGAGTTGTGCGTCTTTTCCAGTGTTGTGAACAGAAATCATGCTGTCGCTGGGTGTGATTTTTATATCTCTTGCGAACAGAAACCAGACTGTCGCCGTGTTTTTTAATTGTCTGTCTATTATTTTACCTGTCTGCTTCCTGTGTAATTTATTAGGATCGCAAACCCTTTGTTTTATATTTTAAGTACCACAATTTTCCGCCATTTTACCATCTGAGTCACCGATTTTATCGCCTGCTTTTATTATTTATTATCTTCATTAAAAAAAAAATCTGCAGGCTGAAAAGCGGCGTACTAAGCTGCCGCCAGCCCGCCCCCTTCCGGGGGGAATCGAATCTCAATAAAGGAAAAAAAGCGTTCCTTCCGTCCTGTCCTCAGAGCTTCATTCCGCACCCGTTTACCTTTCCCCGCTTGGATCCTTTACCATCTCATAACATTTCCACCTCTCCTCACTGACACTGAACACCTCCTAAACTCCTGTATCATCTGCATACTACACTCCAGTAATCGTATTGTTTCCCCTCTAATTTCCAATCCCACATCTGTACAACCTCCACGTCCTCTCCCAGAGATATTTCAACCATCTCCCCCTCCCAGACCATGACTCCAACCCGACATTTAGCCATTCTACCAACTTTAAATCCAATTCGCCTTTTCCACGCCATCAGGCTCCCATTTCACCCCCTCCCCTCCCCATGTTTCTCTATGCCTTTTCCCCTCCCCCCTTCATTCCCTAACACCTTTTCCCATTAATTTATAGCCCTGCCGATACCCCCATCTACTCTTCCCATCTTGTCCCCCAATATCCTTTTCTACCCATTTGATACTAAGCACCAGTCTTCCATCCTTCTATCACTACCCTCCTATCCTCCTTAACGACCAACCTTTTCCCCTTCAACAACAGCCTACCTACCTCAGGGCACGCCCCTCCAGTTTTAGTGACAGTGATGTGCTTCTTTTTAACATCAATGTTTTCCATCATGTTTTGAATGTACTCTTCTTGTGTTTCTTTTCGTCTTTTAATGATATTACTGTTTTTAACTAAAAACGAAGAATTCGTGTCTCTTCTAAATAAAAACATCCATTTTATTTCACCTTTACATTTTTTTAATTTATTGTAAATGTTTCACCTTCATATTAGTGTTTATTTTTGTCTCATTTAGTTTTTACTTTTCCCTTGGCTGAAGAGCGGATTGAATGTACCTCCCCTCCTCGACCCGGCCATACGGAGTGATGCAGGGATAAAATTAAACAAACAATAAAAAAAACAGAGCTTCCGTGGCGTCACGCTGAGTTCCACCCGCGGCCGCTGCCATAGTCCACATACTCCCGGCGATACGCGGCGCGCAAGAAAAATTACACAACCTACTAGTCCGCAGATTTACAGGGAAACCTTTTTATTAGTGGATCCATATTAAGTCTCTGCAGTTGTACACTATAAACATCGGTCTCAAATAGACGTTCCAGTCTCGTTTGGACGCGTGAGCCAGGCTTACGAAAGCCACTAATCCAAAGTAAGTAATCACAGATCAGACCGCTGGACATCAACATCCGTGCTCTGCAAACCATTGTGAAGTACACGGCAGAGGGAATTTAACATTGTACCAGTTTTTAGGCTTCTTTCCATTCCATTCACGTGTGGAACGAGAGAAGAAATGTTGTTTAAATGCCTCTGTGCGCGCTGTAATTAATCTAATCTTGTCCTCACGATCCCTACGGGATCGATACGTAGGGGGTTTGCTGCGTATTCCTAGATTCATTACGTAGAACTGTTTCTTGAAACAGTGTGTTTCTCTGGATAGTTTGCGTCTATCTTCAAGTGTCTGCCAGTTTAGTTTCTTCAGTATCTCCGAGACCCTCTCCCATGGGTCAAACAAACCTATGACCATCCGTGCTGGCTTTCTCTATATACGTCCAACGGCCCCTGCCAATCCTGCTTGTTACGAATCCCCTCACATACTTGAGAAATATTCTAGGATGGACAGCACGAGTGATTTGTAAGCAATCTCCTCCCTATTATTTCACAAATAAACCAAAGTCTGCAACTTGCTTTACCTTCAGCTGACCCACACCAAGGTATTTGTAAAATTTTTTTACTCGTTCCACCAGTGACTCGTTGATGCTTTAGTCAAAGCATACTATGTTTACTATGTTTTTTTCCCCTTTTGTAAGATGCACAATTTTACATTTCTGAACTTTTAAAGAAAGTTGCCAGTCTTTGCACCACTTTTTATCTTATGTGGATCCGATTGACAATCTGTGCAGATTTCTTTAAAATAATACTTCGTGATAGATAACTGTATAATTTGTGAAAACTCTGAGGTCACTAACCCTATTCTCTGCAAGGTCATTAATAAACAACATGAACAGCAAGGAGCCCAACACACTTCCCAGGGACACACCAAAGTCACTTCTACACCTGTCGAAGACTCTTCATCCAGGAAACCATGCTATGTCCTCCCACCAAGGAATCCTAAATCCAGTCACTAATTTCGCTTGATACCCCACACGACTGGAAAACGTAAGCCGCAAACAGATCATTCGTCACCTGCAGCTAGCCACTGGGAACCTCCGCCGACAATCTTCACAAGGCCAAAATCAGGATAAAAGTTCAGAATCAGTAATCATCTTTCTGGGATTAGAAGCTCCCTCTGTCGTTTTTCTTCCCGTATTTGCGAATTAGATTTGGGTTTTTAAACTCCATCTTCTGCAAAACATAAAGTATTTCTTTTTTTCTATTTACTCAAATGTGTTTCAACACGTAGTGTCATCTTCTGTGTGTATCGATTTATCTCTGAAACTATGTTAATTATTAACATGGAAGTGCACAGTTCAGCCTGCATTTACGCCTTTTTGTGGTTTGACAGTATGTTAAGTTTTCCGTCCTGTTAGCTTTAGTATGTTTTCTTTCTTTGTTTTAGTTACGTACACCGTTTTTCACACCTTTCAACCTCATCCTCAGCTGATTATTGCGCGTTATTGCACACAAAATGAGGTTTTGGAGAAAATGTCGCCAAACTTATCGCGAGGTGCAATATTAAAACAGTGTATGCAATTACAACAAAAAAGAAAGCACACCAAAGATGAACAGCATAGTGGAAAATACGAGATGCTGTCAAACCATAAAAGGGCTTAAAAGCATGCTGACCTGTTCCACTCCACTTTCTCAACTAACGCAGTTTCAGAAATAAATTGAGACCCACAGAATATAACACACAGATGTCGAAACATGTTTGGCTAAATAGAAAAAAAGAAATACACTGTGTTTTGGAAATTTATAGTAAACTGCTGAGGTCAGCGGTCCCTAAGCTTACACACTAATTAATCTAACTTAAACTAACTTACACTAAGGACGACACACCCATGCCCGAGGGAGGACTCGAACCTCCGACGGGGTAAGCCGCGCGGACCGCGACAAGACGGCTGAGACC
Source organism: Schistocerca americana (assembly GCF_021461395.2). Classification (NCBI taxonomy): domain Eukaryota; kingdom Metazoa; phylum Arthropoda; class Insecta; order Orthoptera; family Acrididae; genus Schistocerca; species Schistocerca americana. The sequence goes on from NC_060123.1 coordinate 150,798,083, forward strand.
TCTCGGCTACCCCGTGCGGCACTGTGTTTTGCAGAAGGCGGAGTTTACAAAGTCTAATTCAGAGTCAGTAGGTAAAAATCATACAACAACAACGAACTTTTAGATTCTAGGCAAACAAACACAATTTATAAGCTAAAATCAGACATCGTCAGAACTCATCTGCCTGAACTTTTCAAATGTCTATTTCCTAAAGGAGTGGGAAACAGCTGTCACCATGGGAAAATGACTCGCCCTTCAGACAGCGTGGTAGGCGCCGACCATAACCCATATAGGAGGATTACAGAAAGACCGGTCAATCATCTCCAGGATTGACAAAAGTGCCCGTCAGTCCGGATACCGAAACCAAGCTCTAGCGTCCGTAGCGAACAGGACGAGGAAACTACACGTGCGACCAGGAATGATCTGTTACAACCTGGTTAAATGAACAACACTGCTGCTGGTTTACGAGCGACTGTCGTTTGTATACAAGCAGTCTGTAAACAACGAGAAGTTCATAGAAGCCTTCCCCAGGTAAAAGCTACATATAGCATCTCGCAATGAAGTCCGTGCTAAATTTCGAGCTTCTGTAAAAGATAGCCAACCTTGGGGATTTTGCTTTCGTTTAAATTTGGCATGCTTTTTTCGTTGTTCCTGCAATAGTGTTCTGATCCGTTTGGGTGGCAAGGGGTTGCGCTCCACTGTTTGTTAATTTACTTGGTGTAAAGTTCTCAATTACTGTCGATACTATTCCTTTGAATTGAAGGCACATCTTGTCCACACTTACATTGTTAATTTGGAAGGAGAGGAGATTTTCTCTCAGAAAGGCGTCAAACGAATTTTTATTTACTTTTTTAAATAGGTATAATTTTCGTTTATTTTTGGAGGATTTGGGAATTACGGTACTCAGTCTCGCTACGACCATCCTGTTTTTACTAATCCCTGCATCTGTTTGGACGCTCATTATTAGCTCAGGATTATCTGTTGCTAAAAGGTGAAGTGTGTTTTCACAATCGTTTACTACTCGAGTGTGCTCTTGAACTAACTGCGCAAAACAATTTTCAGGAAATGCATCTAGCATAGTTTGGATGGTGTTTTATACGTACCTGTGGATTTAAACACGTATTTTCGCCAACACATAGAGGGTAAACTGAAGTCACCATCAACTATAATTGTATAAGTCGGGTACGTGTTTGAGAGATATCGTGTAATAGGGCTACGAGTAGCTGGATGTTTTCCTGCGATGCTGCAGAAAGACTTGGCAGGAATGTAGCCACTTTACGTGATTGGTGTAGCGATGGTCACGAGAATGTATGGTCGCAAGAAGATTGGGCTCCGGTCAGCCACGTGGCACTACCGAGAGGGAAGATCATCGAGTTCGGCGTATGATTCTGACACCTCGTACTGCATCCGCAGCAGCAATTTGAGCAGCAGTTGGCACTACAGTGACACCGACGACCTGTTAAAAATTGATTTCTTCGAGGACAGCTCCGAGCTAGACGCCGTGTAGCGTGCATTCCAATGCTCACAAATCGCCGCCATTTGCGACTTCAATGTTGTCAAGCGAGAGCTCACTGGAGAGCAGGGTAGAGATCTGATAGAAGCTGGTTTTGCCTCGGTGCCAGTGAGGCAGTGAGGGCCGTGTGTCGGTTAGAAGGAGGCCATTGAGGGCCTGCAACCAATCTGCTACGTGCTAGACGCACCGGACCTACACATGGAGTTACAGCACGGTCTGGAGTGAGATTTCGTACGACAGCAGGAGCACCCTCGGGTTAGCTCACGCACCCTGACTGCGAATCCGTACGTCAATATGGTGATTCGACCTGTTGCGCTGTCGTTCATGAACAGCTTTTACAGGGGATCGTTTCCAGCAGTATATAACACTTGCCCACATACCCACAAAACGCTGTTGTAACCCATCATGCTCTACAGTGTGTCGACATGGTGCCTTGGCCTGCTCGATTACCAGATCTGTCTCCGATCGAGCTCATATGGGACATCATCTGACAACTCCAGCGTTATCCACAACCAGCATTAACAGTCCCTGTATTGACTGACCAAGCGCAACAGGCATGCAACTCCATCCCACAAACTGTACAATACAACGCATGCACGAGCCGGCCGGAGTGGCCGAGCGGTTTTAGGCGCTACAGTCTGGTACCGCGCGATCGCTACGGTCGCAGGTTCGAATCCTACCTCGGGAATGGATGTGTGTGATGTCCTTAGGTTAGTTAGGTTTAAGTAATTCTAGGTTCTAGGGGACTGATGACCTCAGAAGTTAAGTCCCATAGTGCTCAGAGACATTTGAACCATTTTTGAACGCATGCACGTTTGCATGCATACATTCAACATACTGGCCGCTATAACGGTTATTAATGTACCAGCATTATTAATATAGCGGCATTTTACTTTTGCAATGTGTTACCTCGCGCTTACATTGTTGTTGTTGTTGTGGTCTTCAGTCCTGAGACTGGTTTGATGCAGCTCTCCATGCTACTCTATCCTGTGCAAGCTTTTTCATCTCCCAGTACCTACTGCAACCTACATCCTTCTGAATCTGCTTAGTGTATTCATCTCTTGGTCTCCCTCTACGATTTTTACCCTCCACGCTGCCCTCCAATACTAAATTGGTGATTCCTTGATGCCTCAGAACATGTCCTACCAACCGATCCCTTCTTCTAATCAAGTTGTGCCACAAACTCCTCTTCTCCCCAATCCTATTCAATACTTCCTCATTAGTTATGTGATCTACCCATCTAATCTTCAGCATTCTTCTGTAGCACCACATTTCGAAAGCTTCTATTCTCTTCTTGTCCAAACTATTTATCGTCCATGTTTCACTTCCATACATGGCTACACTCCATACGAATACTTTCAGAAATGACTTCCTGACACTTAAATATATACTGGATGTTAACAAATTTCTCTTCTTCAGAAACGCTTTCCTTGCCATTGCCAGCCTACATTTTATATCCTCTCTACTTCGACCATCATCAGTTATTTTGCTCCCCAAATAGCAAAACTCCTTTACTACTTTAAGTGCCTCATTTCCTAATCTAATTCCCTCAGCATCACCCGACTTAATTAGACTACATTCCATTATCCTTGTTTTGCTTTTGTTGATGTTCATCTTATATCCTCCTTTCAAGACACTGTCCATTCCATTCAACTGCTCTTCCAAGTCCTTTGCTGTCTCTGACAGAATTACAATGTCATCGGCGAACCTCAAAGTTTTTATTTCTTCTCCATGAATTTTAATACCTACTCCAAATTTTTCTTTTGTTTCCTTTACTGCTTGCTCAATATACAGATTGAACAACATCGGGGAGAGGCTACAACCCTGTCTTACTCCCTTCCCAACCACTGCTTCCCTTTCATGTCCCTCGACTCTTATAACTGCCATCTGGTTTCTGTACAAATTGTAAATAGCCTTTCGCTCCCTGTATTTTACCCCTGCCACCTTTAGAATTTGAAAGAGAGTATTCCAGTCAACATTGTCAAAAGCTTTCTCTAAGTCTACAAATGCTAGAAACGTAGGTTTGCCTTTCCTTAATCTTTCTTCTAAGATAAGTCGTAAGGTCAGTATTGCCTCACGTGTTCCAGTGTTTCTACGGAATCCAAACTGATCTTCCCCGAGGTTGGCTTCTACTAGTTTTTCCATTCGTCTGTAAAGAATTCGTGTTAGTATTTTGCAGCTGTGACTTATTAAGCTGATAGTTCGGTAATTTTCACATCTGTCAACGCCTGCTTTCTTTGGGATTGGAATTATTATATTCTTCTTGAAGTCTGAGGGTATTTCGCCTGTTTCATACATCTTGCTCACCAGATGGTAGAGTTTTGTCAGGACTGGCTCTCCCACGGCCGTCAGTAGTTCCAATGGAATATTGTCTACTCCGGGGGCCTTGTTTCGACTCAGGTCTTTCAGTGCTCTGTCAAACTCTTCACGCAGTATCATATCTCCCATTTCATCTTCATCTACATCCTCTTCCATTTCCATAATATTGTCCTCAAGTACATCGCCCTTGTATAGACCCTCTATATACTCCTTCCACCTTTCTGCTTTCCCTTCTTTGCTTAGAACTGGGTTTCCATCTGAGCTCTTGATATTCATACAAGTCGTTCTCTTATCTCCAAAGGTCTCTTTAATTTTCCTGTAGGCGGTATCTATCTTACCCCTAGTGAGATAGGCCTCTACATCCTTACATTTGTCCTCTAGCCATCCCTGCTTAGCCATTTTGCACTTCCTGTCGATCTCATTTTTGAGACGTTTGTATTCCTTTTTGCCTGTTTCACTTACTGCATTTTTATATTTTCTCCTTTCATCAATTAAATTCAATATTTCTTCTGTTACCCAAGGATTTCTACTAGCCCTCGTCTTTTTACCTACTTGATCCTCTGCTGCCTTCACTACTTCATCCCTCAAAGCTACCCATTCTTCTTCTACTGTATTTATTTCCCCCATTCCTGTCAATTGCTCCCTTATGCTCTCCCTGAATCTCTGTACAACCTCTGGTTCTTTTAGTTTATCCAGGTCCCATCTCCTTAAATTCCCACCTTTTTGCAGTTTCTTCAGTTTTAATCTACAGGTCATAACCAATAGATTGTGTGATATTGCAGTGTTTATCACTTAAATATGTTACCTAGAAAAATTCCATTGCTCCACATTAATTATTTTTGGATGTTGCAATCTTTTTCCCGTCAGTATATACAGCACGTGGCGCAATTGAAGTTCTGACATTAGCTACAATCGGGTATTGGGATAAATTCAGTGGCGGCAAGTGAAACTTCATGCCGGACCGGGACTCGAACCCTGATTTCCCGCATTACGAGAGCGGTCGCCTTAACAACTTCGACGATCCGAGCATACTTCTCGTCCAGTCGAAATTCTCTTAACTTGTCCCTCACTACATACATAGCGTACCCTGTCCATTACCCTTACTGCTTGCAGCTTCACTCTGATTCTCGCAAGGTCGGACTAGGAGAGCATCTGCAAGACGCCCACATTTATAAAGTGTCCAGTCACATTAGTGTGACCTCTGTCAAAAGACTGAAAAACCACATTTTGCAGCACGAACGACTGCGAGACGTGCAGGACGAGTCACTGAGGTTCTGGAAGCTACCGGCAGCGACGTGGGGCCATGCCGACTCCAGTGTCATGGCGAGGTGCGCTAGGTTTGTCGGTTGAGGATCCACAGCGCGAAGAGACCGATCAAAACAGCCCACAGATTCTCGATTGGGTTTAATTCCGGGGAGTTTGGTGACCTATTGTCGGAACTGAATATTAAGTGACAGGTCCCCATCATGCCCTACAGACATAAAAATACGTTATAGAGCTGCACTTTACTGGCTTGAGAGGAACAGGCTTGATAAAGTCACCGGAATTACAGGAACCAACATTACAAAACAAAACAAAAATGAAACTGGAGGCTCCAAACATGGCAGAGAGAGTGGGACGCATCAGACGAGGGTCGCCTAGTACAGTCTTTCTTTCCTGACGTACGCGAAAGATTACAACTGAAACATGTCGACCCAAGCCAGGGGATGGTCCATTTCCTAACAGGTCACGGGACGTATCCGGTGCACTTAAACCGCACGGGACTAACTAACTATGAAATAAGCATTTTTGGAAAAACTGGGACACCAGAATATGTTATACTCCATGCAACATGCTAGCATACTTTAGACCTAAACAGAACGACAGTGACATCGCCGGAATAAAATGTAATCCCGATGATTGGAACACAATAAACAGCGTGATGATATTGTATCGAACACATTGCATAAAGAATACAAGCGCCAAAACCCAAATTTCAGGAGGCGTGGACAAGCACGAACAACACAGCAAACCACGAGGGAGGATTCAAGCACACCACAGATTCCGAAACCGAGGAAGGAACCATCACACTAAGTGCACATGACTCAAAAGGGATCAACACGTAAGGTACCCAAACCAACACATGACACTACAAGTCGTAACACAGTCACAAACAACATAACAGGCAGCAACAATCATGAAACAAACACTAACACCACATACTAAGACTCTAGTAATCAGGTACCGTTACATGGGAGGAGAAGGCTCGAAGAACTTTTAGTCCGAGGCTCCACCTCCGCAATGACACTCTATATATTGTTTAAAGTATACTGCACACGCTCAGTAAAGCATTATTCGTCTTATTATGTGTAGATAGAAGTGTATCCTCTTCTTTATGTAAAGCTACAATCAATGAATTTTACATATCAAATATATTTTCTGTGTTAAGTATGTATAAAACTAAAAATTTAATGTATTACGTTATTTAAAGAATACTACATTATTTCAAGTAGCAATGAACTACATTCTGTTTCTACTAACAAATTTACAACCATAAGTGTAAAGCTAAAATTCATGTATTCTATTTATCAAATACTCAATCAGTATTTAATCTGTACCATACCAGATGAATGTAGCTAAGGTACCACACAAAATATACGATAACTACCAACACTAAGACAAACATACATCTACTGAATATCATGTAGTGTACCGAATGCAACACTCCAAGTAATATATCAACACACACAAACACAATAAACGTACATAAACACAAGCCACTTCGGATGAGAATAGCTCGAGGTTCTTACCGAGACCTTCTCACCTGAAATAGGTAGACATAGGCTATTGTGAACCCATAAGCTACTTAGACTACATTACACATCCAAATATAGTATATCACTTCCCGCTACATATTGCAACTCATTTGCATCACACTTACTGTATTACATTTTTTTCTTTGACTTATGCACTATATAAATTGTATTCTCATCAACTAGGAAGAAACAAATTATATAGATCCACTTTAACAATTGTTAATTATTCTATTCTCGGTAACCTTAGAGAAATTTTTATATATTATGTTCTTTATATTATTAAATAAATCATTAACAACTGTATACCAATAAGACCCACCTTACATTTCAAGGCGTTGGGTTACTCTGTACTATTAATGAAATAAATAAATAAAATTAATTAGAAGGAGGTGCGGAGTGTTTGCAGTCTTGGGTGAGCAATATGTCTAATATGTGGATGGCGTCTGTTCTTTCGTACATGCATGTCCGTAAGAACAGATACCACTGGCTCAAACATCAGCTATATCCAACATGACGAAAGGCATATCCGACATTTAGCTGCAGTGCGAAGATGTAACTTTACTCTTTACAGTAACTTGGGAGATATACATTTAATTTATGATGCAGCTTGATGTACTGCCTGGAAATCGGACGAATCCACAGAAAAAAATTGCAACAGGCGTCATCGTAAGTGAAAAAATATATGTCATGTTGACAGAAACTAACGAGAAACTGGATAGCAAACGCCCATAGAGCGGGGTCAAGGTTTTCGACAAAGAACTGTTCTCACAGTAGTATATGAGAAGATGGTCTGAATAGGGTGAGAGAATATTCATCAGCTTGAACGTGTGAAGTTGTTCGTGGAATCCCACTTCGTAGAATACAGTGTGGGTAGTAGTGGTGTGACAGCAACTCCTGCTACCCTATGACAAATGGCGTATGCATGCTACGGACCCAAATAATTTTGAACGCAGGTTTCAGTTCTGGCAGTGGATTATGTAGTAATGATTACATTGAGGCTGGCTGTCGTCACTTTGAACAGTTACTATGAGCTTACATTGTTGCTAGAAGGCGTTAAGTTAATTATATCAGAAAAAAAAGGTATTAATTTCCAACTATTAAGCCCTCATCTGAAAGTACACGGCTTAGGATTCGCTGCCAATCGCATAATTTTGACGATTAAGGTTTGCGAAGTCCTGTACTACGTTGAACACGGTACTGTGACACGTGGAGGATGGTAGGGAAGGGTGTCCTGGGCCTGGCCCATCAGTGCTTCACCCTGACCTGGAGCCGGGGACACAAGGCGGGGTTATCGGGGACGGGCCGTCGCCCGAGACGACGATATCGACTGGGCGGCGCGTGGCCAAGATTGGGGGGCGGTGTGGGCGGGCAGGGGGGGGGGGGGGCGGAGGCCGCAGTGTGGAGCCGACGACCCCGCGCCCCGCGGGGTGGCGGCAGTGACGCATGCCGCGCCGACGCCGCCCCCAGCGGCGGCCTGAAAATTACACCGCCTCCAGCCTCGGCCTCGGAGTCTGGCTCCGCGCCGTCCATCTCGGTTCTTCCCCGCCGTCTGCGCCCCCTCCCCGGTGCTTCCACAGCACCCGCCTTGCTCTCTCGGTTCTTCCCCTCTGCCTTCTTGTCTCGCTGGCGCCGCTAATGGTTCGTGTAATGAGGAGTCGCGGCCGGCGGAACGGCCTGCTCTACTGTACCCTACTGTGCGCAGCGCTGGCGGCGCGGCGCCGTCTCGACCGTCACACAAAATCAAGTCCGCCGCCCATTACTGGCTTCCTCCCTACGGACTGTTTTACAGGCAAACACCTACTGTAGCAGATACTAGACGCCCTAAGTTATCTCTACTGCGGACGTATCTGGGTGTTGTACTGGTCCGGTCGTGACGCACGTACATCACTGCGACAAGTCCCGTCATAAAATCGCAGCAAGAAATAATGTACTAAGAAAATTAGCTACCAGCAAAACGGGAGCTAGACCAAGGGAGCTAGCTGAGAGAAACAGCCCTGTGCTCCTCCACGGCAGAATACGCTTGGTCAGTGTGGTCCAGAAGTATACGTGCCACAAAGGCCAATTTTAGTTTAAATGGACCATGTTGACCATAGTGGTGATGGTATTGAATATGAGTAAAGAAGCGACAGCCATAGTTTTTCGAGCATATAACCAGTAGAAACAGTGACCCATGTCGCGCCTAGTCGAGCACTGCCATTTACTAGGATAGGCGACATCTGGGGCTTGAGGCGTGGGATGAAGTCAGAGACGCAACAAAGTATGCTCTATCCCTCTCTGCGCAGAACACATCACGCTGCCATCTTCTTATTTGAACACTACTATAATAATCGGCTGTATGAAACCCCTTCCGTTAGATTAGCTATACAAAGAGGACGGATTTATGGACCCCCAACTCCCGAAATGCCGGTCACGCAAACACTGAGACGCTTAAGTATACCTTTGATGAACACCAGACCTTACTTGACCTCTCCTGTGGACTTTAAAATCCCGCAAGATATTCTCGAACAGAGAACTTACCGGGCCTCCAAACGACTACCTTCAGCTACAGGAGATCCCCAGCGGCGAGAACTCGAGATGCAAGATGTAGAGGAGCCGAACCACATCAGAACGGCCGTTGCACCATTGAAATGGTGTACAGAGTGACCCATTTATCTTGACCATCAAAAATAACTTTTGCCTACAATCAAAATAAAAAATGTGTCAAAGCATATGTTGTTTAGCTGGCAGGGCGATATTAACCAGCATGATTGCTTTTCGTTACAAACAGCAGTTTCCTTTTCAAATAGCACTCTGAACTTTTAATCGATAATCCACGTCTTCTCCTCAAGACCTGTTGAAAGACATATCACAAGGTACCACACAGGTAAACAGGACGTTATTGAAAACTGAACGTACACAGTGTGGGTATCCAGAGTACCGTAGCTTGTCCACTTGTTGGAGTTGACAGTAGAAAGATGAAAGCACAATGAAAATACACAGCGGTGATTCAGTTTACCATCTTCAGTTGAGGGTTTGTGTGCGTGCTATGTACACCGACGAAGAGAAGGCAGAAATGCTACTCATTTATGTGTCTAACTGAAGACGGATGACTGAATGACCTGTGTTCATTTTCCTTGCGTTGCCATTTGTTTACTGTCAACTCCAGCAAGTGGAAGGTGTTCGTTACCCCAGACCCCAACACTATGTCTTAGTACATGACCGTTAACGAAGATACAAGCAAACGGAACAGGTTCTCAGGTATGTGAGTGGCTCGAAGACTTCTTACGTAAGTGTATCGTCAGCAGTGGCTCACTGAAGAATGACAGGACCCCTGTTATTTTCTATACACAAAAACGATTTGGCGGACTGGCTGAGCAGCAGTCTGCGGCTGTCTGTCAATGACGCAGCCTTGTATGGGAAGATGGCGATGCTGAGTGACTGTAAGAGAATACAAGATGACGTGCACAAAATTTCTTGTTGGTGTGATGAATGACAGCTAGCTCTAAATGTAGAAGAATGTAAGCTGGCACAGATGAGTACGAAAAAACAAACCCTCAATGTCCGAGAACAACATTAGTAGTGTGCTTCTTGGCAGTCACGTCGATTAAATATCTAGGCGTAACGTTGCGAAATAATATGAAACGCAATGAGCATGTAGGGACTGTAGCAGGGAAGGCGAATGCTCAACTTCGGTTATTGGGAGAATTATGGGAAAGTGTGGTTCATCCGTGATGGAGACCGTATACAGCACATTCGTGAGATCCATTGTTACATATTGTTCGAGTTTTTGGGATCCGCACCAGATCGGTTTAAAGGAAGACATCGAAGTAATTAATAGGCTAGCTGGCAGATTTGTTATCGGAATGTTCGAACGAGACGAAAGTGTTACAGAGATGCTTCACGAATTCAAATGCGAATCTCTGGAGGGAAGGCGATGTTCTTTCCGAGGAGCGCTTTTGGGAAAAATTAAAGCACCGACATTTGAGGCTGACTGCCGATTTCACGTAAGAACCATGAAGATAAGGTTAGAGAGATTAGGGCTCATACGAAAGCATATACACACTCATTTTTTCCTATTTGCGAGTGGAAGAGGAAAGGAAATGACTAGTCTTGGTACAGGGTACGGTTCGTAGTGCACCTTACGGTGGCTTGCAGAGTATATATGTAGATGTACCGTAGATGCAGAGGATCAAAATCAATTTTCTGTTACGTTTTTAATAACTTTGTGCTACGTGAATGGTACACTGTGATGCGTATTCGAATAGGCATTGAGTAGAGGAAGTGGACTGCCGAATAAGACGTTCTTTTAGTGATATTTTCGTAAAGAACAAAGTTACAATAGTTGTAATCGTGAAGGTTAACGTCCCCCTGGTAGAACAGAACAACTGATGGATACAGTTTTTATTTTGCTTCTAGACAAGAAGTTATTTAGGATGTCAATATAAATGAGACACCCTGTAGAAAAAGCGTTTGCTACAAGACATCGCCCGCATCTCGTGGTCGTGCGGTAGCGTTCTCGCTTCCCACGCCCGGGTTCCCGGGTTCGATTCCCGGCGGGGTCAGGGATTTTCTCTGCCTCATGATGGCTGGGTGTTGTGTGCTGTCCTTAGGTTAGTTTGGTTTAAGTAGTTCTAAGTTCTAGGGGACTGATGACCATAGATGTTAAGTCCCATAGTGCTCCGAGCCATTTGAGCCAACAGCACAGCACAAGACATCGATAAAATCGGGGAAAACATCCGTCATATCGCAACATTCTTTATCAAGACAATGCCATATGTCACACAGTATGTCAAGCAATTGTTATTTGACGGAGAAAAACCTCTAATTTATGTTTCACTGCCCGTGTTCACCTGATTTACCGCGTAGTTATCTATACCTCGTTCTATGTGTGGTCTTCTTTATATTACTTCACATCTCTTCTGTATGTAGAAGCGATCCGAATATATATATATATATATATATATATATATATATATATATATAAAAGTGTAAAACAGTCGTAGTACTTTTGAGAGGGCTGGTGTGTCAAATGAATCGCTGGCTGTGCTGATATACGTTGCCTCTGGCGAGTGCGCGCGGCTACGTGGACTTTTCGACCGTGGCGTTTCTGACCAATTGGTTTTGTACCGTGGTGTTTCCGACCAGAGCTACCCCCGCTGTTGATGTACGCTAGTCGTCCATCAGTAGCGAAGAGTTGTCAGCGTCAGTCAAGCAGTGCTCTCGTCGACTGCCTTCTTTTCTGTGGAATTTCGTACGCTACTTGAGTTCACTACAACGTGCGTAATGGAAATACTTAAAAAAGCGAAAGGAAAGCCGTGTCTACACAAGGTAAGTCATCGTCACCAAATTAAAAAACAAAATTAAACGCGGTGAGTAAACCAACTGGTAGTGCGTGAATTCCGAACGGATTAAGTGCCGAGACCGTTCAAAAATTGCAAATGGCAGAATCATGCCTAACGTAATCACCGTGACGAAACAGATGCGGAGATTAAAAAGGAATGCATAACTGCAGGCAATGAATCTATGAAGAACAGACAATGCCTGTTTCCCAAATTTTTAAGGTATAATTTCAAAATCTGGAACATAAAGATTTAGATTTCGTTGCAAATATGAAAAATTATTGAAAAATTATCAGAAGTACACGAATCTGTTGTGCAGAGGAGGGGTAGTTGACCTTTTTTTACCTACCGCCCAGCTTCGTAACCCTGTTAGTAGTAAAATTTTCTAACCGCCCACTGCCTACACAGCAATGGTGATTAATAAAACATAGAACTAACATTTATAAAACAGAGAAGTAACGTTACTTCATTAAATTTATAAAACACAGTTACAGCAAGTTAAAGCGTGTAATAATAATTACTTACGAAAATAAATGTGCCAAAAGATTATGAAAACCTAATGAAGCTAGCAGTTATTTGAAAACTGACGGAGGTATATACCTGACAGAAGAGTGCTGGTGTGCGGTTGTGAAGAAGCGGAGAAATTCCTGTGTGTTCTTATCAGCGACACATTTGACAGTTGTTCGAAACAATTCAAACAACTGTCCACAATACACGTCGACATCGGAAGCGCAGAAGACGAGACGAAGGTATTTTGTTCCTAGACAAAATTCGAAGTTTATTTGAAAGACTTTTCGCGGATTGAAAAATATGATGCCTGGGCGGCCAGTTAAAACGGCAGTGGCTACAATTAAAGCTATGAAAATTGTACTCCTAGAAATATCACCGAGTGGGGTGGCGCATTGGTAGCACACTGGACTCGCATTCGGAAGGACGACGGTCCAAACCCGCGTCCGGCCACCCTGATTTAAGCTTCCCTTGATTTCCCTAAATCGCTGCAGGAAAATGCCGATATGGTTCCTTTGAAAGCGCACGGCCGATTTCCTTCCCCATCCTTCCCTAATCCGAGCTTGTGCTCCGCCTCTAATGATCTAGCTGTCGATGGGACGTTAAACACTAATCTCCTCCTCCTAGAAATTTCCCATCCCAGTTGCAGTTCTCGTTTCATGCACTGTCTATGGAAGAAAATACAAGAATTAGAATTAATGGAGGAATACAGGGATAGAGAAGAAGTCCGATTGTTTTGTGCATATGTACTGTAACTGCTCTTCTTTCATTGAATAATGATGAGGAGTGGATGATAGTAATGGGAGAAATGGGCATTGCAGAAGATATCACGCAATTCGCAGACTGTATGTCAATCAATGGTTGGGAAATCCTAGTGTACCAATCGAAATAATCGACCGATTCTTGAGTATTGCTTGTCACTCTGGGAACCATACCAGGTAGAGCCCCCAGAAGTATCCTCCGCCATACACCGTGAGGTGGCTTGCGGAATACTGATGTATTTGTAGATGTAAGTGTGGAGTGGTTTAATCAGCGGCACAGTATCGTGAACGTTGCCGAAGGTTGGCACAGAAAAATAAACTGCTGCATATGGTTCAAATGGCTCTGAGCGCTATGGGACTTAACTAGTGTGGTCATCAGTCCCCTAGAACTTAGAACTACTTAAACCTAACTAACCTAAGGACATCACACACATCCATGCCCGAGGCAGGACTCGAACCTGCGACCGTAGTAGTCGCGCGGTTCCGGACTGCGCGCCTAGAACCGCTAGACCACCGCGGCCGGCAAACATAAATCGGAAATACATGACCGTATACTTTCTTATAAATAAGCTGGCGAAGGAAGTATTAAATGCTACATCTGAAATTAAAAAAGACTCCATTGGCCTGTCTCTTCAAAAAGGAAATCTACAAATGTATACTTTCTGGTATATATAGATGAATCTACTAAGCAGTAGTTACTCGGAAATAAAGAGACTTTCACAGGATAGAACAACATGAAGAGCTGCATCAAACCAGTCTCAGGACTGAAGACCGCAACAACAACAATGAGGTAAAAAATAATAAAAATAACCATTTAAACAGATCTATGTACGAGGGCTGTTCAATAAAGAATGATCATAATTTTTTTATGGTCGTAATTTCTCGCGCTAAAATTTAATCTTATGATGTTCTGTTAGCTTAATGACCAAACACGCCGTAGTAGTTACACTGTTGGGACTCCTGGTTCCCGCCTGTGAGAGGCAGGCAAGGTCAGACATGTTCAGTATCGCCTATCGCTGCAATGGAGATAACACGCGAGGAGCAATATGCGGCTTTGAAATTCTGCTTTTGTCTCAACATATCTTCTGCTGAGGCCTATACAATGTTACAGGAGGCCTATGGAGAGTCTGTTCTTCCCTACAGCACAGCTCGAAGGTGGTTTAAAATGTTTGAAGAGGGGAGACAAACAATTTCAAAGGAAGGTGGACCCAGTGCTCTAGTTACTGCTCTTACGGAAGAAAACATCAACACTGCTGCTGTCATTCTGAGAGAGGATCGACGAATTACCTTAAGATCACTTTCTGAAATACTGAACATTTCATTGGGTGCCACCCACACGTTGGTGACAGAAAAATTACACATGACACGTGTTTATGTGCGATGGGTTCCAAGACTGTTGATTCCCGAACAAAAGGACATTCGCGTGCAGGTCTGCATGCAGTTAAAATTGATGTTAGAGGAAGATCCGGAGTTACTTTCATTGTACCTGCACACACATCAGTAACTGGGCAATACTGCAGGGATGTCCTGAAAATATTGCAACTCCGTTCCTCACAAGCTGCGGGCCTATGGGGTTCCGTCCCAGTTGTGCGACTGGATTCGTGATTTCCTGTCAGGAAAGTCGCAGTTCGTAGTAATAGACGGCAAATCATCGAGTAAAACTGAAGTGATATCAGGTGTTCCGCAGGGAAGCGTTCTGGGACCTCTGCTGTTCCTGATCTATACAAATGACCTGGGTGACAATGTGAGCAGTTCTCTTAGGTTGTTCGCAGATGATGCTGTAATTTACCGTCTAGTAAGGTCATCCGAAGCCCAGTATCAGTTGCAAAGCGATTTAGAAAAGATTGCTGTATGGTGTGGCAGGTGGCAGTTGACGCTAAATAACGAAAAGTGTGAGGTGATCCACATGAGTTCCAAAAGAAATCCGTTGGAATTCGATTACTCGATAAGTACTACAATTCTTAAGGCTGTCAATTCAACTAAGTACCTGGGTGTTAAAATTACGAACAACTTCAGTTGGAAAGACCACATAGATAATATTGTAGGGTAGGCGAGCCAAAGGTTGCGTTTCATTGGCAGGACACTTAGAAGATGCAACAAGTCTACTAAAGAGACAGCTTACACTACACTCGTTCGTCCTCTGTTAGAATTTTGCTGCGCGGTGTGGGATCCTTACCAGGTGGGATTGACGGAGGACATCGAAAGGGTGCAAAAAAGGGCAGCTCGTTTTGTATTATCACGTAGTAGGGGAGAGAGTGTGGCAGATATGATACCCGAGTTGGGATGGAAGTCATTAAAGCAAAGACGATTTTCGTGGCGGCGAGATCTATTTACGAAATTTCAGTCACCAACTTTCTCTTCCGAATGTGAAAATATTTTGTTGAGCCCAACCTACATAGGTAGGATGATCATCAAAATAAAATAAGAGAAATCAGAGCTCGAACAGAAAGGTTTAGGTGTTCGTTTTTCCCGCGCGCTGTTCGGGAGTGGAATGATAGAGAGATAGTATGATTGTGGTTCGATGAACCCTCTGCCAAGCACTTAAGTGTGAATTGCAGAGTAATCATGCAGATGTAGATGTAGATCAGGCGCAAAAGACCACATTTTCGTGAAGCAGGCTGGATGCTGCACCACGATAATGCACGGCTACATATGGCCAATTTTCTTGCTGAATATCTTGCAAAAATCAACGTAAAGTGTATCCCTCACCTTCCATATAGTCCGGATTTAGCCCCATATGACTTTTTTCTATCCCCTTAAATGAAGAAACGTCTTCGTGGGAGGCAATATCAATCATTAGAAGCAGTGGTGAAGGCTGCGGGGGCGATTTTGAAGGACCCCTCAAAAAATTGTTTCCAGCATGTATTTGAATACGGGCAAAAACGCTGGGACAAGTGCATCGCATTCATGGGAGAATACTTCGAGAAGGACCATCAAAATTATGAGGATGAGTAAAGGTATGTTGTCAAAAAAAATATGATCATTCTTTATTGAACAGTCCTTGTACATGCACATAGCCAGTCCTAAGCTGACATACGTGAAGAGACGTTGTTGTTATTATTCGGACGGTCGGAAAATCCATTGCTGCAATATTGGTGGTCGGAAACTCCACGCTCACATCACGGTTCGCAAAATCCACGACACCCTGACGGCCACGCGCTAATGAGCCGTCACAGGAGCTAGCGGGGCGGGACCGGGTCGCCAGCGGCCATAAGCTGTGTGGCCAAAGCCATACAACTACCAAGTCCGTTCGCAGCGCAGCACAGCCAGGGGCCGCTCTGCCTAGTTCACCTCTTAAAAGGCTGGCTGCCTGCCTTCTCTGCTCAACGGCCGCATATCGCCGAAACGCGCGTAAATTTTTACGCCTCCGTAAAAAGGGCAGTGTCCGGTATCGTCGCGGGCAATGGCGCCATCCTATAAAAAAGGAGACCTCGTCCGCCTCCGGGCGCAGCGGCCTCTTTAGGAGGCAGAGGGGGCGCAGGAAGGCGTATCTTAGTTTCGGCAGTAGCGCTGCCCACGTCGTAACTCGGTTTAGAAGCGTCTTTCCCGTGAAAGGACAATGGTCGCATCAAAGTATGGCGTGGTCCCATACTGCTGAGACTCAAGCCAAGGTCAGACATCGCACTTTTCTTGGAAAGGTCCTTGAGGCAGTGGTTCGCTGCTGATGTCTCTTTCCAAGCTGGAAATTATGAGTTAACGCTGCACCTATTTTGCGTGGATGACTGTGAGCAGTTCTTATAAAAATTTTTGACACGTAACTTCTTTCTTCAGCTTCATACTGAGAAACA
This sequence comes from Schistocerca americana, assembly GCF_021461395.2. Taxonomy (NCBI): domain Eukaryota; kingdom Metazoa; phylum Arthropoda; class Insecta; order Orthoptera; family Acrididae; genus Schistocerca; species Schistocerca americana. The sequence goes on from NC_060123.1 coordinate 150,815,063, forward strand.
TTCGTGCTGGATGCCCGTTACAAAGTGCAAAAGTAATTTAAAAGTGTTGAAATAAAACTGAGATGTATACCAATGTTCAGACGGTGTGTGAAATTTAAATCCTGAAGACTAGACGTGTACAGCTTTAGGGAAAGACGAATGTCTTGTACTTTATTATTACATACTTCAGCCTCAGGTCACACAAATGGCAACATTACCAGTTTCGACTTTCAAGCAAGTCATCAACTCGTCAAGCTGCCGAGTTACCACGTAACGTACTCAAGGCATCTGATGATGTCTCAAAAATAAGTCATAAAACGTAATGATCGAACTTTTGTCACCTTAAGCTGAAATACGTAATTAAAAAAAACTGTAAAAAATTACTTTATAGGAGTCACAATCTAGGCAAACTAAAGTCAGATTCCGAGGTGACAATTCAAATTCAAATGGCTCTGAGCACTATGGGACTTAACTTCTAAGGTCATCAGTCCCCTAGAACTTAGAACTACTTTTACCTAACTAACCTAAGGACATCACACACATCCATGCCCGAGGCAGGATTCGAACCTGCGACCGTAGGGGTCTCCCGGCTCCAGACTGTAGTGCCTAGAACCGCTCGCCCACCCAGGCCGGAAAGGTGACAATTACTGCACTATATGAAAAAAAACGTAAATTAGTTACTAACTACGGCGTGCACACACTTTATCAAACATGTAAACGTCACTACAGATATTTGGATTTAGGTTATAACTTGTTCGGTATGCCTGTCGTTAGCGATAATGTGGCGCAGACGAGCAGCGAAATTCTGCACGACCCGTTGAGGTGTCGGAATATCGATGCTGTCGGCGACCTCCTGAATGGCTGTTTTCAACTCATCAATGGTTTTGGGGTTGTTGCTGTACACCTTGTCTTTAATATAGCCCCACAAAAAGGAGTCGCATGTGATCATATCCGGAGAATATGTCGGCCAATTGATGCCCATTCCAGTAGCCTCTGGGTACCACAGAACCAGAAAGCGGTCCCCAAAGTGCTCCTCCAGGACATCAAACACCCTCCTGCTTCGATGGGGTCGAGCTCCATCTTGCATGAACGACATCTTGTCGAAATCTGGGTCACTTTAATAATGGGGATGAAAAAATCTTGCAAACCTTCACGTACCGTTCGTTAGTCACCGTGCCATCAAGGAATATCGCAGGGATTATTCGGTGACTGCACATTGCGCACCACACAGTCACCCGTTGAGGGTGAAGAGACTTCTTGATCGCGAAATGCGGATTCTCAGTTCCCCAAATGCACCAGTTTTGGTTATTGACGAACCCATCCAAATTACAGGGGGCTTCGTCGCTAAACTAAACGATGCAGCGGTCGCTAATTCCTATCTTGACCCGTGCTAGCCGTGCAGTTCGAGCGTCCTAACGCAAGTTATGACGATTTTATTTCATATAGTTCAATAATTGTTACCCTGTAAATACATTTTTTCGCTACCATGCTTGAGAAAAGTCGTTGTGGATAGTGAAGGAAGTGAAGTACCCAGCCGACATGGTTGGATGTCAGTGTAACACACCATCAGCGGGTATGTAAATGATTTAGAGCTGCAATTATTCGTGGCAGGTGGAGCGCCCACCAGAGTGGATTAGTGTTGTTCGTGTTCAGGATTGTTACCAGGCCTAGTAGGGTATATATAGGCCGTGAACTGCATCAGATGTTGAGTGATCAATGTGAAGGACACGGAGATGTATTCTCGTGTGAGACAGCGTTATCAGCAAGTGATACAGAGTTTGAAAGTGGCCTCATTTTCGGTCTCGATATGGCCGGCTCCTCGAATCGTACAATACCTTGGGGCATTAGGATGTGACAGCGTTCCGATGTTGGTCTGCGTGGGTACGAGAGGTCATCAAGGATCCAGTCGACCACGTCTGACCATCACGTGGGAGAATCGCCGTACTGTGCACCAAGCACATCGTAACCCCTTCACATCTGCGCCTGCCATCCGAGAACAAGCAGTGGACTCTCTGCAACATTCTGTGTAATGTCGCATCATTGTTATCAGACTATACAGCAACACCAGGACTAAGGAATAACCTTCTGGTGCGTGGAGCGACGTTTAACACCACGACACAAATGACTCCGTTTGGATTGAGGCCGTGATTGGGATGGATGGGCTGCTGATAAATAGATTCGCAGTGTTATGAGCTTTGAATTTCGGTTATGTACTGTCCTGGATGACCATTGTCTGGAGCGAGGTCCCATTCTTCTAATATTTGGAAAGACGCACCGATGTTACTCCTGGCGAAGCGTGTGCGGGGTCATAGGGTATGACGTCAGGTCACAGTTGGCAGTGACTGAGGATTCTCTAATAGCACACCGGTACGTCGTGGAAACACTGCGTCGTCATGTGTTCCTTCTCATGTGACAACGTCGTGTTGCCATTTTTGAACAGGATAATGGTCGTCCACACCTGACACGTGTCTGTATGAACTGTCTGCGTGAGGTACTCTCGTGGCCAACAGGATCCCCAGATCTGTCCGCCATAGAACACGTGTGGGACCAGCTAGGACGTTCGCTCTGTCACAGTGTCAGTACGCAGGGTATCAAGGAGCAGTCACAATAATTGCGGACCAGCTTGCCTCGTGAGAGGATACAACGGCTTGATGATACCCTTCTCAACCAAATCAGCGCACGCATTCAAGCCAGACGGGGTGCACCGTCATACCAATAAGTGGGCTATAATACCAAGTCCTTTACAAATTTGTCTCGATTTTGTAATCACTGAAATAACATCGCATACCTTCTCAACCTGTAAAGTTTCACTTCGTTGCGTCCTATCCTTCTGGGTGCTTCTCTTTTCTGTGTCAGGCAGCGTAAGTACAAGCTCTCCGTGAGTCAGGTATTATTTTAAACTGTAGCGTATGTTGCATAAAATATTTATCTGAAATTCAACAGCTTCCGCCAATTCATTTTTGAGTCAGGACAGTAACGAAAACCTTTTTACACAGAATTTCTAGAATTCCACAGAATGTCGAAGATAACCTCAACATTTATAAACAACAAGCGACCTTCGGTTGTATGCCGGTTGGCGGTTGGTGCTTTTAGTACCGCTATCTTCCTCCCCTCCGATCCACCCCCCCCCCCCCCCCTGCTTCATTTTGCCTGTTCTCTTTCGTGATTGTAAACAGTAAGAACGACTGACAGTAAGCCCATAAAAAAGCTCAGATTTTATCTTCATGCTCATTTTGAGGGACGTATGTGGGAAGACCTAACATGTTGCTAGACTCCTTTTGGAACATACGCTTTCGGAAATTCAACAGATCTTACCGGTACACACAAGTTTCGCTTTTAGCGACTGCCACAGATGTTGGATAAGTATCTCTGTGACGCTTCCCAAACGTACCTGTCAATACAGTGGTACTCTCCTTCGGATCTTCTACGTCTTCTCTACCAATGGTAAGGACCCCAGACTGACGACCAATATTAAAAATTTGTTGGGATGAGTCTTTTGTAAATTCTTCATTTGTGAAGTGTTTTGTGAGATACATCCTTCGCGGGTTAATTGCATGTGGTTAAGATTCTTCCTCCAATGAATGTCCGCCCAGCGTCGGCTTTTCCCACAGTTGGTTTTACGCGGTCGTTCAATTTCAATCACTCTTCACTTAAACTTCTAGATATTCAATGCTTGTAACTGTTTTCTGTGATTGATGGCGAATCGTGTACTCGAACATTAATGTATCTTTGAGTCTATTTATGACCAATACTTTACTTAATGACAGATAATAAACCTACTGAATAATTATCTTGGGAGTGGCATAAATTACGGCAGCGATCAGGATGATCTTTTTCATTTGCCATTGTCTCGCATCGGCGCAGGGTCGACATGATTATTTTACGGATCTGGTGTGGTTAGTTTAAGACGTGGCCGGATGCTACTCCTGTAGCGACCCCATTGCGCCTCCCCCAGGACGGAATATGTGTACCCCAACTGCCTGTGTACAGTGTTAATTATGGGACAGTGTGCGAATTATGTTACTTAAGCAGGAGTTGGGTATGAGCCCGGTATTCACCTAGTAGGATGTGGGAAACCGCCTAAAGCCTAAACAGTCTGGTTGGCACACCTCCCCGTCTCGGAAGCGGCGCAAGGCTATCCGGGCGGGTACGATATTGATCTTGATGTTGATCACATACTAAAAAAGTAGCATGGCATATGTGGAACAATCCGAAGAACGTCAGTCATCCAGGAAATTGAGTAAAGTAACAAAAATGAAGTTTTATAACTGATGGCGCGCCAGTTTTGCTGCATGGCTCAGACACACAAGTGACGAATACGAAAAATCTTTGTACGATACAGGGATTGCAAATGAGACTCCTGAGATCTACGAGTGAATGCTCTAGAGTAGACAGATTTAAAAATGAGAAGTGCGCAGAAACAACTGAATATTTTTAAAATAGGAGATAAAATCGAAGAATGTACAGAAAGATGGTCCCCACATCTTAATATAATAAAAGAAGGAAGAATACCAAAGGAAGAATCATCATTTGGATTGGGAGGTAGAAAAGACTCTGGAAGACCAATGAGGCCTTGCTTGACAACCACTTATTCTGTGACCGGAAAAGGCGAATTGCCTTCTCCTTTTAGGAGGAAGAGGAAGAAGAAGAAACCTTTATATTTTATTATACTGGTGGTACAGCTCGTCTCTGCACCAGCTGTAGATTTCCTGCAGGTCGAAGTCACTGCGATTTTTTGGCGAACTTCCGACGTTATTCACAAGTCGTTATTCCATTAGTTAACCTAAGTGATTGAGTAGCCGAGCGGTCGAAGGCGCTGCAGTCATGGACTGTGCGGCTGGTCCCAGCGAGGTTCGAGTCCTCCCTCGGGTATGGGTATGTGTGTTTTTCCTTAGGACAATTTAGGTTGAGTAGTTTGTAAGCTTATGGACTGATGACCTTAGCAATTAAGTCCCATAAGATTTTTTTAAAAACTAAGTGACTGAGTACAGAAATGTAATGTTCACCGCTAAGTCAGTTTTGGAAAATGTGCGGATAGCTGAAACATTTATGTGCTGATACAGATGTAATCTGAACTTTCTTGCATTTTTCTGAGCGTTTATTTCAAAATGGCAACAGAAGTTGAATTCACCTGATTGTGTGAGACATACAGACTTCCGTGCAGTAACTACAAAAGGATAAAAGTTCAGTATTGTCACTTAACTGTCATCCACCGTATATTTGTGTATCACAGTTCGCTCATGTCCTCTCTCTCACTTCAGTCATTTTTTCACGGATGTTCTAATACAGGATTTAGTGTAACACTTCATGCCGGGAGAATGTATGAAGGTCACCTTGCAAGACCCAAGAATGACTTTATGGCCTTAATCTCGAGGGTAAAGCACAATCGCAAATAAGTAAATTTTAATCCTGTGCAATTTTTGGACTATCATAAATTTTTTTGGAGAAGCAGAATGTATCACCGCTAATGACAGATGACTTATCACAGAATGAGAGAATAAAGACAACCTTCGGGATTTCTACTTAAGTTAAAAAGCCACACCGACCTTAGCAATAATGCCGCTGGGAAAGCCTAAAAGCAGAATCACCGCACCAAAAGATAAAACTGGAAACTGGCCCCCTACAGGAAACCGAAACGTGGTTAGCTGGCTTCAGCAGCCACAGGGAATCATGCCGCTGGAATGAACCCCGCATGAATATTTATGCACTTGGGAACGAACAGCCCTCTCCATTTCATCCCCCGAGGCTGGTAAACTCGCAGTGTTTATTGGAATTGCAGTCCTACAACAGCAGGAACAAGCAAGCAGTCCGTATTTAGGCCCACAACATTATTCCGAACAGTCTCTAAAATCAGGCATACCACCGCAGTTGGACGACCTGCTTTCAACAGAGAAAATGAGATACAAACACGCATCTTCAGGATCAAAAGCGTCAGCCAGTTAATAGGAGAAAATCATCTGCCCGAAATCTCGTTGATTAATGACAACAAGGAATTATAAGATAATAAAATGAAGAAATTAGCACTAAATTCCGCCTTACGAGACCACTTCACTGAAGATGATCACTTTGCGCCTTTTACGTCCGACAGTGGTACGAACGCGAAATAGATATCGTAATAAATGAGCTCAGAACTCGAAAACGTATCCAGTCGCTCGGTGGAGGAATGGCTGCATGACCTAAACGGGTGCCCGATACTTAGTATATTGAATGTGCAGAAGAACTGGCCCTTTAACCAGCGTCAGTTTCCCGTAGATAACTGGCACAATAAGCATTCCACGTGACTGCACAAAGACACAGGTCGTTCCGATCTAAAGGAAGGGCCACAAGATCGACTTGCAGAACTACAGATCTATCTTACTTGCGTCGATTTCTTGTAGAGAAACGTACGCGTGCATGAGGTTTTTTGAGATTAACCAACATGGTTACCGAAAGCAGCGACCATGTGAAACCCAGCTTGCCACTGCTGCGTTCCTTCTACGTCTACATCAATAATCCGCAAACCGCCTAACGGTGTATGGCTGAGGTAGTTCTGTTAGGTACCATAATCCGGTCCGTCATTCCCCGTCCCACTCGCGAATGGCAAACCGGAAGAATCAGTGTCGGTACACCTCCGTGTTAGCCCAATTTCTCAGGTTTTCTGGTTCTGGTCATTTCGTGTGGTGTGTGTGTGTGTGTGTGTGTGTGTGTGTGTGTGTGTGTGTGTGTGCGTGAGGAAGTGGTATTTTTTGTAACCCTTGGGAGAACATATTCTCTTGTCATTTCAGTAGTGGAGCTCTCCGTGATGCACAATGGTCCTCTTATAGCGTATGCAAACAGAGTTTGGCGATTTTATCTGTAACGCTCCCTGTCAACTAAACGACATCGTGACGAAACATGCCGCTCTTCTTTGAATGTTGTCTCTCTCTTCTATTAATTTAAGGTGGTTATGGTCCCAAAGGGATGTGCACTGCTTAACAACCTTTCACACAAGTGTTTTTTAAGCCACTTCTTTTGTGGATAATTACATTTCCTTAAGATTCTTCCCATGTACTTCAGCCTGGCATCTGCTTTACCTGCAGTTTGTTTTCTGTGGTCATTCCACTTAAGGTTGCTCCGGATAGTTACTCCCAGACATTTTACGGTAGTTAACTGTTTCCAGCAATTTATCATTAATAGTGTAACTCTGCAGCAGTGCATTTTTTGTCCTATGTATGCTCATTATGTTTCATTTGTTTATGTTCAGGGTCAACTGCCAGTTCCTGGAACATTCATCAGTCTTGCCGGTTCTTCTGCAAGTCTCAACAGTTTTGTGGTGTTGCAGCTTTCTGTTTGACAACCGCATCATCTGTGAATAGCCTTAATAGCCTTACGGAGCTTATGACATTTTCTGTAGTAAACATTAACAATCCAATCACACTTTTTCGGGGTACTGCTGAAATTACCTTTACATATTACCATCTGACGATAATGGGAACATAATTTCGGAGATAGAGACTGAAATCAAATCCCACCAAGACACAGACGGCTTGCTATTGGTCGGCGCAACAGAGCGGCGATTAGCTCCAGGTCTATTTTGTGACAGACTACTTCACCACAATCAGCACGCAAAATGTCTAGGGGCTACATTGGACCGGGCACTGTCCTGAGAGAAGCATCTGAAAAATACCACTGCGAAGATACGAACTAGGAACAACATCCTAAGTAAGCTGTGCGGAACAACCTGGGGCTCCGCTGCTGAAACTCCGCGTGCATCAGCACCTGGATTAGTCTACTCTACTGCGGAATATGGTGCTCCTATACGGCTCAACAGTTCACTCACACCAACTCTCGACGCACAGCTGAACAATACAAAGAGAATTTTCAGTGGTAGCCTAAGATCAACCCCCACCGAATGGCTCTCCAAACTGAGCCACATTCCACCCCCGTGGACATTGACGTAACGCAGCTCTACTGCGTGAGTTTAAGCGCATACAAAGCACCCCGCAACCCCCTATCCATCAAGATGCGGTTATCCTAGAAAGAAACAGGGTCAGATCAAGAAAACCACACATCAAAACAGCCATGGAACTGCACACTTCTCAGTTCAACTCAACAGACTCATGGGAACGAGACTAGACAGAGACTTGCCCTCCACATTGCCAGAACTTGCCCTGCATAAGAAACAACGCTCTACCTTTGACCACACACTCAGAACATGGGCAATGTTTACTAGACTACACATCAATCACGGCAGAAGCATGGGCTATCTTCACAGATGGGGTTGTTGTTGTTGTGGTCTTCAGTCCTGAGACTGGTTTGATGCAGCTCTCCATGCTACTCTATCCTGTGCAAGCTTCTTCATCTCCCAGTACCTACTGCAGCCTACGTCCTTCTGAATCTGCTTAGTGTATTCATCTCTTGGTCTCCCTCTACGATTTTTACCCTCCACGCTGCCCTCCAATACTAAATTGGTGATCCCTCGATGTCTCAGAACATGTCCTACCAACCGATCCCTTCTTCTAGTCAAGTTGTGCCACAATCTCCTCTTCTCCCCAATTCTATTCAATACCTCCTCATTAGTTATGTGATCTACCCATTTAATCTTCAGCATTCTTCTGTAGCACCACATTTCGAAAGCTTCTATTCTCTTCTTGTCTAAACTATTTATCGTCCACGTTTCACTTCCATACATGGCTACACTCCATACAAATACTTTGAGAAACGACTTCCTGACACTTTCACTTCCATACATGGCTACACTCCATACAAATACTTTGAGAAACGACTTCCTGACACTTAAATCAATACTCGATGTTAACAATTTTCTCTTCTTAAGAAACGCTTTCCTTGCCATTGCCAGTCTACATTTTATATCCTCTCTACTTCGGCCATCATCAGTTATTTTGCTCCCCAAATAGCAAAACTCCTTTACTACTTATGTGTGTCATTTCCTAATCTAATTCCCTCAGCATCACCCGACTTAATTCGACTACATTCCATTATCCTCGTTTTGCTTTTGTTGATGTTCATCTTATACCCTCCTTTCAAACGCTGTCCATTCCATTCAACTGCTCTTCCAAGTCCTTTGCTGTCTCTGACAGAATTACAATGTCATCGGCGAACCTCAAAGTTTTTATTTCTTCTCCCTGGATTTTAATACCTACTCCGAACTTTTCTTTAGTTTCCTTTATTGCTTGCTCAATATACAGATTGAATAACATCAGGGTTAGACTACAACCCTGTCTCACTCCCTTCCCAACCACTGCTTCCCTTTCATACCCTTCGACTCTTATAACTGCCGTCTGGTTTCTGTACAAATTGTAAGTAGCCTTTCGATCCTGTATTTTACCCCTGCCACCTTCAGAATTTGAAAGAGAGTATTCCAATCAACATTGTCAAAAGCTTTCTCTAAGTCTACAAATGCTAGAAACGTAGGTTTGCCTTTCCTTAATCTTTCTTCTAAGATAAGTCGTAGGGTCAGTATTGCCTCACGTGTCCCAACATTTCTACGGAATCCAAACTGATCTTCCCCAAGGTCGGCTTCTATCAGTTTTTGCATTCGTCTGTAAAGAATTCGCATTAGTATTTTCCAGCTGTGACTTATTAAACTGATGGGGTACGGCACCATATCCAAAATGCGATTGTGGAGCAGCCAGGCAAACTGTTCGTCACATTGTTACAGAATGTCCCAAGAGGGCCTATCGCGGCATTTTCGACGATTTCCCGATGGCAACAACGGACACAATCGATTATATAAAATTTATATGGCCGTTTGTAAATTACATGTATTACTGTTTGTATTATCTTTAATATTGTGCTTGAAAAACCGTACGATAAAAAATAAATCATCCATTATGTTCCATAAGAGCGACGCGTTGAGTTCTCTCTGATGGTGGTGTAGCGTCGCGAGGTGTCTCACTCGCGGCCGCTCTGGAGGCGTGTGACCATTAGGGAGTAAACTGGTGCAAGTAACTTACACAAGCTACTTCCGAAGGTTCTTTGACATGCAAAAACTTCTAGCAAGTCCTCTTCTGAAAGACTGGTCAGCGTTCATAAGTGGCTTCCGCAAGTTAGTGGAAAAACAGTTCTCTGTATTGCTTGCTGAACATGCCAGTTGCTGGAACTTTATTCAGACTTGCAGAAGTTTTCTTGTTCAATACCCGTACGGAAACGTCAGTGTCGAAAAGGTGAATAGTGTAGAGACAGACGAGGAAAAAAAAAGCACCATTGCAATCTCTAAACAGACGCAACTGAACGCAGTCAGCCAAGAAAGTGCCAAATCAATTTATCGGTTATTTTGTTTCACTAGAACGGGAAACAGAATAGCAATGTAGATGGCTTTAAACCTTAGCTGATTTTTTTTAAAGTTATTGTGAACATAAGTGGATTAAATCTGAAAAAAAAGGAATACCTACTTTTTGTTGAAATCGAAGAGTAACTGAAAGTGTTCTAGATAGCTTGCCGCATTTTTTATTTATTGATTTATTTAAGTTGGCAAGTTATGGCCGGCCAACGGCCTTTCCGCAGTGGTAACACTGCTTCCCGTCAGAACGCTGTCGGGCTGGGCTAGCATATGGATGGGTGACCATCCAGTCAGCCAAGCGTTGTTGGTAAGCGGGGTGCACTCAGCCCTTGTGAGACAAACTGAGGAGCTACGGCCAGGAGTGCGGTGTGCTGGCCACATGCCCCTCCAAATCCGCATTCACTGACGCCTGTGGGTTGACACGGCGACCGGTCGCTACCGTTGGGCCTTCTTGGCCTGGTCGGGTGGAGTATAGTTTAGGGTTTTTTTTTTTTTTTTAATTAGGGCCATAGGTCTTCTCTTACATCTAATCAGACTCCTATATACGAGGGCAGTTCAGAAAGTAACCTCCGATTGGTCACAGTGCGGGTTGTGGGGGGAGTAGCGACGCCATCTGTGCGTTCACGCACTCAACAGGTCAGTCGGCATCAAGCCGTGGTCGAGTGAACGTCGTATCTGCGCTAGTTTAGTTTTTGTGGCAGTTTGAAATGTGTGCTGCAATAGAAAACCCCGCCAAATGTGAAGTGCGTGCCAAAGGATATTCTGCAGCAGCTATTCATCGTGAGCTTTGTGCCGTGTACGGACCAAGAGTTATGAGTGAAGGAGTTGTCCGTGAATGGGTACGTTTATTTAAAAGTGGACGAGAAAACGTTCATGATGAAGAGAGGAGTGGTAGACCATCATTGGTGACTGACGAACTGGTTCAGACAGTTGATGCAAAAGTTCGTGAAAATCGACGTTTCTCAATGTCGGAGTTGTCTACTGGTTTTCCACAGATTTCTAAGACTCTCTTGTATGAGATAGTGACAGCAAGATTGGGTTACCGTAAGTTCTGTGCACGATGGGTGCCCAAAATTCTTACCGACCACCACAAAACTCAAAGAATGGCCTCTGCATTAGACTTTCTGTCACGTTATGAGGACGAAGGAGAACCATTGTTAAACAGAATCGTGACCGGTGACGAAACCTGGATTAAGTACGTGAACCCTGAGACAAAAGAACAATCAAAGATGTGGGCACATTCAAATTCGCCTACCAAACCAAGAAAAGCCTCGCAAGATTTTTCTGCCAGAAAACTGATGGCAACGGTGTTTTGGGATGCCAAAGGGGTGTTGTTGGTTGAATTCATGGAACGTGGTACGACCATTAATCAAGACGTGTACTGTGAAACAATAAAAAAGTTACGACGGGCTATACAGAACAAACGCCGTGCTATACTGACTTCCGGTATCGTTTTTTGCACGATAACGCCCGTCCTCACTCTGCTCGCAGAACAACGGCCCTTCTTGAGTCCTTCAAGTGGGACGTTATCAACCATCCACCTTACAGCCCAGACCTGGCGCCAAGTGATTATCACCTCTTCATGCATTTGAAGAAATGGCTCGGGTCACAGCGGTTTGATGACGACGAAGAGCTCAAAGATGCGGTCACAGGCTGGCTCCAGGCACAAGCGGGTGATTTTTGTGCAGAAGGAATTTCAAAGCTTGTGAAGAGATACGATAAGTGCCTCAATCGCTATGGAGACTATGTAGAAAAATAGTGCAAAGATGTAGTTGTAAGATGTATATATTAAAATATTTTTATTTAACTTGGTGTATTTTTTTTAATCAACCGAGGTTACTTTCTGAACGGCCCTCGTATATGTATATGTATATATATATATTGCATTACTCTGATTACGGTAAGCTCATCTACTAAACAACATTACATCACAAGACATTTAATAATTACTGTACTGCAGAAAGAGAGTAAAATAAGCAAATTTTACATTAATTCATGAGAAGAACAATACAGACAAGCTATGGGGAGGTGGTTTTAAACTATAAGCGCTAGCAGTGATGGACATGAGAGTAGGGATCGAAAAGAGGAAAGAGTAACGTGACAAAACACTGTAGTATGAAGATGCCTGACTGCACGATAGTCAACAGACGTTCAGAGCCTGGATACCACACTCTGAGGAAGTTTTTAATCTGACTGGAGTCTTCTGATTAGTTCACTCGACATTGTTTCTTGAAAGCTAAATTTGTATGCATATGTATCCATCTTCTCACCCAAAACTTCCTTGTTTCTTAACTTTTTGTTTTACATCACAATTTTCCTTTAACAGCAATAATGCAACAACGGTAGCAGTTGCTGCAATTTTCAATGACGTTGCTGTAAGCTTCCACTCATCTAATTCACGACGTGACTCTAGTCGGAGCACTTTAGCAAACACCTGCAGCAAGTACTCAGATTAATTTGCTCAAGCGAGTTGCAGAAGTAAAATTCCTGAAGTTTTTGTTGTAATGCAAACTTTTCGGCAAGTGCTTGCAGAAATTACTCACGGAAGTTACTTGCAAATGAACACACGCCTTGTGCGGTGCGACGAATTACGCTGCGGACAGGGTTGTTATAATTAAACTTTCGCTACTTGAGCCGGGAAACTGTTTACCATTTGGGTACCCAACTCTGTAGGGATGATGGTCAGATCGTGCGCTGCAGGATTTGCAATGTTAGTAGCATTAGCGTCATGACTTGCCGTAAGGCGCCGATTATACCTGAACGGTTGAAACACAAGCATTAGTGTGCATTAGAGTTGCAGTCTGTCAATATGGGTCTAGACAAAGTGAGCTGGGCTTTATTCGTAAAGCTGTTTCATCAAAACAACAGCAGTAGTACTGCTGCTCTTCGTGAGTTATCGACGCATTAAGGGAACACGGAGAGGTCCTCTTTCCGCACCGGTGTTGGAGAACATGATTCGAAAGTTTAAATTAACTGCCATTTGAGAATTGCTCCTGGGAGAGTCCGACGGCCAAATACGCCAGAAGTTGTTGAACAAGTTATTGTTGCCATGGCTAAGAATACCGAAAGCAATGTGTGACCTCCCAAGCAGTGCACGAACTGCGTCACGACAGCTGAACGTTCCTTCGTTCACGTTGAAAAAGTGCTGCAAACAATTGTGAAATATTTCCCTTCCACTTGTCCTTACAATTGTTTCCACAAAGTTTCATTGTCCTATGCTCAGTCGTTTGTTATGGGGTCCCTCTCAAGTAGGGAAAGTTGAATCATCATCACCCTATATTGCGCTACTGATAAACAAGGAAACGGTTATCGGCTATCTCGAAACAATTATCGGCACTGCTACGCTTATAAACAGTGTTAACTAGCGTCAACAGAAAAGCTCTGAAAATGGAGACAAGGCTAGAATTACCACTGCTCCAATATTACTGATATTTTGCCATATAGCAATCTAACTCCATCCTGATAGATTCCAATATCCGGCTCCTGGACTTCAGAACCTATACTGGTAACAGTCAACATGCCACCTTGAAACTTCCTGGCGGATTAAAACTGTGTGCCGGACCGAGACTCGAACTAGGGACCTTTGCCTTTCGCGGGCAAGTGCTCAACCAATTCATTCTGGAAACATTTCACCTTCTTTGCAGTACAACTTCCGCAGAAATTTCCACAAGGGCAAACACATGAGGTAGTTCACGGCTACACAGCTCATGAGTCACACTGGAAATGAAACACTTAAAAGTTTCCACGGCAACAACTGTAGTTTATTGGTCTCATTTAAATGGTACCATGTCCGTCTCTTTCCTTAAACACAACTTCGAGATAGCTATTGGCTTCACGACCTGATAATAATAAGTCTCTGCCCACTGATAGTGTGCTCGCTAACTGAGCCTCAACAATGGAGATGATTAGTCAGAACTACATCCCACACATGGGGACGCACTTACGAATACTTCTGAGCTTTACGTACTAGTAGAAAAAACTTAACAGTTGGCTGTGAATCGATAACTCCCGAACTCAAACCTGCACATTTTCAAATAGAAACTTGCTCCCCGAGGGCCCTATACCCAGGGGGCTGCCGGACAATGCCCAAATGTTCACTCCAAGCAACCCCGCAACTTTTCAGACATTTCGAACTTACATGCAACAGCCACAAGGGCAGAACTCGGGTATTCTCGTTTGCCGTCGTCTACTCCCACTATTAACAATCCTCTAAAAAGTGCTGCTGCCTTGTCATAATCTCGCGTAAGTGTATTTCCAATTTAAAAGAAACTAAAGAAAGTAAGCAGACATAACGAGGAAGTCAGCTCTTACGACAGTCTAGCGGGCTACGATCACAATCCTCATCTTGTGTTATGTATCTCCCTCACAGCATAATTTCAGTGGGTTAGGGAAAATTCAACCCATCATCTCAAGGCTGGAAACACCCACTCACCGAGCTGAGAAAATATCGAACCCGGACCCCTAGCATGGCATTCTGCCGTGCTGGCGCCTCAGCAATGGAGGCGGACAACTCAAGGCAGGAGAACGAAAGCCTAATTCGATGCATGTCGGACGCCGGTTCTTGTGTCTCTTGTAGACTAGAGGATGTCCCTGTGGCGCAGCTGTCTGTTGCAGGTAAACGGAGAGGCTCCAGCCCCGTCTGAGTGCGGTAATATTACACAGTGTACAATATTATTGATAAATATTACGACTTACAAGCACGTGACAAATGGCTCTGAGCACTATGGGACTTAACTTCTGAGGTCATCAGTCCCCTAGAACTTAGAACTACTTAAATCCAACTAACCTAAGGACATCACACACATCCATGCCCGAGGCAGGATTCGAACCTGCGACCGTAGCGGTCGCGCGGTTCCAGACTGTAGCGCCTAGAACCGCTCGGCCACCCCGGCCGGCAGCACGTGATACGCTGCAGCATAAGTGTCAGTGTTTTAAAACGGAGTGTGCTGGTGTTCCCCTTCCCCCAGCGGTGCTGCGATTTCCATAATAACAAACACCAGCGCCCCGTTTGGCCAGCAGGAAAGTGATCTCAGACAGAGAGAGAGAGAGAGAGAGAGAGAATGTGGTCCACGCTTGGAGACCTGCGTGAGTTCTGCACGTGCCGGTGTTGTCACAAGCCGCGCTCTACTGGATGCATCGAGCCAGCGGCACTAAGCCAGCCTGCCACAGGATGGAAGTAATTTAACGTCCATTACGGTGCGCGGAGACCCGCGGCGGCGGGGCGCGCATGCGCATACGAACTCGCAGTGACAAAAGAAGCGCGCGGCGCAGCTGCCGTACCAGACTAGGCAGCTTCGTTTCCCTATTCTCCGCATGGAGGCTGCGCGTGATGCTAAGCGCCGTGCCGGCTCCCGACCCATTGTAGCGCGTGCGCCGCCCCCACACAGAATCTCTTATCCCGATGCTCATTTCCGCTGTCTGGCGCGCGGCACTCGTCGTTACTCAGGCTGCCCCGTTCATTTTCTGAAGAGCCTGTTCTGAAACGGTAAACCGGTAACAATGGAGACACTGAATCGAAGACTTAGATGAAGCATTTCGGTCATGTCGAGGCTATTAGAGACGGATCGTCAGCTCCGTGTACAGTATAAGGGCAGAAAGGCTGCGGAGCTGTAGTTGAAGAAATCACCTCGGTATTCATTTGAAGCGAATTATGAAAACAAAGGCAAACAAAATATGTCTCGCCGAACAAGGATACGAAATCCTCTTTTCCTGACTTTACAATTGATCCAACGCGGACAGAAAGATGGAAACTTAGAGTTTAACGCCACGCTGAGGTCTAGATCGTTAGTTGGTCCTGGTGCTACTCCATGAACCATGCTGGCTTTAGGGTGAAATGAAATGATGAATGGCCAAAATTACAGAGGCCCGGAAATTGCGAACCAAAAGCCAGTCTTAACATTTTGTAACGGCTGTTCGAAGTATTTCTGATAACACAATGGCGCGAATTCTGTGTGTCCAGGCACGCTTCAGCTGAAGAAATAAAAAACTAAAGATGCAAATGTCCCAGAAACCACACCATTCAGAAACCAGTGGCCGAAGTTAACATGCACAGGTTAAACTGGAAACTTTAATTCAATCACAACAGGAAATTTGCGAGGATAAAGATGCTTTTCCTTTCCGATAATATTCCAGCACGACGACTTTTTAATTTTCATTGCATAGTAAATCGGCGTTGCGATTTTGGCGGACTTTCCTGTGAGCTATCTTTCAGCAGAGCAATGTTTCAGATTTTCAGACTCGTTTCGGTAATTTATCTGACAACACATTTTCTGTCACGATAAGCCGAAAACCCTTATTGGAGTGGTTTTATTTAAAACCCACACGAACATGGACACCCACTGCTTCTTCCGTGAAAAGGCACGGAGTCTCATCCACCGTACAACCACACCAGGTACACGCTATGATAGTCAGATCATTCTTTGTGAGCATGAGACAAAGAAAAATCAACAGTAACTAAAGCAATCCGTCGTTGTTGCGATTTTTTAGCTCCATTATTTTATTTTAGCGTTTTTTGAACATCTCCTACTCAGCCTCTGTGTCACGGATAGACGGAAAGCCCGAACAACACCACTTTTTCTTCATGTTATGTCAACAGAAATATTTTCATGTAAGAGATACATCTCAAGAGAATATAATTAAAATAGCATAATAAAACCCCTCTTTGCATCGCTTATAAATGAAAGAAAAGTCTTTTGCATACGACACTGTTACTTTCTTTTCGGCTTCAGAGCTGTTGTTAGTGCGAATCAGTTAAAAAAAATGGTTCAAATGGTTCTGGGCACTACGGGACTTTTTAACATCTGAGGTCATCAGTCCCCCAGAGGCGGCCGGGGTGGCCGTGCGGTCCTAGGCGCTACAATCTGGAACCGCGTGACTGCTACGGTCGCAGGGTCGAATTCTGCCTCGGGCATGGACGTGTGTGCTGTCTTTAGGTTAGTTAGGTTTAAGTAGTTCTACGTTCTAGGGGAATGATGACCTCAGAAGTTAAGTCCCATAGTGCTCAGAGCCATTTGAACCATTTTTAGTCCTCCAGAACTACTTAAACCTCACTAACCTAAGGACATCACACACCTCCATGCCCGAGGCAGGATTCGAACCTACGACCGTAGCGATCGCGTGGTTCCAGACTGAAGCGCCTAGAACCGCTCGGCCACAGCAGCCGGCTGCGAATCACTGTCTTGACAATTTGGCGTTTGAGGTTTTTCATCCACCAGCGCCGTGGTCTTTCGATGCTGCAATCGATTTGGACATGGAAGTATACGTCGTGTAGATGGAGGACAGCCCTAACGCATTGCAAGTGTGGATACTATGGTAAATACGCTCTGTGATCAAACAATGACTGAAGAGAACGCCCAGTGCACCTATTATTTGTTCACTGGACGGGAGTAGCTACATCGAATGACCTCTGTCGGTGGTGACAGTTTTTTCGGCCAGCCAGCCTAGTTGGCAACTGCCCCCGTCTGCGTGCTCGCAGTTCGTCATTACTCAAGGCTCATTACTTTCGGTATTGATTCCAAATTCTCTAGGTTCTTCTCTGATTTTCTGATCATAACTCCCTCTAGAGACTGAAGAAGTGATAATTATTTCTAATGTGTTTTTGTGTCTCTTCATGTAGATTTGACTTAGCCCACAGCAAACCTACGGATCGCCGTATAATCCAAAATTGTGGGCTGTCAAATTATCACGAGACAAATTATCAACGAGACTACATCGTATTTGTGTGTTTCGTTAATAATGTATCAAAATTAATTACCATTGTCCGTCTCTTACTGGCTGTAGACTCCCCTCGTCCCTTTAATTAACCAATCTTTGATTTTTCTCGGCAGTTGAATTCCCTGCAGCAAGAAAGCGATCCAGTGTCTACATGGTCCAGGGAGCAGAAGATCATCAGCTGAGTTCAATTCGATCTGATGGCAGGGGAAACAGTGCGAGCCGAAACTCCTTTATTTCTTGAAATTCAGTTCCGTCAATTTCTTAAACAATCTACAAGATCACAACATAGCTGGCGGATTAGTCACGCAGTAAAACCCAAACACATGTATAAAAGTAATTCCAAATTGAAAGTACTGACATGTGTAGGTATATATTGTCCTAAAGTACTGTAGGTAAGAAGAGTATTTTATTACTGAAAATCATAGCATAATGTATGGCAGAAATGATTTTTTAAGAAAAATATGCGAAGTACGGAATAGCAGTTGGCAACGGTTTGAACGATCCGAAAATACAAAATGGCAGAACCAATGGCAGAACTGCATTCAATATACGTCAGCGCGATGTTAACAATATGACAAAACAAAACTAACACAGACCTATAATCGCGAAGTCGTAAAGTACACGCCGTAGCAAGAAATATAATTCTTACCGCGATATCGCCCGCATCTCGTGGTCGTGCGGTAGCGTTCTCGCTTCCCACGCCCGGGTTCCCGGGTTCGATTCCCGGCGGGGTCAGGGATTTTCTCTGCCTCGTGATGGCTGGGTGTTGTGTGCTGTCCTTAGGTTAGTTAGGTTTAATTAGTTCTAAGTTCTAGGCGACTGATGACCTCAGCAGTTGAGTCGCATAGTGCTCAGAGCCATTTGAACCATTTGAACCTTACCGCAATATCACATTCGTTGTCTCTGTCAACTGTATGTACTAGTTCGTACG